>NC_064645.1:346122448-346739948 GCF_023864345.2 Schistocerca serialis cubense
AAAATCTAAGGGAGGGTGATCGAATGAGTAGTTGAACCAAAGCCCCTCCGTATGCGAGACCAGTGTGCTAACCAATTGGTATTAGCAAAGCATAAATCATATATCTGCTGAAAAGTACCTAAAGGACGGAGGTTAATGTTCTGTTATGTCCATGAAAATTACTAAAATGGATGTACTTTTGTTTGTATGTATGTATGTATGTACGCACACTGAGATGACAAAAGTTATGGAACAGCGATATGCACATATACAGGTGATGGTAATGTCGCGTTCACGAGGTGCGACAGAGCAGTACATTGGCGGAACTGTCGTTTGTACGCAGGTGTTCAGTTCATGTGGAAAGGTTTCCGATGTGCTCATGCCCGCACGATGGGAGTTAATGGACCCTGAACGCGGAGTGTTAACTGGAGCTAGACGCATGGGACATTCCATTTCGAGAACTGTCAGCGAATTCAACATGCGGAGATCCATAGTGTCAAGTGAGTATCGAGAATACCGTATTTCATGTACTACCTCTCACCATGGCCAACATAGTGGCTGACGGCCTCCTGTTAACTACCGAGAGCAGCCAAGTGTTTGTTTGACAATTCCGTTGTGCTGCTTTACGATATTGATGTCCGGTCACTGACCTTGAGTTACTGTATGTATGAAGTAAATAGAGTGGGAGGCAGTCAGTCAGGTCCCCTCTGTTTCTTCTGGCTGGCACTCAGATTCGGCGTGTGGCGCTGTCAATCTGGATGACGTATGAGATCCAGTGTTCCAGGAACCAAACGGTTATTCCAGTCAATAGCACGTCTGAGATTGGAGATAAAATAATGGACATTCGGAAGAACATAATCCAAGCACTTCTGCAGATACCCGCCTCCATAGCCGAGGTCGCTAATGCACGCCTGTGCGGTGGCGCTCGGTTCGGAGTAAACCGTTCTAATCCTGGAGGTGGAAAAGTTTCGCTGCCAGCATTTGGCCGGTAAGGTGAGGACAGGTCACAAATCTTTGCGACACAGTCCTGGACCTCACTCAAAACCCCTCCGCAGTGCCTCATGAAGTGAGGGTAGGTAACCTGTTGACGGTGTTCTGTCCGTCTGATGGGGACGTTAGAGTTGGCGGCCCCCTTCGTGCTATTCTGAAGAAATAGGGTAGGTGCCGGCACCGGTTTTCACCCACTGCTTCCCTTCGTCCGTAACAACATAAACCCATCACTACGTTGCACAAGCCCTCTCTGCAGTCATCAACCCAGCAAAGATAAACACTTGACACGTCATAGCAGATCGGAAGAAGGCAATGGCAAAGCACCTCCAGAAAACATAGCCTATAACGGATATGTATCTCCTCCCCTACACTCATTCCCTGTGTGTGGAACCGATTTTGAATACCGAAGATTGCAAACGCCGGTAAATGCGAGAACTATCTCACAATTTACTAACATCTCATCCATCCTATACTCTGACAAGAAGAATACATAGAAACACGAAAAAAAAACCGGGATCTGTTACATGAAGATGTTTGGCATTAGATAAAGGTAAAGGCACCAGAGAAGCCTTTTTGACGTTGCGCTTGAGAATGGAGGCAATAGTTCGCAAAATGGAAGTGAAACATGGACGATAACTAGTTTGGACAAGAAGAGAATAGAAGCTTTCGAAATGTGGTGCTACAGAAGAACGCTGAAGATAAGGTGGGTAGATCACGTAACTAATGAGGAGGTATTGAATAGGATTGGGGAGAAGAGAAGTTTGTGGCACAACTTGACTAGAAGAAGGGATCGGTTGGTAGGACATGTTTTGAGGCATCAAGGGATCACAAATTTAGCATTGGAGGGCAGCGTGGAGGGTAAAAATCGTAGAGGGAGACCAAGAGATGAATACACTAAGCAGATTCAGAAGGATGTAGGTTGCAGTAGGTACTGGGAGATGAAGAAGCTTGCGCAGGATAGAGTAGCATGGAGAGCTGCATCAAACCAGTCTCAGGGCTGAAGACCACAACAACAACAGTTCGCAAAAATTCGAGATACCTTCCTAAGATTCCTGGACTATGCAAAATGGTGCAAGATGTTTGAAATTCTCAGAAAAACAGGTATAAACTGTTGAGAAAAACGGGCAATATTTACTATGTACAAAACCAAGAGCAACAATAAGAACGTAAGACCAAGTCTGAAGTGTTCGGATTGAATAAAATGTGACAGAGGCGTATAATCTCTCTCTCTCTCTCTCTCTCTCTCTCTCTCTCTCTCTCTCTCTCTCTCTCTGTCTGTTTCCCCCCTCTCCCTCTCCCTCTCCATATCCCGCCTACTGTTCAAGCAGTACATGAACCAATAAGAGAACTAAAATAATGATTCAGGAGTGAGATTAAAATCTAGGGTGAAAAGCTATCAATAACAAGACTCGCTGATGACATTGTTATACTTCGTGAAAGTGAAGAACAATTACTGGACATGTAGAATGTAATGAATAGTTTTATGAGCGCAGAATACACACTGAAAGTAAACCAAAGAAAGACGAAAGTATTGGTGAGTATCAGAAATGAGACCGGCGATAAACTTAACATCAAAATTAGGGATCTCACAGAAGAGAAACTGAAGGAGCTCTGCTACTAAAAAGTGAAATAACGCATCGTGGACGAAGCGAGGTGCACGTGAGAAACAGAATAATACAGGCAAAGAGAGTATTGCTCTCTACAAGAAGCCTACTAATACAAAAAAAAAACAGGTGTGAATTCCTAAGGGACCAAATTGCTGAGGTCATCGGTCGCTAGACTTACACACTACTTAAACTAATTTATGCTAAGGACCAAACACAGACACGCCCACACACACCCACGCCCTAGGGAGGACTCGAACCTCCGGAGGGAGGAACCGCGCAATCCGTGACATGGCGCCTCTAACTGCGCGGCTACTATCAAACACGTTCCTTAATATGATGGATTTCTGAGAATGTACGTCAGGAGCACAGAAATGTATGGAAGTGAATCATAATACTGAAGAAGCCAAACAGAACAAATAGAAGCTTTTGAGAAGTGGGATTACAGGATGCTGGAAATTTCGTGGACTTGTAAGTGATAAGTGAGGAGCTATTTCGCAAAAATGGCGAGTGAATTAGCATATGGGAAACTCTGAGATGATAGCACGTATGTCATGACACCACATAACACTTCCATGCTACTATAGCTCATTGGACTAGAGCTTCCGCTCACATAAAATCTATACGCTATGTCGATCCCGGATTCCACCTCACGTTTTTGCTGCGTGGAGAGTTACTCATTTTGTCCGTTGAAATTATCTTTTATGCCTATACACTCACGATGATAAACGGCAAATGGTGACTATGGCTAGCCCCTTTGAGAAGCGACTACGTAAGACACGTCCCTCTCGGGAAAAGGTGTTCGTATGTCCATCTCATTACTGTGGATATGCTTCTCTCTCTATTACGACCGACGCACACGAAAAGAGCAAACTGCTGGTATGTTACACTGAGGTCACGAAGGTCATGAGATACCTCCTAATACTGCGTCGGACTCCCTTTTAGTGCAGCCACTAGACGTGACAAGGACTCAGTAAATCATTGGAAGTCCCCAGCGGAAATCAGCCACGTCAGCCACGCTGCCTCTATAGCCGTCCGTAACTGCGAAACAGTTGCCGGTGCAGTATTTTGTGTGCGAACTGACCTCTCGTTTGTGTCCGGATAATGTTCAATGGCGTTCATATCGGGCGATCAGGGTAGTCATATCATTTACTCATACTGTCGAAAAATGTTCTTCCAACCAATTGTGAACAGCTGTGGTCCAATGTCATGGCGCATTGTCATCCATAAAAATTCCATCATCGTTTGGCAGGAAGTAGCCGTACGTAACTATTTCAAAATGGGTTTGTATGGATCACATGGCCCTGTCCATTTCATGTAAACACGGCCCACACCATTATGGAGCCACCACCAGCTTGCACGGTGCCCTTTTGACAACGCGAGTCTATGGCTTCGTGAGGTCAGCGCCACAAACGAACCGTACCTTCAGCCCTTGCCAAATGAAATCGAGGTCATTTGCCCAGGCCACGGTTTTCCAGTCATCTGGTCACGAACCCAGGAGAGGGGCTACAAGCAGTGTCGTTCTGATAGTAAAGGCATCGCGTCGTTCGTTTGCTGCCAAAGCCCATTAACACCACGCAGCGTTGCTTGTCTGCTAAGACTGACAACTTACGAAAACGCTCCATCACGAAAACGTTCCATTACCCTAACTTAGATTTTCCGTGGTTTCCCTAAATCGCTCCGGGCAAATGCTGATATGGTTCCTTTGAAAGGTGAACCGTCTCCTGGAAAGCCTTCTTAAAAACCATAGTAGTATGTTACGATAACCACAGGCGAATTGTGTCAGTAACGAACAAAACTGTGTGTGTTTATGTATGTAAATGTGCTATGAATGATGGAATATTATTTCTGAACGACAAAAAGCCCTCCATCTTTACGTGGTTTGAACATACAAATATTGACTCTGAGCACTATGGGACTTAACATCTATGGCCATCAGTCCCCTAGAACTTAGAACTACTTAAACCTAACTAACCTAAGGACATCACACAACACCCAGTCAGCACGAGGCAGAGAAAATCCCTGACCCCGCCGGGAATCGAACCCGGGAACCTGGGCGTGGGAAGCGAGAACGCTACCGCACGACCACGAGCTGCGGACAGAAAAATATTAATAATGAATATATTATATACTTCTGTGTAACAGATACTGAGAATAAAGAAGATTATGACTACGTCATGCCACGGAATTTCTATATAATTATGTAACAAAGACTTGAATGAATAAAATGATCACTCCGATGTCAGCTCTCGAACCTACTAGACGCTTCTATACGAGGTTGCTTCTGAATGCACGATAATGATAATTCTACATAAGTTTTTTCAGAACATGTGCATAAAAAGTACTTGTCCTTGTAATCTTACTTAATTCCTCTCCCTCCATGTGAATATAATTACATGGAATAATTAATTATGGCTAGAATTCAAGTTTTATCACTGGCCATCTGTCATTGTTTTGTCGTAATGACGCACTGGCAATCATTTCGTGAAATATAATTAATCACATGATTTTCGGGATTCGCCCTCAGGATAACAGAAAAAAATACTTCATAAATATTTTGTTATCAGGTAAAGAAAACTTTTTGCAGGAAAAATTTCGTTAAATATTCGTGACGAATGCAAAGATAATAAATATTACTACGAGGCTGAGGCTTGCTTTTGAGTAAATCACTGACGTAAAAATCTTGTTCTCACCGCCGTAAGTATTATTCGAATCATAATTAACATTATAAAAGGTCTGTGTTTAAAAAAAGATCTTACGTAACATTGAGGATAATAGTGCAGCTACGTAGGTGATTATATCGTCTCTCTCTATGCAACAATACTGATTTATCAGGCATGAATTACTATAGTTTTAAACAAATCAAGCGCATTTTTGAGCTAGCCGCGTGTGTTGACAACATAAGTAAATTGTTACAAATCTCAGAACTGTTTGCCTACGTAGCAAAATTGATGATTAATAGGATATATTTTGGCCGCTACTACGAGTGTGCGAAATGTGATGTCACGACTTACAAATATTTTCATTCACGACTCCAAACGTAACAAATCGATACTTTTTATAAGGAACACACAGAGAGAGAGAGAGAGAGAGAGAGAGAGAGAGAGAGAAGCGATATAAAGGACCCAGCCGATTTCCTTCCCCATCCTTGAAAAAATACGAACTTGTGCTCTCCCTCTCTCCCTTCCTCCCTCTCTCTCTCTCTCTCTCTCTCTCTCTCTCTCTCTCTCTCTCTCTCTCTCATGACATTGATTTCGACTTGATTTTTCAGCCTTAATCTTCCTTCCTGTCGCTTTGCTAGTGACGTTGAGGCCAGAGCCCATTTGGAAAAAAATCTTGGAGAGGCTATTTGTATATTTACGGCACAAGTTATCACTAAACCAATTATAAGGAGCACCGACGAAACTAAGAGCCAGGCGTTTCTTAGCGTAGAGGAAGTTAGAGAATGTTCCCAAAACATGTCCGACATTTCCGTAGTGTCTTTTTCACGTTAAGAACTCTATCCTTCTGTCTTACTTTCTGTGCTCCTGAAAAACTACCACCTAGCCTTTGCGATAACTTCAGATTATTTGGAAAAGAAAACGTTGTGAATTTCACGATGCGCTTGCGATAAGCAAGTTGCTCAATATATTTACATAGAAGGGATGTAAGAAACGAAATACGATGATTGGCATTTCTGGTTGGGATTCTGTCTGCTCCTGAATGACCTTCGTTGTTTAGAAACTGTCCTCTGCGCTTTGCTGGCTCTGAGCACTATGGGACTCAACTGCTGAGGTCATTAGTCCCCTAGAACTTAGAACTAGTTAAACCTAAGTAACCTAAGGACATCACAAACATCCATGCCCGAGGCAGGATTCGAACCTGCGACCGTAGCGGTCTTGCGGTTCCAGACTGCATCGCCTTTAACCGCACGGCCACTTCGGCCGGCGCGCTTTGCTGCCCACTCAAGTTTATACAGCGCCATGCAGTTGCAGAAAATCACACTACAGAGTGCCTGTGAGCAGAAAAAGTAAACAGCGCGAGATACGATGGTGTACTGTGCCATAATTCAGATTCAGACAGGTCTTACTTGTGTCATCAAAGAAACGTAGAAAGCAAATACTATAGACCGCTATAAGGGTTCTAGTTTATTTAGTTCAGTTTCTTTGGTTAATGTAACTCAAAAGCCGTCGAGAATGCAGTGCTCTGCTATCTAGTGGAATATTGTGATAAGAACCTTTTGTATGGTTCTCATTTTTTTCTATCTACACATGTATAGCCATGGTTCTTCTGTTTCCGATGTCACTATTTTCAGTGACAATGATCAGAAAACCCTGAAGATATAGTTTATCTGTTGTATTACTTTTACAATTATTTTAAGAAAATATTGCGGGGATACTGTACTCCTACCACCCGAAGGAGGCGGGGTGAGGCTGAGAAGTTGCGATATGCGAAAATAATTGATAACGATCGGTGATAGTATTCGTGTACTTAGTGTTTGTAGTCGCAAGACGCACTGGTGACAGTTCCGATGACAGTTCGTCCATAGTGCAATGAAGGGTGTTGCAAAAGACAATGAAGTATTAGCATATCGCAGTAACCTGGAGAAGTTTCACTAAACTTCGTACACGAATCACTTGCTATCTCGATAAAATTACTATGACAGTAGGACACCCATATGGCCGAAGGTGGGAGTGAAGACAGGGTGACGAAGAAGCATAGCTGAGGAAAGCCTGAATCAATTTCCACAGTATTTGGTACGTACATGACTCATTCTCTCTCTTTGGTCTAATCCAACGCAAGGCTATGGTGCTAAGTCTCTTGACGACCAGCCTCCACGAAGCACTGTCTTGGGCGTGGTGACCTGCTAGCTGCAAGACCATCCCGGTCAAGCTGTTAATCTGGTCTATCCGCCGCATTGTTGCGCGACCTCTAGGACTTCGGCCGTCAACTTTTTCCTCTATAATTGTTCTTTCCATTGCCTCTTGCCTTCTGGCAATGTCACCATAATGTTGCAACCGATTATCGTTGACAAGAGTTGACAGTCTTGTTTTGTGCAGGAACGATTCATTGGTTCGACGTGCTGCCCACAGTATTCGAAGTACTCTGGAGCACCACATTTCCACAATATGAATCCTCGGACAATCCCTCGGTATCATCGTCCAAGTTTCTGCTGCATGGATCGCGATAGAGAAGATTAGAATTTAGACGTGGGTAAGCTTCGTCTTGGCAGTGATAGAGGTGTTTTTTTAAACCAAACAAGTTGTGTTGTAGAATGTCTCTCGATCGAAATGAGCCTACGAATATCAAGCTCACAACATCCAGTATCAGTGCCAACCGATTCTAGATACTCGAAACAGTTCTTGTGGTATCAGGTCTTCTGTCATTAGGACAATCTACAACCATCACTTTAATCTTTGTGTTGTTCATTTGAAGATCATATGCTTTACTTTGTTCGGCCTGCCTTCGCATGATGGTTTGCGGTCGATGTTCGTCAGTTGCAATTATCAGTGTGTCATCTGCATAGCCGACATTATTAATTTTTCTACCACTTACAATGATGCCGTCATACCAGTCTTCGAGAACCATCTTCATAATCTGCTCACTATTTGCAGAGATTGTAACCTTATCTCATGCCGGCTTTACTAGTCAAGACGTCTGAGACGGTGTTATTGATTCTTACTCTCCCTTAATTCAAGAAGTAAAGTTACCGGATCAGATATACTAGCTGTCTCGGCGTACGAATATCGATGAGGAAAGTCGATAGTTTTGACTACTTCACCTTGTCGGAAGCATTCTTGTAATCCACGATGTACAGGGCTCATTATTTGTATAAATTATTGTGGTAGTAAGATATCTCTGTTACCCCTAATGGTATGAGATGTGGTAACAGTTAAAAATGTTCGAAAACGACGTGTTGATATTTCTTTCCTGTATCTAATTGATCTGGAGTATTTTAAAAGAATGAAGAACATCATGTCTCTTATTTGTTCAGTGCGTGGACCAGGTCGCGAGAATGAGCACACCAGCGAGCTAATAATTTCTTCAGGGTGTTTCAGGCCGAAAGATCATGCCACGCGGCTGAATGTCACGTACATATTTACCGTCTTCTCTTGAGTCGCATAGTCTCAAACAGTGGGGAAACACACAGTTATGAAATCTGTGTGTCATAATCGTATGCTTTCGAGGTCACCGGAGAAAAGTTAGTCCACAACATACACTAGTGAGCCAAAGCATTATGACCAACTGTGTAATAACTTGTTTGTCCATATTTTGAACGAAATACATCACTGATTCTGCGTATCAGTGATCCTACAGTTTGTTGGTAGGTTTGTAGAGGTAAGTGGCATTAGATGTCCAAACAGAGGTCATGTAATTCGCGTAATAACGGACCGCTGTTTTGCGTACACTGTGATGTCATCAGATAGCAACCCAGATGGGTTCCGTACGATTTGCATTAGGATTTGATCGCCGAGATATCAACGTGAGTTCATTATAGTTCTCCTCGACCCATTGTAGCACTGATCTGGATCCAAGACACAGAGAGTTACGCTACTGAAAGATGACATCGCCGTCGGGGAAGACAGCAAGCATTAATGGATGTAGGTAGTTAGCAGCTGTCAGCGTGTTCGATTACTACCATTGGTCTCACGAAAGCGCAGGAGAGTGTCTTCCATAGCATAATACTGCGTCCACCAGCCGTCGTGCGTGGCTCGCTACACGATTCGAGTCACCATTCACATCGATGAGGACGTTTGTGGAGATGACCATCGATCTAATGTAGCAAAAATATGATTCACCCGAAGAGCCGACACGTTTTCATTGGTCGACGGTCCAGTTCTGATAGTCCCGTGCCCATTGCAATCGTACTTGGCAATATCATTGGGTCAACATGCGAAGACGTAGCCCTGGTCTGTTGTGGAGCTCCATGTACTATGAATGGTGTGCCTCGAAACACTTGTACGTGCACTAACATGTCTTTCGGCAGAGATGCCACAGATCACCATCTATCCTACATCACAGAGCAGGCAAGCCTCCGAAGCCCACGTCCTGTAAGGAATCGTGGACGTATAACCATTTAGCGTCTAGTGGTAGATTCGCTGTGCTGCTACATTTTTCCGTACATGCTCACTACAGGAGCACGTGAATTTCTACCATCTTTGCCGTTTTCGAGATATTCGTTCACAGAGGCTGTGTAATAATAATCTGGGCTTTGTCAGAGTCGCCTGTCTCAATGGATTTCCCCATTTGCAGCCCCTGTTAGTGCCTGCGCCGCTTACATACTGTTGTTACGGCGTCACGTGACCGCAACGCCGCCAGGCGTCGCGGTGGGCAGTGGTCATAATGATTTGGCGTATGTATGCAGACTGACACATCAGTACACAACATTTCTGACTAGATCCATGACAAATGCTGTGGAGAGCAGCATGTGTGCGTCACTCTTACCATTAAGATGAACCTCTACCCTCCCCCACACCCCACCCGGTTTTGGTCGCAGATCTTTTTATTTCCTTCTTTTATTTCCTTCATGTAGGAGTCATGGTCTTGTGATTATGGATGAATCTTTTTCAGACATACTTTAACATAATTTTCTTATTGTATCTCTATGTGTGATGACCTATTTAGACAGCAGTAGAGGGAGACAAAGAGATGAATACAGTCAGCATATTCAGAATGATGCAAGTTGTCGTAGTTATTCGGAGACGAAGAGGTTTGCGCAGGGCTGAGTAACGTGGAGAGCTGCATCAAACCAATCTTCGGACTAAAGACCACAACGACAGCACATATGCATTATGTATCAGACATCATATGAATCTTTACCCCCCATACTACCCCTCCCCCCTTGATGTCCACGTGTCATATCACCTGATCCCTTCTTTCAGTCAGATTCTACCACAAAATTCCACAATTCGACAATAGCTATTTAAGATCTGGTGGAATTAGCTCGTCGAAGAAGTTGTCGAAAAAACCTAACATCTCACTATGAGATTCGTGTAAACTGGTCCTTTTATATGTGTCAACGAAGTTATACATATTTGTATAACAGTATTGTGCTGTGTAGAAAATAAACAATAACTGTGTATTGTAAAACAGTGATGTGAAGCTGCCAGTTGGATTCAATTATTACAATTCGTGTACGTACATCTACGTGAGCGACGCACCTTGTCGTTGGTGGGATGGCTTGCTAGCCTCAGCGATATACACACCTGTACAGCAGGTACAAGCAGAACGGAGGGGTTTCTGTTGACAGGCAGAGTGGCAGCAGCCTTTTAAGTAATTGCAGGTGGAAAAGAGTTGGAGGGTACAGTTAGTGGTACAGAAGTACCCTCCGCCACACACCATTAGATGGTTTGCGGAGTATGATGTAGATGTGGATGCACACAGGTGCGCACCTATTCGTCCGAGACAAATCAATGGCCACGAATGTCTTTCTTCAGAGCTACAATAATACGAGCAAGCTCATATATTGCTACGTTTTTAGAGTACTCTGTGGAAGTTTCACGGGGAAGCCCTTACACATCCTCCATTAGGTCCCGATCTGTACCACGCGATTTCCGTGTTTTTGGAACCCTGAAGAAAGACATTCATTGTCGCCGGTTTGCTTTGGACGAAGAGGTACAGGGCTGGGCGCAATAATGGTCCCACAGGCAACTGCAAACATTTTCCCATGCAGGCACTGACTGTTTTGTCTCTCCGTGGGATGAATTTATTAACAGTTATGATGATTACTTTTTTTTGTTTGCCTCATTTTCATTTGACTTGATCCTATATTTGGGCTGCTTCTCTATACAGCCATGGAAAACAGTTCGTCACTGTAAACCAAAATTCGATTTTTGTAGATTTTATGTTCTATTGACTGAACACATGCTCCGCTAAAGCTGACGATTTTATTTTCTGTAGTCCACAAGGACTTTTGTGTTTCTTCAGACGTGTATTCACGTTTCTCTTTGTAGCTCCAGTGTAGACCTTACCATTCTTACATGAAATGTTGTGTACTCTGCACGTCGACAGACGAGAGCGTTTATTCTTTACACATCTGAGGGCTTGACATATTTTCTTTGTTAGTCCAAAAACTGTTTTGACAATATGTTTCTGTAAAACCTTACCGATCTTATCAGCCACTACTTTTTTTTTAAAAAAAAAGAAAAAGGAGGGAGACGCTGTTGTTCCATCAGGGGTTTCATCTCTTCCTTCGGGCTGCTGTTATTTCGTCACAGAACGGCAATATGGAAGAGCCATTGAAATAATATTTACTATTGATTTGCTTTAACTCCGATTTGTTCCAGAAGAGTTCAATGACGGAATTTTGAGATAGGGGAAAGATGGAAATGGCGTTAATCCTGACTATCATCTCCTATACAAAAAAAAAAGAAAATGTTAATCACGCAAAACATTATTGTTATTACTGACATTTTAAAACTCATAATTTCACTGGCTGCGATTTATTTGCCCTACATTTCTCAGTATTTCAAGCCCTTCCAAGTTACAATATCATGTACTTAGGCTTTTATTCATTGCTCGAAACGAGATAATAGAAACTGTAATAAAATTTTAAAGAAGAAACTAAGGGAAGAAATTAAAATTACACTTTAAAAAACTACTAACTGACGAAACACGCTTTGCCCGGGTATTTATTATGCCAATTTTCTATTAGTAACAAAACGAAAAATGAACTGTGTTTGTAGCGGAGTATGGAAAAAAATTTCATTTCAATCTATTTGTGAACATCCCTTCGAAATTGTGTACTCATACAAAGAACTATGCATAATGTACAAATGTACAATTACTGTGTCCATATTGAGAAACGTCGTCCCGTACAGTCTCTGTTCGCTAGGCGTAGCTGCTTCGCGTGTCTCCAATGCGGTTTTGAAAACGCCTCTACACTAACGTCTATTCACAGCTGTAGAGACGACTACAGTCAATGAGTGTAACTTTTTACCAGTCAAGATATCTTTGTACCACTTACCACTTTTGTTTCAAATGGCCGCTGTCCCATCTACATGCATAATTTTGTACAGAAAGTAACACGTTTATTACCCCTGCGATTTCTAGTTAGTATTTCAATTGTCTTTTCAACTTCCTACGAGCTCTTAGGCTAGTGATTATCCTTTAATTGGGTTGACTGTGAAGCGAACTTCTGGCGACAGTTATTTAAAGTCGGTACAAATATCTTAGTATCTGAAAGTAAACATTCAATACTGAAGTAACACTATTTGTTTCTACCTATCATTAACACCTGGCGATCTACACTCCTGGAAATGGAAAAAAGAACACATTGACACCGGTGTGTCAGACCGACCATACTTGCTCCGGACACTGCGAGAGGGCTGTACAAGCAATGATCACACGCACGGCACAGCGGACACACCAGCAACCGCGGTGTTGGCCGTCGAATGGCGCTAGCTGCGCAGCATTTGTGCACCGCCGCCGTCAGTGTCAGCCAGTTTGCCGTGGCATACGGAGCTCCATCGCAACCTTTAACACTGGTAGCATGCCGCGACAGTGTGGACGTGAACCGTATGTGCAGTTGACGGACTTTGAGCGAGGGCGTATAGTGGGCATGCGGGAGGCCGGGTGGACGTACCGCCGAATTGCTCAACACGTGGGGCGTGAGGTCTCCACAGTACATCGATGTTGTCGCCAGTGGTCGGCGGAAGGTGCACGTGCCCGCCGACCTGGGACCGGACCGCAGCGACGCACGGATGCACGCCAAGACCGTAGGATCCTACGCAGTGCCGTAGGGGACCGCACCGCCACTTCCCAGCAAATTAGGGACACTGTTGCTCCTGGGGTATCGGCGAGGACCATTCGCAACCGTCTCCATGAAGCTGGGCTACGGTCCCGCACACCGTTAGGCCGTCTTCCGCTCACGCCCCAACATCGTGCAGCCCGCCTCCAGTGGTGTCGCGACAGGCGTGAATGGAGGGACGAATGGAGACGTGTCGTCTTCAGCGATGAGAGTCGCTTCTGCCTTGGTGCCAATGATGGTCGTATGCGTGTTTGGCGCCGTGCAGGTGAGCGCCACAATCAGGACTGCATACGACCGAGGCACACAGGGCCAACACCCGGCATCATGGTGTGGGGAGCGATCTCCTACACTGGCCGTACACCACTGGTGATCGTCGAGGGGACACTGAATAGTGCACGGTACATCCAAACCGTCATCGAACCCATCGTTCTACCATTCCTAGACCGGCAAGGGAACTTGCTGTTCCAACAGGACAATGCACGTCCGCATGTATCCCGTGCCACCCAACGTGCTCTAGAAGGTGTAAGTCAACTACCCTGGCCAGCAAGATCTCCGGATCTGTCCCCCATTGAGCATGTTTGGGACTGGATGAAGCGTCGTCTCACGCGGTCTGCACGTCCAGCACGAACGCTGGTCCAACTGAGGCGCCAGGTGGAAATGGCATGGCAAGCCGTTCCACAGGACTACATCCAGCATCTCTACAATCGTCTCCATGGGAGAATAGCAGCCTGCATTGCTGCGAAAGGTGGATATACACTGTACTAGTGCCGACATTGTGCATGCTCTGTTGCCTGTGTCTATGTGCCTGTGGTTCTGTCAGTGTGATCATGTGATGTATCTGACCCCAGGAATGTGTCAATAAAATTTCCCCTTCCTGGGACAATGAATTCACGGTGTTCTTATTTCAATTTCCAGGAGTGTAAATTTACCCAGAGCATTAGATTCAGAAAAAAAATTTAAGACTTTTCTAAAGTTATCCTGAATGACAGTGTAAAGTTGTACCACCCCTAAAATTCAAATTCTGCTCTCACAGGACATAGTTAATCTACATTTTCACTTTTCCTAGTATTAGTAACTATAGCTATTAAATGTTACCATGTCTGTTGTAATGTGTAATTTATTTAATGACCAGTATTTTCAATAAAAGTGGTACGAAGTTACCCCGATTAACTGTATCGTTTTGGCCTACAGTCGTTTGCCCTTCCCCGTTGAAAGCTGCCTAAAGCGTTACCAGCTGCCAGGGATTTCCTGAAGTTTACTCGACTATAGTAGTGTCGTAGTAATAAACAAAAAATGTACGTATTGAAACTTTATGCATGATGCAGCATTTTTTCCCACACATGTCAATGTTTATGAAGTCGTATCTCCTGATTTGCGTGTCATACATTGATATAATGCTGTAGGTGCTTTCAGTAGCATATGTAGATACTGTCTACAGGCATGGGTTGCGAATAGAGTTTGTAGAAAAGAAGTAATAAATTTAAGCGTCATGCACAATGCATCATTTTATCACGCATCTCACTGGTTTTGACATATCTCCTGAGCTATGTATGGTACCCTGATATACTTTAGTAGGTGCATTTAGAGGCATTTATTGCGAATACAGTTTATCTGCACGGAAGTAATACATTTAATCGTCATACATGATGTGGCAGTTTTTCACTCCACCTCATTGTTTATGACGTCATATCTCTTGAAGTATGATAGGTAGGTAGTTCTTGCCCAAACATCGATTGTTGCCTGACAGTAAGGGATGCGTGTACCAAGTTTGATTAATAAAGGCGCAGTGATTTATAAGATGATTTGGAACATACACATATATATACATTCTTACAATACCTGTGGATGGCAATTCATGTACTTCTTTGAGGCCGTGAGGCTAGAACTCTTACCAAATGAGATTCCGAAGCTCAGTGAAAGGATGTATAAAATCAGATAAAGTAAAAGTTTAGAAGATTAGAAAAGAGTTAATAAGTGAACCAATGAACAATCAAACATATTTACAAATGCGTAAATGGAAGGAGCATACGGAATATGTGTCAGACCAAATCCCTGAAAGTTTATTATTATTATTATTAATGAATTCCAGCTGCAGGGAATGAAAACTACTCCATTTTAGTTCTATCGATTATGCTTCATAAATCTAAGGCGAAGCAGTTGTAATGTATGCATCAGTTGGAAGCAGTTGAGGCGCTGTGGTATCTTACACCTGCCATGTCACCATATCAGCAGTTTCTTGTCTCTCAAATTCCCATAACTATGTTGAGAGTACATTTACAGAACAAGGTTCATGAATGAGTAATATTTGTAAACCTGGGTCCAAGGCAGCAGTTTTCCCTGCAGATATTACTCAATGATTCCCGTAAGCTTCTTCGATTCGTTCGGTTGTAAAACTCGACTGGCGAACGGTCCGTAGCTTTTCTCCGGGATATTGGAAATCCAATTCCACTAAGGCGCGTCTTTAAAGTTCAGAGTATTTTAATCGGCTTAATTAAATCGCTCTCACCGAGAGAATGCCACCCTCCCTTCCGTTCCCGATTACAGCACGCGGCACTGAGCTTCCATTGTGCCTGCTCAAGAACAGGTAGTAGAAAATTCCAGCTGCCAAATTACCCCCATAACCAGTCAGCTTGTTTAGAACACAGTATACATCTGAAACGACAGAGTACCTTGAGAGGTACGACCTTGAAGCTACTATTTCGCGTCGGAAACCATATCTTCACCTCTGTGCTGTACATTGTTTGTTTTTTATATCATTTAACTTCTTTTCATAATGATTTCATGTCGGTATATCCACTGCACGTTCAACCTACACCCATACACAATGCAAACCACTCTGAATCGCATGGCAGACGGTGCATCACATTCCATTCACGTCCCATTCCATTTACGTTTCGAGCCTGGGAAAAAGATTGCTGAAACGTCTCTCTGCGTGCTGTAATTAATTTAATCTTGTCTTCGCGGTCCATATGGCGACGATATGTAGCCAGTTGTAGTACATTGCCAGTTCCATCACTTAAATTTGGTTCTTGAAACCTTCTCAGTGGTCATTCACGCGTTAGTCTGCGTCTTTCTTCAAACATCTGCCAGTTAACGGTATTCAGCATCATCTTGACACTCTCCCATCAGTCGAGCAATCTGTGACCATTCCTGCCGCCCTTCTTTGTATCCGTTGAGTACCCCTGTTAGTCCTATTTGTTATGGGTCCCATACACTTGGGCAATATCGCAACATCCGTTGCATGAGTGTTTTCTAAGCAGTCTCTTTTGTATACTGATTACACTTCAGTCGTTTCCTACCAATGAACCCAACTGTGTTACCTGCCTTACCTGCGAATGGGCCTGTATCATCGATCATTTCTAATCCACACAAATTGTTATATCGAGATAACTATATAAGTTGACCTATTCCATCTGAATCTCGCTGATATTGTAGTCATAGCGTACTACATTGTTTTTGTTTTGTTAAGTAGAAAATTTTACATTTTTGAACATTTAAAGCAAGTTGACAATCTTTGCAGCATTTTGAAATCTTAAGACGTCACCGAATATTTGTGCAATTATTTTCAGACAGTACTTCAGTATAAATACGTGTATCAGCTGTGAAAATCTAAGTTTGTTGTCATCCCAATTACATCATATTTAAATACACTATTGGGTACTGTGAAATTAGATTTAATATGCAAAGTGTCACAGAAATGTTGCAACACACTTCAAGGGCTTGAGAAACAAATCGAGAATAGGAACTGTGTCTGGAAACGCCATCCAACGTCGCTACAGAGCGTCGAAGTGGTAGGCGCCGGCGCCGGCGCCTGCCACTAGGCAACCTCTTTGGCAGCAGATGTAACTTTGTACGCTGAGGGGCCATGTGCAGAACCTCTCGCAATCTTGTTTGTTATTCACTGATCGCGACTGATTGCCACAGTCGCCAGCGGAGATAATGGGACTAGCAGCTGCGTGGACGTCTCCTACGAATGCAATCCGCTGTTGCCTCGGTGGATGACATTTTCGGATATCGGTTTCCATCCACATCCATCTCCTGGAACGCTCTAAACTCTCCAAGTTTTTCGGTGTATAGGAAAAGAATAAACTGTAGATACAAACCTTGTCCAAAACCGTCATACACCAAGGCATCCATAGGAAACAATGTGTATCTCTGTAGCAGCTAACACTAGCTTCTCCACTAGTGACCTCAGCAATCAGCTGCGATTACTACATGACAAACAACATTGCGAGACGTTCCGCATACGGTCCCTCAGCGTACAAACACATTTGCTGCCAAAGAGATGGCTTAATGGCAGACGCTAGCGCACATTACTTTGGTGCTCTGTAGCGTCATTAAATGACGTTTCCAAATACGGTTTCCAATACTCTATTTGTTCCTCAAGATACCCTCTATAGCCCCTTGAAGTACGTCGCAACCATCCTGGGATTCCCCCTGTATCAGCTAGTACGATTGTTTCAGATATCAACAAGTATGATTTTTTGAGTATATGGCTCTGAGCACTATGGGACTTAACTTTTTAGGTCATCAGTCTCCTAGAACGTAGAACTACTTAAACTTAAATAACCTAAGGACATCACACACATCCATGCCCGAGGCAGGATTCGAACCTGCCACCGTAGCCGACGCGCTGTTCCAGACTGAAACGCCTAGAACCGCTCGGCCACCCCGGCCGGCTTTCGAGTATAGTAGACCTTAAAACAGTCTTTTAAAGGTGCGACAACATGACACTTTTTAGACTGGAACGCACTGTCACTACTTCTTTCTCTTCAGTAGCACGTAACACTTTTTGAGGCATTCTCTTTCTTCTGAGATTGGGATATGTGCACTGGCAAAGAGCCCACGGTTTTGCCTGAAGTCCCATAGTGGTGGTTCTCGTTCATAGTCGCCTATCGTGAACTGCACTCTTCGTCGTGACACATACGGTCTGAGCTTCTTTTACACGGTCCAGTCAAATAAATGTGACTATCTGTCAGAAGTCTTTTGCGGCGCGAATCGCTGCGAGACGTAGAGGGTCAGTGCGGTTCTGGGAGGTACCGACAGCGATGTGGAGCCACACCGAATACAGTGCCGAGGACAGCTGCAGTGGGTTCCATGCCGCGAACGGTCCAGTCGAGGTAGTCCCACTGATTCGCAATTGGCTTTTAAACCCAGCAGTCTGGTGGCCAGGGGTGTATGTTAAAGCCCTTCTGATGCTCTCAGAACCACGCACGTACACTGCGGACTCGTGGCATTGTCCTACCTTTAGATGGCATCGCGCAGAGGAAAACCAAACTACGTCTAACATGGTCCCCAAGGATAGATGCATACTTGTGTTGACCCATTGTGCCTTACAGAATGACGAGATGACCCAGGGAACCGCGAAAACATTCTCCAGACCATAACGCCCCACATTCAGCCTGGAACCTTCCTATGATAGTTTCAGGGCCGTACACGACAATGGCCGCCTGACCGATGGAGCAGATACGTGATTCATCTGCAAAGGCTACTTGTTGTACTTCCAGTTGCGGTACTGGCGCACAGATTCCGGCCTTCCTCGCCAACGAACAGCAGCCAGCATACGTTCATGAACAAGGCGCCTGCTACGGAGGCCCGTACGCAGCAACATTCGCCGAACGGACGTTTAAGAGAGAATGTTGGTAGTCCCTCGGTTGATGACCGGACACTTGCTTAACAGTTGTGCGTCTGTTCGTTCGTACGTATCTCCACAGCCGTCGTTCATCCCTTTCATCTAAGGCCGTGTTATGCACCATAGTTGTCTCGCTGTCTGAAAAGCGTCATTTTACCACACACGGTGTAGTTGCACTTTCCTATGAAGCACGCGCATCCTCGTCATCGTATTTTATACGTTTCTGTCTAGCACATATACAGGGTGTTACAAAAAGGGACAGCCAAACTTTCAGGAAACATTCCTCACACACAAAGAAAGAAAATATGTTATGTGGACATGTGTCCGGAAACGCTTACTTTCCATGTTAGAGCTCATTTTATTACTTCTCATCAAATCACATTAATCATGGATTGGAAACACACAGCAACAGAACGTACCAGCGTGACTTCAAACACTTTTTTACAGGAAATGTTCAAAATGTCCTCCGTTAGCGAGGATACATGCATCCACCCTCCGTCGCATGGAATCCCTGATGCGCTGATGCAGCCCTGGAGAATGGCGTATTGTATCACAGCCGTCCACAATACGAGCACGAAGAGTCTCCACACTTGGTACCGTGGTTGCGTAGACACGAGCTTTCAAATGCCCCCATAAATAAAAGTCAAGAGGGTTGAGGTCAGGAGAGCGTGGAGGCCATGGAATTGGTCCGCCTCTACCAATCCATCGGTCACCGAATCTGCTGTTGAGAAGCGTACGAACACTTCGACTGAAATGTACAGGAGCTCCATCGTGCATGAACCACATGCTGTGTCGTACTTGTAAAGGCACGTGTTCTAGCAGCACAGGTAGAGTATCCCGTATGAGATCATGATAACGTGCTCCATTGAGCGTAGGTGGAAGAACATGGGGCCCAGTCAAGACATCACCAACAATGCCTGCCCAAACGTTCACAGAAAATCTGTGTTGATGACGTGGTTGCACAATTGCGTGCGGATTCTCGTCAGCCCACACATGATGTTTGTGAAAATTTACAATCTGATTACGTTAGAATGAAGCCTCATCCGTAAAGAGAACATTTGCACTGAAATGAGGATTGACACATTGTTGGCGAACCATTCGCAGAAGTGTACCTGTGCAGGCCAATCAGCTGCTGATAGTGCCTGCACACGCTGTACATGGTACGGAAACAACTGGTTCTCCCGTAGCACTCTCCATACAGTGACGTGGTCAACGTTACCTTGTACAGCAGCAACGTCTCTGACATTGACATTAGGGTTATCGTCAACTGCACGAAGAATTGCCTCGTCCATTGCAGGTGTCCTTGTCGTTCTAGGTCTTCACCAGTCGCGAGTCATAGGCTGGAATGTTCCGTGCTCCCTAAGACGCCGATCAATTGCTCCGAACGTCTTCCTGTCGGGACACCTTCGTTCTGGAAATCTGTCTCGATACAAACGTACCGCGCCACGGTTATTGCCCAGTGCTAATCGATACATTAAATGGGCATCTGCCAACTCCGCATTTGTAAACATTGCACTGACTGCAAAACCACGTTCGTGATGAACACTAACCTGTTGATGCTACGTACTGATGTGCTCGATGCTAGTACTGTAGAGCAATGGGTCGCATGTCAACACAAGCACCGAAGTCAACATTACCTTCCTTCAATTGGGCCAACTGGCGGTGAATCGAAGAAGTACAGTACATACTGACGAAACTAAAATGAGCTCTAACATGGAAATTAAGCGTTTCCGGACACATGTCCACATGACATCTTTTCTTTATTTGTGTGTGAGGAATGTTTCCTGAAAGTTTGGCCGTACCTTTTTGTAACACTCTGTATTGTTAACACATACCTATGAGAAAAGTCACGGTCATTCTAGTGATTTTGACACGTTATTGTCTGGCATTTGTTCGAGAAAGGTCGCGAATATTCTACTGTTTTCTTGTACAGAGAACCTTCGATACGTGGCGTTATAAATACGGACTATTAGCGGAACAGGAGGCTAGTTTACATTCAAAAGCAGAAACATTAAGACTGGGGAGTGAATAAGTAAAAAGTCCTAGTTGTAGCAAGTGTGAAGCCTGGTCAAGAGAGAGTGATCAGTCGATTCTGAAGTATTAATAATAGTATTAATAAAAGTAAGTCATAATAATTTCTCAGCAAAAGCGTTGTTTGTTTGTCCTGTATCTGACTATCCTACTTTTCACACGCTGTACAAAATATTGGCTTGTCTACCTGCATCTGTTGCTACAGTAGAACGAAGTTTTTCAACATTGCGGCGTCCAAAGACATGGCTGAGGTCGACAACGCAGGAGGATCGACTTAATGGCTTAGCTCTGCTAACACACCTTTCCAGGAAGAATAGGTGCATAGAATTCATCATTTAAAGAAGAGAACCACAACTGTAACTTTTTTATAAGATGGCATTGTCTTGCATACGTGTATAATCAGTTTAAATAATTCTTAAACTTTGTATGTGACTTGATTGTTTTATTACGGTAAAAGTAAAGGTAGCTCAAGACATCTTCAACACCCCCTTCTTGAGGTTTTTCTGTATCCGCCACTCCATTGACATCTAACATAGGCGTCGATCATATTAATGTGACTGGACCGTGTATAATTCATTTAAGATCCATCTGTTAGCTACAAACTGAACTGCTCCATTCATACAGTGAGCTCGTTGTACAATTTAAATGCCACAGCAGCATCGTGCGAACACAGCTTGCCATCTTAGGAGATTGGGCTAATTTTGTCTGCAAGGTCATTAGTATACAACGTGAACGGCAAGGGTTCTGGGGCACGTCTGAAGTTACTTCGGTCCAAGATTACATGCTGCATGGATCCTACAAAGACCTCCTCAACCTAGTCACCACTACCTCATAGCACAACACTTCTGACAATAAGCATACGTGTGGGACTTAGTCGAATGCTTTTCGGAAGTCAAAAAATACTGCATTTACCTGACTTTCTTTATTAATTGCTTTCAGGATGTTATCTCAGAAAAGCACGAGCTGGCTTTCACATGATCTGGTACACATTTTAACCAGCTGCTACATCAGTTCTTCACCTCCACTCCTTTCATTTTCCAGGCGGTGGTGGTGGTGGTGGTTAGTGATTGACGTCCCGTCGACAACGAGGTCATTAGAGACGGAGCGCAAGCTCGGGTTAGGGAAGGATTGGGAAGGAAATCGGCCGTGCCCTTTCAAAGGAACCATCCCGGCATTTGCCTGAAACGATTTAGGGACATCACGGAAAACCTAAATCAGGACGGCTGGAGACGGGATTGAACCGTCGTCCTCCCGAATGCGAGTCCAGCGTGCTAACCACTGCGCCACCTCACTCAATTTTCATTTTCCAGTTATCCGTTGCCGCACGCGGTTAGTAAAAGTCCATCCACGGTTTCGTTAAGGACCACAGGAATTCCAAATTATTAATCTCAATTTCCTAGCATTTATTCTGTCGCACGGGATTCTCTGATCAAACTATTTCAAAATTTCATTTTAATTTTGTGCGCCACTGGCCTTCCTACAGCCGCAGTCTTCGGTTAACCTGAGGAAGGAAACTCATGTGCCTCATTCTGTGCGTGTGAAACGTGAAAACTAAGGTCTGCGTCTCATCGTATTGTGTGTGTTTGTGTGCTGTCGTTACTGAGGTGGAGATTCTGGATCCGCCCAGCATTTGCCTAAACAAGCGTGAAAATCGACCTAAAAACCATAGTCGGACAGTTTTTAAACCGCCGCAAAGTTCCGTTCAGGGTGTTGCCCACCTACGTCTCTGGCAAACAAACAAGTTAAGCACTACTAACAGGTCGCCTTATATAACAGGTGATGCACCGTCAGCTATGTTCGCTCATGTAATGTTAATTAAACACCAACTTCTATATGGAAAACCTTTTTATATATATCATCATTTTAAAGTTACTCCATCTAAATCTAGAACGCCAAATTACGTTGCGAGGGGCCGGCCGCTGTGACAGCGGTTCTACGCGCTTCAGTCTGGAACCCGCGGGTGCTACGGTCGCAGGTTCGAATCCTGCCTCGGGAATGGAGGTGTGTGATGTCCTTAGGTTAGTTAGGTTCAAGTAGTTCTAAGTTCTAGGGGACTGACGACCTCAGATGTTAAGTCCCATAGTGCTCAGAGCAGTTTGAACCATTTTTTCCGTTTCGGGGTATGTTTTTTCTCCCTTAAAAGAGAGATTAGGCACAAACCAAAAAACACTCATTGCAATATTTTACCCGCCAGGTTTCGTCAAAATCATTTATTCGCACTTGGGTATGTTCCCTTGTAAGTCGCCAGCGTTCAGATTCGGGGCAGGGCTGCGGCCTGCAGCTGGTGAAGATAAGAGTTTGGCGGTGACTTGCTAATTCATCTCGGCTTGCAGACTGTCAGTGACCACCTCTTGTGGCTGCCGGCTGGTAATGACTGAGAACGCCCTTCTCGGTGTGGTGTTACGTATACACTACTGGCTGATAAAAATGCTACACCAACAAGAAATGCAGATGACAAACGGGTGTTCATTGGACAAATATATTATACTAGAACTGATGTGTGATTACACTTTCACGCAATTTGGTGCATAGATCCTGAGAAATCGGTACCCAGAACAACCACCTCTCGCCATAATAACGGCCTTGAAACTCATGGGCATTGAGTCAAACAGAGTTTGGATGGCGTGTACAGGTACAGCTGCCCATGCAGCTTCAACACGATACCACAGTTCATCAAGAGTAGTGACTGGCGTATTGTGACGAGCCAGTTGCTCGTCCACCATTGACCAGACGTTTCCAATTGGTGAGAGATCTAGAGAATGTGCTGGCCAGGGCAGCAGTCGAACTTTTTCTGTATCCAGAAAGGCCCGTACAGGACCTGCAACCTGCGATCGTGCATTATCCTGCTGAAATGTAGGGCTTCGCAGGGATCAAGTGGCTCTGAGCACTATGGGACTTAACTTCTGAGGTCATCAGTCCCCTAGAACTTAGAACCACTTAAACCTAACTAACCTAAGGACATCACACACATCCATGCCCGAGGCAGGATTCGAACCTGCGACCATAGCGGTAGCGCTGTACCAGACTGTAGCGCCTAGAACCGCTCGGCCACTCCGGCCGGCTTTCGCAGGGATCGAATGAGGGGTAGAGTAACTGCTCGTAACACATCTGAAATGTAACGACCACTGTTCAAAGTGCCGTCAATGCGAACAAGAGGTGACCGAGACGTGTAACCAATGGCACCCCATATCATCACGCCGGGTGATACGCCAGTATGGCGATGACGAATACACGCTTCCAATGTGCGTTCACCGCGATGTCACCAAACACGGATGCGACCATCATGATGCTGTAAACAGAACCTGCATTCATCCGAAAAAATGACGTTTTGCCATTCGTGCACCCAGGTTCGTCGTTGAGTACACCATCGCAGGCGCTCCTGTCTGAGATGCAGTGTCGAGGGTAACCGCAGCCATGGTCTTCGAGCTGACAGTCCATGCTGCTGCAAACGTCGTCGAGCTGTTCGTGCAGATGGTTATTGTCTTTTAAATGTCCCCTTCTGTTGACTCAGGGATCGAGATGTGGCTGCACGATCCATTACATCCATGTGGATAAGATGCCTGTCATCTCGACTGCTAATGATACGAGGACGTTGGGATCCAGCACGGCGTTCCGTATTACGCTTCTGAACCCAACGATTCCATATTCTGCTAACAGTCATTGGATCTCGACCAACGCGAGCAGCAATGTCGCGACACGATAAACCGCTATCAGGATTGGCTAAAATCTGACATTTATCAAAGTCGTAAACGTGATGGTACGCATTTCTCCTACTTTCACGAGGCATCACAACAACGTTTCACCAGGCAACGCCGGTCAACTGATGTTTGTGTATGAGAAATCGGTTAGAAACTTTCCTCATGTTAGTACGTTGTAGGTGTCGCCACCGGCGCCAGCGTTGTGTGAATGAAGAGTTAATCATTTGCATATCACAGCATCTTCTTCCTTCCCGTTAAATTTCGCGTCTGTAGCACGTCATATTCGTGGTGTACCAATGTTAATGACCAGTAGTGTACAATCCTGGTCTTCTGCTGCTGTTGAAACAGCAGCACTTATGTCCTCAAATTACCGACAATATCGAGGTTCTGGCATGACAGTAAAACGACAATGCCTTCATTTACCCTCTCTTCCCCGCCGTCTCATTAACCGCATGTGCTTGGCAGTGGTGTAATGATGTAGCCTCTCCTCCTTACAGAGGCCCTGGACAGCGACTTCTGCAGTGCCAGCGTACTGGATACGTCTTCTTGCAGCAGCGCCACTTACCTACTGATGCGTCTTCCGACAGCCTCCCCATGAAGTTCTCACGGGAGCGTGCTGCTTTGCCAGAAGGAACCCTCGCGCAAGACATTTTATAAATCGTTATACACATACGACATAAAAAATAAATTCGTTGTACTTACCGTCATATATGAGAGTGGAAACTAGACACTGTTGAAAATAGACAGAAAGCTCTTAGGAGCACCGAAAATATGGCAGAAATCTCAGAGTAGTAATAAAAAGACATTTGGACATTTACTGAGATATAATAAGATTTTAACAGACATATTGAAGGAAAAAATATGGAAAAATATCCCAAAGGAATGCCAGGGAAAATATAAAGATTTGTTATAAGTAACAAAATACGATAATTACGAAAAAAAATGAGGACAGCACAGAATAGGGGAGAACGATTGCGCCCACAAGGAATGGTCTTCAGAAGATGCAGATGCAGATGATAACTGATGATGATTGATGTTGATGACTCGATGCTAGCTGCAACGAGATACGTGTTTGTTGTAGACGCTGGCGGCGTACTACATGTTCAGTACCTCATGTACGATAAAAGTGGTGAGATGTCAAATACTCTAGTATATTATCGACCAGCCTTTGCATCTACGGAACTCCTGAAAATGGTGTAAAAAGGAGAGTGGACGATGTGTACCCCAAACATACAGATTACTTACGTTACCCAAAAACTGTCGAAATACTTGTCATGTGCTCCACTTATTTCTGTAACGATTACAAATTTCTTTCTTCTTTTTATTATTTTTTTCCATTCTTCTCACGTTTAGTCATTAGTAGTTCTCTCTCACAATTATTATTAGTTTTTTCTGTAATATTAGATGGAGGGTAATTTTAATGGGTAGTTCTAATGGACGAATCAGTAATATCTGGCTTACAGCAAGTTCTTAGAAGAAATTCGTCCAGAGGAACGCAAGCTGCTGGAACGACTGATAATCGGCAGACAGGTAACGAGGACACTAGTGTGCACTGTGCGATGAAAGCATCCTGAGAGCCCTATACAATGAATTTTCCAAGTGATGTGAGGATTAGTGGTCCGGTAGTATTAAAGGAGGTGCTGGACACAGGATTAGTGGCTCCCTGTCCGACAAAGGAAATGAACTACATAGCTCGACACCTGTTTCAACATGACTTTCATTTATTAAGCACGTATCGTCCTCATTGTACTCCTCATGCACATTGCCCACACATTCCACTAACTCATCTTGCAGAAACGCTAATATTTCATCTGCCACTTCTTTCTAACTCTGTAAAATTCTTTGGGTTCCTTTCTGACTCGACAACGTTTGATTTATCGTTGGCATTGATCTACTGTGTATCGCCACCATTAGCACTGTAGCACTGTTGTGAGTTACTCGTCAAATAAGCAGTTCAACTACGCTTCGTAGCCTCATGCTGTGCTCCCCAGTGGATATCTCCAGTCCCGCCCCTTCTTGTCATTAGTAGCCAATAGTGTGGTTGCATAGTAGATAATATGTGAGGCGCTGAGTGAAGTAAACATCATTGGCCTTCCGCGACCTCGCACTCAAAGCGTTCCTTGGCAGTAAGAATGAGGTGGTATACAAAATGTAAAGAGCGATGCCACTTGACAGTGGAAACTGAAACAGTTTAGTTGCAGTGATGGATCACACTATACCCCGTGGAATCCTACGGAATGTTTTGGGTCTGGGAAACGTTACCTGCCAGCAAGTGTACTACCAACACTGGAGTACGGAGAAGTTGGCGTTACAGTACGGGCTTGTTTTCCGTGGTTAGTGTGGTAGCCTTTTCGGGCTGATAAAAGCGCTGTTTGCGGAAGGATATGAGCCCACTTTACAGCACTGTGTACTGCCTACAAAACAAAAACTGTTCGGAGACGATGGTTGTTCGTTTCAGCATGACAATGTAGCCTGTTACATAGCAGCTTCTGCGAGGTAATGGCTTGTGGACAACATTCCTGAAACGGGCTGTCCTGCCCATAGTCCCGACCTGAACTCAATGGAACACTTTTGGGATGGGGTAGAACGTCGACTTCGCCCGAATCCCGAGCTTCCAACATCGCTACCCTCTCTGTTTCGGCTCTTGAAGAAGAACGTCCTACCAATCCTCCACAGACATCTCGCTGAAAGTGTTCTTAGCACACTGCAAACTGTCATAAGGACGAAGTACGGACACACTCCACACTAATTTCCGCTGATAGATGTCTGGGTATTGATTATGTGGTTCAGTATATTAGCTTCTGCACTCTAAGAAATAACAACAAAATGTATATAGTATTTTGTACATGTTTCAAATCGCGATACTTAAAAAACGGCCCATTTATTTAGAGATGATGAACAAATGTAGTCACCTCAGAGCAACATTACAGTTGTTTCCATTAAATCCTGAGAAGTGGCCACCAGTATTTTATCTTGCTAGAAGCTCGCGTTGATGCAGCATGATAAACGTGAAGCAGCATATGGTACAAAAGTGGAGTGAGGTACAAGAAGCAGATGGTACAGTATCTTCTATCCCCGTGGAAGAGTCCGCCACTTGTACTGAACTTGCTTCTGATTGGTCGGCACGATAGGGTGTTAGGTGACAAACCGCTTAACTTCTCTTATTAATTATTTATGTACTTCTCATTGTATTTAGCCCAGTTTTCAGTATGACAAACTCTCATGGCCACAGTAAGAGTCTACCGTTTTTGTTTATTACATTTCACTGGTGGTTGTTGTTGTTATGGTCTTCAGTCCTGAGACTTGTTTGATGCAGCTCTCCATGCTACTCTATCCTGTGCAAGCTTCTTCATCTGCCAGTACCTACTGCAACCTACATCCTTCTGAATCTGCTTAGTGTATTCATCTCTTGGTCTCCCTCTACGATTTTTACCCTCCACGCTGCCCTCCAGTACTAAATTGGTGATCCCTTGATGCCTCAGAACATGTCCTACCAACCGATCCCTTCTTCTAGTCAAGTTGTGCCACAAACTCCTCCCCAATTCTATTCAATACCTCCTCATTAGTTATGTGATCTACCCATCTAATCTTCAGCATTCTTCTGTAGCACCACATTTCGAAAGCTTCTATTCTCTTCTTGTCCAAACTATTTATCGTCCATGTTTCACTTCCATACATGGCTACACTCGATACAAATACACTCCTGGAAATTGAAATAAGAACACCGTGAATTCATTGTCCCAGGAAGGGGAAACTTTATTGACACATTCCTGGGGTCCCATACATCACATGATCACACTGACAGAACCACAGGCACATAGACACAGGCAACAGAGCATGCACAATGTCGGCACTAGTACAGTGTATATCCACCTTTCGCAGCAATGCAGGCTGCTATTCTCCCATGGAGACGATCGTAGAGATGCTGGATGTAGTCCTGTGGAACGGCTTGCCATGCCATTTCCACCTGGCGCCTCAGTTGGACCAGCGTTCGTGCTGGACGTCCAGACCGCGTGAGACGACGCTTCATCCAGTCCCAAACATGCTCAATGGGGGACAGATCCGGAGATCTTGCTGGCCAGGGTAGTTGACTTACACCTTCTAGAGCACGTTGGGTGGCACGGGATACATGCGGACGTGCATTGTCCTGTTGGAACAGCAAGTTCCCTTGCCGGTCTAGGAATGGTAGAACGATGGGTTCGATGACGGTTTGGATGTACCGTGCACTATTCAGTGTCCCCTCGACGATCACCAGTGGTGTACGGCCAGTGTAGGAGATCGCTCCCCACACCATGATGCCGGGTGTTGGCCCTGTGTGCCTCGGTCGTATGCAGTCCTGATTGTGGCGCTCACCTGCACGGCGCCAAACACGCATACGACCATCATTGGCACCAAGGCAGAAGCGACTCTCATCGCTGAAGACGACACGTCTCCATTCGTCCCTCCATTCACGCCTGTCGCGACACCACTGGAGGCGGGCTGCACGATGTTGGGGCGTGAGCGGAAGACGGCCTAACGGTGTGCGGGACCGTAGCCCAGCTTCATGGAGACGGTTGCGAATGGTCCTCGCCGATACTCCAGGAGCAACAGTGTCCCTAATTTGCTGGGAAGTGGCGGTGCGGTCCCCTACGGCACTGCGTAGGATCCTACGGTCTTGGCGTGCATCCGTGCGTCGCTGCGGTCCGGTCCCAGGTCGGCGGGCACGTGCACCTTCCGCCGACCACTGGCGACAACATCGATGTACTGTGGAGACCTCACGCCCCACGTGTTGAGCAATTCGGCGGTACGTCCACCCGGCCTCCCGCATGCCCACTATACGCCCTCGCTCAAAGTCCGTCAACTGCACATACGGTTCACGTCCACGCTGTCGCGGCATGCTACCAGTGTTAAAGGTTGCGATGGAGCTCCGTATGCCACGGCAAACTGGCTGACACTGACGGCGGCGGTGCACAAATGCTGCGCAGCTAGCGCCATTCGACGGCCAACACCGCGGTTGCTGGTGTGTCCGCTGTGCCGTGCGTGTGATCATTGCTTGTACAGCCCTCTCGCAGTGTCCGGAGGAAGTATGGTGGGTCTGACACACCGGTGTCAATGTGTTCTTTTTTCCATTTCCAGGAGTGTACTTTCAGAAACGACTTCCTGACACTTAACAAATTTCTCTTCTTCAGAAACGATTTCCTTGCCATTGCCAGTGTACGTTTTATATCCTCTCTACTTCAACCATAATCAGTTATTTTGCTCCCCAAATAGCAAAACTCCTTCACTGCTTTAAGTGTCTCATTTCCTAATCTAATTCCCCCAGCATCACCCCACTTAATTCGTCTACATTCCATTATCCTCGTTTTGCTTTTGTTGATAACGATATTGCAATCGAAGTGCTTCGGATACTTTCGGGTCACTTTGGCGCGTCTGGGAGAGGAAGTACTTCGGCTGTGCTAGTCAGACTGTTTCGAGCGTTCTTCAGAGACGGACCCGTGTCTCTGTTTCGGACAGACATAACGTCCTCTGTATCGAAAGTTGTCAGAAAAGTTACCGTATTATTAAGAAAGTTATGTCAAGTGTCGTAGAAGACTGTGTAAAAAGTGATTATTTAAAATATAAACAAAGAGGATAAATTAATGAGAGGCGTCGCCTAACAGCATTGTCAGTACTACAGATCTTGCCCTCTGTAGGTACAAAGACTAACCTGGGCAAGTGGCATCCCATATGAAGAACACTCACAGGTTCATTTTCGAGATGACAGCATAGCGGCCTCCGCCGAAGAAGATCTCACTACCGTCGAGCTTTCTTCTGCGCTGGGTACACAACTTTAGAAGACAAGTTCGTGGAAAGAACGGTTAGGGACTCTTATTCAGTCTCTACAGATCTCCCCTGCTTCCAGATCTGACTTCCAACACGACAACGTATAATTTAACAGCGCGTTGAACCATTGCTACACGTTATGACAAATATGGAAAATTAATATTTTATGGCATTTTGTCAATTTCGGAGGGTGTGCGGTGCAAAATAATGAAATGGTCGTAAACACCTCAGACAGAAAACATGAGCGCTTTCGATGGCTGGAGTAAACTGCTGAGCTTCGTAAGGCGACATGCAAGGTGCGGCACGTCCGCAGCTCCGCCACTTTAGCCTGGAACGCGGGCGGCAGCCACGACCCCTGTCCCAGTCACGGAGCCCCTGTCCCAGTCACGGAGCCCCTGTCCCAGTCACGGAGCCCCTGTCCCAGTCACGTAGCCCCTGTCCCAGTCACGGAGCCCCTGCCCCTGTCACGGAGCCCCTGCCCCTGTCACGGAGCCCCTGCCCCTGTCACGGAGCCCCTGTCCCAGTCACGGAGCCCCTGTCCCAGTCACGGAGCCCCTGTCCCAGTCACGGAGCCCCTGTCCCAGTCACGGAGCCCCTGTCCCAGTCACGGAGCCCCTGTCCCAGTCACGGAGCCCCTGTCCCAGTCACGGAGCCCCTGTCCCAGTCACGGAGCCCCTGTCCCAGTCACGGAGCCCCTGTCCCAGTCACGGAGCCCCTGTCCCAGTCACGGAGCCCCTGTCCCAGTCACGGAGCCCCTGTCCCAGTCACGGAGCCCCTGTCCCAGTCACGGAGCCCCTGTCCCAGTCACGGAGCCCCTGTCCCAGTCACGGAGCCCCTGTCCCAGTCACGGAGCCCCTGTCCCAGTCACGTAGCCCCTGTCCCAGTCACGGAGCCCCTGCCCCTGTCACGGAGCCCCTGTCCCAGTCACGGAGCCCCTGTCCCAGTCACGGAGCCCCTGTCCCAGTCACGGAGCCCCTGTCCCAGTCACGGAGCCCCTGTCCCAGTCACGGAGCCCCTGTCCCAGTCACGGAGCCCCTGTCCCAGTCACGGAGCCCCTGTCCCAGTCACGGAGCCCCTGTCCCAGTCACGGAGCCCCTGTCCCAGTCACGTAGCCCCTGTCCCAGTCACGTAGCCCCTGTCCCAGTCACGGAGCCCCTGCCCCTGTCACGGAGCCCCTGCCCCTGTCACGGAGCCCCTGCCCCAGTCACGGAGCCCCTGCCCCAGTCACGGAGCCCCTGCCCCAGTCACGGAGCCCCTGCCCCAGTCACGGAGCCCCTGCCCCAGTCACGGAGCCCCTGCCCCAGTCACGGAGCCCCTGCCCCTGTCACGGAGCCCCTGCCCCTGTCACGGAGCCCCTGCCCCAGTCACGGAGCCCCTGCCCCAGTCACGTAGCCCCTGTCCCAGTCACGGAGCCCCTGCCCCTGTCACGGAGCCCCTGCCCCTGTCACGGAGCCCCTGCCCCTGTCACGGAGCCCCTGCCCCAGTCACGGAGCCCCTGCCCCAGTCACGGAGCCCCTGCCCCTGTCACGGAGCCCCTGCCCCTGTCACGGAGCCCCTGTCCCAGTCACGGAGCCCCTGTCCCAGTCACGGAGCCCCTGTCCCAGTCACGGAGCCCCTGCCCCTGTCACGGAGCCCCTGTCCCAGTCACGGAGCCCCTGCCCCTGTCACGGAGCCCCTGCCCCTGTCACGGAGCCCCTGTCCCTGTCACGGAGCCCCTGTCCCAGTCACGGAGCCCCTGTCCCAGTCACGGAGACCCTGTCCCAGTCACGGAGACCCTGTCCCAGTCACGGAGACCCTGTCCCAGTCACGGAGACCCTGTCCCAGTCACGGAGACCCTGTCCCAGTCACGGAGACCCTGTCCCAGTCACGGAGCCCCTGTCCCAGTCACGGAGCCCCTGTCCCAGTCACGGAGCCCCTGTCCCAGTCACGGAGCCCCTGTCCCAGTCACGGAGCCCCTGCCCCTGCCACGGAGCCCCTGCCCCTGCCACGGAGCCCCTGCCCAGTCACGGAGCCCCTGCCCCAGTCACGGAGCCCCTGCCCCAGTCACGGAGCCCCTGCCCCAGTCACGGAGCCCCTGTCCCAGTCACGGAGCCCCTGTCCCAGTCACGGAGCCCCTGTCCCAGTCACGTAGCCCCTGTCCCAGTCACGGAGCCCCTGCCCCTGTCACGGAGCCCCTGCCCCTGTCACGGAGCCCCTGTCCCAGTCACGGAGCCCCTGTCCCAGTCACGGAGCCCCTGTCCCAGTCACGGAGCCCCTGCCCCTGTCACGGAGCCCCTGCCCCTGTCACGTAGCCCCTGCCCCAGTCACGGAGCCCCTGTCCCAGTCACGGAGCCCCTGTCCCAGTCACGGAGCCCCTGCCCCTGTCACGGAGCCCCTGCCCCTGTCACGGAGCCCCTGCCCCTGTCACGGAGCCCCTGCCCCTGTCACGGAGCCCCTGTCCCAGTCACGGAGCCCCTGTCCCAGTCACGGAGCCCCTGTCCCAGTCACGGAGCCCCTGCACCTGTCACGGAGCCCCTGTCCCAGTCACGGAGCCCCTGTCCCAGTCACGGAGCCCCTGCCCCAGTCACGGAGCCCCTGCCCCAGTCACGGAGACCCTGTCCCAGTCACGGAGACCCTGCCCCCCAGTCACGGAGACCCTGCCCCCCAGTCACGGAGCCCCTGCCCCTGTCACGGAGCCCCTGCCCCTGTCACGGAGCCCCTGTCCCAGTCACGGAGCCCCTGTCCCAGTCACGGAGCCCCTGTCCCAGTCACGGAGCCCCTGTCCCAGTCACGGAGCCCCCGTCCCAGTCACGGAGACCCCGTCCCAGTCACGGAGCCCCTGTCCGCGGGCGCCGGCCGGCGCGTGCCGCGCCGTGTTTGCCGTGCCCCGGCGCTTTACGTCCAGCCAGGTGGCGGCGCTATCTCACGCCACATCAGCGCCACCCTGGCAGCCCAGACCGCTATAATTGCCTTCCGCTCGTTATGGCAGAAAAACTCTCCATCAGTCATCCGCTACAAGTTAATTTTGTATCAGTCTGGCTCTAAAAACGAGGCTGGCAACCGCAGAATTCTGCAGTTCTAATCCTTCCGGGAGTTGTTATCTGGTTTAACGTTCTTATCGACGTGCGAGGAAAGAGCTATAATGCAACTTGTTGAAACAGAGCTGAAATCGGCAGAAAGTATGCACGAGGAAAAGAAACGAAAATATCTCTGCCAGTTATGAAACTGGCATTTTCTCCCGCCATCTGTGTTTTCCCTTAAAGCATTGTACTCTTAAGGCAAACGCGTTCTCTTCACTCTTTGATTACTGTGGACGAGTTAACTCGTTATTCTCTTCCACTCCCCAGACGCTGAGGACGTGTTTAAACGCAGCTTCTGATTTTTTCTTAAGTGCTGCTGCTTTGTTTACGTGTCTGATTCCACCGACTGTCTCACTGCTGAGGACGAGTCATTCCCATATCCCGGTGAATAAAAAAAGTTTCGAGTATTTATAATACAATATATGTGCGCGTCTGCACTCAATCATTTGCAAAAAGCCTGGTTTTGTTATCCTGAATCGCTTATGAAATACGACAGTTCTTATGACCACATGATTCGCTATGCACAGCGAGAGAAATGGGCACACTGAGCGTGACTGTCCACAGGATATAAAAATCAATATCTGTAGAACAACATGAGATATCGTTCTGCTCTCAATTTTAAATAAAATTTCCGTATCTTACCCACATTTCATACACAGCAATGTATGAGCTAGAATCAACTATATGCAAAGTGAACACAGTGCATTTTTACCTTTGCATACTCTTTAAAATTTTGTAGAATACTTTACTCAATTTCATGCAGCACAGCAACTATGATGAATAATGAAAAGAAATTTGGTTCTTTACTGAAGGATGATATCAGACTATGGGTGAAAATCATTTCTTTCTCTCAATCGTTTTCTTAAACTCGAAGATAAGTATTTTATAGCGGCTGGAATGCCGTCTCTCGGCACAGGCTGCTCCTTTAGGCGGGAAATACAGAGAAAACAAAGCTGTGCTCAGCAGATCGTGCGCAGAGCACACCTGGGGCAAACGATTAACAGTCCATACATCTCTCATTTGTTTGATTTGTTGCGCAAATACATAACTTCAACGTTTATTTATACACAGATTATCACTTTTCACAATAAGCATTTTCTTCAGTTGACCTCGAGTGACTTGCAGCTAACATACCTGCCCTCATCCTAGATTATAATTACGACGGTTTCTTTAATGTGGCGATTGTTAATGCCGAGCCATTCTCTTCTGCAAAAACGTGTCACACAGGACGTTAGAAATAACATTACACCCTTCAAATAAATCAAGATGGTCATTAAATCAATAAGGACGATGACCATCATGTCTATGGACTCTGGTGTTAAAATTTGCATTTTAACACTTCATAAGTAAAATATCTCCCCCCCCCCTCCCCCCCCCCCCCCCCCCCATGAACCATGGACCTTGCCGTTGGTGGGGAGGCTTGCGTGCCTCAGCGATACAGATAGCCGTACCGTAGGTGCAACCACAACGGAAGGGTATCTGTTGAGAGGCCAGACAAACATGTGGTTCCTGAAGAGGGGCAGCAGCCTTTTCAGTAGTTGCAAGGGCAACAGTCTGGATGATTGACTGATCTGGCCTTGTAACAATAACCAAAACGGCCTTGCTGTGGTAAAATAGTCCCCCATTCGGATCTCCGGGCGGGGACTACTCAGGAAGACGTCGTTATCAGGAGAAAGAAAACTGGCGTTCTACGGATCGGAGCGTGGAATGTCAGATCCCTTAATCGGGCAGGTAGGTTAGAAAATTTAAAAAGGGAAATGGATAGATTAAAGTTAGATACTGTGGGAATTAGTGAAGTTCGGTGGCAGGAGGAACAAGACTTCTGGTCAGGTGACTACAGGGTTATAAACACAAAATCAAATAGGGGTAATGCAGGAGTAGGTTTAATAATGAATGGGAAAATAGGAATGCGGGTAAGCTACTACAAACAGCATAGTGAACGCATTATTGTGGCCAAGATAGATACGAAGCCCACACCTACTACAGTAGTACAAGTTTATATGCCAACTAGCTCTGCAGATGACGAAGAAATTGAAGAAATGTATGATGAAATAAAAGAAATTATTCAGATTGTGAAGGGAGACGAAAATTTAATAGTCATGGGTGACTGGAATTCGAGTGTAGGAAAAGGGAGAGAAGGAAACATAGTAGGTGAATATGGATTGGGGCTAAGAAATGAAAGAGGAAGCCGCCTGGCAGAATTTTGCACAGAGTACAACATAATTATAACCAACACTTGGTTTAAGAATCATGAAAGAAGCTTGTATACATGGAAGAACCCTGGAGATACTAAAAGGTATCAGATAGATTATGTAATGGTAAGACAGAGATTTAGGAACCAGGTTTTAAGTTGTAAGACATTTCCAGGGGCAGATGTGGACTCGGACCACAATCTATTGGTTATGACCTGTAGATTAAAACTGAAGAAACTGCAAAAAGGTGGGAATTTAAAGAGATGGGACCTGGATAAACTGAAAGAACCAGAGGTTGTACAGAGTTTCAGGGAGAGCATAAGGGAACAATTGACAGGAATGGGGGAAAGAAATACAGTAGAAGAAGAATGGGTAGCTTTGAGGGATGAAGTAGTGAAGGCAGCAGAGGATCAAGTAGGTAAAAAGACGAGGGCTAGTAGAAATCCTTAGGTAACAGAAGAAATATTGAATTTAATTGATGAAAGGAGAAAATATAAAAATGCAGTAAATGAAACAGGCAAAAAGGAATACAAACGTCTCAAAAATGAGATCGACAGGAAGTGCAAAATGGCTAAGCAGGGATGGCTAGAGGACAAATGTAAGGATGTAGAGGCCTATCTGACTAGGGGTAGGATAGATACTGCCTACAGGAAAATTAAAGAGACCTTTGGAGATAAGAGAACGACTTGTATGAATATCAAGAGCTCAGATGGAAACCCAGTTCTAAGCAAAGAAGGGAAAGCAGAAAGGTGGAAGGAGTATATAGAGGGTCTATACAAGGGCGATGTACTTGAGGACAATATTATGGAAATGGAAGAGGATGTAGATGAAGATGAAATGGGAGATGTGATACTGCGTGAAGAGTTTGACAGAGCACTGAAAGACCTGAGTCGAAACAAGGCCCCCGGAGTAGACAACATTCCACTGGAACTACTGACGGCCTTGGGAGAGCCAGTCCTGACAAAACTCTACCATCTGGTGAGCAAGATGTATGAAACAGGCGAAACACCCTCAGACTTCAAGAAGAATATAATAATTCCAATCCCAAAGAAAGCAGGTATTGACAGATGTGAAAATTACCGAACTATCAGTTTAATAAGTCACAGCTGCAAAATACTAACACGAATTCTTTACAGACGAATGGAAAAACTAGTAGAAGCCAACCTCGGGGAAGATCAGTTTGGATTCCGTAGAAACACTGGAACACGTGAGGCAATACTGACCTTATGACTTATCTTAGAAGAAAGATTAAGGAAAGGCAAACCTACGTTTCTAGTATTTGTAGACTTAGAGAAAGCTTTTGACAATGTTGACTGGAATACTCTCTTTCAAATTCTGAAGGTGGCAGGGGTAAAATACAGGGAGCGAAAGGCTATTTACAATTTGTACAGAAACCAGATGGCAGTTATAAGAGTCGAGGGACATGAAAGGGAAGCAGTGGTTGGGAAGGGAGTAAGACAGGGTTGTAGCCTCTCCCCGATGTTGTTCAATCTGTATATTGAGCAAGCAGTAAAGGAAACAAAAGAAAAATTCGGAGTAGGTATTAAAATTCATGGAGAAGAAATAAAAACTTTGAGGTTCGCCGATGACATTGTAATTCTGTCAGAGACAGCAAAGGACTTGGAAGAACAGTTGAATGGAATGGACAGTGTCTTGAAAGGAGGATATAAGATGAACATCAACAAAAGCAAAACAAGGATAATGGAATGTAATCTAATTAAGTCGGGTGATGCTGAGGGAATTAGATTAGGAAATGAGACATTTAAAGTAGTAAAGGAGATTTGCTATTTGGGGAGCAAAATAACTGATGATGGTCGAAGTAGAGAGGATATAAAATGTAGGCTGGCAATAGCAAGGAAAGCGTTTCTGAAGAAGAGAAATTTGTTAACATCCAGTATTGATTTAAGTGTCAGGAAGTCATTTCTGAAAGTATTCGTATGGAGTGTTGCCATGTATGGAAGTGAAACATGGACGATAAATAGTTTGGACAAGAAGAGAATAGAAGCTTTCGAAATGTGGTGCTACAGAAGAATGCTGAAGATTAGATGGGTAGATCACATAACTAATGAGGAAGTATTGAATAGGATTGGGGAGAAGAGAAGTTTGTGGCACAACTTGACCAGAAGAAGGGATCGGTTGGTAGGACATGTTCTGAGGCGTCAAGGGATCACCAATTTAGTATTGGAGGGCAGCGTGGAGGGTAAAAATCGTAGAGGGAGACCAAGAGATGAATACACTAAGCAGATTCAGAAGGATGTAGGTTGCAGTAGGTACTGGGAGATGAAAAAGCTTGCACAGGATAGAGTAGCATGGAGAGCTGCATCAAACAAGTCTCAGGACTGAAGACCACAACAACAACAACAACAACAACAACAACAACAACAAGAAGTAAAATATCTCACCAACCACAGCCATGCTGACTAAGACATATAAGGAGCCAGACTAACAAATGAGAGCTGCATTTGTCTTCATTGTTTGGGTTTCGATAACATTTTATATACATTTGTTATTCATTCGTTGTTATCTACAGATGAATTTATTGACTGGTAGAAGACCACCTATAACAAGATTACGTTAGTTGCAGAAAATGTAGCATTCAAGGGAACACTAACCCTACGACTCATCCTTTAAGGTTGATTGAAGAGATATTTTAGATCTAAAAAGAGTATTTGACAGCGTTGACTGAAGTGCACTCGTTGAAATTCTGAAGCAATAAGGAATAAAACACGGAGATTGAAACGTTATCTACTGCTGTTACGAAAATCAAGACTGCAGATTTTAGTCGAAGGACGTGAAGGAGATTCACTAACTGAGAAGAATGTGACACAGTGTTGTCATTTATCCCTCACTTCATTTAGTCTGTACGTTGAGTAGTGATGGAAGCTAAGGAGAAATTTTTGGAAAGAACTGAAGTTCCGTGAGAAGAAATAGAAAGTTTCAGGTTTGCTGATGACTTGTAATTCTGCCAGAAACGGTAAATTACTCCACAGGTCAGCTAAACGGAACTGATAGTGTCTCGAAAGGAGATTACAAGATGAACATCAACAAATGTGAACCAAGAGTAATGGAGTGTCTCCAAAGTAAACCAGATGATACTTGGGGAATTCGATTAAAAATCTGACTACACCATATATGAATAGGATGTGAAATGCAGACTAGTAATACCGGGAAAATGTTTCCAGACAGCAGAATTGTAAACACACAATACAAATGTGTTTCAAATTCTTTTCTGGCAACATTCTTCTGAAGTGAAGATTCATTTGCATGTGAAACTTGGACCAGGAACACAATGGACCAGAAGAGAATGGAAGCAATGGAAATATGCTGCTGAACAAGCTGACGATTATGTGTGTAGATAAAGAAACTTGTGGAGAGACACTAAATCAAATCTCGGAGAAAAGAATTACGTCACATTTTGACTACAAGAAAAGATTAGTTGGTATGACACATTTTGTATAGGAATACCATGAATTGAGTGGAGTAAACAGGTTCAAGTTGATGGACGTTGTAGTTGCTGTGCAGAGGACGAACTAGCGTGATCAGCTATATCAGACCAATATTTACGATTGAAGACTACAACAGCATTCATCTGTTTCTTAATGTGCAAGACTCACAGTATTTAAATAAACACACGCATGAATATTTCACAAAGGTTTTCAGGATTCATGCTACATAGGCTTTCAGAAACATAAAAATAAATTAAAATGCACCTGAAGATCTACGATTTTATGACTAACGGTTGTGAGTGGCTCGGAGACTTTTTAACTAATAGAACCCAATATGTCCTCGACGGAAAGAATTCGTCAGACTCTTATTTTCTATACACAGAAACGATCTGAGAACAGGGTGAACAGCAATTAACGGCTGTTTGTTGATTCAAAATGGTTCAAATGACTCTGAGGACTATGGTACTTAACATCTGAGGTCATCAGTCCTCTAGAACTTAGAACTACTTAAACCTAACTAACTTAAGGACATCACACACATCCATGCCCGAGGCAGGATTCGAACCTGCGACCGTAGGAGTCGCACGGTTCCGGACTGAAGCGCCAACCGCTCGGCCACCGCAGCCGGCACTGTTGGTTGATGATTCTGTGGTGTACGGAAACGTATCGTCGTTGAATGAGTGTAGGACGATACAAGATGACTTAGACAGAATTTCTGATTCGTGTGATGAATGGCAGCTAGCTCTGAATGTTTAAAAGTGATAAAAGTGTAAGTTAGTGCGGATGAGTAGGAAAAACAATCCTGTAACATACGAATACACCATTGTTAAGGTGCTGTTTGACACAGACACATCGATTAAATTTCTAGGCATGAGGCTCCACAACGAATATGAAATGGAATAAGCACGCCGGGTTTGTACTAGGGAAGGCGAATGCTCAATTTCGTTTTATTGGGAGAATTTTGGGGATGTGTCTTTCACCTATAAAGGAGACGGTGTATAGAACGGTAGGGTGACCCATTATTAAATATTGTTCGAGTGTTTGGGATCTCCACCATGTCGGAATAAAGGAAGACATCGAAGCAATTCAGAGGCGTGCTGCTAGATTTGTTACCGGTAGGTTCGACAGCATGCAGGTATTACGGAGATGCTTCGTGAACTCAAATGGAATTCCCTGGATGGAAGATAAGGCTCTTTTCACAAGTCGCTATTGCGGAAATGTAAGAGACTCGGGAATTGTGGCCGACTGCAAACGATTCAACTGCCGCCAACGTACATTTCGCGTAAGTACCACGAAGATACAATGTGAGAAAGTAAGGCTCGTACTGTGGCTTCTAGACATATTTTTTCTGCTTCGCTCTGTTTCCGAGAGGAACAGGAAAGGAAATGACTAGTAATGGTACGAGGTACCCTCTGCATTACCCCGTACGGTGGCTTGCGGTGTTTCTATGTACATGTCGACGTAAGATCATCTACACCACAGAGGGGTTTTGAGACAAGCCTGTGAACAGCCTCCCAAACCTTCTATTGCTTAACCATTTATGCAATGGAAGTTACTGAAATATATCCTTCTTACGCTGCAAGCTTTCATTCAAGAATTGACATAGCTATCGATTGTTATGAAACAACGTTGCCGCAAAATTCTCAAGCTGTGCAGACTTACAAAAAAATGGCTCTGAACACAATGGTACTTGACTTCTGAGGTCATCAGTCCCCTAAAACTTAGAACTACTTAAACCTAACCAACCTAAGTACATCACACACATCCATGCCCGAGGGAGGATTCGAACCTGCGACCTTAGCGGTAGCGCGGTTCCAGACTGCAGCGTCTAGAACCGCTCGGTCACCCCGACCGGCCGCAGGTTTACAGACAGCCGGCAGCCAAGGGTGATAATGGTAAGCGGTTAAGCTTTTCACGTTGAACTGTACATTAAAATGGCTACGTGTGTCCAGTTCCAATTTTGTTTTGAATAAATTTCGTTATTGATCTAATTAACAATACATGTGAGATTAAACTTCTTGTTCTAGAAGCATTTGAAAGTCTCATTTAACCCTTAACTCACGACTGACTTTTCTGTAACGTATGCTACGAAGTGTGGTCTCTACGACTCCTATCATTAAAACAAGATTTAAGCTGTAAATCATATGAAAATTTAATTTATGTTATATAACATTTATGGATGCAACTATTTAAATGTTATTTAAATACTCCTTGTTGATATTATTGCACTAAATAAAGCCAACAGTATTTTATTTTTGTATCAAGCGAAAATCACATACTTTTGTGAAGGTTTTTCAAAAGTACACAAAACGAACTGTTAGAGAACTGAATTTTACGTTATGAGAAATTATGGTATATCTGTAGAATGCTAATTTTCGCATAAAACTATTTTCCGAGGTTTAAACTTGTATATAAAATCTAAAATCGATAGCAAGAAAAAGAAAGACTGCAAAATTAATATTCATTACTGAGATCTACGTCTTTCTTTACCACCACTCAGAAAACATTTAATTTTAACTAACACTAAGTATTTTGTTGGCGAAACAGAAAGGTCCTCATTAACATTGTCCTGAAGTTCTTCCTCTTAATGGTCTTCGCTTGCATAACTGTGATAACTTGCTATTGAAAAATCGTTGTCTTCTTCATTTTCCATGTACTGACTAAAAATTTCATCACACTTAGAATGTGTAAAATTGTGACATTCTTGCTAACACATTTTGTACTGAACTGACGAAAGTGGGTGCGTAGCTCACGAGGCGCGGTCTAGGGCACCCCATCACATGTCAACAACACATGTCAACAACAACGCAACTGACTATAAAAATCTGTAGGGTTGGTGATTAAAAGTGGGTAGGTGGTATATAAAAACGTTCCCCCATAACTGACCTACGAGAGCGACTTGGAAAACTCTGGCGTGGTCTGACAGACCACACCTCGTGAGTTAAGCGTTAGTTGTCTATAACTAATTCTTATTCGGACTGATCCTTTGATCCCAAAATTACCCAATTTATTCACCAACCACTGCTATGTAAAAGCTTTACCAAAAAGGCATTGGAACAGCGAAAAGGCGATTCCCATTGTGCCTTGTTACTCGTGTGTAAACCACTCTGACACCAAAGCACAGTTTTAGGCTTCTGAAGCCGAAGCTTGTTGAGAGAAGTCGTAAGACGCAGTAAAAAAATTAAAAAAAGTAGTTTCGTTCGAGACTCCGTTAACGAGAAACCTCCGCTGGAGTATCCAAGAGCTTCTATCTAAATTAACTGACGTCAAACGATTATCCCACGACAGAAAGCATTTTTAATTTCCCCTGCCCTATCTATATAGAGGCAATCGATCAATCTTCCTTTAAACATTTTTACTCCAACCCCTGTGACAGCGCTTCCATACAATCGATTACTCATTTAATATGTTAAATTGAAGCCCAGCTTCGTCTCTGCTGAAAATATTATTTCCTCGCCATCACCTATGTCTGGAATACTTTTTTTCTGTTTTTCTTACTTAAATTAACGTCAATAATCGATTAAAATGCGTTAGCTACTGCTGAATTACTATACTGCCATTCTAAAGATTTCGATGTTCTCATGTAATAATGAAACAATTAATTAACCGCTGTATAAAGAGTTAGCAGCTCCCATTTCCCCCTCTGTCCCAGTTTTGCGAAGAACTTTAGGTTTTCGGCTCAGTTGTTCTTAGACTGGATTAAATGAAACTGAAACCGAATAATCAGGAGTTGCATCGTAAAAGTTTACTGACCAGTTATTCAGTAGGTTTCACACAACTTCGTGAAAATAATATCGCGACCCACATTACGTCCCAATTTAGTCATTGTTAATAGCTAGATCTGTTTTCCTTCATTTATGAGTTGCATTTGAATGAGTCCTCAGAATAAGTACCATATTAATTCTTTCATTTATAAAACTATTCTTCAGTTGTACCTTTAATACCTGCAATTTCGAGGTTCTTTGCACAGTCATATTACGTTGAAACTTCCTGGCAGATTAATACTCTGCGCCGGACCGAGACTCGGACTCGGGACCTTTGCCTTACCGTGCAAGTGCTCAAGGAAGGCAAGGATCCGAGTTCGAGTCTCGGTACGGCACTCAGTATTAATCTGCCAGGAAGTTCCATATCAGCGCACACTCCGCTGCAGAGTGAAAAATTTCGTTCTAGTCATATTATGTTATTTGCGCTTTGACTTTTTATTTTTCCATTCACAGTTTTAAAATACAAAATAGTGCAGCTTTTCCGACATTTTTGACCAGCCCTTGATCGAAAATTTCCCTCGTTTCCGCTCTCCTTTAGCAATATCTTTTCATCAAGACAAAGGTTTCTTGTTTCAATTAGAACGTAAAAACTGCTCTTTATTAATAATTTTGCCACTTGTTGTCTCGAGTCTATAGAATAATCTGTTTCCTCCTATTTATATCCAAATTAGGTAGAAGCACGGCATATCCAGAATATTCTATATTGCTAAACGGGAAGTAGGAAGAATTTTTTCGTAATTTCCTTTGACATATTCAACGCGTCATATTGTGAAACAAATCAACAATTCAACCACTGTTGTAAGTGCCTTTGTGACAGTAATGGAGGTTCCCTTTACAAGGGGATCCGTTCAATAACTAAGAGGAATTTTTATGAAAATTGGTAGTTGCCGAAAAAGTCCACACCCGCATGTTGTGATAATATCTTTCGGGGACACTGGTAACCAGATGATTCAATTTCTTGGTCAAACCAGTCCTATTGTATCTGAATGAACATTTCTGCGGTATGTTTTTGTAAGTAGAGCCCTATTATTTCACAAAAAGAACATCACTTGTTTGAAGCCTAGATACTGACTGATGGAGAAATACACAGACGAGTAATGGTTTCCACTCTTCTTTGTGAATCTCAAGAATAAACTTCTCATGACGCCTCTCTTGTAGTGTCTGCTACTGAAGTTTGTTGAGCATCCCTGCAACGCTTTCGCGCTTCCTAAACGATTCCGTAACGCAACACACCGCTCTTCTCTTTTCTATTAACCCACCCTGTTAAGTGTTTCTTGTTGTTCTACATTACCCAATAATCAGTGGAAGAGAGATTTTGCAAGCAATATCTTTTGTGGAAAAACTACATTTACTTACAATTCCTCCAGCGAATTTTAGCTTGGTAACTGTTTTTCCTACAATTTAGATTGACGTGGGCATTTGACTACAGATTACTGCGGACGATTACTCGTAAGCACATAATCTACTCAAATTATTGTAACGTCAAAAGTATAAATAACTAGCTTTTGCAGCAAGACAGTTGCAGGAAGAGTGTTGGTGAGGTTCTGGAACGTACTTAGAGCAATCTGGAGCCGCAGCGGCTCCAGTGCCGTGCCCAGCTGCATCAGATTTCTCGATTGAGGATCCATAGTGCAGACAGCGCGAGCGAGGAGGTCACTCAGATTCTCGACTGGGTGTAAATCCGAGGAGTTTGGCGCTCAGGGGAGAACAGTAAATTCGTACTCGTGCTCTTCAAACGACGCACGTACACTGCGAGCTGTGTGACGTTTCATTGTCCTGCTGATAGATGCCATCGTTCTGAGGGTAAACAGCCTATATGTAGGGGTGGTCATAGTTCACAAGGATAGATGCATACTTTTGTTAATCAATTGTGCCTTCCGGGGCAAAGGCCTTGTCGCAGTCGATACACCGGTTCCTGTGAGATCACCGACGTTAAGCGCTGTCGGGCGTAGTCTGCCCTTGGATGGGTGACCATCCAGGCCGCCATGCGCTGTTGCCATTTTTCGGGGAGCACTCAGCCTCGTGATGCCAATGGAGGAGCTACTCAACCGAATAGTAGCGGCTTCGGTCAAGAATACCATCATAAACACCGGGAGAGCGGTGTGCTGACCCCACGCCCCTCCTATCCGCATCCCCCACTGAGGATGACACGACGGTCGGATGGTCCTGGTAGGCCACTCATGGCCTGAAAACGGAGTGCTAAAATTGTGCCTTCCAGTATGACTAGATCACCGAGGGATTGTCACGAAAGGGTTACCCAGACAAGAATGCTCCAATGATTGTTGCAATGTTTTTCCTTACAAACTGTCCGATTTAGCATAAAAAGTGATTCATCTGGAAAGGTCACCTGCCGACACCTCTGGACGTCCAGTTGCAGTACTGGCGTGCATATTCCAGCCTTCTTCACCGACGAACAGCTGGGCGTCTGCTGAGGGGGGGGGGGGGGAGGGTGGTGGAAGGGGGGGGGATTGGGGGGCGGCCCGTACGCAGCAACGTTCGCTGGACAGTTGTTGAGGAGACACTGTTGGTAGCCCCTTGGCTCATGTGGGTGGTCAGATGGCTCAACAGCTTCAAAGAACGCCGTTGTTCGTGATTCCCCCTGTCGCCTGTGAGTGATTATTTCACGTTGACATCGAACATAGGAGACACAGTAACAATTACATGGTCTAACCATGCTGTAATCCTTTCTGTTACTAACCATTCCATCCAAATATTTGGAGTTCATAAAGAATAATGTGAGGAACTAAATATATCTGATACCAAAAAAATGTGTTCGGATGTGTGTAAAATCTTATGGGACTTAACTGCTAAGGTCATCAGTCCCTAAGCTTACACACTACTTAACCTACAGTATCCTAAGGACAAACACGCACACCCATGCCCGAGGAAGGATTCGAACCTCCGCCGGGACCAGCCGCACAGCTGATATCAAAACGACAAAAATATACGAAGGTAACGCCGAAATACTACAGCCAAGAAATCGAAAAATAAATTTTCCAAAACATACAAAAATTATGGTTAAAATTAAAATTTAAAACAGTCTTGTTAAAATATGTTTTTATTGGATTGAGTGACCAGTTTCAAAGCCATGAAAGAGTCATCTTCAGACTCTGTAACGATATATTGCCAAAATATGTAAGCATATGAAAAAATATATAAAATAAGATAAACAGTAATAAATTATACCCGGAGCGGTGAATGGACACTGCTACATGAGTTCCGGCGACCCTCGACGCTCGTGTAACTGCTGACTGTGCATGGAGGGAACGGGTATTAATAGGGCTAGTCACACCCACCGTTCTGAGTATGACATCATAAGTAGCCAATCAGAAAACACGTTCATAATTAGATAACTTAATATATAACTATGGAGGAACAGTTACAGTTGGAATACATCGTAATGTCAATTATTGATCATTATTCATCAGTAAATATAAATTATACTATTAAAATGGTTCATTGGTATGAAATAAGGCTTAGAGTATGCTGCCCTGTAAACTCAGAACTAGAAAATCTGCACCAAAGGTTGTCGTTGCCCCATCGTATACGTGGATAATCGAGGCTTACCATGGAAATGGCGTCCTGTTCCGCCGTGGACGTTAGTGGTGCTGTCAAAGATTATACTAGGGGGAGATACGTCGTATGTTAAGGTTATGTGATGCCATAAAAATACAGATAATTTTGCTCTCTTCTGATGTCAGCGCCATGGAAAACAACTGTCGTAAGGCGGAATCACACCAACATTTCTGAAATAACAAGAGTGCGATATTACTAAAGTGCATCGATAGTTGCCGTGGAAACGGCGTCCTAGACCAGTGAGGCAGGCATCAAATGATCAGAGATTATTGTGTATTGGAAAATATATCTCAAGGGTTGACAATTCGACCACGAAAACAGTGTTTGCATAGATATGTCGGCGATTCCCAAGGAAATAGCGTCTTATTCCCACTGCAACAATCTATGGTGCTGTAACAAGTTATAATTGGCAGAATTTGAAGCCTTTGTCAATATTAGCATAGTATACGTAATTATGACAAAATTATACGTCATAAAAGGATAAAATTGTAGGTTTATAATCAGCTTAAAATTACGTTTTCTTCTAACGTCTGTTCACAAGAAATTGTCCATGTTAGGTTGGATATAGTAAAGGTTATAATATTGGCAACAGGATTATAATGAAAGTGTATGGTGATTGGTGGGAACCAGGTGCCTGATACCGCTATGTCAAAGTACAAAGCGGACATCAAAAATAAGCGACGTCTAACATCCTTTTATGGAAAAATATGGATAACAAAATAAAAAATAAGAAAAGTGTGAAGTGACAGTTTACATGTCCTTGTGTTGTGGTTTTTAAAATGAAAACCATTATAAAAATGAGATACAGATAGTTAAAAATCGTAGTTGTAAAATACTAATGATAAAACAAGTGTCAGCATAATTTAAAAATATATATGAACGTAATAATACGAAAACGAAAGAGCAGTTCTTTATAATAGGTCTTCAAAAAGGTCATAAAAATGTTTTTCCCTAAAGCCTTGCTGTTCAGTGAGTAGAGGGTTCACTTTTACGATGTGCATAGATTTCAATTTCCTCTAATGCATTAAGTAACGGTCCTTTTGGGGCAGAGAGAAGGATATTTAAATTCGTATGAATTAATCCTTCGGAATGGTTGTTTGGCCAACATTTGAATGACTGCAACCATTAACTGGCGAGAAATGATCTTTCAATGTACGAGAAAAATTTAGCTATACTTTCTGAAACAGTTATTTTTTATATTGAAATATTTCTTTCAATCATAATGTCATTCTCATTATTTAGGATAATAGGATATAGAACATGCTTATGATGATAATAATGGCTTGGATTATCAACCAGTAAAAAATTATAATTAAGTTTCTTACAATTAATACATTATCCAAAGGAAGCTCTAAGACACTGGCAAGTCTTTTTCAGTTATGGGTCTCTAAAATGGTTCACTCCCACTTGCTGCGAAGCTGATGGCGTAACGTATTACCTCGTCGGCAACAGTCATACTAAACATGGAACATCTTACAGTTGAAGACAATTTAATTTGTGCTTTGGCCAAACAGTGCTGTTCCTTTATAACTCTCTTCAAGCCTCTTAATAAATCATCATCATAAAGTGAACACAAGAGTTGCCTGCCTCTCACAAATACAGTGCATTGCTACATTGCTAACATTCTGGTGCCACACACAGCTTGCGTTACGTTAGGTTAATTGCGCCCTCCTTTACTCTCTCAATAGGAACGCGCCTACTCGACATCACTGATTTTGTCCACATCTACGGTATAAGCAGATCTTGGCCTGAAATGAACGTGACGGAAGTGGGAGCCCTAGATGGCCAAGCGTTTAGACAGAAAAGCATTTTGCGGGCGAATCGGGACATGACCCGTTGTGTTAGCGTAGCTTCCAGGCAGCGGTTGGCGCAGTGGAAGGAGTGCAGAACGGTAATGCGACGGTCGTGGGATGCGGCGACTTCTTTCATTTCTTACCTTAGTTGCATGATCAACATACAGGCTGATTCAGCTGCCCTTACCGATAGGTTTTATGCAACCCTCAAAGCCTTCAAAGATGATGTGCAGAACTTTCATATTCTCATGCTTGTTATAAGCGTACTGTTAGTCTTACAGAACAAATGAACAGCACTTTTTTGTAAGAATTTATTTATTTATCGTATGGCAATACAGACACATAAGAAACAGACAGACAAATCACTAACGTAACAAACGTTAATAATTGCAAACCAACATTACTAATATAACAAAGTTTACGCATTACAAACAAACATCAAGTGTATTAATATAATCTATCGACTCTGGAGTTGCGAGCAGGAAGTCGTCGGGGCTCCCATTATAGGCTCTTCTGGAGCACTCTTCAACAAGGTGGCTGATGGTCTGACTTTCTCTGCAGTCACACTGAGGGGATGGTATTTTGCCCCATTTATACTGGGATTAAGCACATCTGCCATGACGAGTTCTAATCCTATTTAGAGTGGACCACGTTTTGCGTGGTAGGTCAAAACCAGGTGGCTTTTGTGTCATGCAAAGCATGTTATGATTTTGCCATGCATTCCATTTTTCAGACCATGCGTTTGTGATACTGAAACCTTCTTGTACACAGTTCCTTGCTGTTCTTGTTGGCGGGTTCCTAGATCGAAGCCTATTAGTGTTTGCAGCCTCAATGTCTTGGTGGATTGGCAGGCTTCGATTTCCCATGATGCTTTTGTATTCACGTAGAAGGGCGTCAGTACGTCGCAGGTGTGGCAGCGGGATGTGGCTTAATATTGGGAGCCATTGCGTTGGAGTGGGTTTAATTACTCTAGAAATCATCCTTAGTGTTACGCAACTGGACATCCACCTTTTTTACATGTGGGCCATTTAGCCAAATCGGAGCACAGTATTCGGCAGCCGAGAATACAATTACTAAGGCAGAGGTGTGGAGAGTGGAGGCCGTTGCTCCCCAGGTAGTACCACAGAGCTTTTGAATAATGTTGTTTCTTGTCTTCAATTTTTCGGCAGTCTTTGTTAGGTGCTCTTTAAAAGATAGTGTTCTGTCCAGCGTCATGCCCAAGTACTTCGGAGTTTTATTACGCCTGAGAACGGTGTTTTCAAATCGAATGTTGAGTTCCTTTCCAGCGAGTTTGTTGTTGAGATGGAAGCAACTAACCTCTGTTTTGGAAGCATTTGGTTGAAGTCTCCACTTACGGAAATATTCACCCATTATCTTCAGGTCTTTCGTTAGGATATCCTCAGATGCTTCAGTTGTGCAGCATCTTGTAGCGAGGGCCCAATCGTCAGCATATCCGAACTTTCTTGATTGTGTTTCCGGCAGGTCTGCAGTATAGAGGCTATACAGTAGTGGTGCAAGCACTGATCCTTGTGGTAAGCCATTCTTTAGTTTTTTGATGGAGCTGTAGTCAGTGTCCATACTTATTTGGAACACCCTATCTTTGAGCATGCTGTCTATTAAGCGTGCTATAGATTTGCAAGGAATTACTCGAAGAATTTTGTACACGATGTAAGAAATTCAATGCAGATAAATTTTCTACTGGGATATGTTTTCGCTGGAAGCCACGGTTTTAGAATTGTTAAGGAGAAACGCGTTTTAGGGTCACTTTTGTACGTTTTCTTAATTTGAAATATACGCCCTCTAGCGAAAACATATCCCAGTATAAAATGCAACTGCACTAAACTTCCTACAAAATGTTCTGTTTATTTGTTTCTGTAGAACTAATTGTTTTGCCCAAAAGAAGTGAAAAAATATGGAAATTTTACGTGCTTTACTTGAAGGCGTTGTAGGTTGCATAAAACGCGTGGGGCTGCTGAATCACCCTGTATAATAATTGTTAATATTCTCGTAAAAGGCATGAAAATGAAAGACAACGGAAAATTTGGGACGACAAATAAATTTCCAGGAAAGAATTGTGCTTAACAGCGTCCACGAGGACTCTGCTAATATCTTTCCATGAAGGGATTGTAATTAATGCTTACAGGACTTCGTATGCCGCTAGTTTCAGTTTGGCGTTCGAACAGCGCTTGGCAGGTGCACGCGAACAGTGGGTTCCCGGTACAGGTTGAGGAAGACGCAGCTAGCTAAGGACGGCCACAGGACTCATTTGCTTACTAGCTATCGAGCGAGTAACGTTAATCTTTCGAGAAAATTTTGAGAACTTAGTGGGAATATTGTTTTTCCGAAGTAACTTTAAAAAACAATGCAATCGTAAAAATTCAGCGTTTATAGGAGTGCAAGACTCTGAGAAATTTACTGCTTCTCTACCTTTTAGGATGAATGTCGCCCCAGCACGATTATATCATCAAGTGTAAAATAATAAAAGCCTCTTTTTTTTAGTATGTTACGGATGGGCCCACAGTTTTGCACGTACACATTTATTGTTTTATTCAATACTCAAACACGTTTCACCACAGATGTGGCATCTTTTACATTGCATTTGTTGTTATTTAAATTACATTTGAGCCTTACCTTTTATTTTACGTTGTGTCAGTTCTGTGGCTTACAACCGAAATCAGCCACAGGTCTGCAAACATAAGGGATGTTAGGATATAGTCTGCATTGAATTTTTGTTTATAATCCAATCAGTAAAATGTATATTCAGTTAAAAATCGTGACTGCGTATTTGGTTCGTTCTGATCTGTGGCTTTCATATTTATGTACTGAACGCCCTTTCATTGTTTTTGTGTAGGTGGACTTACTTCATGTACGAAGTTGTCGTGTATGCCTTACAATACGTACACGGAAATTATTTCAAATCACAAGTTTTACTTTACCTTTCCTTTCCATGCTTTTTATTTAAATATCAATAAATACAACTGTTATTTCAATTTATTTGCAGTGTAACTGACGAATAATTGAAATATAAAACGAAGTTTCCCCATGGGACTTGAAGGAGTTGAAAACGAGTCACCACGTCCGGATAGTTTCTCAAAAAATGGTTCAAATGGCTCTGAGCAGTATGGGACTCAACTGCTGTGGTCATAAGTCCCCTAGAACTTAAAACAACTTAAACCTAACTAACCTAAGGACAGCACACAACACCCAGCCATCACGAGGCAGAGAAAAATCCCTGACCCCGCCGGGAATCGAACCCGGGAACCCGGGCGTGGGAAGCGAGAACGCTACCGCACGACCACGAGATGCTGGCGATAGTTTCCCAATTCGTTTTTGCATAGAGATGCTACAGCATTGTACCCTTACTAGCTTGCATTTGTCGTGAATCTCTCGCCCAGCGCAGAGTCCCAAGCGACTGGAAAAAAGCAAAGGTGAAAAACAAACTCGCAAAATTACAGACCAATATCCCTAACATCGGTTTGCTGCAGAATTCTTGACCACTTAGCAGTTCAGATATAATAAATTTTCTTGAGACCCTGAATCTTATAGCCACTGATCACCATGGTTTTAGAAAGCATGGCTCGTGCGAAACTCAGACTACCATTTTCTAACATAATACAGTGCGAAGTATGGGTGAAGGGCTATATGCAGATTCCACATTTTTAAATTTCTGGAAAACGTTCAATACCGCGGCCCATTACAGATTGTTAAAGAAGGTCCGATCATATGGAGTAGGTTCACAGGTTTGTGAGTGGCTGGAAGAATTTTTAAGTTACAGGACGCAGTGTGTTTCCCTCGGCGGCGAATATTCTTCAGAGACAGGGGTATCGTCGGAAGTGTCCCAGGGAAATGTGGTGGGATCGCTGTTATTCTCTATGCACACAAATAATTTGGCGGAATGGGTGGGCAGCAACTGCGGATATTTGCTAATAATGCTATACGGTAAGGTGTCGAAGTTGACTGACTGTGCTAAGATACAAGACAACTTACACACATATCAAAAAAAGTTTTGCATCACCCCGGTTCCCAGAACTCTTGAAGGTAGACGCTGACTGTGGATATCGTATCACAAATACAGTCCCTTTGACTGTTCACTAAACCCGCCCAAAGACGTAAACGACAGCCGATCAGTTCCAGTGGTTCCGCCAGGAAGGAGGTACACGGCTCGTGTTCTCTGTATTTAGCCGTGCCTAGACGGTCAATACCGCGGTTCGATCGCGTCCGCATTGTTACTTTGTGCCAGGAAGGATTCTCAACAAAGGAAGTGTCCAGGCATCTCGGAGAGATGTTGTTCGGACATGCCTCGCTCAGGCCGCCCAAGGGCTACTCCTCCAGTGGTTGACCGCTACCTAAGGAATATGGCTCAAATAGCTCTGAGCACTATGGGACACTATGGGACATCTGTAGTCATCAGTCCCCTAGACCTTAGAACTACTTAAACCTAACTAACCTAAGGACACCACACACATCCATGCCCGAGGCAGGATTCGAACCTGCGACCATAGCGATCGCGCGGCTCCAGACTGTAGCGCCTAGAACCGTTCGGCCACTCCAGTTGGCTGGAATATGGCTCGGAGGAGCCCTGACAGCAACGCCACCATGTTGAATAATGCTTTTCGTGCAGCCAGAGGACGTCGTGTTTCGACTCAAAACAGTGCGCAATATGCTGCATGGTGGGTAACTTCTCTCCCGACGTCCATCGCGAGTTTCATCTTTGCAACCACGACACCAAGCAGGGCGGTACAGTTGGGCCCAATAACATGCAGAATGGACCGCTCAGGATTGGCATCACGTTCACCTATGAGTGTCGTATATGCCTCCAACCATCGTCGAAGACGTCTTTGGAGCCAACCCGGTCAGGTTGAACGCCTTAGACACACTGTCCAGCGAGTGGAGCAAAGTGGAGGTTCCGTGCTGTTTTGGGGTGGCCTTACGTGGGGCCGCCGTACGCCACTGGTGGTTATGGAAGGCGCCAAATGGCTGTACTATACGTGAATGCCATCCTCCGACTTATAGTGCAACCATATCGGCAGCATATTGGCGAGGCATTCGTCTTCATGAATGACAATTCCTGCCCCCACCGTGCACATCTTGTGAATGATTTCCTTCAGGATAACGACATCACTTGACTAGAGTGGCCAGCATATTCTCCAGAAATGAACCCTGTCGAACATCCCTGGGATAGATTGAAAAGAGCAGTTTATGGACTACGTAACCCACCAACCACTCTTAGGGATCTACGCCGAATCGCCGTTCGAGAGTGGGACAATCTGGACCAACGGTGCTTTGATGAACTTGGGGATAGTATGTCGCGACGAATACAGGCATGCATCAATGTAAGAGGACGTGCTACTGGGTATTAAAGGTACCGGTGTGTACAACAATCTAGACCACTACCTCTGAAGGTCTCGCTGTATCGTGGTACAACATACAATGTGTGATTTTCATGGGCAATAAAGAGGGCGGAAATGATGTTTATGTTGATCTCTATTCCAATTTTCTATACAGATACCGGACCTCTCGGAACCGAGGTGATGCAAAATTTTTTTTGATGTGTGTACAAAATTTATAGTTGGTGTGATAAATGGGATCTAGCTCTAAATGTGGAAAAATGTAGGTTAATGCGGATTAGTAGGAAGAACATTTGAAGATGACTGTAGAAAGATTCTGCTGCCTTCAACACACATTGCGCGTAAGGACCACGAAGATTAGATACGACAAATTGGGCTCATACGGAGGCATATAGATAGTCGTTTTTCCCTCGTTCTGTTTGCGAGTGGAACGCGAAGGGAAATGACTAGTAGTGGTACAGGGCACCCTTGGCAACGCCCCGTTAGGTGGCTTGGGCACACAAAATTATTTCCTACTGGAAAACGTGCTACGTTTAATATCATAGTTGCTACCGAGCTTATAAGTCGCTCCAGCAGCTTCACAACATATGCGACTAAACCCCTTACCTGCTAAAATACACATGTTTTCAGTGTTTGCTGCTGACTCTCTTCTCCTCGCTGTACGCCAAATACAGTATATTACAGTACCTTTCAGACTATATCCCTGATATTGCCATTGTGTCAAATATACAAAATTTACAAAAATTTCTTTTCAATCGTCTACAAATAGTAGTAGCACAATACTGAAGTTGATTATCCAAGATTTTTGGTGTACATGTGCAGATACTGTGATCATTGGTACCTTGATGTGTGTCCAGTTCAGTGTGTTAGTTGCTTTTTCTTTATCTGCATCTAACTGTCTTCCTGCAAACACTAGGCATAATTCACTACCTAATGCTATTAGCACTGTTATAACTGCACCACTAAGTGGACTATACCAGTCGGTATAGACTACCCGCTCTGCGTCCGCGTATCTACACTTCAGCTCCTGATCTGCTGCCAGGGGAAAATAAGCGTTAGTGGCTTGGCCTTGCCACATGTGCTTGGAGGTACTAACCAACCTAATGAAATACTACTCCTAACAGCTTTAATTATTTTTCTGAAAATGAAGTCAATACTGATGTAATGTTGTTCAGTACACTGTCCTCAGTTACCAATAAAAGTATCTGCACTTATACTCCTAACACTCTGTATATAACAAAGAAACAAAAAGCATATTCATGAAAGTAATAGCACTGAATGAAACTAAAGCAATATTCCGTCGTAGAGTGACATAGTGAGTTGTAGTGTTACAGGCTATTCACTAGGCGAGTTATGCAAAGTTTCAACATAAATTTCCTTAAGTCACCGTGCAGCCATCTCTATATCATGCTGAAAAAGTTGATCACTCCTGATGGCATTGATGAAATAAAATTGTCAGTATTGGCCCAAACCTTAGCAACGGTTCATACTGCCTCCAAATTTTTCTCCTCTTCGGAATTGTTTTTTAACGTCTTTTTTTCTCTTTGATGTACGTTTTAAACAATGACGGTGATAAGCTGCAAAAATGATACCACGTTAGTTTTAAGGCAACTTGGTCTTTTAAATATTTTCGAAAACATTTGGGAAAATAGCGATCCGTTCCAGAGGAGCAGTTGGCAGTATCTGGAGACTTCTGCAATTCCTGCTCCCTGGATCCTTCTCCAGTCACCAACTTTGGAGTACAGTCTGAAGATGGTCCACCTTTGGACAGAAACTGGTCACAAAGACATCTGATTTTTGGGATCTAGGCTGTTTTTCTAAGTACAAGTTAGTCTTTACTCACATTCTACTAGCGGCATATGGATACTGAAATCTCATCCCATAATCACATATCTTTGTCTGAAGCAACTTAACAAAAATATAATTTCTGAGACACTGTTTTCTCTGCTGCACTGAATTGGATAACATGTTTTACTCAGCTCCGATAATTTGTTTTTAATGATATCAGCTGCTCCACTGGCTGTCATTACTTGAATTATATCTTTTTTTTATTGTCTTTGTCCGGTCTGAACCTATTTTTAGGTGTGTTCTATAATATCTCAAACTGACATATTTGGTCTACATTCGATAGTTACGTTGGTGTTCCACTGTTAAAATGCAGATCGCTGGCCGGGCTTAAAAAAACTGACACGAAGTGAAATGCTACGAGGACAGTCGTGGCGTAACATACCTGTAGCAAGTACAATAGCGTACTCGTTGTACAGTTTTATACTCGTAAGTAGTACATTACGTCGTGTTATTAAAGAAAAAATCAGGGTAATGTTGTAATTCTCGACTCCGAATTGCATTTTAAGAATGAAAGTCGAAGGTAAATTTCGACTGCACCTCAATCTGTTCGTTTGACTGGTTACAGTACCCACTTCAAAATAGATTCTGTCAAAATTGCACGGTAGTGAGAAAGACAAAAGGACACGAGAACCATTGTGACAGCTTATTAACATTCAAAAAATTTGTTTAGGCTGTAAACTGCGTTGCAATTTTTCTTCTGTTGAACGGCTGTCTTACTGCATGTACGTTGTTTGGGAGACTCAGTGATGCGCATTACACTAAGAAAATGTGAAGCACCGAGGAGGATACGAGAAAATTTAATGAAACTTCACACGTTGTGAGAAGAAAGGACGGAAGAAAGATTAGCGTTTAACATCCAGACGACATCAAGGTCATTAGAAACGAAGCACTAGCTCGGAGTGCTTCAAGAATGGGGAAGGAAATCGGCTATGCCCTTCCAATGGAACCATCCCGGCATTTACCTAGACTGATTGAGGGAACTCAAGGAAAACGTATTTCGTGATCCTCGGTCGCGAATTTGAACAGTCGTCGTATCAAATGCGAGTACAGTGTGCTAACCACAGCGTCCCCTTGTTCGGTGGATTGAAAGACTATGTGATGTTATTGCAGTGCTTACAAAATAAAACCAGATTTAGAGAAGACTTGTCAGTATAAGCCCACTTATGAGTATGAGGGTGCACCTCCGTTGGCCCGGATTCACGCACTATTCGGCTGGGTAACGTGTAATAGAGACATTCTATCCTCTACTGAGGCAGGCTGACCAGCAAATGTTGTAACTGGTGCTTGACACTGGGACAGAGTTGACGTCCGCGCTGGTCCTTCAACGTACTATTGGGGCCTCATCAGGGGATCTTGCCAGCCACGCAGTGCTTCAACACCATGCAGACTGTTCATAGAGACTCCTTTCATATTTGGAGGAGTATTGTCCTGCTGAAAAATTGCACGCCGATAGTTTCGCGTGAGAGGTAACACACCAGGACGGAGAATTCCCTTGACGTACCGTTGTGCCGTCACAGTTACCTCAGTCACTTCCAGCTGCGACCTGAAGTCGTACCCGATGGCTCCTCACGCCATGACGTCAGGAATAACACCGCTGTGCCTCTCCAAAATGTTGGAAGGATCCGACCTCTTCCCAGATATCTGCCACACTCGCCGACGATGCTCATCCCGGGTACTGCAGAACCGCGATTCATCTCTGAACGCATTGCGACGACGTTTATCAGGAGTCAATTCTGCCCGGTCACGATACCAATCCAAACGCTGCCGTTGTGTTGTGTTAATGGTAGCCTACGCATATGACGGTAATTCCCTAGTTTCGCTGCTGCTACTCTCCGACCGATGGTACCAGACGATACGAACTGTTCCAGGTAGTCAATTATTTGTTCTCGGATGGCAGATGGAACCGTGAAGAGGTTTTGATGTGCTTGCTGTACAATACGGTGATCATCCCTTGTGCTGGTCAGACGTGTGCGACTGGAACGTTAACAGCGCGTATGCCCACCTACAAGTTCACAAGTCCAACATCGCACTTGTGTCACATCTGAATGTTTCACGGATCTGAATACTGCACGATAGTCCAGCCGAGCGAATGGAAAGATACGTCCAAGTCCCCTTCAAACTCTTGTCAGGAACTGATAACGCTGTCTCACACGAGTGCGATGGAGCTACGTGCTTTTCAGTGTCCGCTCAATATCTGACACTGTTCACGCCCTTTATATACCTCCCCATACCTGATAACCAATATTAAACATGAAGAACTCTAATGCACTCTGTCGGCGTCCTACTTGTCACAGAGAATCGCAGCTCTAATCATTTACATACCAGTCGACGGTGTGTGCCTCTACGAAGGTACACCGATGTCCGACAGTGTCTTCTGAGTGCTTCACTTTTTCTCTTTAGGCACTTGTTACTCTCACTGTTTCCGTAACAGCGTGTGACGCTCACGCTCTATACTACTTCTGCACGGTCCTAATGGTTTCACCGATGTATGACATGTCGCACCTACCGGAGTACAGAGGACATTCGCCTTACGAAAATTTATATGAAGATGGTATCTGTTCTTTCGGACATGTCCGAAAGAATGTAGTGTGTGGACATTAAGTTAGGACCGTGCAAGGGATAAATCCCTGCAGTCACACTATCCTCTTATGCCCTCGGTGGCACGGTAGCTCAGCGTGTTCGGTCAGAGGGGTAGCTGACCTCTGTAATAAAAAGAATAAGTTATGGATTAACGACGAACTTAAACGGGTGTCTTATGACGTCCGCTGCGACCAGATACAGCGAACGAAAACGAACAAAATAAGATTTTTAAAAAAATGGATAGAGAGTCTGCCATGTAAGCAAGACATCCCGGGTTCTAGTCCCGATCGGGGCACACATTTTCAACTGTCCCCATTGATGTATATCAACGCATGTCGACAGCTTAGTGTCTTTATTTAATTATCGTTTCATTACGAAAATCTAGATTAGCCTTAGCAGACTTTGGGCTGGATGTAACCTTAATTGGTGATGGGAAAACACTTCAAACCATGTTTTCTCAGAGTCCGACAAATCCTGCTGGCACAGCCACCTCGCTGAAGATTGAAAGTTGCCATGCACATCTTTCTCTCGTCTCATTTGTTTCTTGAAAAGGTCGGTGTATTCACGAGTCGAAATATTGTTAGTTCCTAAGGACGGTGCCATGCCGCTCCCTTGTAACACTTTATACGCTGAGAGAAGGTCACGTTTCACTTCGCAGTTTTTTTTTATGTATGTGGAGAGGAAAGTGAGTACGGAAGTGCAGCGACCACCGACAAGCGGAAAACTCTGCTGCCCTGGTGTGGGTGGGTTCGCTGTGAGGACCCGTGTCGCGTGAAGTTACCCGCGTGTGGCAGAAAAACAGCCTCCGAGGTGCCGCACCTCCTTATACATAAATAAAGGGCCGGGAAGTGGCATTCCAGGGATCGTTCCTCCAACCAGAAGTGTGACCTTTAGGGAGCACTTCGACCTTAGTAGGTATCACTCTGAATACGTGGCTATAACAACCTTTACTTGCTTACGTAAGAATGATTTTTGGCGGTAAAGGGATTGTGGTTTAGTTATAAAAGTTAGAAATGGTAGGGAGATAGGATCTGGTATTAGTAAGGAGCTGAGCCTGCAAAAAATAATCCTTTTAACGTATTTCTTTACCACGGAGACCAAATTTAATTTCAAGAAAGATCAGCAATACTTATTCGCCACAGACACCAACATAAACACACACGAACAATTAAGCTCACGGGAGTACCTCCAATAAATTGCGAAATTTTAAATTATAGTTTCTGTAATAGCGTAGAGAATTCTAGTTTTTATTTTAAATTAAAAGCAAACTAACTCTTTGAATTCGATAAATATTAAGAAATTGGCTATTTGGAAATATAAAAATCACCACAATATGCGTAACACTTTAAAACCAACTTTCAGGGTATCGGGTTATGTGACGAGTCTATTTTATTTCTCTGCAAAATAAACTGTGCGCTTTACATTTGAAGATTGACGAGTTCGACTAGCACACTGATCAGCCACAACATTAGCAACACCGACATGCTTTCGATATAAACCCGTCCAGGCGATAGCATTGTCACCTGGGGAGAAATGACTGCTAGTCTGACACACGCACGGTGCATGTAGTATCAGTGATCCTGCTAACCGTGTCTAGAAAGGGAAAGGCGCGCAATCTATCCGAGTTTGACCCAGGGCAGACGGGGATGGCCCGCAGGCTCGGCACGAGCATTTCTGAAACTGCGCGACTTGGCAGGTATTCGAGAGTGCTGTGGTGAGAGCCTTCAACACGTGAGGAAACCAAGGTGAAACCACGTCCAGACATGGGGTTGGGCTGCCACCCCTGACTACAGATGTTGGACGTCGTAGGCTGTGCAGACTGGTAAAACAAGATAGGCAGCAGAATGTGGCGGAGCTAATATCAGACTAATGCTGCGCAGAGTACACGTGTGTGAGTGTGTGTGTGTGTGTGTGTGGGTGTGTGTGGGTGTGTGTGTGTGTGTGTGAGAGAGGGAGAGAGAGAGAGAGAGAGAGAGAGAGAGAGAGAGAGAGAGAGAGAGAGAGAGAGATCACAAAATGCACCAACACCACAGCCGACGACTCATGCATGTGCCAATGTAAACACCTCAACATGGGAAACTATGACTGAAACGGGCACGTGACCACCGACATTGGACGTTAACGCTTTGGCAGGGCGAGCGTTGCGTGGTCTCATGAATCCCGATACGTTCTTCATCAGGCCGATGGGAGGGTGCGAATCCGTCGTTTTCCATGGGAACGGCTCCTTGACGCCTGTACTGAAGGACGGAGACAAACTGGCGGCGGCTGCGTTATGCTCTGGGGAGCATTCACGGGGGCATCCATAGGTCCAGCAGAGCTTGTGCAAGACACCGTGACGGCCAAAGACTATCGTACACCTTCATGACGATCATGTTCCCCAATGGCGTGGCATTTTTCAGCAAGACAATGCGCCATGTCTTAAAGCTAGGAGTGTGATAGAGTAGTTCGAGGAACACAGTTGCGAGTTCCAATTAAAGTGCTGGTCCCGCATCTCATCAGATCTGTACCCGATCGAACACATCTGGGATGTGATTGAACGTGGCGTCCGAAATAAACGCCTCCTCCCCCCACCCCCTCCTCCCAGGAATTTACGGAAGTTACGTGATTTGTGTGTGCAGAATTGGTGCCAGCTCCCTCCAGGGACCTACCACGGGCCTCATTGCTTCCACGCCACGACGTTTCGCCTCTGTTATCCGTGCCCAATATGGGCACACCGGCTATTAGGTAGGAGCTCATGATGTTCGACTGATCGGTTCATATATTGACAACGCTTACATCGGCTTAAGAGGGACACTGCAATATCTTACCAGTACGCTGCAAATAGCATGGATTTACAACTACAAAGTGTGTCCGCTGATGAGCTGTCATTTGTTTTTCTGCAGCAAATCAACTATGCACTGTCAGTATCCATCGGGACTTAACTTTGCCTATGGGGAAGGCTATATTACAACTAAAATTGTTCGGCGTTGGGTCAAAAGATTCAACTCGGAAGTGTCCACGCGTCCTCCATATGCACCAGGTCTTGCCCAAGTGATTTTCACATGTTCTCTCACCTCGAACTTCAAAAACAACGATGTCACATCAACAGTGAATACCTGTTTCGAGTACAGGTCTCGACATGGTACAACACTGGTTTTAAAAACTTGTCATATTGCCAAACATGCTTGGAAAGAACATGGTAACTATGTACAGGAGTACAAGAAGCACTGCACAATGTCAATAAAATTATTTCAATACGATAAATTGTGTGTGCAATTTTGTTTCTTTGTTTTTGTTATAAAATACGAAAATTTACTTACTGGACGTACACGAACAGCATCCATACGTCGTTTAAAATGAGAAAGTGAAATTAGAAAATCGATAAACGTAAGTAGTTACTCACAGCAGTAACCAAGGATATTTCAAAGCAAATAAAGGGACTGAAAAACAAGGATTAACCAAGGCAAGACAACTAGCTTGATCTCGGCCGACGCTATGAACACTGCTAGATTCAGTGCAGATTCTGAAACATACACGGAGAAAACACATTAAATTTACATGACAAACAATGGAAAATAGCATACAGGGCTCTAATCCAGACTGAGGAACCCAAATAAAATAACTGAGCCTATTTTCCCAACAATAAAAAAAATTAATGATACCTAAGACTGAAAAATAGACGCACCAGCAGTGCACATGAAGCAGATCTTTAGCATTTAAGGTCTACTGACAATGAAAAATATTAAAGATACATAAATCTAGAAAATATACACACCAGTAAAACACATAAAGCAAGTCTTTCTGCATAAGAAAGTCACAAACGGAATTGGGTATAATATAAGCCCTCTTATAACAGAATCGACGTTTATTTTGGGCACGTTCCTACTACCGGGTGCTGATCCACGTAAAGGGCGTCAGCCAACTAACGGCCAACAGTATAAACCAGGAAAACTTACGGTAATAACAGCAAACGAAACTCAGTAGCAAAATCATAGGGGGAGGGTTCACGAAGCATGTGGCCACTTAACCGCACACAAGAATTAGTGCTCACCGTTATTCCTGGTTCGGGCCCAGGAGCACTAAGGACGGCGTACGTAGCTGCGTCCGCATCTACATAACATTCTGCAGTCTGCAATTAAGTGCCTGGCAGAGTGTTAATAGAGCCACCTACAACCTATTTCTCTACCGATGTCTAACAGCTCATGTGAATTCCGTGAGATCTCTGATTTCTCTTATGTTATTATGATGATCATTTCTTTCTATGCAGGTGAGCACTGTCAAAATATTTGCGCACTCTGCGGAGAAAGTTAGTGATTTAAATTTGATGAGAAGTTTCTGCAGCGATGAAAAAAGCCTTTGTTTTAATGACTGACACCCCAGTTTGCGTATCATGTCAGCGCCACTCTCTCCCCTATTTCGCGATGGGACGAAACGAACTGCCCTTCCTTGAACTTTTTCAATATACTCCCTGAGTTCTATCTGACGTGGATCCCACGCCACACAGCAAAATACCAGAAGAGGGCGGACAAGCGTAATGTAGGCAGTCTCTTTAGTAGATCTGTTGCATCTTCTATGCGTATGTTCTGCCAAAAAATCACAACCTTTAGTTTGCTTTCTCCACAACATTATCTATGTGTTCATTCCAATTCTAGTTGTTAGTAAATGTAGTCCATAAATGTTTTGTTCAATTGACAGCCTTTAGGTTCGTGTGATTTATCGTGTTTTTCCGAAGTCGTTTTAGTTCCCTTGTGGACGAGTTAACATTTATCACTATTTGGAGTCGATTTCCACTTTTAGCACCCTACACATATCGCGCTTAAATCATTTTTAAATAGATTTTGATCATACTGATGACTTTAAGGGACGGTAAATGACAGCACCATTTATAATCGATCTATGAGGACTGCTCAGATCGTCTCGTAAATCGTTTATGTAGATCAAGATCGACAGAGGGCTTATAACTGTTCCTTGGGGAACGCCAGCTGTTACTTCTGTTTTATTCGATATCTTTCCGCAAGTTATTGCAGACTGTGAACTTTAGGACAAAAAATCAGGAATTCAGTCGCACAACAGAGACTGTATTCCAAAGGTTCGCAATTTTATATGTCGCATGTGAGGAACGGTGTCAAAAGCGTTCTGGAAATCTGAAAATACGAAATCAGTTTGCCGGCCGGTGTGGCCGAGCGGTTCTAGGCGCTTCAGTCTGGAACCGCGCGACCGCTACGATTGCAGCTTCGAATCCTGCCTCGAGCATGGATGTGCGTGCTGTCCTTAGGTTAGTTAGGTTTAAGTAGTTCTAAGTTCTAGGGGACTGATGACCTCAGAAGTTAAGTCCCATAGTGCTCAGAGCCATTTGAACCATTTTTGAAATCAGTTTGACGTCCCCTACTACAAGATTCATTACTTCGTGTTTCACAGGAACGATATTTGCTGAATCCGTGATTGCTGTTTGTCAATAAATCGTTTTCTTCGAGGCAATTCATAATGTTCTAACGCGGTACATGTTCCAAAATCCTACTGCTAATCGACGTTAGTGATACGGGTACGTAATTCAGCGGATTGATCCTATGTCCTTTCTTGGGTATATGTGTGATTTGTGCAACTTTTCAGTCTGTAGGTACGGAATTTTGATTTTTCGACGAGCGAGATCTTGTAAACGACTGCTAAGTATAGAGTTATTGTACCGGCATACACTGAAAGGAACCTGACTGCTATACAAACTGGGCCGGGGGTCTTGCCTTTTTTAAATTATTTAAGTTGCGTCGCTAAATTACTCATGTCAGCAGTTGTTCTTGATTCGAATTCTCGAATATTTACTTCGTCTTGTTTTGTGAAGGTATTTCGGAAACCCATATTTAGTAACTCTTCTTTAGGGGCACTGTCATCAGCAACATCACCATTGTTATAGCGCAGTGAAGTCATTGACGGTTTTTTGCTTTTGGTGTACTTTACATAGGAATGTCTTTGGTTTTCTACCAGATTTCGAGACAAAGATACGTTGTGAAAACTATTAAAAGCATCTCGCACTGAAGCTCACGCTTATTTTCGAGCTTCAGTAATACTTCTTCAATCTTTGGGGTCTTGCATTCTTTTGAATTTGACATGCTTTTTTATTTGCTTCTGCAAAAGTATCCTGACATCTTTTGTGTAGCATGGGGAATCAGTACCATCATCAATCATCAAATCGTCGACCGAGGACCCTGTAGATCATGCGCCGACCTCACAATGTTCCTCCATAGACGGCGATCTTGTGCACTTTGGATCCAGTTGTCACTGACTGTAGTTGGCAGAGGTCTTTCTGTAGCTCATCCTCCCATCACTTTCTGAGTCTTCCGATGGGACAGGTACCACCAGGTCATCCCATAAGTGCAGTTTTTGCGCGACAGGTGTCTGGTCTCCTGGCAGTGTGGCCTGCCATGCTTATTCACCGCGCTTTCTGTTTTTGCACAATGTTCGGTTGCCTGATCAGCTCATGCAATTCTTGTTTTTTTTCTACGTCTCCACGAATCAGTACGAATCAGTCCCATCTCTTATTAATTTATTTGGAATGCGTATATATCTCTGTTGCCATCGATACAATGTCTTTGAATTTAAACCACGTCTGGTCTACGCTTACATGGTCGGATTGGAACCAAACAAAGCAGAAGGAAAGACACCTAGTTGAACTCCAATGTATGGCCCTCCACCGCAAAAGCAGAGGGAAGCTTCGACTCTTCAGTAGATGCAGGCGCGCTCTCCACGCCTATTGAGTGACTACAGGTGGCTTTCTAATATGAATCACGTTTTATGCCCCGTCAGACAGATGGTCTTTCTCGTTTATGACGTGAAACGTCTGAAAGGTTTTTGCGTACTGTACAACTTGTACAGGGTGGACAGAATAAAATTGGCCCAAGAAACATCCAACTTCATAGATATATACTGGGAAAGATTATGCATGAAATTCTTTCTTAGCCAGTTTGAAAGTGCCGATCCAGTAGGGGGCATGGGAGAAGAGAGGTTCGAGATTCAGGCCTCGGTATCATGAAATACTGTCACCTTTGATACAGACGCTAATGGAGTATCCCAAGCCAAGTAAGGGCAGTTGAGGACCTAACTGAAGAATGGGTAGTGGTTCCGCTTTATACAGCCGCCATTAACTGCCGGGACTGTCGAAACTGTCCTGATTGTGTGCGGCTTGATCACTTTCGCGGAATGACGCCTTGGGCAGAAAACGAAACAGTGCTAGTTGGCAGGTCACGGAGTTGTGTTTTGGTTCCATCAAGTAGCGAACGACTCTCTACGCGAAATTAAAGACAGCAAAGAGGAAATACGAAATTGTTGAAATTTCATCGTAGCTGTGTAGCGCAGAATATTTTTCTTCCATGTAAAGCTATTAATTCAGTTCTCACTACTGTGTTTTCGACCATAACAACAGCATATACCAAAAAAACGTATTTGACAGCGCAAATACACGGTTTTCGTTTCCACACTGTGCAGGTAGTAACGCTTTGCCTATACCTATCTCCCAAAATTTGAGGACGACGCACATAATTCTGCGGACTGGTGTCACGAATTTTCTGTTCTTCACCTTTTTTTCTTAATTTAGGTTTTCACATCTTGTGAGTATCGCATTAGAGACAGGTAGATAACATGTGAATTCACAAAGGAGGATACAAATTGTTGTACCAGTCACACATACGAGTAGAATGTGGCGCTTTAGCAGATCACGATTTGATCTGCGTTAGAACTGAATTCACTGCTGTAGCTGTGCCTGCCATAAAAAGAGATAATTTACCCACTCCGCTGATGACAGATGGTTAAGATAGCGGGACCCGGGATGAGGAAAACCTCTGACGATAAGATACTTCCTCCTTGAGCGACGGCAGAGCGGAGGAACTGTCGCCCATGACTCGGAGCAAGTTGCTTAGCTCCCACTTATAATATTCAATCCATTATTACAATAACGAATATCAGCGCAGATGGCCGAAGTATTATGAAAATGCGCCCTGCGCGGATAGGTGGAAAACGGTTAGAAGCAATCATCAATCAGCCTCTGTGATGCGAACGTGTATCACTTAGTCCCGGCCAGTACTATGTGAAGTGATCATGTAACTCATTAGCGAATGGGCTACTTATATTTACGTAAGTGAAAACGATATACATTATCACTTTTGTGGCGTATTGTAGCAAGTCTATCACGGAGGAGGTCGAACAGATACTGCACCACATACACAAATTATTAGTTATTAAAGCTTGAACATGCTAAACACATTAATTTGGAAACAAGTAGCGTCCACACAATCGCATGAAATTACATTTACATGATTACCCTAATATTCACAATTAAGTGCCTGGCAGAGGATTCAATGAACCACCTTCAAGCTCCCTCTCTGCCGTTCCACTCTCGAACGTCGCGCGGAAAAAAGGAGAACTTAAATTTTTTCTTTGTGGGCCCTGACTTTTCTTATTTTATCGAGATGATCGTTTCTCCTTATGTAGGTGGGTGCCAACAGAATCGTAGGAGAAAAATGATGATTGAAATTTCATGAGAAGATCCCGTCGCAACGAAAAACGAATTTTTTTATGACTGCCACTCCAATTCACGTATCATGTTGAAACTTCCCCTTTGAATGTAAAGAAAGACTGTGCTGGTAAACTTCTACGTTATTTGATACACAATCAGCTGAGTAAAACTGAACGTACTCAGACAGTTTTCTCTTTACTTATTCTGATCATATCTAAATTGACACACAATATCTTAGCGCAACGCAATCTGACTTTTCTGACTTTTAATAACCCCTATAAAAGAATAGCCCTGACTAACAATAACCTATACCCTTCATGAATCAGTTACCTCACAAAACTCTTCGTTACTCGAACTATTGCAATACAGCGAGCGCCAATACTGCCAGCTAAATAAAAGATTCTAACTCCTGAAGGCTTTAACTACTGATAGGCATATAGTTAGCAAATGAAATATTTTGATAGAGAAGAAATATATATGTATATATTTCTTGACATCTACTTTGACAAATTTCCTTTTTCTGACGGACTCACGTCCAGATCGTCCGCTCATATTAACATCTCAAAACTCTGGCATCTCTCTCCCCACATCCACCACTGCTGTCGGCTCACCTCCAACTGCTCAACGCTACGGGCTGTTCACATCCAACTGCCCAACACTACATTGACAAAAAAACTTCCAACGATGGACCAGCCACAGACTGCACATAGCGCAGTCAGCGATTTTAATACAGAGCGCTACGTAGTGTCACCAATATAAAAACCTAAGCAGCCTACTTACAATGTGTGTCGCACTATCTCCCCTATTTCGCGATAATACAAAACGAGCCGTCCTTCTTTGAACTTTCTCAATATCACCGTCAGTCCCACCTGATACGGCTCCCACACCACACAGCAATACTCCAGAATAAGGCGGACAAGTGTAGTGTAAGCAGTCTCTTTAGTAGATATGTTGCACCTCCTAAGTGCTCTACCAATGAATCGCAGTCTTTGGATTACTCTACCCACAATATTATCTAAGTGATCGTTCCAATTTATGTTATTTGTAATTGTAATCCCTAAGTATTTAGTTGAATTTACAGCCTTCAGATTTCTGTGACTTATCGCGTAATCGAAATTTAGCGGATTTCATTTAGTACTCATGTGAATAACTTCACACTTTTCTTTATTCAGGGTCAATTGCCACTTTTCGCACCACACAGATACCCTATCTACATCATTTTGCAATTCATCTGATGACTTTACAAGACGGTAAATGACACCATTAACTGCAAATAATCTAAGAGGGGTACTCAGATTGTCTCCTATGTCGTTAATATAGATCAAGAACAATAGAGGGCCTATAACAATTCCTTGAGGAATGCCGGATATTATTTCTGTTTTACTCCATGAATTTCGGTCTATTACTGCGAACTCTGGCCTTTCTGCCACTTCTAACATACAGAACTTCATTTCAGAATGATAGCTCCACATCAGTCTTTAACTGATAATAAGTTTAGGATAACTGTTCCGTCTCGCGGAGCCAGATCTGTATTACGATGGTACTGCCCGCGTTAGCGATGGTTACAACTGATAGCTGATTACATGGAGAGTGGTCTGAGCAGCACTGCGCTAGGACGTAAACAACTTTCCTCCTGCGACAACATAAGGAAGGACTTGAGGGCGCGTCTACACCGACGTCTCTGATTCGTTGCTGCGTCTCGCAGTTACTGTCTTTACTTGTGGTGCCGTCTTCAGGTGCCAACTTAAGCTTGAGACGTCTTTCTGCGGACGACAACACTCCCCTCCCCACAAATGCTGACGTACATGAGGGTACAGAGAGTGTAATGACGGTCGAAGACAACTGCCTGTCTGCTTCCCCGTATCCAGCTTTCGAGTGACGGAAACACCGGCCTAAAAAGCGTCAGCAAGTTGCACGCCCGCATGCCGTGACGCAGATGCTGTGATCGGGTTGACTGCGAGTGCAGCTCCAGGGGCGTCGCGCAGACCGGTCAGGTTCTGCACATCCACGAGCATTGGCTCTGGCAGCTGGAGTGGCGGCGGCGGGGGCGGCGGCGAGACGTCGATCTCCAACGCCACCACGCTGGATGGCGGAGAGGCGGAGGTGATTGCTGTTGCGGACCACAGGGTCTACTGGGTCTGAGGCAAAAATCGTGCGGCAGAATCACTGACACAAGACCGCAGCAGCTAGTTCTTGTGCCGTCGATGCAGCCCAGAAGAACTTGAACGATGTAAAATAAACAACATGGCACTCATGTGATGACACCGTGCTCCCTACTCCGTTTCTTGTCCAAAAACTTTAAAGAAGGCTACATCCTGCGACTGCGAGTTTGTCTAACCTAGTGGTGGCCGCAGAGGAGACAACAGATATACTTTTTGCCGGCCGGTGTGGCCGAGCGGTTCTAGGCGCTTCAGTCTGGAACCGCGCGACCGGTACGGTCGCAGGTTCGAATCCTGCCTCGGGCATGGATGTGTGTGATGTCCTTAGGTTAGTTAGGTTTAAGTAGTTCTAAGATCTAGGGGACTGATGACCTCAGATGTTAAGTCCCATAGTGCTCACAGCCAGTCAGATATACCTTTATGTCAGTTGAAGGTGGAGGGAGGACGGGGTGGACGAGGGGGGAGGGGAGGAAAGAAAGGGAAGGAACTACTGTTGTCAGCTCCATAGGGACTTTATACAGGATCGGCGGCGACGAGTGACAATGTGTACCGGACCGGGTTTCGAGCCCGGGATCTCGTACTTACTAGGAAGTTGCGTTAACCACCCACAGACGGCGTTCTTCTCAATTGCGCGAAATATCTCGGCTCCCCTCCCAGCCGAACCACCTACCCGCAGTCCCAAGGTGAGCGCCCCACGAACCAAACCAAACTATCGTCATCATCATCATCATCATCATCATCATCATCATCCGCAGCCCGCGTCCCCGTCCATGTTCACCTTCCTCGCTACTTCGAGATTTCCACAGGAGGCCGAACGCAACTGAGAATCCGCACTGAAGAAGGTGGGTTCACTGACCAGTGAGACGATTCAGTTATGTGTGGTGTCTGTTCTTTAGGACATGGCCGAAAGAACAATCACCACACATTCATATAGAAGATTTAACTTTACTTTTACCGTTAATCTGAGCCGTGTTTTCACTCGCCTTTACATTCACTTCAGATTGAAAACAAGTAGTAGAGGGAGACTCAAAATCATCTTCAGTTGTGTCTGCAGAACTTTGAGACCCTACAATATACAAAAGTGTTTTCAGACATAGATTTTTTGGTTTTAGAACAGCAGCGCGAATGCGTGCTTCTGACACGTTTTGCGTGATTGCGTCACGCAACACAACTTAAATGTAACTTAATATTCATTTGAATGTACAATGTCTTGTTAGCCCTTTAAGTTCGGAAATCAACTCTCTTAAAGACTGTTCCAGCCGCTTCTTAACCCTTTGACTACCAACTTCACTTCAAAAACAGTAATGTCTCCTTATTTCAATCGATGTCTTAGAAATAACTATGTGAAAAGAATGTTTCCCGCTGTTTCGTTTTCCGAGATATACTGGAAACAGACACACATCAGTAACAGAGCATCTCTATAATTTGTAAGACACTACAGGCGCTCGGTGTGGGCGTCGTTTGTGACGTGGCGAGTGCGACTCGTTGACGCGATGTGTGCGGAAAGGCACGAGGGCAGCCCGCTTTGCGAATCTGCTAGCTGTGTTGCCCCTCTGCAGATGCGAACTAACTCCATATCACATTAAGGAGGTGAGGACTGAAAATGAAACTTGGGTAAAGCACAATTTACAGGTGCAACCTATAATTATAAAAATTCTTCCCTGTACCAGTGGGACATTGATACATAGCAATAACAAGAAGCAGTTCTCCAATGAGGAATCGTGGGACACATACTTCCCGATGGTAGTCAAAGGGTTAAGACATGAATCTCTGCTTCAAAATATGCATCGAACTTCCGAACCAGATGTTCGTAAGCAGTTTCTTCAGGACGAGAGTCTGGAGACGAGACAGAGTATGAAAATGTCGAGTCCTACCGCTGACAAAAAGTAAGCAACGCGCGCCGTACCTTTAATGTTGTAAGCTGTGAAGTGGGTTTCCGGCTGCGCGGAATATGCAGGCCAGTCCTCCTCTTCACTGTTAATCTGTCGAAACTTGGGAGCGGCAACCGGTTGTGATGCTGCTTGTTGGGACAACAACGGGGTTGTATGTCGAACGCCGAGCACCCGTCCTTCAGTCTACTGCGCCCGAAACCAAAGAACTTTAGAGAAATTTAGAGAAATTTCTCGTGGGGGCTCAGACGTGGTTAAATACTATGTTTTGCGGGCGACACCACAGCTTTGCGTAGGGTAACTTTAACTTGACATTAAAAGAGTCGGACGAAATGGTAGTGAAGTTAGGTCCAACATTTGTGGTGCCCGAAAAGGTACGGTTAGATTTCGCGGTCATTATATTTATTTATAGATCTCTACTGGCTCACTTAGAAATGATTTTGTCATACCGTCAGCTATGTTTCCTTATTTCACTTGTACAAATACGAGTAAATATGGTGGCATTCGTATTTCCTAAATTGAAGTTTTGGAGCTTCATTGTAGTGACAGTAGTAGCAGTCACTAAAAACACACTGATTTTCACTGTTAAAAATAGCACAGATAAAAGCCGCCACCTATGAACAAGAATTACGGAGGTGACAACGAGACACCTTTAGAAGAGATGATGTAAGCAGGCGTCTACTCAGGTAATAGGATTTTCTCTAGCAGTTTATCCAACATAGCCCTGTATTTACAACTTCATATACGGAACAACTTACAGTGTTAGCATATTTAGAAGCACCGCAACAGTAGGAATCAAGATCAAAAATCTAAATTTTTTTTACCCTTGATCCAGCTGGGGCCTTTCGCACATGAAAGAGGTTGGTTGATTGGTCTGGGAGGAGGGGACCAAACAGCGAGGCTATCGGGCCATCGGATTAGTGAAGGGTGGGGAAGCAAGTCGGCCGTTCCCTTTCAACGGAACTATACCAGCATTTGCCTGGAGTAATTTAGGGAATTCACGGAAAACGTAAATCACGATGGCCGGACGCGGGTTTGAACCGTCCTCCTCCAGAATGCGGGCCCAGTGTGCTAGCCACTGCGTCACCTCGCTCGGTTGCAAGAAGGTTCAAGATAACAGACACTATTTCGCTGGCAGAAGTGCCTTTATTCAGTACCAAAATAATGCACGCTCGCTACCATGAAGAACTCTGTCAGTCTAATCTCACACTAAACAACGAAGTGCTCTAGTAAATACATATTCATAAGTCCAGCAAATTCTACATGGCTGCGTTAGTATTCATGTGTTCGTTTACGTTTGCACGTAAAAATTGTCACAGGAATGTTTTATATCACAAATTATTTTAAAGAGGAAATTAAAAATACAAGCTGAAATCGAATAACGTAATATAAATTGTAATCACGATGGTATGATGAAACAAATTGTGCCGCAAATGCTCCGTCATTTACGCTAAACATTACTGTGACCACATTCCGGACATTTTTATAGTTGATAGACTAACAAGACGTGCGTGGAAGCAATATCGAGTCAGAGAAACGAGACAAATGATCTGCAACGGACTAGAGGTGGTGTCACTCCTCAGAGTTCACGCCACCACCGATCCGTCTGTCACCGCACGACGCCGCCGCATGACTTGTGGAAATTGTCTGATACTTGTTTGCTCTTGTAAGAAGCTTCCGTTAAGAGCCTGAGACAAATTGAGCTCGAAAATGTCTTTGAGGCCACACTGAGGCAGAAATTTCAAGGCTCGCCAAACGGGAGACCCTACGTTGATTCTTGAGATGCCAACGTAATCAAAAAATGAAATAACTGTTTGTTTATAATTATTGACAGGAGCTGCAAATTGATTAGAAACAAATAAAAGAATTTATACTTGATTTATCAACCTACTCGATTTATCACATGAGATACCTAATAAAAGATTGTAGTAAAAAGAGATTAATACCTCGCTGTCTCGGTAGTAAAGTGCCAGAGTACGGATGTTGAGTTCTTCGGTTCGATCTCCATTCAATCCTTGATTTTTTTGTCTGTCATTTATCACTCTCGTAAGTGGCTGGGTAAGTCACATCAAAGGAAAAGTCGGAGGCTCACAACGACATACCACCTCCAAGAGGACCAAGCCTAATACAGCACTGTGTTATTCAAACCAACTGTCAAGTTGGTGACGACTTCACCTTTTTACGCGGAAGCAGAAAAATAAAAGTCTTACCATCGTTCCTGTCTTTGTAGAACTACTGAAGCCTGGCTTTTAAACTGGAGAAGTATTTTGTTCTCACTTCCGTGTGCGAAAGTAAAGGTAGTATAAATCAATAACACATGACCGATAAACTTATGTAAAAGATTTAACACGATAAGTCAAATATTAAATTTAGAAACTGGCTATACTCCCTAACGACGTCGTTTCATGCAACCCACAATGTTATATCTGGCGTTCGAAAACCGCACACGAGATTTCCATAATCTCTCGCTCAGGGATACGCCCAAACTAAGTCTAACTGAAAAAATAAACAGAACCTTTTCGTAGGAAGTTTAATGTAGTTAAAATTCGTACTGGGTTGCGTTTCCTCTGGAGGGCATTGTACTCCAATTATTCACGGAAAACGTATAAAAGTGTCTTCCACCCCAACGCTACTCCCTTGCTGGACTAAGCAATGGCGTACTAAGGCGAGTCATTGAAGACCATGGGAAATATTTAATGCAATCACAGATTTTTGTACAAAGAGGGGAATGGACAACGTACTAGAAATCCTGACCGGTGGGGACAGAGTGTGAGAGTGGGGCTGCGTTTGAAGGTTTTTAGTAAATAGCTCGAAAACTATGGCCGATAGCGAAACCGAATCTCAGTATAAAATTTAACTACAATAGATTTCCTGCAAAATGATCCTGTTCATTTTTTCTGTTGCATAGTGAGCGATAAGTATGAAAATCTGACATGTTGTTTTTTAAGGCCAGATATAACAGTGCGGGTTGCGTCAAACTATATCAGTAAGCGCAGCTGAATAACAGTGTATATCTTGTAACAGCGTAACTTACTGTGCCCAAAGCACCCAGAATTTAAGAATACTTAGCGATTTCCAGCAAACTCTACGCATAGTTTCAAACATTTTCTAAATATAGTCAGAGTTTTACTTCTTCAATCAAAAACATTTGATACGTTAACTCTTTTCTAAGGAAATCACTCGTTTGATGCTGCTTTATAGATGGGAATTCGATTCTTTAAGGAATTGGGATTGGAAGGGTTACGGTATTTTTGTAGTCATTTCATCAAGGTACTGCAATTTATTGCCTGACATAGTACTTCGTACACTTTTGTGAGACGGAAGTCGCATATCACGAAGGTACAGAAGGGTGAGAACTGCCTGTCAGTCAAATGTGATACACCGCGCCCCCGTAACCTGCAGGCTGACTATTAGTACACAACACTACGCGGTTGCAGCGACGACGATGCGACTTAATATCGCGTCCCCGTGCACGGAGCGGCGGTGCAAATTGTGATAAAGCCAGCCCTAGCCAGGTCCGTTCCAGAGTTGGGCGCAGGAAATTAACTGCCAGGAAGCGAGTCTGCCGCCCGATAGGCGGAAGCTGGCGGTGCGGAGAGGACGCGGGGCGCATGCGCAGTGGCGGAGGCGCAGCGGGAGCGCCACTCAAGCGCCGCTTCCGGTATTGTTCATTTCCGCGTATCGCCAGCAACAACATTAGCGGCCCTCAATCGAGTTTGACTCTTTGATGCAGTTACACAAGCGCACCGTTTGAAAAAAAAAGAGAAAGGCAGCACTTCCGACGGAGAAAGCTTCCAGCGGCCATATATGGAGCTATCGAGTGCCTTTTTAGCTCCCCAACAGCTTGTAACTTCGCTTCATCTTTAGAGTGCCACAGCAGAGCTTGTCGTGAACGTTTTGTCCTCTTTCTTTTTCAATGTCTTTTGCGAGATGGTCTACGCATATTTATCTAGAAAGTCAGTGAACGATTCTATTAGAGACTAGCTATACTCCCGTGCTTCGTAACGAAAGTTAAACAAAGGCTTTTGCAAATTCTCTTTTTAGGATTCCGAACCTCACTCGGTAAAAACGGAACCTTTACATGATCACTATGTCAATAAATTGTGTTTTCCTAACCAAGAAGTGTAAAATAAATTAAACATATCGAAACAAGTAAAGCTTATTCGTTAAGTTTTTAACACACAGAGCAAAATTAGTAAACTCATATATTCCAGTCAAGTGAATTCAAAGTTTCGTAATGATTACTGAGCGCAATTCTGTCAACGACGCAAATTTCCGGAAATACTTCTGTCACTCAGGTGAAACTGCTACAGTACCATTTGTTTGTTCTTTGCTGTACTACGCCATCAGTAAGGTAAACATTCGAGTTACTAAGCTGACCAGGCTCCTAAAACTTATAATTACGTATCTTTTCTTTGTGGGCCGATTGTGATGAAATAAAGTCTGCATGTTTCCCCAAGCTAAGTTCAAATTATCTGTGAGAACCCCACAAAAATTCGTCTAGTGTTTTTGGAGATTAGCATGTTCAATCAGACAGACCCGACGGTTTTGCAATTTTATTTTTCAGTTCTTCAGTTGTGATAACGATGTGGCAACACACTGAAAGTCTCGGTGTGTGTAGTAGTTTATCTACAATAATGGCTGGCAACTTGATGAATGATGTGGAAGGTAGTTTCTTCAGCCACTATCCAGAGATTAAGGAAGAATAGGCTACTATTATTGATAAGTTGAGGATCCAGTCATATTGTGGAACGGTACCACCGACGAATTAATACAAGCTACTGAGTAGTTCAATAAATTTCCCCCTCTAATGGAATTGTCATATACAAGCAAGACACTAAAAAGAATTTCGCTGTCTACCGTAAGCCGACTTGTCCAGACGCTGTAACTGAAAGGTCAGTGCATCCCTCACAATGTAAGTGGACGCATTTCCGGTCTATCGTATTAGCTACACAACTTGAATCATGTAATTGATAAACTGAAACCAGCACCTTTATCTAATGGTTATGAGGCAAAGTGTGTCATTAACTTGCATAAGAAACTACTTATGGTCCGATTAAGATCTAGGTAATATCTAATAATTCGTCACTACAGCTTGCCTTTTTTAACTTCGAGAACGCATTTGATCGAGTACCCACATCAGATGATTTTGTTATGCTCTTCGCGATCATAACGTTCTTGAAATTTGCATAAACTGGGCAAAAGTGTTGTACACGGGTGCGACGCTCTGTGGCACTGGCTGACAACTTTCCTGTGACAGGCAGCGTTCATCAAGGCCCAGCCTTGACTCAGCTGTTCTTGCTACCATAATGGAAGTGTGTACCGTGGACAACGCTGTACGGTGATGATGTGAAGCTTGCAGCGGATACCGGGGAGGTCCTTGAAACTCAGGTCTGAACACGGTACGAGCGTCTACAAGGATTTGGCACCCGTTTAAACATCCACAAAAATGAGTACCTCTAAACAATTCCAGCTCCAGGAGCCAAACAAATTAATGGAGCTCCTCTTGCCAAGGTGGACACATTCCGATATCTAGGTCGACTGCAGAGTGTCGGATACGTGAATGAGGATTTCGAGCAAGACTGAAAGCTATCTGGATGCGATTCAAAGACTTCGCTGGTAACTTTTGTAATAAGATGATGTCTATCCACCTAAAATCAACAATATACCGCACAACGGCGAGACCATTTGCTTTATATGGTACCGAGTGTTGTGTCACACCAAGAAGTGCTGATTTCCATGTCAAATGCCATGGAAATGCGGATTCTGAGAAGATCATTAGGCATTTCCCTGCACGACCACTTCGGCAACAGAACATTCTTACAACTAGCTGGAGTAGCTGCAGTCAGTGAGAAGATGCAAGAACGGGGCCTTCGGTGGTATGGACACACCACCTACTTCGGCTGCTAACTTAATGTCGAAGATCACGGACAACACGAAAGACCTAAATTACAGTGGCTATAAATGCGGATGTCAATCAAGAAGCCTAAATCCGCAGTAAGTCTCAGACCTTAAAAAATGGCGTGCATTTATGAAGAAACGAACCCCATTCCAACGGGAAGGCGCTAGAAAGAAGAGGAAGAAGATGTAATAATTCGAATTAGTGTATTTCGAGATCTTTTGGAAAATAGTAGTAGTTCTGTATAGAATTGTTAGACAGTGATAGTAACAGAACAACTATTAAAATTAAGCCGGCCGCTGTGACCAAGCAATTCTAGCCAGTCCGGAACCGCGCTTCTGTTACGGTCGCAGGTTCGGATCCTGCCTCGGGTGTGATGTTCTTAGGTTAGATTTAAGTAGTTCTAAGTCTAGGGGACTGATGACCACAGATGTTAAGTCAGATAATGCTGAGAGCCATTAAAATTAATGTGTTTTCCAGGGAACGGGTGACTTTCACATGGTTTCATACATGAAAAATGAAAACCGTTGTTCTAGTCATACGAACAGAATCGAGCAGTAGGTACACATTTCCAGAAGAAAACCAACAGGCGTGCGAGTGGAGGACATTCGCTCGATTGTTATTAGAGTCACGCACGCAGTATCGGGTGCCACATCTGGCTTCTCTGCAATTTCCTCTGCCCCACCCCCGCCTCCGGCATTGCACTGAACGCGCTGATGGCAGCGAGCTCCGTCCCTGAGCTGCACGCGACCACAAGTGCGAGTGCTTCCGACAGCCTACAACACTCACAGAGAAATATTACGAGCCCCAAGTCTCTTCTTGTATTCGTAATTATTCTATTTAAATTAATACGAAGAAAAGCAGCTTACAACAGAGTCTCGAAAAGAGCCTGCTTGAATCGGAAGGTTTCGCATTTAAAAGCTACATCACTGCAGAAGTCCATCTCAAATGCCATTGAACGTGTGAAGGTTCCTCGAGTACCTCGCAAACTAGAACAGTGCTCGCCAACCTTTCTGAGACGATTACCAGTAAGGCGCTTAACTTTAGGGAGAAAAAGAATTTTTAGAAAATGTTTTCAAGTATTTGTAGGTGTTTTTCCGACCACGAACTGTGCTGCTTATTTCTAACAAACTTTTTTTTTTCATAGAATGACCAGGCATTTCTCAGTGCATCGCTAATGCAAACTAAAACCCCCGTCTCGGAAAAGAAAGCTGGCTATGCATATTGAGTGTAGACCCTTGTCACAATAACGTTTCTTCTCCACCTTTCCTCCCCATAGCTACAGTTGCATCACCCACACTCTGGACATCCATTTAAAATCGACAAAACTGAAATGCATACACTTGCTTTGGGCTTCAGGTCGTAAACCACTTCATTGCTGGACTCATTACTTCTGAAACGACAGAAATTGGAGAACTTCCAGCTGCTAGTGCTGTTTGTATGATCACTGTTACTAATATAATAATAATAAAAATAAGTAATTATAATTTTGTGTAGCCCTACATCAGTGTAGTACCCATTACACAGGTCGTATTGAGCAGTACATTAGTTCATTTATTTTTGCGAAATGAATAATGAAGCAATTTATGGTCTATTGCAGGAATTACCTACAACTCAGAGAAGGCGGAATTTTCATGAGCTATTTAAGCATATTATTGATTTTCACTTTTCTCAATGTCGCCTCGATGGTGATAAGCCCTTCTACGAGCGGCAGACCCTCCACTTCTCTTAGGATCCCTGGATCTTCACAGAGAAATGGTCTGCCACTTCCTCCTTCGTCATTCACCCTCGTTTGACCACAGTGGAAACGGCTGCGCCACCTAACCAGCGTGTTACAAGATAATGCAATGTTTCCTTACATTTCCAGCAACTCGGCACGAACTGTTGCTGCGTTTTTGCCTTTCAAATGAAAATTCGGGCACCTGTGTGTATTGATATTTTTGCAGAGTACTTTTATTGCATAATGCATCGAAAAAAGAATGACTGCTAGAACGCCCATATTCACCTTGCAGGGTCTCTTTGACCGTAGTCGATCCTAGAATAGTATTCTGAGATGAGAAAACAACAGTCGCAAACAAATATTTCATGCTAAACGTGGTCTTGTATGAACAACAGGTACGAAGGAGGTGTTTCTACGTTGCCTATGTTTCATAACAAACAACTGCTCATCTTCTCGACGTTGGTGGCGCTACCGTAAGAAAACAACACACGATCGTATGTAATCTGCACATGGAGTAGTTCTCCATTGTCTGCTCTTCATGTCCGGTTGTGGAAAGGGGCGGTATTACTCTTGACAGGTAACTGGTACAGCAGGTGGTAGTTCCCATAAATTTTATGAATGAACAGATCAAAGTTTCTCAACATGAGCCCTACTAAATGGGAATACAGACCTTCCTCCAAGAATTTCATTGATGAAATCTGCTGGGGATATGCCTGCAGCTGGCCGGTGTGGCCGATCGGTTCTAGGCGCTTCAGTCTGGAACTGCGAGACCGCTACGGTCGCAGGTTCGATTCCTGCCTCAGCCATGGATGTATGTGCTGTCCTTAGGTTAGTTAGGTTTAAGTAGTTCTAAGTTCTAGGGGACTGATGACCTTCGATGTTAAGTCCCATAGTGCTCAGAGCCATTTGTACCAAAAGATATGACGTGTCTGGTGGTGTTGGCGAGGGGCTGGCTTCGCGACGGAGTGGAAGGGGTCCAGGCGTCATACTCTGGTTCTGCCTGCCTATTCCGCTTCTGATAGGCCAGAGTCGATCTCATGTGCTTCTGATAGGCCAGAGTCGATCTGATGTGAGAGCTGCGGAGGTAACAGGCGGAGGAGTCTGCGCTCCAGCGGCTATAAAGCAACGAAATAGACCTGAAAGTGCCGCGTTGGAAACTCGTCGAAGCGTTGAGACAACAGGAAACGATGTTTCGGCTGACAAGCATAGAGGATTTCGTCAAAGATTCATACTAACTAAAACAAATCTATCACCAAGAATAGAGACTTTCGAGAAACCGGGTCATTGAAGTTCCTTTGAGCTAGCGTAGGTTCTTAGCAAATAATTATTTCGAAAGTAAAATTTGAGCAGATGGGCTTGGATGGTGTGGGAAAAGCTTCATCAATAAGCACACACCATCTTACCATTGAAATACACACTTCGGTGAGTAAGGTGTGGAGACTACTTCTGGAGTATAAATTAACCCTTGCCGTAGACAATGTTTGCAAACAGTGGAGCCAAATAATTCCCAGTCCATTTCTCAGCCCTATAAACTGTATTGTAATGCCTGCGTTGCGAGTGGCAGTTCTACTTTGAACGTTTTATATATGTCTCTGTTACACTGACTGACAAAAGTATCCGGACACCCCTATGTAGTATTGAATTGACCATGATATGGGAAGAGAGGCGGACGCACCAGTATAAAAGGAGGTGGGGAGTGTTGCGTTTTCAGTAGAGAAGCAGAACGGGTTACTCACGAGAGCTCAGTGAATCCGAACATGGACTTGTCATTGAATGTCACTGGAGTAAGAAATCCATCAAGGACATTTCAAATCTTCTAAGGCTGCCCAAGTTGACGATGGTGATGTCATTGTGAAGTGGAAATGGAAAGGAGCAACCAAAGCTAAACCAGAACCAGTTAATTCTCAAGGAGCGCCGAGCATAGTACAGGTTGATTGTAAAAATCTCATGAAATCAGCACAAGAAATCACTAGTGAGTTCCAGAGAGTCACCACCTCTGCATCTAGCACAGTGGCTGTGCGTAGGGGGCAAAGAAAATAGGTACTAATGTCGTGCAGCTCTTGATAAGCCACAAATTTCTATAGTCAGGCTAAGCGGTGTTTGACGTGGTGTAAAAAGCGGTACCATTGGACTGTGGATGACCCGGAAAGGAGTGGTTTTAATTACGGTGGAAAAAGGGGAGGGGTGGTTCCGTGGTAAGGAAAAGGTCCCTTTCTGTGCTTAAGAAAAAGCTGTATGGGGAAGGATACAAATACGTTTTACAACATTGTGTACTGCGTACAGTAGAGGAACAATGTGGAGACGATGACTCCTGGTATCAAAATGATAATGCACCTTTTCGTAAACAGCATCTGCGAGACAATGGTTTGTCGACAATAACACTCCTGAAATGCACCGAGTCCCGACCTAAACCCAATAGAAAACCTGTGAGATGTGTTAGGACTTTGACTTCACTCCAGAGCCCATCGTCGTGCATCACTACCTTCTCAGGTTTAGGCTCGTGATGAGTAATGGACTTCCGCTCCTCCACAGACATTTAACATCCCACTGAAAGTGTCCCCAGGATACTTCATGCCATAATAAAGGCGAAGGTTGGATACGTCCCATATTAATGTCGACTAATGGTGCCGGGATACGTTTGATCTGATAGTGTATTTGTATCGCTCTTGTAAAATGTCGTATACAGCGTGCTCCAGGAGTACCCTAAATACTTCGGGGAACATTTCTCACGTAAAGAGGGTCGTGTGACGAGGGCCTCCCTTCGGGTAGACCGTTCGCTGGGTGCAAGTCTTTCGATTTGACGCCACTTCGACGACTTGCGCGTCTATGGGGATGAAATGATGATGATTAGGACAACGCAACACCCAGTCCCTGGGCGGAGAAAATCTCCGACCCAGCCGGGAATCGAACCCGGGCCCTTAGGATTGACATTCTGTCGCGCTGACCACTTAGCTACCGAGGACGGACGTAAATAGGGTGATTCTTCTGTGTATGAGATGCGAGCAATTGCAGATCGTACATGATAGTTTTTTATGATTCGTTACGCCCGGTGGTGATTATTTTCCAATATTTTTGTTTTTTTCGCTCTTCTGTTTCCTCTGCGCCTCGAAGATAAATTTTCTTCGCATGCTTTTACTTTGTGATGGAAACTTTCAAAGTTCTTAATTCTGCTGCTGACTTTCCTGTGTTTCGTCTTCAAAAACACCCAATTCTTCCAAGCTTTTTAGTTTCATCAAATCACTTATTTTCTGTTATTGTTATTGTTGTTAGTGTACTCTAATATTTATTGAGTTTGTCTGTTTTTCCTGTATTGTCTTATTATCCGTAATGAAACTGAGACGTTGCTTTTTTTTCGAATTTGCTCTTGCGCATTCGTGTCGGATCAATACTACTCACTCCGTGCTTTAGTCGCAAACGATGTGTAAATCAGAAAATATTTGTTAATGAAGTCTAAGCCCCAGAGTGTGACCTTTCGTTTCACGAAGTCTCTCATTAATGTCCTGTATCTCGCTACATATAACGTGCCACACCTTTCTGGTCAAACACAAACATATCGCAATATCGAATGCCCACAGGCAGCGTTGCCCACACGTGACACAATGGGAAGAGAATACAAGTGGAGAAGAGACGAATGGGGAATCATTCCAGCCACGGTACTGGTCATAAATGGAGCGGCGATCTGTGGCAGGTCTGACGACAGAGTACAATGTGGGTGCAGGCGCAGATGCAGATATAAGTGTTTCGGATCGAAACCGATCAGCGCACATTGTTGAACATGCAGCTCCGCAGGCGACACCGTCCACGTGTTCCCATCCTGAACCAATGATATCGTCAATATTACTACTGCAGTGCGCAACGGATCATCGAAAATGGACCAATGAAAACGTGACATCTGATTGGATGACTCACGTGTCTTGTGAAACCACGTCGACCATGGAGTTCCATCCAGGCGAACGGCTGCTATAAACGTGTATAGTGCAGCGGACACAGGCTGATCGCAAGAGTTTTATGCTCGGGGCACACTTACCTTCGCTTCCATGGGACCTGTGGTAGTAATCGAAGTCACCATAACGTCAGCAGGTTATGTGAACATTATTGCAGACTACTTGCTTCCCTTCGACCCTGAAGCCTTCCCCAGCGGTGACGGCGTATTTCAGCAGTATAACTATCCATGTTATAACGAATTAATTGAGGAAAACGATAGTGCCACGTTGATGCCTTGGACACTAATTTCACTTGGTCTGAACTCTTTGGGCACTTCAGAAATTGGAAATGAGTGACTTAACATATACCTCGGGAAAACCTACAAGGGTTTGTCGAACCCATGCCACGCACAATCCGTTTCATACTGCGTTCCAGAGTTAGACCAACATTTTATGAAGTATATATTCATAATGTTTTGTCTCATTAGTGTAGCTACAGTTTCCATCCGATTGCGTCAAAAAGTTTTAAGTTCAGTACTGAGAAAGAAGATAGGCGAGATGACTCCATTTCACTGAAAATTATTTCCGCAACCTTGGAAGAGAGATTAAAAGCATTAAACGAGATGTAGAAGAAAAACATGTAAACGGACTTCATCTGCACCACCACCACCTACTCGCAGATGACATTTTTTATCTTTTACTTCAGCTCCAGACTAAATTCAGCAATGGCTGGAGGAAGCTACTAGAGCAAGGAATGACAATAGGCCTGAATATTAATTTTAGGAAGACCAAATTCATCTACAACCTCAGTGCAGAGAGAAAATAGTAAAGATTAATTGTAAAGTTACAGAAAAGTGTGAAGAGTTTGTGTTCATATGACAACTGACAACATTTAAAGAAATAACCAGACAAAAAATGGTACGAAGCTCATTTGAGAAACAGAATGCTGCATCCAGAAGTAAAGTTCCAGTATGCAGAGATTTGAAATTCCGTAACCAGTATGTACTGCCAGTATTAATTTATGGATATGAAATATGAACGTTACATGCATAGACCGAGAACAATGGAAAGACGTAAATTTGACACAGGAAAAAGGGACAGAAGAAACAACAAATGACTAAGAGGAAAGACAGGTATTGAGGACATGATAGTGAGTGTTACGAAACTGATATCTACATTTACATCTATACTCCGCAAGCTACCTTACGGTGTGTAGCAGCGGGTATTTTGTATCAGTTCACCACTTTCTTGTTCCAGTCACGAATGATTCGTGGGAGGAACTATTGTTGGTGAGCCTCCGTGTAACCTTGAATCCCTCAGTTATTACCTCCGAATTTCCCTAACTGTTCAAAAATGGCTCTGAGCACTATGGGACTTAACATCTGTGGTCATCAGTCCCCTAGAACTACTTAAACCTAACTAACCTAAGGACATCACACACATTCATGCCCGAGGCAGGATTCGAACCTGCGAGCGTAGCAGTCGCACGGTTCCGGACTGAGCGCCTAGAATCGCTAGACCGCCGCGGCCGGCTCCCTAACTGTACTTTCCCGGTCTTTTCGCGAGTTATACGTAGGAGAAAGCAATATATTGGTAGACTCTTCTAGGAACGTACGCTCTCGGAATTTTAGCAGCAAGCCAAGTGTCTGTCACTGGAGTTCGTAACCATCTCCGTGACACTTTATCGCGCTAACTAAATAAGACTACTGCTCTTCTTTGGATCTGCTTTATTTTCACTGTTAATGCTGTCTGATGCGCATTCCACATTGAAGAGCGATATTTAAGTATTGGTCGAATGAAGGTTTTGTAAGCTACTTCATTTGGAGGACCGAGCGAGGTGGCGCAGTGGTAGCACACTGGACTCGCATTCGGGAGGACGACAGTTCAATCCCGCGTCCGGCCATCCTGATTAAGGTTTTCCGTGATTTCCCTAATTTTATTTTTTTGTCATCAGTCTACTGACTGGTTTGATGCGGCCCGCCACGAATTCCTTTCCTGTGCTAACCTCTTCATCTCAGAGTAGCACTTGCAACCTACATCCTCAATTATTTGCTTGACGTATTCCAATCTCTGTCTTCCTCTACAGTTTTTGCCCTCTACAGCTCCCTCTAGTACCATGGAAGTCATTCCCTCATGTCTTAGCAGATGTCCTATCATCCTGTCCCTTCTCCTTATCAGTGTTTTCCACATATTCCTTTCCTTTCCGATTCTGCGTAGAACCTCCTCATTCCTTAACTTATCAGTCCACCTAATTTTCAACATTCGTCTATAGCACCACATCTCAAATGCTTCGATTCTCTTCTGTTCCGGTTTTCCCACAGTCCATGTTTCACTACCATACAATGCTGTACTCCAGAAGTACATCCTCAGAAATTTCTTCCTCAGATTAAGGCCGGTATTTGATATTAGTAGACTTCTCTTGGCCAGAAATGCCTTTTTTTGCCATAGAGAGTCTGCTTTTGATGTCCTCCTTGCTCCGTCCGTCATTGGTTATTTTACTGCCTAGGTAGCAGAATTCCTTAACTTCATTGACTTCGTGACCATCAATCCTGATGTTAAGTTTCTCGCTGTTCTCATTTCTACTACTTCTCATTACCTTCGTCTTTCTCCGATTTACTCTCAAACCATACTGTGTACTCATTGGACTGTTCATTCCGTTCAGCAGATCATTTAATTCTCCTTCACTTTCACTCAGGATAGCAATGTCATCAGCGAATCGCATCATTGATATCCTTTCACCTTGTATTTTAATTCCACTCCTGAACCTTTCTTTCATTTCCATCATTGCTTCCTCGATGTACAGATTGAAGAGTAGGGGCGAAAGGCTACAGCCTTGTCTTACACCCTTCTTAATACGAGCACTTCGTTCTTGATCGTCCACTATTATTATTCCCTCTTGGATGTTGTACATATTGTATATGACCCGTCTCTCCCCATAGCTTACCCCAACTTTTTTCAGAATCTCGAACAGCTTGCACCATTTTATATTGTCGAACGCTTTTTCCAGGTCGACAAATCCTATGAAAGTGTCTTGATTTTTCTTTAGCCTTGCTTCCATTATTAGCCATAACGTCAGAATTGCCTCTCTCGTCCCTTTACTTTTCCTAAAGCCAAACTACAGTCACCTAGCGCATTCTCAATTTTCTTTTCCATTCTTCTGTATATTATTCTTGTAAGCAGCTTCGATGCATGAGCTGTTAAGCTGATTGTGCGATAATTCTCGCACTTGTCAGCTCTTGCAGTCTTCGGAACTGTGTGGATGATGCTTTTCCGAAAGTCAGATGGTATATCGCCAGACTCATATATTCTACACACCAACGTGAATAGTCGTTTTGTTGCCACTTCCCCCAATGGTTTTAGAAATTCTGGTGGAATGTTATCTATCCCTTCTGCCTTATTTGACCGTAAGTCCTCCAAAGCTCTTTGCAATTTCGATTCTAATACTGGATCCCTATGACTTCTAAATCGACTCCTGTTTCTTCTTCAATCACATCAGACAAATCTTCACCTTCATAGAGGCTTTCGATGTATTCTTTCCACCTATCTGCTCTCTCCTCTGCATTTAACAGTGGAATTCCCGTTGCACTCTTAATGTTACCACCGTTGCTTTTAATGTCACCAAAGGTTGTTTTGACTTTCCTGTATGCTGAGTCTGTCCTTCCGACAATCATATCTTTTTCGATGTCTTCACATTTTTCCTGCAGCCATTTCGTCTTAGCTTCCCTGCACTTCCTATTTATTTCATTCCTCAGCGACTTGTATTTCTGTATTCCTGATTTTCCCGGAACATGTTTGTACTTCCTCCTTTCATCAATCAACTGAAGCATATCTTCTGTTACCCATGGTGTCTTCGCAGCTACCTTCTTTGTACCTATGTTTTCCTTCCCAACTTCTGTGATGGCCCTTTTTAGAGATGTCCATTCCCCTTCAAATGTACTGCCTACTGCGCTATTTCTTATTGCTGTATCTATAGCGTTAGAGAACTTCAAACGTATCTCGTCATTCCTTAGTACTTCCGTATCCCACTTCTTTGCGTATTGACTCTTCCTGACTAATGTCTTGAACTTCAGCCTACTCTTCATCACTACTATATTGTGATCTGAGTCTATATCTGCTCCTGGGTACGCCTTACAATCCAGTGTGTGATTTCGGAATCTCTGTCTGACCATGATGTAATCTAATTGAAATCTTCCCGTATCTCCCGGCCTTTTCCCAGTATACCTCCTCTCCTCTTGTGATTCTTGAACAGAGTATTCGCTATTACTAGCTGAAAATTGTTACAGAACTCAATTAGTCTTTCTCCTCTTTCATTCCTTGTCCCAAGCCCATATTCTCCTGTAACCTTTTCTTCTACTCCTTCCCATACAACTGCATTCCAGTCGCCCATGACTATTAGATTTTCGTCCCCCTTTACATACTGCATTACCCTTTCAATATCCTCATACACTTTCTCTATCTGTTCATTTTCAGCTTGCGACGTCGGCATGTATACCTGAACTATCGTTGTCGGTGTTGGTCTGCTGTCGATTCTGATTAGAACAACCCGGTCACTGAACTGTTCACAGTAACACACCCTCTGCCCTACCTTCCTATTCATAACGAATCCTTCACCTGTTATACCATTTTCTGCTGCTGTTGATATTACCCGATACTCATCTGACAAGAAATCCTTGTCTTCCTTCCACTTCACTTCACTGACCCCTACTATATCTAGATTGAGCCTTTGCATTTCCCTTTTCAGATTTTCTAGTTTCCCTACCACGTTCAAGCTTCTGACATTCCACGCCCCGACTCGTAGAACGTTATCCTTTCGTTGATTATTCAATCTTTTTCTCATGGTAACCTCCCCCTTGGCAGTCCTCTCCCGGAGATCCGAATGGGGGACTATTCCGGAATCTTTTGCCAATGGAAAGATCATCATGATACTTCTTCAATTACAGGCCACATGTCCTGTGGATACACGTTACGTGTCTTTAATGCAGTGGTTTCCATTGCCTTCTGCATCCTCATGTCGTTGATCATTGCTGATTCTTCCGCCTTTAGGGGCAATTTCCCACCCCTAGGACAAGAGAGTGCCCTGAACCTCTATCCGCTCCTCCGCCCTCTTTGACAAGGCCGTTTGCAGAATGAGGCTGACTTCTTATGCCGGAAGTCTTCGGCCGCCAATGCTGATTATTTATCAAAATTTAAGCAGTTGCGGGGATCGAACCCGGGACCGAATACGTTTTGATTATGAATCAAAGACGCTACCCCTAGACCACGGGTCCCTAAATAGCTCCAGGCAAATGCTGGGATGGTTCCTTTTAAAGGGCACGGCCGACTTCCTTCCTCATCCTTCCCTAATCCGATGAGACCGATGACCTCGCTTTTTGGTCTCTTCCCCCAAACAATCCAATTCATTTGGAGGGTGACTACATTTTCTGAGGATTCTTCTACTTTGAGTACTCCGTTCACATAATCGCAGATATTTCATGGATGTGACTGTTCCCAATAATCGTTGTGCCCGCGCGTAGTCGTACAATAATAGGTCTTTCCGTTTATGCGCAATACGTTGCCTTTGTTCATGTTGAGACTCAGCTGCTAATCTCTGCACAAACCGTCGATTCCCCGCAGGTCTTTCTGCATTTCGCTACAATTTTCCATCGCCGCCACATTGTGAATGGTTTAATCCCATAACACGCCCTTGGTAACGCCAGAAGCTATTTTCACGTCTGAAAACTTCTCTTCGTTGTGAATGAAATGCTATGTTCTGTTTGCTAGAAATTCTTCAGTCCAGTCCCATAGCTGGTCTGATATTCGTGTGCTCTTCTTTTGTCATTAGGTGGCAGTGCGGAACGGCTTCCTGAAGTCATCGAACATGGCACTAACCGGACGGCAGTATCTCTTACTTCTCGTAGACTAACAGGGCGAGACTTCATACGATCATGTTTTCTGAAACACATATTCATTCCTACAGAGAATATCTTCTGGCTCAAGAAACGTCATATTACGCTAGCGTGAAACACAGCACGATGTCAGAGACATGGGCCTATGATATTGTGCGTCTGTTCGACGACCCGTCTTGAAAATGGGAATGACCTGTGCTTATTTCCTTTCCAATTATAGGGAACATTTCGCTCCTACAGTGACCTTCTGTGACACTGCTGCTAGAAGAGGAGCAAGTTCTTTCGCCTAGTATATATAGAATCGTACTGGTACTGCCGGCCGGAGTGGCCGAGCGGTTCTAGGCGCTTCAGTCTGGAACCGCGCGACCGCTACGGTCGCAGGTTCGAATCCTCCCTCGGACATGGATGTGTGTGATGTCCTTAGGTTAGTTAGGTTTAAGTAATTCTAAGTTCTAGGGGACTGATGACCTCAAACGTTAAGTCCCATAGTGCTCAGAGCCATTTGAACCATTTGTACTGGTACCCCCTCCGCTCTAGTGGCGTTTCTTCTGTTGAGTATTTTCGGTTGCTCCTATTCTAACAGCTAGCTGTGTACCGTAGGTCGCTAAGAGAGGCTGGGCGTATAGCGAAACGAAATGATGGGAAGTGGTCTAAGGAGATTCTTTGATGATTTCACATGATAAAAAAATACCTAGACGAAGACAGAGTGGAAGATACATTGACGGCTTAAGGAGCGGAAAATTCACTAGTACAGGCAAACAGAGCGTCGCAATATACTGAGAAGTCTTAAAGCGGCCTACATACAGGAGCGAATGGCAAATGGCTGATGATAAAGATGGTGACAATGATCTTAACTGCTTTGTTTTGTAACTTAAATCCAGGGAAGAGCTGTTCATCTACAGGTGGTTGGAAGGAACGCTGACTAAACCGCGAAACTTAATCTGCTGGCTAACCCAGAGCGGGGAGTCCGTGTATCTCCCTTGGGATCTCCCGGTTACGTGTTGGCACCGCACGACGCGGCACCCTCACCGCTGTCTTACGTAGAAGCACGCGGACAGTCTCTCTTTGCTGGTAGCCGTGACGCATGGATAGCACCTTGCCGTGATATACAGCTGTCCGCCGTAGTGTCGCGTCTACACTTGAAATAGCCTCTGCGGTAACCGGCCGCGCTAGGGACGTGCTGACTCAGCGGGCTGTGTCGCGCGGTACTCTGTCTGCCAGGGGCACTGGCTGTATGCTGTGCAGGGAGGCAAAATACGCTGCTGGCCATTCAAACTGCAGCGCAATGAAGGCGATCTGCAACAAACCTCAAAGTGGAACGAAATATACAGCGTACTTGTATATGCATTCAAGCGCGACTGCACAAGGTACCGCGATCTACATCAATAAAGGATGTCCCACGAATGCTGCAACTTTGAAGTACTTGCCATTTCGGTTCTAGTAAGTTGGCAGCACTGAATCTGCGCAGTTTTCATCTGTTTTTCTCTGTGGTTAGTAATGGAGAGTTTTAGGACAGGAAAGTGTGTTTTCATACTGAAAACGTTTTACAGATATTGTGAATGATGTAAAGAGACTGTTAACAAATTCTTTGAAATGGTTGGTCACCATAATGCACCGAATAAGTCGACTGGATGAGACTGAATGCTGAAGTTAAAATCCTCGGGTGTTATTGTGCTAGTTGTTCCGGAGAAAACATCGCCACAGAGAGAGATAATATTGCTGTAAGTCCAATGAGATCTATTCGCCGATGTTCACAATGAATATTCTTAGAAGCAGCAACGAATTCTAACTTTGGGGCGTATAAGCGCATCCCTTTTTTTAAGTAAAACAACGGTGAAAATCCGATGAAACTTTCCGAAGATGTGTCCCGCATTGTCTCTAGCATGCCCATCGATCGCCTGACGTAGAACTTTCCAGTTCTCAGCGCACAGTCAATATAGTCAAAATAGTCAAGATAATCAAAATATTAGTTCCTCTCGCCAAGTGTGAAGTCCGTGCTGCCATTCGATTTCTTCATACTGAGGGCTTCCGCCTGACAGTGTTTGGCGGCACACTGCAGCTGCAACAAAGACGCTACTGCTGCGTTTTCGATGGGAAGTGTTTGATCACCCACCATGCAGCCTGGAATTCGCTCCTTCTGTCACATGAAATGCTGGTTATAAGGACAGCATTCTGGCACAGACCACGAGCAGCACGCAAAACTAGGGAATTGGCGGAAACCACAGGCGGGTCTTTCCCATAACGAGGATATTGGAAAGTTGGTACTACGCTACGACAAATGTATAAGTTGGAGCGGAGACTTATGTTGAGAAGTAGCTGGAAGGTGTACCTAAGTGTTGGAAACATTTTTTTTTTTTAATTTTCACTGCGGCTTCCATTTGGCGACATATCGAGCCTTGAAAAAAAAAAATGTAGCCCTCGTAAAATCCAAATGACAGAAGAACTGAAGCCAAATGATTGCGAAAGGAACCTAACATTTTCCCATTTGGTGCTTGCGAATCGAAGACCGGAAAACAGTTTCATCAGGTACACCTTATGTTGGATGAGTTCGTGAACAAGCATAACTGCAGGGTTTGGGACACAGAACACCCATCAGTACTTATGGAGAAGACAGTATTGCCACAACGAATGACTGTGTGATGTGACATACCAGCTGAGAACTTTAATGGGTCATAATCCTTCGAAGATGGCGCCAGAAACGCGTTGTCAGTTCACAGCGAACATTACTGCAAAATTTTAAGAGAGTTTTTAGCGTCTGAGCAGGATCGTGTGAATGCTGAAGGGGAATGGGTTCAGTAGAATGGTGCAACCTGGAACACATCGATTGCCACAATGGAATTACTACGAAAGAGGTCCCTTGCCGCGTGATTTCTCGTACCGGTTACATGAATTGCCGGCCCAGGACTTGTGATCTGACAGTCTGTGATTTCTTGCTGTGTAGGCATTTATAATCTCCTGTGAAGGTATTTTAAACCTCGTGCATACGCCTGCAAAGCACGATCACTTGCATAGCCCAAGGCATAAAGTCAACGTGTAATTTCTGAACTAGTAGTGATTACCCTTGCTGTCCTGACCTACCTCGATGCGAAGGGTATTCGACTGTTTTGCTTGCGAGCACGTTCTCTAGATCTGTCAGTCACTGAAAATATCCGACCACCAAATATCGCCAGTCCCATATACCAAAATATCGTTCCACAAACTGTGTCGGTGTATTTTGGTTTCGCTCTGTATAACGTGGAGTTGCCTGAAGCAGGCTGACTGCTTCGGGCTCTGATATCCCTTTGTTTAGTAGTTGCTGTTCAGATTACCCTCAATGCACAGGAGTCAGGGTACCCAACAGCGCCACGTGCCACCACAGAAGGCATAACCCGCCGAAGAATGCGACCTTTCCGGTTGCCATCACAAAGCTAACGTCTGAAACTTACGTGGAATCATAGGAGGACAAGATGAAGCGTGCTGCAACAGACGAAGCTGTACGATTTAGTTCTCTCTCGTTGCTGCCTCTGACAATCTTGTATCCTTTGTTGCCATACATGCACATGGAAACACACGTACCACTTTCTCAACAGTATGCGCATCAGCAACCGAAATTTCACACCCAACCCCGCAGATTTGCCCATATTGTGCCTCTGTCTCACAAGAGGTGTAATTGTACCTTGTTTCATGTTAACGTTTGAGTTGGCGACTCTTTATTGAATTATAGTGGTAAAACATCGACCTTTGTCGCCACGCCAGACACCACTTTTGGACCTTCGTTCAGCACTTCTCCGACAAATCTTCTCTAAGTTTGGATTAATTCGGGCTTCTATTTCTCATTGTCGTTCTTTCCACTGGGACTGAAGAGACCCTCTTAACCTGTGTAGCTACGTATTAGGAATGTTCGGGAATGAAACGGTTGTTCTGTACTGGTTGTTGTTGCTGCTGCTGCTGCTGCTGTCGTCGTCGTCGTGGTCCTCAGCCCTAAGAATACTTTGATGCAGATCTAGATGCTAATCTGTTCTGTGCAACCCTTTTCTCCTCTGCATAACTGCTGCAACCAACATCTCCTGCTTACTGTAGTCCATTTTTGACCTCACTCTAAAATTTTTACCTCTCAAGAGATTAAAATAAGAACTGAGGGCTCTGTAATAGCTGTTGGGGGATAATAAGCTGAAATTAAGTGTAGCTTCGTTGAATGAACTACTCCACCATTCGCGTAAAGTATCTTGGATATTAATACAAACTACGTATATTCATCATAGCCAGACAAGGATTCCAGCGCCAATGTTTTGGAGAATGTGTTCAACGTGATATCATTTTGACGCTTTATTGCCTTGAGTTCAACTCTCTCGAAAAATATTCATTCTTTAAAGAAGCTAAAACTCTTTAGATTTCTGAAATACGTAACGAAGCTGTACCAGACTCTATTTTCCGTGGAGATCATGACACATCTACCCTGCCATATATAGGAGTCCTCAAAAGTGTTTTTAAAAATCTCGTTGAGCTTCAGAGAACTACCCGTTTGGTATAAGGACCATATTCCAGCAGTTGTGGAACCACGTGCGCTAGGAAAGTGGCTGATGGCTGGGCAGTGCCAGGCATTCACAGAGAGAGGAAACATTTTTTGCAGCTTTGTAGGTCACTGTTTCGTTACCGCCGACGCCTTTCTCACATTATTCAGAACGTTTTATGACCCGTTTTTTACGTAATATGTTACAGAGATAAAACGAAACTAATTTCCGCTTACAGACGCATCGTAATTAACGCTGTATCATGCTCGTCCGTAAGGCCAATATGCCCCAGACATGAGACCTAGTGCCGGACAATAGCGCGTGGGAATCAGCCACACGATCAAAGCACCTATGCACGCTCACGCGAGCCTCGTCTCTTCTTTCCACAACAAAAGCTGGTACGCTGCCCAATATTTAAATTTTCTTTCATTTTTACTGTCTTGTTTTTCCTCCGTTGCACCATTATGTATGTAATTTTTGCGTTAGGTCCGTCTACATACCACCGGGTGAAACGAATTTTTCTCATGCCATGTATACCAGCCTCTACAATTCCTGTCTCTGATGACGCATTTCCAAAAATAAATGAGAAAGGCGTACAGCATAAAAATTTTGGTTTCATTTACTTACGTACCTGTAAACCTCCGACTTTATAAAGAATGAATAAAACAACTTTAAACGTCTGATTACTTTACAAATGAATTAACGTGTTAAATATTTGCCTTTAACCGTGTAACATAAAATTAGGAAAATTTCTAAATAACAGTTGAAGTTTTTTGTAAATAGCTAAATGGTGTCATTATGAAAAGTTGGTTAGTATAAACTGTGTAATTTGCGATCAATTTCAAGCAAAAGCTAGTTTTCCACGCATCTCAATTTTTTGACGTCGTACCTCCTTAAGTGTGTGTCGCACAGTGATGTAATTTTGCAGGTTGACAACGTTCAGTGCTGTATGTGGATACTGTCTGCAAATTGTGTTACGAATAGTGTCAGCAGTAAAGTAGCAGTAATTAAATCGACATGCCTGATTGAAACGACCCCTTAGAAAAATTTATGAATTACTGTGCTGCCACTGAAGTGACACAATATTTTTAGCGCAACGCAATCTAACTTTCAGTAATCGCTACAAAGAATGGCCCTGACTAACATTAACCTATACCTTACACAAATCACTTACCTCACAAAAATCTTTGTTACTCGAACTACTGCAATTCAGAGAGCGCCACTACTGGCAGCTAAATAAAAGATTCAAACTACTGAAGGCACTAACTACTGATAGGCATAGTTAGCAAATAAAAGATTTTGATAGAGAACAAACAATGTATTTACCTTAATAGTGTTGAAAAGTCATAATATACATAGCAGTTCAAGACATACAGTCTTACAAATTTCAAAACTCCGCCATTTCTCTCCCCACATCCACCACTGCTGGCGGCTCGCCTCCAACTGCGCAACGCTACGCGCTGTTAACAGCCAACTGCCCAACACTACAATGGCCAACAACAATGCAAACCAGCCACAGACTGCACACAGCACAGCAAGTGATTTTCATACAGAGCGCTACGTGGCTTTACCAATATAAAAACCTAAACAGCCTACTTACATGATGATCAAGTGTAACTACACGAACGGCCAATATGTAGTAAGCGATAAAAAATATTCTTTGATCATTTTGAAGATAGCATGAAAAAGTTTCATGAAAGATGGAAGTTATGTGTTAACTTTGATGGAAGTGGCCAAGTACTCCGAGTCTCAGATACTGGCGGATGAAACCCATCTATTTGCTCGCCGTCAGTTTCCTCAAGACTAACACATGGTTTCGAACTGTAATGCTTGTAGTATTGTGTAAACTCTCATCATAAGTTTATACCTGTTAATGAGAATATTATGAAAGGATTTTCAATTTTTCAGTTCGGCAATAATTAAGCGATATACTGAAACTCGAATGTTTGTTGCCACTGCACTGCGACTGGGGTTCCGGGATAGCGTTTTAGTAACACACGGCGTGGTCAGCAACAACCGCCCGCATCTCGTGGTCGTGCGGTAGCGTTCTCGCTTCCCACGCCCGGGTTCCCGGGTTCGATTCCCGGCGGGGTCAGGGATTTTCTCTGCCTCGTGATGGCTGGGTGTTGTGTGCTGTCCTTAGGTTAGTTAGGTTTAAGTAGTTCTAAGTTCTAGGGGACTTATGACCACAGCAGTTGAGTCCCATAGTGCTCAGAGCCATTTGAACCATTTTTCAGCAACAACCTTAAAAGATGCTAAGGGTGTTGCAGAGTAGGCTGCGCTGCAACATAATTCTTAACAAATAAATTCGTTGCATTGCGATGTCTCTGAGTTAATTAGTATTTAAGTTGGCAATCACGCCGTTGCGCGCGCAGTTCAAACGACCCACCAGAGTCGGTGTCGCCAAACATGTTCTTCGTTTGGTTTCGTAAAACCGAACAAGAGAGTGATGCAAAAATGGGATATGAGACTGTAGTAAGGTTCAAACCCCAGCCAGAGACTGGGAAGTCTCGTGCGCTAGGATCTACGCTATGAAAACAACTGACACTAGTTGTTTCTGGCGGACCACTTGAATTTACGCGCACATCGGTCTGATTGGTGAACTTCATTGCTAATTTACTCGGAAACGACTCACAGCATAGTGTTTTTTTCTTGACAATTATTTCACAACACAATCTACTCTTCAGCTTCCTTACAAGCTTTAATGACTGTTCTTGACCATCCTGTAGATACATGGACCTATCCTGAAAATTATCAACATGACATTTAAATTTTACATTACCTGAAACAAATTACTTAAGAAAAACTAGTATTCCAGAATTTCTAGCATGTATAACACGGTTAATATATCCAGTTCGTTTGAAATACGCTATAAATGTTTTCCTGATAAAACATGTTGTAACTATTCTGTAAAACAATAGCAGTTCTTAGGCAACAAACAAGAAAACTGACGTGCTCAGTGAGAAGTGAATGCGGTTATCTGTAATGAAGTACTACGTAAAAAGCTGGAAAAATTCTGAGGCAGATTTTGATAAGTTTTCGAAGCCGTTCAAAAATCGGCAAAAAATTAGCATCCTGTTTTAAAGGTACAGAAATATAACATTATGCTCTTCACGAAAGTAGTGTTATGTGACTACATCATCAGTGAGTCGGAATTTGGCTCAGCCAATTCATACAAATATCTGGATGTTATAGCTGGTAGTTATATCAAATGGAAAGATAACATGGACTCTATCGTTGGTAAGGCAGGTGGCAGACTTCGGTTCATTTTCAGTGTACTGGAAAATGTGGTTGTCTTGATAAACGAAGAACCGCAACAGCTTTTAAACGATCATGGAAATGACTGGTTTCGCAGCTTACAGGTAAATCCTCAGGTATTCATTTGAGTAGGGAAAGGGAAAAATAAAACAATACTGTGCATACCCCGAGGTAAAAAAATATGTAGTAAATAACTGATAAAATTACAATTCATTAACGTAAGTTATACACAGGAGTTAAATGGACTGCTCTACATTGTCAGTCATATTAAAATAAGACGTCCATAGAAGGAATAGTAGCTAACAAAGTCGTCAGAATTATAGGGTCGATCACCCCAGATACAAAGCGATAAAACAATAAAAAAAGTCGAGAGCAGATACGCTCTAATGTTCAGAGTCTGAAAATGTGGAATTAAAGTGAAGGTAGTTAATAAAACTGGAATATAATGGAGTAACACGCCATTGGGAGAGCAAACATAATACGAAGTAGACCCTTATGGCAGTACCACAGGATCGCGTGTAGGCAGAAAGACAGATCAGATAAAAACTATGATAAATCAGGAAACCTAAAATAAAAATATTAATTAAGAGCCAATAAAGACAGCTTAGAGGATACAGATTTACAGAAAGAGACTACTCAAAAGACGCTAAAAGATGAAAGAAGAGCTGTTTTAACGAACTTACCAGAATGTGAAATGCAGTAGACACGTAGGTGGAACAATACAGACGACAAAAATTTAATTAGCAGTATTTCATATAATTACTGATGTAATTTTAAAATTTAAAATACTGTCCTAATCTACTCATTAAGAGGTATAAAATAACCTTGCATTGAAGGTTTAAAAAGTACGTCAAGTGTTAAAGTAGGCACCCTGTATGTATCTTGAGGCAGCGTAACTCAAGGCGGGCAAATCACTCGGATTTTATTCATCCATTATTTGAGAATGAGCGTACTTAGCGATTTCCAATAAACTTTAGACATACTTTCAAGCCTTTTTGAAACTTTTTCTCCCCGACCCAGCCCTCGCCCTGACCCACAAAATGAGGACAGGAAAAAAGTTCATCGCTTAACTCGTTTTCGTTGTACATGTAGTAAAACTTCACCATGGAGCAAATTTTAATTTATTACTTCTTTACTGTAAAAACTATTCGAACAAATTTTGGAGACAGGATACACATACACCATTGAACATACCTGCAAAAGTATATCGTTGTACGACATATTGTTCAGGAGATGTGTCGTCACAGACACTGAGATAAATGAAAAACTAGCTTCTCTTAGACCGGAGCTATTGAAGCTGTTTCGTACACTGGAGTTCCATTCTTCAAAGAATAGGCATTGAGGAGGGTGGTGGTGGGGGGGGGGGGGGGGGGGGGGGGAGAGAGAGACTGGTGTTAAAACTAATCCCTTTTTTTTGGAAGTCTACATCTTCATCAGATCATATCCAGGCTGTGATGTGGAAAGTGACCACATACTCGTTATGATGACGACTGAACTAAAATTCAAGAACATTAAAAAAAGAAGTACATGTAAATGGGATTTGACAAACCTGAAAAACGAAAATACACTGAAGCACTATTAACTAGAAACAGACAAGGAAACAAATACACAGGGCTGCAATGACATCCAAAGCAGCTGGGAAAAAATGAAAACTGGTATTTTAGAAGCAGCAGAAGAAGTAATAGGAAAAGAAAGGACAGAGAAAAGGAAGGAATGGATCACTAATGACCTACTAAATATGATGGAAGAAAGAAGGAAATTAAAAAATTCTGTGAAGAAGGAAGGCCAAGAGAAATACAAGAGTCTGAAAAACGGAATCAACAGAGAGGCAAAACAAGCAAGAGAAAAATACCTTGATGATCTCTGTATTTCAGTTGAAGACAACATGAGCAATGCCTATAAATGTGTGAGACATTGCTTTGGAGACAGAAGAAACAAGTGTAGGGCTGTGATGGATGAAAATGGCAATATGTTGGATGGCGATGATGAAGTTGCAAGAAGATGGAAACAATATATAGGAAAACTGAACAGCGGACCAGACCTGTCTGAAAACATCATGGAAGAAGAAACAGAAGTAAATGCACACAACATAGGTGAACCTATATTAAAGGAAGAGTTTGAACTAGCTCTGAAAAAATTGAAAACAACAAATCGCCTGTATAGACAATATCCCAGTCGAACTTCTGAAATCTGGAGGAGCAAAACCGAATCAGGAGTTGCATAATCTTGTTTTCAACATGTACGAGCAGGGTAAAATTCCTACAGACTTTAAGAAAAACATTATGATCCCAGTTCCAAAGAAGGCAAATGCTACAAGATGTGAAAATTATAGGACGCTCAGCCTAGTTACGTACGCCTCTAAAATATTAACCTCAATTATCCTAAAACGCATAGAGCAAAAAGACGAAGCTACTCTCTCCGAAGACCAGTTTGGATTCCGGAAAGATAGAGGAACCAGAGAAGCAATATTTGCTCTAAAACTAATAGTAGAGAAACGACTAGATAAGAACCTGAAAACATACATAGCTTTCGCAGATGTAGAGAAAGCCTTTGATAATGTTAAATGGGATAAGATGTTTGAGGTACTCAAAAAAGTAGGAATAGACCATAAAGATAGAAAAATGATATGGAACCTGTACAAAAACAAGACAGCAGTTATCCGTGGACGGACAAAACAAGAAGAGGTGCAGGTACGGAAAGGTGTCCGACAAGGTTGCGCACTATCCCCTGTTATCTTTAACGTATACATTGAAGAGGCGCTGAAAAAAGTAAGGGAAAATTCACAGACAGGTGTAGTAATTCATCGCCAACGAATAGATAAGATATGCCGATGGTATAGCTGTCCTGGCTGAAAGTGAAGAAGATCTTGTAGTCCTACTGAATAGAATAGATAAAGTTATGGGTGAAGAATATAATATGAGAATTAATAAAGCAAAAACAAAAGTAATGACATGCGACAAAGAAGATCAAGTGAAAGTCCAAGTTCATGTAGGCAATGAACTGCTTGAACAAGTTGATAAATTTACTTATCTGGGCAGTAATATTACCAGGGATGGAAGGAGCAAGGCAGAAGTGAGAAGCAGAATAGCTCAAGCAAAGGTTGCTTTTAACAAGAAGAAAAACATATTAACATCTAAGAGCATCAGCCTTGAAATCAGGAAAAGATTTTTGAAATCATGTAAGTGGAGTGTGGCGTACTATGGGTGTGAAACATGGACTCTCGGGACAGAGGAAGACCAGAAGCTAAATTCTTTTGAAATGTGGTGCTATAGACGCATGCTTAAAATAAAATGTATCGACAAGGTCACAAACGAAGTGGTTCTGGAAAGAGCAGGTGAGAAGAGAAGCTTGAAGTGTTGGCAGAAGAGCCAACACCGTGTTGCTAGAGGAGGCCGAAATGCACGCTTTTAACTCACGCAGACTGGCGTGAGGTCTGGAACAGTTAAGGGAATTAATAGTAGCAAGTAAAGTACGCAGTTGATGTAATACTTAACTTTAATCCATAATTGGAGAACATCGGTCTGACGGTACAGGCATCACAAGTTAAATATCTATTGATAATGGCGCCTTGCAAGGTCGTAGCAAATGACGTAGCTGAAGGCTATGCTAACTATCGTCTCGGCAAATGAGAGCGTATTAGTCAGTGAACCTTTCCTAGCAAATTCGGCTGTACAACTGGGGCGAGTGCTAGGAAGTCTCTCTAGACCTGCCGTGTGGTGGCGCTCGGTCTGCAATCACTGACAGTGGCGCCACGCGGATCCGACGTATTCTAACGGACTGCGGCCGATTTAAAGGCTACCACCTAGCAGGTGTGGTGTCTGGCGGTGACACCACATTCCTCCCCCGCAAATCAGCGTACGGTCGTGGCATATGGCTTCCGCCCGCCGTGGGGAGTACCCCATGTTGACGTATGCGACGAGGTGGGGAGCCTAACAACAGGCGAGGCTGTGCCACCCGCACCCGGCCATTCGGTCCGAGGGGATCTAGGAAACGCCTGAAAACCTAGTCCAGGGTGCACGCCAACATGCGGTGTATGCGGCCGTAGAGAGACAGGAGGGGCGGAAGGGTCGACCTCCATCGCGTCGGGGTACCCGACGGGGGAAGACGACATCTGGTCCGGAGCGGGCAAGAGTTCCATGTCGGAGGACAGCTGGTCACGGGAAGCGATCGGCGGCGCATGACCCTGGGAGGCGCCCGGCGGCTGCAGCGTTGCGTCCACTGCGGGCGGCACCGGCGGGAGAACAGGCGGCGGCGGCGGCGGCGCGTCGCCATGGGGCTAAATGGAAGGCAGCGTCGGTAACACCTGGGGATGAGGCGAGCCAGTAGATGGGTCCCCAGGGCGCTGACCGGACGGCACCGTCGCTGAAAGCAGACGGGGAGCGGCAGAACCCTTGCGACGACAGAGGCGCAGCTGATTGAGATGCCGACGCACCTCACCAGAGGCCCCCAAAACCAGATACATAGCGCGGCCGAGGCAGCGAAGAATGCGCCCTGCGAGCCAACGCCGTGAACCTCGATAAGTGCGATAGTATACAACGTCGCCTGGAGCAAAAGCAGGTGGCTGCCGCTGCACAGGAACCTGATGCGGCGGATGTAGCAAAGACATCAATGTTCGATGAGGACGACCGTGGAGCAACTCAGCCGGCGAGCGACCATCTCGGGGCTGAGAGCGATACGAGGACAAGAAGAGCAATAACGCGTCCTCCCGAGAATGCGACTCTTTCAGCTTCTACATCTGTGACTTGAAAGTCCGGACCAATCGTTCAGCGGCACCGTTTGAGTGAGGCGATAACGGCGCGGATGTCAGATGGTGAATACCATTGGCCTTGCAGAATGACTGAAATTCTTCGGACATGAATTGTGGGCCATTGTCGGAAACAATAGTCTGTGGAAGACCTTCAATGCAAAAGATAGCGGATAACGCTTGGATGGTGGCAGATGACGTCCTGGAAGACATCCGGACAACAAAAGGAAAATTACTGAATGAATCTACCACAACCAACCATCGAGCATTCCAGAATGGACCAGCAAAATCGATGTGTAAGCGTTGCCAAGGGGAAGTGGCTTTCGGCCATGCAAAGAATTTCCGCGGTGCGGCGGACTGTTGGTCGGCACACGCCATGCAAGAAGAGCACATATTCGTAATCGCAGCATCGATTCCGAACCAAGTACAGTGCTGACGAGCAAGTTGTTTCGTTCGCACTGTACCGCAATGTCCTTGGTGGAGAAGCCGTAAGACAGAGGACTGTAATGAACGTGGGACCACGACCCTGGGCTGATCATTATCAGAACGCAACAGCAAAACACCACGACGTACAAAAGGTCTCTCCTTGTGAGCAAAAAATCGGCGAAACAACGGATCCTCGATCCGTGACTTTGACAAGGGCCATTGCGTAGCAACAAAACGCAAAACCGTAGCAAGGACAGGGTCAGCAGCTGTGGCTGTAGCTACACGACGAAAATCAATCGAAAACGATTCGACCACTTCATCGGTGTCCGCATCAACGAACATGCAAGCAAGTTTGGAAGAATCGAATGCTCTATCCTCAGCAACACGCAATCGGGACAACGCATCGGCCTTTCCGTGCTTAGCAGTGGACCGATACAAGATATCGTAGCGCCGGCCGAGGTGGCCGAGCGGTTAAAGGCGCTACAGTCTGGAACCGCACGACCGCTACGGTCGCAGGTTCGAATCCTGCCTCGGGCATGGATGTGTGTGATGTCCTTAGGTTAGTTCGGTTTAAGTAGTTCTAAGTTCTAGGGGACTTATGACCACAGCAGTTGAGTCCCATAGTGCTCAGAGCCATTTGAACCATTTTTTGATATCGTAGCGGTACTGCGAGAGGAAAATAGACCAGCGAATGAATTTCTGCGCTGTACTTGGAGGTACAGGCTTGTTCGGATGAAAAAGTGACGTCAAAGGTTTGTGGTGTGTGATGATGGTAAAGTGACGACCATACAAAAAATCATAAAACTTAGTAACACCAAATACGAGAGCCAAAGCTTCTTTCTCGATCTGTGAATAATTTCTTTGCGCAGACGAGAGCAATTTGGACGCAAAGGCAATAGGGCGATCATGCGATCCATCTTTGTGCGCAAGCACAGCACCGATCCCGAAATCCGATGCATCTACCATCAACAAAAGGGGTTTCTGGGGATCGAATGGCGTAAGGCAAGTATTGGAAAGAAACGCCGATTTCAACTGGCGAAAGGCGCGTTCGCATTCCGTCGTCCAGAAGAACGGAACACCTTTACGGCGTAAGCGATGAAGCGGAGCTTAAATGGAAGAGGCGTGGCGCACATACTTATGGTAATAATTAATTTTTCCCAGCACACTCAGTAGCTGCTTCAAATTCTGCGGCGAAGGCAAGTCTTGTATGGCACGGAGGTGCTCTGGACTCGTATGTATGCCTTGGGCGTTGAGTACATGGCCCAGGTAGGGTAAGTCCCGAGCAAAAAACACACATTTGTCCTTCCGCAAGCGAAGACCATTTTGTCGCAAGACCTGAAATAATGTTCTGAGATTGGCTAAATGTACTTCTTCCGTCTTTCCGGAGATCACAATATCGTCCAGATAGTTTGCTGCAGTAGGGACCGAGGAACAAACGGTTTGCAGATATTGCTGAAACAAAGCAGGGGCGGATGCACACCCGAATGGTAGTCTTTTGAATCGATACAAACCAAGATGCGTGTTAACCACCAAAACGCGCTGGGATTCTTTGTCCACCGGTATTTGCAAGTACGCATCTGCTAGGTCCAATTTCGAAAAATATTTACCCGGGTACAGTTTGTCAAAAAGATCTTCTGGGCGGGGTAAAGGAAAAGTTGCAATCACTAGTTGTGTTGTTGCCTAGAAGTCCACGCAAAGTCTCAATTTTCCGGAAGGTTTTGGCAAAATTACTAAGGGTGATGCCCAGAGAGAAGCCTGCACACGTTCAATCACACCTTGTGATTCCAAATTGTGTAATGTTCTTGCGACCTCATCACGCAATGCGTGGGGAACATTGCACGCGTGGAAAAATTTCGGTTGTGCGTTTACTTTCAGTTCCAAATGTGCTTTATAGTTCTTAGCGCAACCAAGGCCCGGTGCAAATATGTCTGCAAATTCGTCACATAGATGAGAAACACCGGCTGAAAGCACAGTCTGGTTCACTGATAGGACCTGATTTACTATAGACAAGTTAAACAACTGAAATAAATCTAAACCAAACAAGTTCACTGCAGCAGAAGAACGAAGGACGTAAAAAGACACAAGTTTTGTTTGTCCCTTGTGTGTTGCAAGAAGGCTGCACTGTCCGAACACAGGGACATCCTGACCAGAATAACTATTTAACGTAATATTTGCGGCACGCAACGGAGATGTGCCCAGTTGTATGTACGTGTCTTTATTGATGAGCGAAACTGCAGCTCCGGTATCGAGCTGGAATGGTATCACGGTGCCATGAATGTCCAAATCTACAAAAAGTTTATTGTCCTGCTGACGACAAGAGCGACTGTCTCGCGCAACGTGAACAGACACTGGTACAGAAGCACTTGCTACTTGACGGGATTTCCGTCGACGCACACTTTTTGTGGGACAAACACAGTCACCATTAGAGAGAGTGGCACTGGGCGGAGTGGAATGAACTGCATGAATTTCCACGGGTGAAGGTTCACGAGCCTGAGTATTCTTGGTTCGATTCCGGCGTGAAGCAAAGGGCCTGGAATCGTTGTGAGTGTCCGATCTGAGCTTTTTCTGGCAAACACTCTGAACATGTCCTTTTTTATTACAGAAAAAGCAAATAGCTTGGCGTGACGGGCAATTCTCACGCGAATGTCTAGTAGCACACCGTGGACATGATTTTAGCACTGCATTTGCTTGCTTGCGCGGCACACGTAGCGGAGCGCTCGGCGGCAGCTGTTTACTGTACCGTGCAGCTCGCCCGGCGAAGTTTCAAATGATTCCTGAGCAAAGTCAAGTAGGTCCTGCCGATCCAATATGTCCATCACTTGTTAAAGGGTGGGATTGACGAGTTTCAAAATCTGTTCCCTTATACGAACATCAGAAACGTTCTGTGCAGTTGCATCACGTACCATAGTATCTGAATAAGGGAGTCCACATTCACACTCAAAAGCACAATCCCTAGTAAGGCCTTGCAAGGTTGCAACCCACTCCCGATTAGTTTGACCGGCCGTACGTTTGGTACGAAAGAACGTATACCATTTGGTAACTACATTGACTGAGTCTTTGAAATATGCATCTAATGCAGACAAAATTTCTTCGTAGGACAGAGTTGCTACGTCGCGTCAGGGAAATAATTTCACTATCACACGGTACGTCTGGACGCCTACACACGAAAGCAAAAAAGGCGGCCGCTCAATACCTTGAATTCTGTAGGCGGCGAGATGGAATCCAAATTAGCGTGACCACTCCGTCCAGCTTTCCAGTGCCGCATCAATAGGACGAAAAGGTGGTGCAACTGCGTGTTGTGGCTGCGGTAGCGGTGGAGCGGCGGCTGCCACATCGTTTTGCATTGCATGTAGACCCTGGACGAGCTGTCCAAGGGCATCCAATAAGGCCTGGGTCTGCTGATTCTGCAAGCGATAAAATTCGGACAGTACATCTGGAGATTGTGGCGAAGCCGTGACACAAGTAAATTAGTGCAATATAAAGAAGAAGACCGTTTTTATACTCGTCGCCAATATGAAGTGTTGGCAGAAGAGCCAACACAGTGTTGCTAGAGGAGGCCGAAATGCACGCTTTTAACTCACGCAGACTGGCGTGAGGTCTGGAACAGTTAAGGGAATTAATAGTAACAAATAAAGTACGTAGTTGATGTAATACCTAACTTTAATCCATAATTGGAGAACATCGGTCTGACGGTACAGGCATCACAAGTTAAATATCTATTGATAATGGCACCTTGCTAGGTCGTAGCAAATGACGTAGCTGAAGGCTATGCTAACTATCGTCTCGGCAAATGAGAGCGTATTTGTCAGTGAACCTTTCCTAGCAAAGTCGGCTGTACAACTGGGGCGAGTGCTAGGAAGTCTCTCTAGACCTGCCGTGTGGTGGCGCTCGGTCTGCAATCACTGACAGTGGCGCCACGCGGGTCCGACGTATACTAACGGACCGCGGCCGATTTAAAGGCTACCACCTAGCAAGTGTGGTGTCTGGCGGTGACACCACAAAGCTTCTGAAGTTTCATTGTTAAAAGAAGAGTGCAATTTGCAGGCCATCTATTAAGACATAAAAGACTCCTGAACACAATCATAGAGGGATATGTCGAGGGGAAAAAGACCAAGAGGAAGACCACGACTGAGGTTCATGGAGCAAATCGTGAAAGATGTGGGATGTAACACCTATAAAGAAATGAAGATAAAAGCTGAAAGACGCACAGAATGGAGACAAGCTGCCATTGTAGCTGTTGCAAACCAATCCTTGGATTGACCACTACAGAAGAAGAAGACATATTCATCTACATCCATACTCCGCAAGCCACCGGACGGTGTGTGGCGGAGGGCACCTTGAGTACCTCTATCGGTTCTCCCTTCTATTCCAGTCTCGTATTGTTCGTGGAAAGGAAGATTGTGAGTATGTTTCTGTGTGGGCTCTAATCTCTCCGATTTTATCAAAATGGCTCTGAGCACTATGGGACTTAACATCTGTGGTCATCAGTCCCCTAGAACTTAGAACTACTTAAACCTAACTAACCTAAGGACATCACATACATCCATGCCCGAGGCAGGATTCGAACCTGCGACCGTAGCGGTCAAGCGGTTCCAGACTGAAGCGCCTAGAACGGCACGGCCACACCGGCCGGCTCCGATTTTATCCTCAAGGTCTCTTCGCGAGATATACGTAGGAGGGAGCAATATACTGCTTGACTCCTCGGTGAACGTATGTTCTCGAAACTTACTCGTACTGAGTTACTGAGCGTCTCTCAGTCTTCTGACTGGTTTGATGCGGTCCCCACGAATTTCTCTCATGTGGCAAACTTTTTATCTAAGAGAGGAGCAATTGCAACCTACGTCATCAGTTACATTGACAGAAAAAAATTACAACACCAAGAATGAGTTAGTGAAAATTGGTAGGTGTGTTTCTACTTTTGAAAGATGATGTCCATTCAAATTTCACGCCAGTCGCGTAAGACTGGCACTAGTAACGGCACTGCGAGGTTACAAATCAGGTTTGCTTTAAATACACTCTGTAACGGCCGTAAGTTTACTTACCTACCACACTGGACGTTGTGAGTCAATGTTAGTCAAAAATGCCCTTAAGGTGACGGGACGCCATTATCAACACCAGAGTTTGCACGAAGTCGTGTGATTGGGCTACGTGGAGCTGGATGTTTCTTCTACGGTGCAGCAAAAAGACTTCGCAGAAAGCCAGCCGCGGTGGCCGAGCGGTTCTAGGCACTTTACTCTGGAACCGTGCGACCGCTATGGTCGCAGGTTCAAATACTGCCTCGGGCATGGATGTGTGTGATGTCCTTAGTTTAGTTAGGCTTAAGTACACTACTGGCCATTAAAATTGATACACCACGAAGATGACGTGCTACAGACGCGAAATTTAACCGAAAGGAAGAAGATGCTATGATATGTAAATGATTAGCTTTTCAGATCATTTACACAAGGTTGGCGACGGTGGTGACACCTACAACATGCTGACATGAGGGAAGTTTCCAGTCGATTTCTCATACACAAACAGCAGTTGACCGGCGTTGCCTGGTGAAACGTTGTTGTGATGCCTCGTGTAAGGAGGCATCATGTTTCCGACTTTGATAAACTTCGGATTGTAGCCTATCGCGATTGCGGTTTATCGTATTGTGAATTGCTGCCCGCGTTGGTCGAGATCCAATGACTGTTAGCAGAATATGGAATCGTTGGGTTCAGGAGGGTAATACGGAACGCCGTGCTGGATCCCAACGGCCTCGTATCACTAGCAGTCGAGATGACAAGCATCTTATCCGCATGGCTGTAACGTATCGTGCAGCCACGTCTCGAGCCCTGAGTCAACAGATGGAGACGTTTGCAAGACAATAACCATCTGCACGAACAGTTCGACGACGTTTGCAGCAGAATGGCCTATCAGCTCGGAGACCATGGCTGCGGTTACCCTTGACACTGCATCGCAGACAGGAGCGCCTGCGATGGTGTACTCAACGACGAACCTGGGTGCTCGAGTGGCAAAACGTCATTTTTTCAGATGAATGCAGGTTCTGTTTACAGGATCATGATGGTCGCATCCGTGTTTGGTGACATCACGGTGAACACACATTGGAAACTTGTATTCGTCGTCGCCATACTGGCGTATCACCCGGCGCTATGGTATGGGGTATTGGTTACACGTCTCGGTCACCTCTTGTTCGCATTGACGCCACTTTGAACAGTGGACACTACATTTCAGATGTGTTACGACCCGTGGTTCTACCCTTCATTCAATCCCTGCGAAACCCTACATTTCAGCAGGATAGTCCACGACCGCATGTTGCAGGTCCTGTACGGGCCTTTCTGGATACAGAAAATGTTCGACTGCTGCTCTGGCCAGCACGTTCTCCAGATCTCTTACCAATTGAAAACGTCTGGTCAATGTTGGCCGAGCAACTGGCTCGTCACAATAAGCCAGTCACTACTTTTGCTGAACTGTGGTATCGTGTTGAGGCTGCATGGGCAGCTGTACCCGTACACGCCATGCAAACTCTGTTTGACTCAATGCCCAGGCTTATCAAGGCCGTTATTACGGCCAAAGGTGGTTGTTCTGGGTACTGATTTCTCAGGATCTATGCACCCAAACTGCGTGAAAATGTAATCACATGTCAGTTTTAGTATAATATATATGTCCAATGAATACCAGTTTATCATCTGTATTTCTTCTTGGTGTAGCAATTTTAATGGCCAGTACTGTAGTTCTAAAGTCTAGGGGAGTGATGACCTCAGATGTTAAGTCCCATCGTGTTCAGAACCATTTGAAATTGGCAGAAATGTAGCCACTGTACGTGATTGCTGGCAGCGGTGATCACGAGAATGAACGGTCGCCAGAAAACCGGGCTCCGGACGGTCACTTGTCTCTACCGAAAGCGAGGACTGTCGTGTTGGCTCTGGCGCATCGTATTGCATCTGCAGCAGCAATTTGAGCAGTGGCTGGCACTACAGTGACACAACGAACTGTTAAAAGTCATTTACTTCAAGGACGCCTCCGAGAAAGGGTTGATCAGAAACCAGCGCCAACCGATCGAGGTGGAGCAGTGTTTAGCACACTGGACACGCATTCCGGAGAACGACGGTTCCAACCGCGTCCGGCCATTCTGATTCTGGTTTTCTGTGATTTCTCTAAATTGCTTCAGGCAAATGCAGCAATGGTTTCTTGGAAAGGGCACGGCTGATTTCCTTCACCGTCCTTCCCTAATCCGATGGGACCGATGACCTCGCTGTTTGGTTCCCTCCCCAAAATCAACAACCAATCAAACCACGACCATTTGGGACTTCAGTGGTGTCAAGTGATAGCTCATTGCAGGGCAGGGTGGAGGTCTGTAGTGTTTTCTGGTGAAACCTGGTTCTGCCTCGTGCCAATGATGGCCATTTGTTGGTTAGGAGGAGGCCACGTGAGGACTTGCAACAAACCTTTTTGTGAGCTAGTGTGACGCATAATTTTATATACATATAAATTTTCGGTGCCTACAGTGTCACGTCTTTCAGTGTCACACAAATTTTTATTTTTAAAGGGGATCACTTAAGACTATTTCCATGGGTTCGCCCCTCAAATTTCTCCCCCATATCACAAAATTGTCGTCTGATGTACTACAAACTGAAAAAATAAATTCCTTTTAAAACACAGTTTCGTATATAATTTATATTCAAAACCGTACACCTGTGTCACAGCACAAATCCTGCATCGAGAGGAAGGGAAGAAATGCTTCCTATAGTTATTACAGTATTTAAAGAGCATCAAAATATGAACAGACTGAAATAAACAAACAGTACATGAGACTATGTTAATCAATTCAACTGTAAGAAGCTAAGGAGCATATTATTGACAAAACGAGAAATATGCAAAAGTGAAATGCCAAAATGAGCACTTCTCAATTGGGAGTAAATCTAAACAATCAGAATGGCTGAAAGAGAGCACAATAAAACGAGCCATAAACGAATAAGAGCTAAGCAACTAAGCAAATAAGAGACTAGGCAAAAATGAGATGCCAACAAAATGAGAGCTGGCCGAACTCCGTCGCCACTTACATACGGTTGCGCTCGTGGCAGCAGCTCGCGGCCCGTACGCAACACGCGCGCCTGCGATCGCAATGCACTCTTAGCGCTCGCCGCGGCGTCTAGCGACCCGTACGCAAGTTGTGCTGTTGCTGTCGCAGGTCGACCCCTAATCTATGATGTTACACTAGGCACGCTGGACTCACATCTGGAGTTGTGGTCTGGAGTGTGATTTCGTAGGACAGCAGAAGCACTCTCCTAGTTATCCCACGCACCCCTGCAGCAAATTACGACGCCAGGCTGGTAAATCGAAGTGCTGTGCTGCCATTCCTGAACAATATTGTAGAGTGTGTTATTCAACAGAATAACGCTCAACCGCATACCGCTGTTGTAACCCAACATGCTTTATAGTGTGTCGACTTACTGCCATGGACTGCTCGATCACCAGATCTGTCTCTAATTGAGCATTTGTGGGACAACATCGGACTACTGCACAAGCGTGATCCACAAACAGCATTAACCGTCGCTATATTGACCGAGCAAGTGCAACAGCCATGGAACGCCATCCCACAAACTGACATCTGGCATCTGTGCAACACAATGCGCGCACGTTAGCTTGTATTCAACATTCTGGCGTTTATACCGTGTATAATGAACCAGTATTTCACATTAGCAATGGCTTCTCTCGCCCTTACATTAACCTGTGATTTTGCAATGTTAGTTACTTAAATATGTTACCCATACAAATGTGTACCCGAAATCTCTTTACTCTACATTAATTATTTTTCGGTGCTGAAATTTTTTCCGTCAGTTTAATTGCAAGGATGTATTGCAGTCCCTACCTTTCTCTACAGCTTTTACTGTATACAACTCGCTCTAACGCCATGAAAGTTATTCCCAAATGTTTTAACAAATGTCCTATCATCCTTTCCCTTATTTTTGTCAGCGTGTTGTATATATTCCCTTCGTTGCCGATTCCGTGGAGAATCTTCTGATTGCTTACATTATCGGTCCACCTAATTTTCGACATTCTTCTGTAATACATCTCAGGTACTTCATATTCTGTTCCGGTTTCCCAACAGGCTGTGTATAAATACCATGTAAACTGATTGGTTCCGCATAATCTCGATAAAAATGTTCATACGATGTACGGGAGACGCTATTAACTGACAGGGCAGGTCGGCGGGGGCGCCTTCCCCCTGTACTACAGTCTGCACTGGCGCCGTGGCGGTGCCGGCTGTGCTGCGTGCAGTAGCTGCGCACCTCTCGCTGTGAGCGGCTTACGGCCTCGCGGGATTCTGCTTGCGGAGTGCGCTGCGCCGCCAAATAGGATTACGTTCAGCGGCGCCGACTCGCTCTCCTACCGTCTGCTACCCGAGTCCACAAATGCTGCGGCCTTCACGGCAGTAAATCAGGACCCACACACACACACACACACACACACACACACACACACACCATCTAGCATTGCGGTGACATATTTGATCAACATACACCAACGGAAATCGGAACTGGTACACCATGTATACATTGATTGAACGCTAGCGAATTTGCCGCGCGGGATTACCCGAGCGGTCTAGGGCGCTGCAGTCATGGACTGTGCGGCTGGGCCCGGCGGAGGTTCGAGTCCTCCCTCGGGCATGGATGTGTGTGTTTGTCCTTAGGCTAATTTAGGTTAAGTATTGTGTAAGCTTAGGGACTGATGACCTTAGCAGTTAAGTCTCATAAGATTTCACACACATTTGAACAATTTTGCTAGCGAATGCCGGCCGCGGTGGTCTCGTGGTTTTAGGCGTTCAGTCTGGAACCGCGCGACTGCTACGGTCGCGGGTTCGAATACTGCCTCGGGCATGGATGTGTGTGATGTTCTTAGGTTAGTTAGGTTTAAGTAGTTCTAAGTTCTAGGGGACTGATGACCTCAGAAGTTAAATCCCATAGTGCTCAGAGTCATTTGAACCATTTTCTAGAGAATTTACGCTGCAGTATTTACATCCCTGTGGGGCACGTTGATTAAAATTTCGTGTTTATAAGAGCTTATTTTCAATATTTTCAGTATGGAAAAGCAGAGGGTCTACAAATGAAGGGTGGTATGACCAATGATGAATTTTGGGTTTGTCTAACATTACTCACAAGGGAACCTCCCCCCCTGCGGGTCCGGGGTAAGAATAGGCCCGAGGTATTCCTGCCTGTCGTAAGAGGCGACTAAAAGGAGTTTCAACAGTTTCGGCCTTCTATGTGATGGTCCCCCTTGAGGTTTGACCTACATTTTTCAAAATTCTACAGAAGTACGAGCCTTTTGTTGAAGGACACCTTACATGGTGTACCACTGGTCCTAAGTGCACTAAGACCTTGGCACTCAGCATTGCATCGGCGTTGTAACCGTACCCACTATTCCTCAAATTGGGCCTAAACGCCTGATGGGTTGTCCAAGTTACGCCCATAGTGCATCTCCATCTGCACCAGCAATCATGATGGACTTTCCATGGGACCAGAAATCCAGCACGGTAGCCAGCCCGTTGTGGTGGGGTCGTCATGTACCCTCTAGGTTGTAGCCCCCTGACAACACAGGGATCATACTGCCGATACCTGAGCTGCACCTCCCCACGTTGGCCAAGGAGTAGATGCCCGTCTCCTTGGGGCATCAGGACTCCCGGCAATGGTCATCCTGCCAGGTGGCCCTTGCTGCGGCTGGGTGGCGCCCGTGGGGAGAGCCCCTGGTCGGAGTGGGTGGTATCGGGGCGGACGTTTCGCAGATGAAACGTCAACACGTATCAGGTCGCTCTGCGACCGAGTCTTTCAAAAGAAAAGGTACCGTTTCTAGTTCTGGTTCTCCTGCCCTTTCCCCCTTGGCCACTCCATGGGAGGAGGGACAGGCCCGCCGGCTTGGGGCGAAGTACTTCCCCCGCTATTTGGTCTGTTCTCGAACCGATGGGGGGACGTTCGCCACCTCCAAGCCCATGTTCTTTGTTCAGCACACTGAGGACGTCTTCGGGGAAATCGAGGCTCTCAGCAAGATGCGATCAGGGTCCGTTCTTATCAAGACCACCTCTGCCACACAGTCGGCGGCACTCCAGGCGTGCGACCGCCTAGGGGACATCCCAGTATCCATTGTCCCACATCTGGCACTAAATAGGACGCAGGGGGTTATCTTTCATTGTGACCTCCTGCTACAATCTGATGAGGAGCTCTGGGCCAACCTGGAGCGCCGCGGCGTGCATTTCGTCCGGCGAGTCCAGCGCGGCCCCAAAGACCGTCGCATCGACACCGGGGCCTTTATCCTCGCCTTCGAGGGGGACGTTCTCCAGGAGAAGGTAAAGGTGATGTGCTACCGGTGCGACGTGCGACCTTACGTCCCGCCTCCTATGCGCTGTTTTAGGTGTTTGCGCTTTGGGCACATGTCGTCCCGGTGTGAGGCTGAGCCCCTTTGTGGCGATTGTGGACGTCCTCTTCGTGAGGAACATACATGCACCCCACCACCTCGGTGCATTAATTGTCCTGACGTCCACTCGCCTAGATCCTCAGACTGCCCCGCCTATCAAAAGGAGAAGAAGATACAAGAAATCAAAACTTTGGATCGGCTCTCTTATTCTGAGGCCAGGAAGAAGTATGACCGCCTTCATCCCGTGTCACTGACCACTTCGTTTGCCTCAGTTGTGTCCACCCCTTCCGTGGTATCCTCACCCCTATCCTGTCCCCCTCCCACCTCCTCCGCCCATCAGGGGGCTCTGCCTCCTCCTCCCAAATCCCTCCCTTCCGAATCCTCCTCCCCCATGGCCCCCACCCCCTCTGCCCCAGGGGCCACCCTTCCTCCTCCTCCTCCTCCTCCCCCCACGCCACCTGAGAAGCGATCCTCTTCTCAGGCGTCCATCAGGGAAACGTTCCGGACCCCAGCTTCAGAGGTCCGGCGTTCCAAAACGGACCCCGCGCGTGAGGACCTTCTTTGTGTCCAGCCCACCATCCCTGTGCCTCTTCGGCCTTCCAAGAAGGCCTCCAAGAAGAAGTCTCTATCCGCCTCTCCACCCCGGCGCGTTTCATCTGACGCTTCATCCGTGAGTCGCTGCTCCCGGCCGTCCTCAGTTTCGCCGGGACGCTCTGCTGCCAGGCGCTCCGCCGGCCTTTCGTCGGCAAATGATGCGGTCCCTCCTACACAATCAGGGACAGCGGCCGCAGCTGGCGACGAGTCGATGGAACCGGATCCGCCTCCCGTCGGTTGTAGCGTTGTTCCCTCGCAAACTGGCCTTCCGCGGCCATCGAGGTGACCAGCTCTTCCCCCGTCTCGTTCCCCCAACTTTTTGACTGGCAATGGCGTTGTTTCATTGGAACATAAGAGGTATTCGATCTAATCGGGAGGAATTACAACTGCTCCTCCGCCTGCACTGTCCGCTCGTCCTTGGTCTCCAGGAAACCAAGTTGCGCCCGACTGACCGTATTGCCTTTACCCACTATACCTCGGAGCAATATGACCTCACCCCTGTGGACGGTATCCCAGCTCATGGTGGGGTCATGTTGCTCGTTCGGGACGATGTCTATTACCATCCCATCCCATTGACCACCCCACTCCAAGCAATAGCTATCCGCATTACTCTTTCTGCTTTTACTTTTTCAGTTTGTACCATCTACACTCCACCGTCATCTGCTGTTAGTCGGGCTGACATGATGCACCTGATCGTTCAGCTTCCCCCGCCGTCCTTATTGTTTGGCGACTTCAATGCCCATCATCCCCTTTGGGGCTCCCCTGCATCCTGTCAAAGAGGCTCACTCTTGGCGGATGTCTTCAACCATCTCAATCTTGTCTGCCTCAATACCGGCGCCCCGACTTTCCTCTCGGACTGTACTCATACCTACTCCCACTTGGATCTCTCGATCTGTTCTACCACTCTTGCCCGTCGGTTCGAGTGGTATGTCCTTTCTGACACCTATTCGAGCGACCACTTCCCCTGTGTCGTTCATCTCCTGCACCACACCCCATCCCCACGTCCTTCGAGCTGGAACATACTGAAAGCTGACTGGGGACTTTACTCCTCCCTGGCGACCTTTCCGGACCACGATTTTCCCAGTTGTGACAGTCAGGTCGAATACCTCACGGCTGTTATTATCAATGCTGCCGAACGTTCCAGTCCTCGTACTACCTCTTCTTCACGTCGCGTTTCCGTCCCCTGGTGGAACGAGGCTTGTAGGGACGCTATCCGTGCTCGACGACGTGCTTTACGCACCTTTCGCCGCCATCCTACGTTGGCGAATTGTATTGAATACAAACGACTCCGAGCGCAATGCCGTAGAGTCATCAAAGACAGCAAAAAAGCTTGTTGGGCCTCTTTCACGAGCTCCTTTAACAGTTTCTCTTCCGTCGTTTGGGGTAGGCTGCGCCGGCTGTCGGGCATTAAGGCCCACTCCTCGGTACCTGGCCTGACCTCGGGTAATGAGGTCCTTGTTGATCCTGTGGCTGTCTCCAACGCCTTTGGCCGCTTTTTCGCGGAGGTTTCAAGCTCCGCCCATTACCATCCTGCCTTCCTTCCCAGGAAAGAGGCAGACGAGGCTCGGCGACCTTCCTTCCACTCGCTGAATCTGGAAACTTATAATGCCCCCTTTACTATGCGAGAACTCGAACGTGCGCTTGCACTGTCCCGGTCCTCTGCTCCGGGGCCAGATGCCATTCACGTTCAGATGCTTTCACATCTTTCTCCGGCGGGCAAACGCTTCCTTCTTCGTACCTACAATCGCGTCTGGACCGACGGTCAAGTCCCCATGCGTTGGCGTGACGCCGTTGTTGTTCCTATACCCAAACCCGGGAAGGATAGACACCTTCCTTCTAGTTACCGCCCCATTTCTCTTACAAGCTGTGTCTGTAAGGTGATGGAGCGCATGGTTAATGCTCGGTTAGTTTGGATTCTTGAATCTCGACGACTTCTTACTAATGTCCAATGCGGCTTTCGTCGCCGCCGCTCCGCTGTTGACCACCTTGTGACCTTGTCGACATTCATCATGAACAACTTTTTGCGAAGGCGCCAAACGGTAGCCGTGTTCTTTGACTTGGAGGAGGCTTATGATACCTGTTGGAGAGGAGGTATCCTCCGCACTATGCACAGGTGGGGCCTACGCGGTCGTCTGCCCCTTTTTATTGATTCCTTTTTAACGGATCGAAAGTTTAGGGTACGTGTGGGTTCCGTATTGTCCGACGTCTTCCTCCAGGAGAACGGAGTGCCTCAGGGCTCCGTCTTGAGCGTAGCCCTTTTTGCCATCGCGATCAATCCAATTATGGATTGCATTCCACCTAATGTCTCAGGCTCTCTCTTTGTCGATGACTTCGCGATCTACTGCAGTGCCCAGCGAACATGCCTCCTGGAGCGCTGCCTTCAGCGTTGTCTAGACAGCCTCTACTCATGGAGCGTGGCAAATGGCTTCCGGTTCTCTGAAGAGAAGACGGTTTGTATCAACTTTTGGCGATATAAAGCGTTCCTTCCGCCATCCTTACATCTCGGTCCCGTTGTTCTCCCATTCGTGGACACAACTAAGTTTCTAGGGCTCACGTTGGACAGGAAACTGTGTTGGTCTCCACATGTCTCTTATTTGGCGGCCCGTTGTACACGTTCCCTTAATGTCCTCAGAGTTCTTAGCGGTTCATCTTGGGGAGCGGATCGCACTGTCCTGCTTCGCTTGTATCGGTCCATAGTCCGATTGAAGCTGGATTATGGGAGCTTCGTCTACTCGTCCGCTCGACGATCCCTCTTACGCCGGCTCAACTCCATCCACCATCGGGGGATACGTCTTGCGACCGGAGCCTTCTACACTAGTCCTGTCGAGAGTCTTTATGCTGAAGCTGCCGAGTTACCATTGACCTACCGGCGTGACGTACTGCTGTGTCGGTATGCCTGCCGGCTGTTGTCTATGCCCGACCACCCCTCTTACAAGTCCTTCTTCGCCGATTCTCTCGACCGTCAGTACGGGTTGTATGTGTCTGCCCTGCTGCCCCCGGAGTCCGCTTCCGTCGCCTGCTTCGACAATTGAATTTTGCCCTCCCTACCACCTTCAGAGAGGGTGAGAGCCCGACACCACCTTGGCTCCAGGCTCCGGTTCGTATTTATCTCGACCTCAGCTCACTCCCGAAGGAGGGTACTCCGGCTGCAGTGTATTGCTCACGGTTTGTCGAACTTCGTGCTCGACTTGCCGGTCACACCTTTATTTACACCGATGGCTCCAAAACTGACGATGGTGTCGGCAGTGCCTTTGTCGTCGGGGCCGCCACCTTTAAATACCGGCTCCTTGACCAATGTTCCAGCTTTACGGCCGAGCTTTTTGCTCTCCATCAGGCCGTTCAGTATGCCCGCCGCCACCGCCATTCATCGTATGTACTCTGCACTGACTCACTCAGTGCTCTTCAGAGCCTTCGGGCTCCTTATCCGGTCCATCCCTTGATTCAACGGATACAGCAGTCCCTCCAATCTTTCGCTGATAATGGCGGTTCTGTCAGCTTTCTGTGGGTTCCCGGACATGTAGGAGTGCCTGGGAATGAGGCTGCGGATGCTGCAGCCAAGGCTGCAGTCCTCCTGCCTCGGCCAGCCTCCCGTTGTGTCCCGTCATCTGACGTTCGTGGGTATGTATGTAAGAGGCTTGTGTCGTTGTGGTGGGATGCTTGGTCATCCCTCCAAGGAAACAAGCTCCGGGCAGTAAAACCGCTCCCAACTGCTTGGACAACTTCCTCCCGACCATCTCGGCGCGAGGAGGTCCTTCTGACCAGGTTGCGGATTGGGCATTGCCGGTTTAGCCACCGCTACCTGCTCTCCGGTGACCCAGCCCCGCAGTGCCCTTGTGGTCAGGCATTAACGGTGCGCCATGTTTTATTGTCGTGTCCCCGTTTTAGTCAATTTCGTGTTGTCCTGTCCCTGCCATCTACTTTACCGGATGTTTTAGCTGATGACGCTCGAGCAGCTGCTCGTATTCTGCGTTTTATAACTTTAACTGGCTTGACCAAAGACATTTAACCTTTTTACTTATTTAATCTGCATCTTTGTCAGGTCCTTCTGGTGTCCCCCCATCCCCTTGAGTTTTAGCAGATTCCATGTTCTCTAACACCAGTGACTGGGCGCTAATGACCTCAGCAGTTGAGCGCCCTTAAACCCTACCAAAAAAAAAAACAAGGGAACCTCCCCACCGCACCCCCCTCCGATTTAGTTATAAGTTGGTGCAGTGGAGAGCCCTTGTAAAACAAAACTGAACACAGATCAATGGAGAAAACAGGAAAAAGTTTTGTGAAACTGTGAAAAAAATAAGCAAAATGTACAAACTGAGTAGTCCATGCGCAAGATAGGCAACATCAAGCATAGAGTGAACTCGGGAACGCCGTGGTCCCGTGGTTAGCGTGAGCAGCTGTTGAACGAGAGGTCCTTGGTTCAAATCTTCCTCGAGTGAAAAGTTATGATCTGTCCGTTCGTTCATTGACGTCTCTGTTCACTGTAATTAGTTTAGTGTCTGTGTTTTGCTGGATTCATATTGCTCACGGAATACATCTCACGTATTTAATGCACTCTCGTCCAATGTAGCGAACAGTCAACTGCCAGCCAGGGAGCCTCGTTAGCAGGAATACTTTCTCTTCCGGGCGCTGTAGTCGACTGTCGTCGTGTGTTTCGATGTTTGTTTGGGTGTAGCGTCCCCATACTACGGCGCAGTTACCTCGCATCGGACGGACGGACGGACGGACGGACGGACAGATAATAATTGTCTGAAAATAAAAAATTTGACGTTCCACTCGAGGGAAGACTTGTACCAAGGACCTCTCGTTCCGCAGCTGCTCACGCTAACCACGGGACCACGGCGTACCTAAGCTCACACTATCCTTGATGTTGCCTATCTTGCGCATAGACTACTCAGTTTGTATATTTTGCTTATTTTTTTCATAGTTCCACACAACTTCTTCCTGTTTTCTCGATTGATCTGTGTTCAGTTTTATAAGGCCTCTCCACTCTGCCAACTTATAACTAAATCGGAGGGGGGTGCGATGGGGAGGTTCCCTTGTCAGATTTCTCAGACGAAGATAGCAACACCTCTGGCTGTGAGGACGTGCACGTGTAGCCCCTAACCTCAAAATATACTAACCATCATCAAAACTACCGCTACAGTCGCAGGTTCGAATCCTGCCTCGGGCATGAATGCGTGAGATTTCCTTAGGTTGGTTAGGTTTAAATAGTTCTAAGTTCTAGGTGACTGATGACCTGAGATGTTAAGTCCCATAGTGCTCAGAGCCATTTGAACCTTTTTTTATGATAGGGGCCTACAACTTTCCAATAATTTGCACTGAGGATGGTCACTCAGTGACCGAAATCTATCTGTAAAATATTGTTCATTGGATTCTTCTTCGTCATCCACCCTACAGTCCGGGTCTCACACCTCCCGACTTCTTCCGTTTAGCGCAGTGAAGGATGCACTCCGCAGGAAGGGGATTCCTGAGGCAGCGAGACGTTGGCTCCGACGTCGACCAGTAGATTGGTATCATGCGGACATACCGGATCTCCAAGTAATACGCCATAAGGCCATCGCGTTGAAGTGGAATTATGTTGAAAAACAGGGTTTTGTAGCCAAAAGACTGGATGATAAAAACAAACCTGCTTTCAGAATGAGACGTGTTGCACTGCTTATTGAACACCCCTTAAATATCGTTACCAGTACGAAAATTGAAAATAATTATTGTGACTTATCTTGTTTCTTGAGAAACGTCGTTAGCACTGAAGATTTCACGCGTTAGCAATAATTTCGTGCAAACGACACATAACACACAACTTTTCCGGAAAATGGCGCTTGAAATTTATTATGAATCAAGATACACCACAGAAATTTCACTGCCAAAAATTTCAAATAAGTTTCACATTTATTGGATTTTTTCTGATTCAGTCAATACAGCCGGCCGGCGTGGCCGAGCGGTTCTAGGCGCTTCAGTCTGGAACCGCGCAACCGCTAGGTCGCAGGTTCGAATCCTGCCTCGGGCATGGATGTGTGTGATGTCCTTAGGTTAGTTAGGTTTAAGTAGTTCTAAGTTCTAGGGGACTGATGACCTCAGATGTTAAGTTCCATAGTGCTCAGTGCCATTTGAACCAAGCCAGTCAATAGACATGCGATTAGTACACATTAAAACAACTTTGTTTCATTATACACTGGAATACATTCATGTGGAAATCTACTACGGACATGGGTAGATAAATGAAAAGCAAAAATAAAAGTGAGTATAATAATGTAGCCGGCCGCGGTGGCCTAGCGGTTCTAGGCGCTTAGTCCGGAAACGCGCGACTGCTACGGTCGCAGGTTCGAATCTTGCCTCGGGCATGGATGTGGTGATGTCTTTAGGTTAGTTAGGTTTAAGTAGTTCTAAGTTCTAGGGGACTGATGACCACAGATGTTGAGTCCCATAGTGCTCAGAGCCATAATAATGTAGTTTTGAAAAGGGGGCACAAAAATGTGCGACCCCTGTGTTTTCCAGTGGACAACGCCTCGATTGAGTTGTTTACTCACTAGAAGGCACGTAAAGTATCTCGTAAACTATGACCGTCGTTTTCTCACGTCTTCGTTTATTTTGGCCCCTGTTCCAGTGAGGGGAGTTTCTGGGAAATCGGCTACGGCTCTTGTCGTCTTTCACACCACGAAGGACAGATGTGCTGAAGATCGACGACACACACGTCTGGACTAGCCAGAGATGTCTGTTATGGCCGAACAGTGTCTCGGTACAGAATTCGGTATTGGCTACGAAAATACCAGAATTCTCTCGTCGACGTCTTCATACTGGGACAGCGTTATTAAAAAAGCAGTGGAAATCCGCATTTCGGCTAATTTGCGGAACAGGGACACAGGATATCAACTTATACAGCACGGGATCCAGCGCTGGCCATATGAAAATCACAGCGATCAGAAAGAGGAACTGTCGATCGTACAGCACGGGATGACGTTGCGGTGGCGACATAAATATTCGGATGACAACGGCGAAGGATGGCAGACGCCAGCCAGCGCGGACGCGTATATCGGCAGGCGGCTCCCGACAGAGGGCGACGGCGCGGCTGACGGCAGGGGGCAGTGTGACTGGCAGACTCTGCGAGTGCGTTCATCGCCCGACAGGTGGAGTAGCTGTCTCTCTCGTCACCCGTCAGGATATACGCACTATTGGTCGCCGAATTCGACGTGTTCACACCTGCGCTGTGTCTTCTTAGAATGGCACGAGTGGGAGGCTTCGGACACAGCCTCAGTAACCTGTTCTCTGCACCCGAAAATGTGGGTCAGTTGCGTCGATGAAATATTGTGGGAATTTCACGACGACTTCTGACACATCGTCCGAGATGCATATCTACAACTAGTCCGTCTTTCTCTTATTCGTTTTTCTCAAACCATAATTAGTAAGCTTTGACTGATAAAGGGAACAAAGGAAACATACAAAAAAATTTCGTTGCACTTTGTTACGGTTCCTCATTAAATTCGGTATAATTCATGAATTAAGTTCCCAAGGACGTCTTTAATCCAACTGCGAACTTCTTTTCTGTCGCCACGCAGCAGGTGAGCAATCGCAGTCTAACTAGCAACAAAAGGAACCCGCTTTACACTTAATGCAATTAATTGTACTTCAATTAAGTCCAATTCCTCAGTAATAGAATCTCTTCACTAACAAGAAGTAGAAGCAGGAATATTTTGGAATTAGGCTGCTGAATACTATTCGTGGGTAAATAATTTGCAATTTTGTGAAACAGACTTTTAGTATATTCAAACATTTCGATACTCTCTTGTTGCACGTCCTTCATTTTATACACCTATAGTGGTAATTTTTTCCGATAAACCTTTGTTGAGTAGAGAAATGCCTCTGTGAACTTTCACACTACATACTTCGTTAATATAGGTTAATGACCAATGCAGTCAGAGATAACAGGCCCACCAAGAATCGTAAGTGTCCGTTCACAAATTTCACTTTGGTATTTGTCATTGAGAGATGAAACTGACTGAAAAAAACCTATAGTACTCACAATTAGGTTCCATAAAGCCTTGTCCAAGTTAAATGCCGTTAATAGTTCAACTTTGGATCGCTCGCCGCAAGATCCCCGGAAACTGAATTCGAAAATTTTTGTAATAAGTCTCGCTGTTGCCTTTGAAATAGCGAATGACTGTTAACTGAATTATACCGATTCTAATACTTCACTAAAAAGTCCATTACAAGATCTAACTCTTACGTGCCTATTAATCATCAAAGTTCATTCAGAATTCGCTATCAAAGTTATTACTATTACGCGATGGGTGAAAACCTTTACCGTCTTTAACATTCATTTAAAACTTTCGAAGACTTCATGCGAGTTCTAAGAAAGTGCATTAAAGTGGGCTAATAAATCGTCCTTTAAATATAAGTCTCAAAATATTATATATCTCCATATTTAATTATCAGTCGTTTCTGAGCTATCTCAATACTTCTTTTCATCGTTTCTTCAATAACAAGAATCACCACTACACATGTCTGACAGAACACAAATATCAATATTCACAGCTTGATGTCAGATACAATAATGAGTCCAAGTTCATCATCACACTTCATTAGCAAAACGTTTTAATAATATACAAATCGCGACACTGACTTCTAGGTGGAGGACGGAGAAAGGAAAGGAAAGGAAAGAAACTCTTGATGTTAGCGATAGCATGACTACATGCGAAATCGGCGGCGACGAGTGAAAGTGCGTGCCGGACCCGGAATGAATGTGTGATGTCTGTTCTTTCGGGCATGTCAGAAGCAACAGCCACCACATATTCATGTAACTGATTCGTCTCAATGGCCAATGAATCCACCACCTTCAGTGCGGGTCCACAATTCGTTATCCCTCCTGTGGGAACCTATAAGTAGCGAGCATGGAAGACATGGACGGGGAGTGCAGATAGGTGGCACCAAGTGCAAATGTGGGTCGGCCGAGAGGCGTGCCGACACAGTCGGCGCAATTGCGAAAAACACTGTGTCTGAGTGGCGCACTGCGTAGAAAGTCCCGTTGGAGCTGATATCACTTGTTCTGATACCTTTCCTTCCCCCCCCCCCCCCCCCCAACGGACTGGCATTTGGGAGGACGACGGTTCAAACTCACGTCCGACCGTCCTGATTTAGATTTTCCGTGATTTCAGGGAAATGCCGGGGTGGTTCTTTTGAAAGGGTACAGCCGACTTCCTTCCCCATCCTTCTCTGATCCGATGGGACCGATGACCTCCTGCTTGGTCCCCTCCCCCAAATCAGCCAACCAACCTTTCTCACCCCACCAGCGTCAGTTTACATAATATGCATCACAACTGCGGATTCGGCACCTGTCTGTTGTTTCGGGCATATTACAGGTCGGCTGTCGCCCGCTGGCCGTTGGTTGGAATCCCGTAGCGTCCAGTATACACGCAGCCGCGTCGTCAGCAGAGCACTGGAACACCTTGTGAAGACTCGATCGTAGAACATAAAACAACAAAAGTAGCATTTTTATTACAACAATTCATTTAAAATTTATAATCCAGAATTGTGAGTTGTATCTATACTTGCCTAGCGCCGCTCAGCGTAACATCTCAGTGGTAGTCACAGTTAGCGAAAACACTACAGACCGACTTGCACTACGGACAAAAATATCAGGCTTAGTCATAAAGTTTTCATCTGCGCCAAGAAAAAATGAAATGACGTAATTGTTTGTTTGTTTGTTTGCACGTACATGCCTGCAGCCCCGTTATACAGGAATATAGCAGTCACAGTGCCGTAGTACCGTAGTACGCCGCTACAGGAGACAAGGGAAAATGCGTCAGCCTTCCGATAAAGTGAAGTACCATACGGTAATTCGTTTACTGCAGTTGCAGGGGAGCAACGCTGCAACAAACAATGCTTAGTTGGTGGAAGCAAACGGCGATGATATACCATAATACACTGTCCAGACATTAATGTGAACACCTGTCAAAATCCTGGACAATCGCGAACCGCCTGCGAGACGTCGAGGAAGAGAGTGAACAAAGTTCTGGGAAGCACTGCTAGGAACGCGGAGCAATGCTGACTCAAGTGACGTGGCTAACTGCGCTAGCTTTGTCGGCAGCCCAATCGAAGTAGTCCCACAGATTCTCGATGGGCATTAAATCTGGAGAGTATGGTGGCCAAGGGAATACGGCAAACTAATCCTGGTGCTCCTCGGACCACGCATGTACACTTCGAGCTGTGTGACACATTGCATTGTTCCACTGTTTTATGTCATCACGCCGTGGAAAAACAAACTGCATGTAGGTGTCGACATGGACCCCAAGGATGGATGTAAAAATGTTTTGATCCATTGTGTCTTCTATAATGACGAGATCACGCAGGAAATGTCTCGAAAACATTCCTCAAATCATAATACCCCCTTCTCGGATATGAGACCTCGTGACGATTGTTGCAGTGTGTCAGCTTTCAGACGTTTCACGCCGTACACAATAACAGCCATCTGAACCGATGGAGCATAAAACGTGATTCATCTAAAAAGAACATCTGTCACAACTCAGTGGACATCCAGTTGCGCTACTGGAGTGCGAATTCCGTCTTCATCACCAATGGACAGCAGTCGGCATGGGCGCATGAACGAGCCACCTGCTGCGCAGGCTCATACGCAGAAACATTTACTGAACGGTCGTTGAGAAGACACAATTGGTATCCCTTTGGTTTATCTGGATGGTCATTTGAACGTCTATTCGCTCATACACATCTCCAAACCGTCATCCAACCCTGACATCTATGGCCCAAGGTGCACCACAGTTGCCACAGCGCCGGTTTTGGATAGCACCATTTTGCCATCCGTGGTATACTTTTGTCAGCACATAAATGGACAAAACACCTCTGAACTGTCTTCTCACGCCCAGGGTGTTAAACAGACATTTTAAATAAATATGAACTTGGCCCTTTAAGGCAGCTAATATCAAGTGCGGATAGTAACAAAAATCATTAGAAATACTGCTGCCACGTAAGTATAATGCATGAATTAATGAAGGTGAAAGTATGACGTCTACTCTAGAAAGACAAAACCGCTATTCCGTTTTTTATTGTATATATAATTTATCAGCTGTGCTTTCAGGGATCAAGTGACACACTCATGTTCAAATACTTTTGACACTCAGTAACAAAATATTTAACTCTTGGACATACTGAACTGACGATTATTAAAATCATTATCTCTACACACATGAAAAAAAAATTTTTAAGACAGGAAAGAATGATCAAAAATCTTCATCACGCCATTTACATCTGCATTGTCGTATGCTCTTAGTTGGTGGAGGGTAAGTTTACTTTTTGAACCAATGAAGAAACACTCATGTGCACAGTGTAAGGGTAGGTTAGTATCCAAGCTTTTGATATTCAATTGTCAAAGCATAAGCAACTTGGAGTGAGCAAAATCTAGAGTCAACATTTACTGTGGCCTAATGCGCGATGCTACTTTAGCAAGTGGCATCTGCAAATGGCGTTCCCTCGATGCTGCATCTGAAGCGCCAATTCCCTATTCTGACCTTGACTGAACTCTCTCTGTCTCAACTTTTCTGCGGTCTGTAGGACGTCAATCTTTCACTAGTCGAAACAATGGCTATTTCACACTCGCTAAGCGTTGGAGCGACGTGCACAATTTCTTTGCCCGCAAAAATTCGTGCAGGAATAATTAACTATCTCTTTCCTATCTGTCGCCACGTTACGTGAAGCATATCGTCCTCACTTCGCAGAAAGCAAAGCTCTCAACTCCCTCGCCGGCCGGAGTGGCCGTGCGGTTCTAGGTGCTACAGTCTGAAGCCACGTGACCGCTACGGTCGCAGGTTTGAATCCTGCCTCGGGCATGGATGTGTGTGATGTCCTTAGGTTAGTTATGTTTAAGTAGTTCTAAGTTCTAGGGGATTGATGACCACAGCAGTTAAGTCCCATAGTGCTCAGAGCCATTTGAACCATTTTTTTTCAACTCCCTCGCTTCCTTCCACACACTTTTGTGGTCCTTCAAGAGACGAGAGATGACAATTTTAGGTCTCAAAATGTTCTTATATAATGGATATCTCCCCACCAAGTCCAGTATGGCTTCAGCCAATCACTGTCTCGCTATAGGTGAATGTTATTTTTGTTGCTGTGTTGCAGCCTAGCCCTGTTAATGCCGTGCAGCCACTTACCCTCGGGTCCCAGCCGTATTTACGTTAAAAGGAATAATATATTGTTCTGGCCTTATCCCTTTCTAGGCTGAAGCTCGCCATTCTCTTGTTAAATGGAGTTTTCCAATGCCATTAACCACCTGCTCAGTTCGTCTCCAAAATGCGTTTTACTTTAACTTGTTTATTCATGCCCCTGTGCGTATATTCATAGGAATTGCTTTGTTAATTTTTGGTACATGAGATTAACTGCAATTGCCTTTTGTTGATATAATATAATTACTATTTTCTGAGAATCTCATACTCTATTATACTGTTGTTATGGATCAAGCTTATGTAAGGTCCATAAAATCCGGACGCTTTACACTTTAATCACAGTGGCATGCGAACAGCTAACACAATTTGCCATTTTGGAAATGCTTCCACCCTTGGCTGAAAGCTAATGATCATGCTGTTTTGGATGTCAGATAAGTAGCTCCGTTTCCGCATTACAATGATCGCTTTGTTTTCTATGTCCCCAACACGCCTTATGTACTCTCCACTACTAACGCTGTCACCTGGTATCCATGACTGCTTATTCCACATTGACATCGAACATAAGCGGTGATCTTATTAACCCTGCATTGCTACTGTGTTCGTTTGTACCACCAGGTGTCTCACTGACCCGACCTGCGTATCAGTTTGATTTGTTAAGGATAGGGAGCACAAAAGGGCTTCACGTTCACATATGTTTCCTAGATGAAGTAAACAAACACTTTCTGCTTTGGGTTTGAGTAAATTGTTGTCCTTTATTACTATGTAACCATATTAGAGTTTCTAGTACTTACATACCATACAGGCCAAAAATGGTTACACAATGCGACTGTCGTGTGTCATGGCACACAAAGTAGAAAGTGGAAGCTACGAAAACCAAACTCAGCTATGAACAGATGAGTAGAAAACATATACGAAAACACTGTAAGTAAACAGAGTCTCCACAATGTCTTTTGAACGTACTGTTTCCACATGTCGTTTAACCACACCAGGCCATTACATGCATTTTTCACAAATTAAATTTGAGTGTCTTTTGAGACACACAAACTTAGGTCATTTGTAACAAACATATTGCGTTTTGCTATCTTCCCACCCATAGCAGCGTCCCCTCTTAGCCACCATACTCCGGTTCACACTCCCATCGCCTTGCTGTTCGACCCCCGCCAGTCTGTTGGCAGGTCGGTTTATATGCTTACTGCCAGCCCTGTGTAGTAATTGTCCTCTGACAAGAGTCATGCCAAGCGATTTCAGGAAGTCTCCCCTCCTGATCTCCCCCTGGTTGTTAGCTCTGAAGATGACGAGACTATTTATGCCTGCTACATTCAGTAAGCAAAAGAATAAGGCCAACGGCCACCTTCTAGTTGTTCTTGCTACATCATAGGTGGCACACATCTGATCTATTAAATTTACCCCACCCTTAGTAGCATTATACAGAGTTATCATCTCTGGCTTCATTTCTTCCCCAGTTGTTGCATCTATTTTGTTGTCATGGTGCATATTACTCATTAGAAGTAGGCGCCTGTTTTTCTTTGGTACATAACTCACTAATGTGCACGTCTCCTGAAAGCCAAAGATACTTGTAAAAGCATTTCTGCCCCTTGTGTTCGCGAATTCTGGGTGAATTTCCGTCTTGTTCTTCCTTACTGATCCCAAAAGAGTTAATTTATCGTCTTTCAGAAGTGACAGGGCCAGTTCATACTTTGTAAACCAGTTATCCATCGTTATGTTCCTTGATGTTTTGCAAATATGATTACTCAACCTTTTGACGTCATCAACTGGACGATTACTCAATTTATACGGTCTGTCTAGCTGCTGACCTGAATAAACTTCCAAATTTGACGTGTACGCCGTTCTTGCATCGGCTACATTGAACACTTTTATTCCATATTTGCCAGGTTTCGAAGGAATGTACATTCGAAAACTACATCGTCCTCGAAATTTGACAAGCATTTCATCTGCAGTGACATATTCTCCAAGAGAATAGTGTGCTATGCAGTTTTTGGTGAACAAATCAAACATATTTCTTATAGGAGCCAATTTATCCTCTTTTCGCCTATTGGACCTCGTTGACTTATCGTCAAATCTCAGATACTGTGCCAGAAACTTGAATCCCTGTAGGGTTAGTGTAGAGTAGAATAATTCCAATCCTGTTTCATCTCTGTCCCAGAGTTCTTCTAATTAACCCTACCAACCTTGTAGATTCCACACAAATACAACAGACAAGGAAATGCTTCAATTCACCTTTATCTATCTCATGAATGAAGGTCTGAGATGAATATCTCGACTTAGCGGATTCGATACATTGGTTACATATATCTCACTACTTCATCCTTGCCGGCCGCGGTGGTCTAGCGGTTCTAGGCTCTCAGTTCGGATCCGCGGGACTGCTACGGTCGCAGGTTCGAATCCTGCCTCGGGCATGGATGTGTGTGATGTCCTTATTCTAGTTAGGTTTAAGTAGTTCTAAGTTCTAGGGGACTGATGACCACAGATGTTAAGTCCCATAGTGCTCAGAGCCATTTGAACTACTTCATCCTTGAAAAACAGCCGCCATATTTCTACAATGTCCTTTTACTCTTTTCCATTCCCCTCACAGCAGGAGTATGTGACACAATATTGTGTGACGTCGTTCTAATACGAGGAGTAGGCATGTCTTTCATCCATTTAGTACGCTTGTCCTTCCCAACAAAATATTTGTTATTGTTCTGACATATATCACTGCCATCCCCACTTTCGTTGCTTTCCGTGTCGTGTTCACTATATAGTTCGACGTCTACGTCTCCACCTTCGTCACCTGATTCGTCACTAACGATTTCATTTCCCAGTGCATCGTTACACAGATCTTCTGTTACACCCATTATAGCCCTCGTCTGAAATAAACAGACTGATTCAGCAATTTGAGTGTGTGCTACAAACGAATTTGTGTTGGGACAAACGATAGCATCATTGCTACTCTGCGTTCTATAGCCCCAACAAGCACTTACCTCCTTGCTATGGTCGATCTGGCAGACCCAAACACGCTACAAGCACCCCTAGACGGTGGACTTCCGCAATCACTTGACGAGAAAATGACACAGCTGTGTCAGGTAGGAAGCTACAAGGAACGCTGCTCGTGTGCAGAGGTGTGAACCTAACGAAAATGAATCGCTCACACAAGTCAGGGGCTGGGAGATCCACCAATAACAATGCAGGGTTAATGTGACTGTGCCGTGTATGACGCAGTGGTTACGTAGTGCAGCCTCTTGAATCTCTCTGTGATGAGCCATGAATCCCACGAGAAGTCGAGGCTCTGGTACTCGAAGACTGGTGTATCAGAATCAGGATGAGTTACGCGACTGCTCACACCCACTCAAGAAGACTTCCGAACCGACGCAGGCCAATCCGTGTGACTTCTTTAGGCGCCTATTCGTCAAGGAAGAGTGGTGGCTGCATTGTTATGAGCCCAGACAAGCAAAGCAAGCGGTTGACATGTATGTATTCAAAACCATAGAAAAAAGGGAAAGTCCAACTAACTTCGTCCGCCTATCTAAGTGTGTCTGGCTGCTATCCAGACGACCTCGGTTCGACTCCTGGCACTGCCACGTATTTTTCCTTGGTGGGAGGATTGGAAAGGCGTACATTCAGAATCGTCATGGCAACTGAGGAGCTACTTGAGTGAGGTGTAGCGGCTCCACGATAAAGAAAGCCGGCAACGGCCGGGAGAGCGGTCTTGTTGGCCACACGCTCCTACATACTGCCTCCAGTGACGCCACTGGTAGAGGATGACGCGGCGGGTGGTTGGTCCCTATTGGCCAGTCAGTGCCCGAACTTGGAGCTTTGCTTTTTGTTTGCCAACCACCCTCAGAGGATTCGACAGTGAGTGCGTTTTGGGACTGCCATGTTGTAGCTCGTAAGAGGCAAACCATCACAGGACGATTATACCGGAATCTCCTAATGGGAACTGTAAAGGTGAAACGTCGCACAAAGCTGTCGAAAGGAATGGTTTAACTCACGACAATGCCGCAGCTCACTCTGCACAGGACACTCATGGTGCTTCTTTCACCCTGTATAATTTTGTTTCTTGACGTGGCACTCTCTGACTTCGTTCTCTTTTCTCAGATGATGAAACCATTATGCGATAGGCATCTCCAGAATGACGTGATTGTCGAGGTGAATCGTTTCCTGAACAGCCGTAATGTAAACTTGTATAACCAAGATCTTCGCCGTGTATGTTGGGGAAAAACTGCCGCATTGAAGGATGAATACGCCATCTGCTCATACGTATCAGAACATAATCTCTATATAACGTGGAATTGACCACCAGATGTCAGGAGAGGCGGACCTGCCACTATATCTGCATTTCGCAAATACCTATTTCCTAAGTATATTTCTGTAAGAAGAAGAAATATTCGCAGTTCGTCCCAGTATTTATACTTACTGCATTTGTGTTAAATTAGTTCCCCGAAACTGAAACGTTCAGCATTTACCAACGATAGTGTCAAAATTATATATTAAACAAGTGTTTTTTGTGTCTCTCTCCCACCTCTAGGGTCTATGGTTCCCTAATATGGAAGTGCAATTCATATGAGATCCTGATTCTTTGTATGTGCACGTCACTAAAAAAGCTATTTCTGTTTGGTCTCTTTACATGCTGAGGAGCTAAACACGACAATGGAAGTGCTTAAATCCTTCACACAACTAACTTGTACACTGTAGTTTGGAATGCAACTATGAATTTGTGTGATATTTATATGTTGATATAATCACGTTGTACCGTCAAATTAAGCGATTTTATCACTGATATCAGGTAACTCAAATCCTGACACTAATTTCCAAGATAGCAGGTATCTACACTATCTGTTCAAAATTATCTGTACTCTACTATGAAATTCTGGATTCACCAGTAAACGTCACGAGAGGCGATCCCGCCGCTATAAATAGCAGCAGGAAGCACTGTTTCGCCGGTAGAGAAGCAGCGACAGCAGAATGGGTCAGTCAAGGGAGCTTAGTGACTTCAGACGTGGACTAGTTACTGGATGTCATTTCAGTAACAAATCCATAAGGAATATTTCAACGTTTCTGAGGCTGCTCAAGCAGAATGCTGGTGTTGTGATTGTGAAGAGGAAAAGCGAAGGAAGTACCACAGCTAATCCAAGAGCAGGGATAACTCATCTACTGATGGACAAGGGGCGTCGAACACTGGGGAGACAGGGTGGAAAGGATCGCCTGAAATCGGAGGAAGGAATCATTCATGAACTCTAAAGTGCTACTAGCAGTTCATCTGGCACTAATGTGAATACGGAATTAAGAATAGCGTACAATGGCGGAGCAACTGCTCATAAGTCATAAATTTCTCTAATCAGTGATAATTGAGGATTCAAGCGGTGGAAAGAGCAAAGCCATTGGACATTGGATGACTTGAAATGACTGATTAGTAGTGATCACGCTCTGTCCTGTGGTGATCTGATGGAAGAGTTTGGGCTTCGCGAATCTCTCGAGGACATTACCTGCCACCATGCATAGTGCTAAATGTGTAGTATGGAGGAGGTGCCGTTACGACGTGGGGGTGCTTTTCGTGCTTAGGTTGCGGCCCCTTAATTCGCTTGAGAAAGCACTAGATGCGGTAGGATATGACTACATTTTATAGCAAAGCGTATTGCTTTCAGTAGGAGAACAGCTGGGAGAAGATGATCGTTTGTATCAACATGAGAATGCACATTGCGACAAAGCACCGTTTCTGAGACAATGGTTTCTCGGCGATAATATTTCTGCAATGGATTGGTCTGGCCAGAGTTCCGATGCGAAACCAATGGAACAACTGTTGTGTTGGCAGAAGAGCCAACACCGTTTTACTAGAGGAGGCCGAAATGCACGCGTTTTAGCTCACGCAGGCTGGAGTGAGGATGGAAGAACTATACTGACGTGAGGTCTGGAACATGACAAGGAATTAGAATTCAGAAAGTGGACGTAATTAGTTTGATACTTAACTTTAACTCTTGACGGCACATAATTCACAATATTATCTGTTCAGAATTCATTCTAATTACTGAATATGGCGCCTTGCTAGGTCGTAGCAAATGACGTAGCTGAAGGCTATGCTAAACTATCGTAAGTAGACAAAGAACCATCGTTAGCAAAGTCGGCTGTACAACTGGGGCGAGTGCTAGGGAGTCTCTCTAGACTAGACCTGCCGTGTGGCGACGCTCGGTCTGCAATCACTGATAGTGGCAACACGCGGGTCCGACGTATACTAACGGACTGCGCCCGATTTAAAGGCTACCACCTAGCAGGTGTGGTTTCTGGCTGTGACACCACAACATCTTTGGCAAGAGTTGGGCCGTCGACGTAGCTCCAATGTCCAGCATCACTGACTTTTATGGTTTCGGTCCTTGAGAATAAATGAGCTGCCATTCCTTTACGACCGAGTGAAGGCGCAGTGATTAGCACCACAGGTTTTCCGTGATTTCTCTAAACCGCCAACTTCCATCTCCATTCGTCCCTAATCTGACGAGGCCGATGACCTCGCTATTTGGTCTCCTCTCCCAGATCAGCCGAACCAACCATTCCTTCACAGCAAAGGCTGTACACAGCAAAGGATGGACACGTACTATACTAATTTCCATAAGAGCCGTTCGGATACTTTTGACCAAGCAGTGTATGTAGAGAATGACTGACACCGTCTGCGGACATCCGAATTTTTTTCTCGGTGACAATTAAAATGTTCTGGTTACCATTCGCGTGTAACTTGCTGGTAGATGGAAATGTGGAATCGTAGAACTTGGCTGTAGGCCAGGGTCACGCGAAATGTACCCGCGCACCTGTGTCGGCGCGTGCTGAGCTGTAGGCAGCCACAGGACGCAGTAGGTTGCCACAGAAGCGGGACATTCGAGGAACTCGGTAGGCTTACGTCGCCCGTGCTACGGTCCGGCTAGCAGATCGTCCCCTGGCATTCTGCCATCGCGTGGAGCCGATGCTGGTGGCGGGAGGTCCGTATGTGCGCGGCCGCAGTGCGGGGCAATTTGGGCTAGATTATGCAGATGGCCGGCGTAAATCCGGCGGCCGGCGCTTGGCAAGCGTCGCGTCTGGAGCGGCCGGACGCCGCGCTCGTTGCGGTAGTGCGCCGCCGACCCAACTGGAAGGCGCTGCTATGGGCGGCGCAGGCTCCAAGGAAGGCGCCGCTGCGTCTCAGGTACGTTCCATAATCGCCAACCAGCTTGTTTACTTCCGCCCAGATCTCGAAAATACGATAAGAGGAAGTAGAGTGCGCCATCAAATTCGTCATCGTCACAAGTCTATGTACTCATTGCTGAGGGTCATGACCCCATGAACCAAGGGTCGCCATTCCTGACGGCAACCAGATTCTCTTTGAGTCTGCTGGAGAAGTATACTGGAGATCTGGACCTTCAGCCCCTTGATCCTTCCACCTGCTCGCTGCCTCCCCCTTATAACCGGCCTCTCGCATTATCAACTTTGTCAAAATATGAACTTTGCAGTTCACCTCTTTGTATATGTTTTCGTATTCTGTTCTTCCGCTCAGGACATATACGAGAGTATCTACAAGTCGATCTCTATACAGATGTTTGCGAGACCTCGCTTGTTCATTATAAAACAGCGTATCAGAACGTCTTTATCAGTCTAAATTTCCAGTTGTTACTTCATTAGAGCAGCCAGGTTCAACGCTATATCACGCTATCTGCAGTCCCCTCACGGACGTGTAGGAAGAATCCCACGTCTGGTCTAAGCAAAATAGGTGCCATCATTCAGTGATTGGTATTCGTAGAGTCCTTATTAACACAGCGATCCCTTAGATTAACATTTCTCGGCAAGTGATCATCGAAAAGATCACTGTATTAAGGAGAAATCTACGGATATCAGTCAGTGAATGCTGGTCCCTATTTTCACTAAACCAGAGGAAGGTCAGCGGGCCTGAAGATGCCGTAATGTAGCGCTGAAACTAATTTCTCGAATAAAATAACAACTTGAAATTTAGACAGCTGAAGGTGTTTTTGTTGTTTTGTGTGTGTGTGTGTGTGTGTGTGTGTGTGTGTGTGTGTGTGGGCGCGCGTAAACCCTGTAAAGGCATCGTTGCTACTGCTGTGGAGGCCGAGTTGCCCACTGTTGCGATAGGGCGACTTTGTGAGTCCGTGAAAGGGCGTCTGGTGCAGTACACCGCTATGACAATTTCTCCCTACTGCTGTTACACAGCTGTGCACCAGGGTCAGGTTACAGGATAAGAGAACGAAGGTTCTACAAAACTCTAACAAATTACTAGTAACAAAGTCACACAAATGAGTTCAAAAGGTTTACTTATCTTTGTGACTTGTCGAATAATGAAGTCCGCGACACTGCATGTAAGATAACACGAAAAAGGCCCTCAATGGCTAAGTCCAATAATCGTAGATAGACTTATCAGTACATAGCAGATGTAATTTACAACAACTGTCTTTCGCTTCTAAGGGTTCTCTAAACGACGTTCCCTATCTAAGTCAGCCCTCGACGACGATCTGTAACTAAGCGGGCGAAAGCTGCTCTTCTGTCTCCCGAATAGGCTTCTGCCCGTTGTCGTCCGGTCATTGGCGGATTGTACTCGGCCGGCAGTTGGCCGAGAAGAAGTCGATATCTTCGTCCTCAGCGCCGCCCGTGGCGCTGGTGGTACTCGCGTGAGAGCGAAGTCTCTGTGTCACTGACACCAGGTCGCATTTTGCGCCTGTGGTGCTTTCGCCCTGGCTGCGTCTTGTTCGGACGACGCAGCAGTTTTCATTCGACATTTTATGTACGAGAAGAGGTTGTAAGCAGAGGGTCTCTGAGATGGGACTGGTCACAACAGCTGCTGGGTTCATCCGCCGTTCGTTCGTTTGTAAATTGCATGGTAACCGCGGAACAGCTTTGGGTAGTGGTAGCCCACCAGGTGGCTGGCGCGAATTTTGGCCGCGACGTATGTGCTTCGCTTGCAGCCCGGCCTTTAATTGCACTCTCGTGCGTGGTGCAGCTTGTAGCAGCCCATACACACTGCAGGGTGGTAGCTACTGCGCCTCCAAACACAGAACGTTCGTAACTCGGCACTTGTGGAAAAACGAACCCTGCATCGACTCTCTTATGTTTGTTGCAGACGTTGAAACAACTCTTTCTTTGACAATGTGAAGAATATAATTTACGAATTAACTTTTAATGACGTCTGTTGACAAGTACGTGCTTACGAAATTGTGCCGTAGAGTTACTAAAATATATATACACAGGAACTTTTTGATGTTGTACCAAATCTAGGATTGAAGAGAAATAATATTTGGGAAATGAAATAACTGTAGAAGGGCGTGCTAGAAATTAATGCCTCCGAATTTTTTATATAAAGTCTTAAAGCTTTTAAAATAAAAGAAACGTTGTTAACATTTTACTCCTTTACTCTTCATGTCTACACATTTGTTTCTCAACATAGGCACTTGCCGGTCACACATTTCTCCCGTCGAGAGATTAATTTGTTGATACCGTCACCGTGGAATGTTTGCTTTTGTTGACAGAGCCGCAACCTCACATCCCCTTGTGCCGCTTCGTCACAATCATGGTGAAGTCGTCGAAGGTGTTCTTTAAATTTCGGAAATAGATCGAAATCGGATGGGGCCAAGCCGTGGCTGTATGGAGGGTGACCGATGGCAGTGAGCCCAAGGCCCCGGGCAGTTGCAAATCTCGCAGCACTGGCGTTCTGGGAGAGAGGGTGTTCCATGTGTGCACAAACTTTTCGAATTCGAAACGGTATTTACCAGGCATCGCGCTAGATATTCTCCATCGTGTTAGACGCTACAATTCGGAGCACTTTAGCGGCAGAGGGCTGCAGATATTCACCAGTTTCTTTCCTTTTTTCATTAATTGTGGCACCTCCGTAAGAAGCTGCGCTTTAATTATAACCACCCGGTACGTAATTAAGTCCCCACGGAATCCTCGCCGCACAACTCCTCGCACTTGTCCAGATTTTTCCGTAGAGACTGCTGTTCATGTCTTTGTAAGAAACCAAGGAACAAGAAAGGCATTTGTGCTGGTTTATGCCCCCCTGGTAGCTAATCAACATTTGCTTGAGACATTTCTTCTGGATAAAAAGTGGCAGCTAAGATAAATGGGACTCCGTGCATATCACAGTGGAATACATGAATTCAGCGAACGACCTCCCCCAGATTGCACTAGCGGTGCTAAAGAGCAAGCTCATCAGCAGTGGAGGACTATGCCTCCAGTTTTTGTGATGCACGAACTTACTGCTCACGCGGTTTGTAATAAATTAGAGGCTGTTAGTGCGTGCACCAGGCCCTCGGAGAGCCTTCCAAACTCGGCGGCCGGTCGCGGGTCGATAGGCGCCGTCCGCGGCTGTTGGCTGGCACGCATCCAGGCCATCGGAGGCGCACGCCGCCGTTTAATTACGTCCCCACTGCGTGTCTGCTCGGGATGTGTAAGGCTGCGTCCTCTGCAAACGGGACGAAACCACCCCGCATCTATTCATTCTCCCCGTAACTTTTCATACTACTACAGCAACTTACAAAAGAGATTCTGACGTTATGAGGAATAAAATTCTCTGAGAAGAAGGATGTCTACATCTTGCGCGGTATACAGACTGCAGTTATAAGAGACGAATGACGGGAAAGGAGATGGGACAGAAACGGAGAGAAGAGCGTAACACTGATGTGTTCAACCTACACCACGCGATTAAAATTGCTACACCATGAAGATGACGTGCTACAGACGTGAAATTTAACCGACAGGACGAAGTTACTGTGATATGCAAATGATTATCTTTTCAGAGCATTCACACAAGGTTGGCGCCGGTGGCGACACCTACAACGTGCTGACATGAGCAAAGTTTCCAACCGATTTCTCATACACAAACAGCAGTTGACCGGCGTTGCCTGTTAAAACGTTGATGTGATGCCTCGTGTAAGAAGGAGAACTGCATACCATCACGTTTCCGACTTTGATAAAGGTCTGATTGTAGCCTATCGCAATTGCGGTTTATCGTATCGCGACATTGCTGCTCGCGTTGGTCGAGATCCAATGACTGTTAGCAGAATATGGAATCGGTGCGTTCAGGAGGGTAATACGGAACGCCGTGCTGGATCCCAACGGCCTCGTATCACTAGCAGTCGAGATGACAGGCATCTTATCTGTCTTATCATGACTGTAACGGATCGTGCAGCCACGTCTCGGTCTCGATCCCTGAGTCAACAGACGGGGACGTTTGCGAAACAATAACCATCTGCACGAACAGTTCGACGACGTTTGCAGCAGCATGGACTATCAGCTCAGAGACCGTGGCTGTGGTTACCCTTGAAGCTGCATCACAGCAGGAGCGCCTGCGATGGTGTACTCAACGACGAACCTGGATGCACGAATGGAATAACGTCATTTTTTCGGATGAATCAAGGTTCTGTTTACAGCATCATGATGGTCGCATCCGTGGTTGGCGACATCGCGGTGAACGCACACTGGAAGCGTGTATTCGTCATCGCCATACTGGCGTATCACCCGGCGTGATGGTATGGTGCCACTGGTTACACGTCTCGGTTCAAATGGCTGTGAGCACTATGGGACTTAACATCTATGGCCATCAGTCCCCTAGAACTTAGAACTACTTAAACCTAACTAACCTAAGGACATCACACAACACCCAGCCATCAGGAGGCGGAGAAAATCCCTGACCCCGCTGGGAATCGAACCCGGGAACCCGGGCGTGGGAAGCGAAAACGCTACCGCACGACCACGAGATGCGGGCGGTTACACGTCTCGGTCACCTCTTGTTCGCATTGACAGCACTTTGAACAGTGGACGTTACATTTCACATGTGTTACGACCCGTGGCTCTACCCCTCATTCGATCAATGTGAAACCTTACATTTCAGAAGGATAATGCACGACCGCATGTTACGGCCTTTCTGAATACAGAAAATGTTCGACTGCTGCCCTGACCAGCACGTTCTCCAGATCTCTCATCAATTGGAAACGTCTGGTCAATGGTGGCCGAGCAACTGGCTCGTCACAATACGCCAGTCACTACTCTTGCTGAACTGTGGTATCGTGTTGAAGCTGCATGGGCAGCTGTACCTGCACACGCCATTCAAGCTCTGTTTGACTAAATGCCCAGGCGTATCAAGGCCGTTATTACGGTCAGAGGTGGTTGTTCTGGGTACTGATTTCTCAGGATCTAAGCACCCAAATTGCGTGAAAATGTAATCACATGTCAGTTCTAGTATAATATACTTGTCCAGTGTATACTTGTTCTTCTTGGTGTAGCAATTTGAATGGCCAGTAGTGTATTTGTTGTAGATGACATGGAAGATATGATACTAAAGAAAGAATTTGATACAGTACTGGAAGACCTATGTGGAAACAAAGTGCCTTAACAGGAGATATTTCTTCGGAATTGTTGAGAGTCGGCCTTCACAGAATTGCGTGTGCGTGTGAAATCTTATGGGACTTAACTGCTGACGTCATCAGTCCCTAAGCTTACACACTACGAAACCTAAATTATCCTAAGGACAAACACACACACCCATGCCCAAAGGAGGACTCGAACCTCCGCCGGGACCAGCCGCACAGTCCCTGACTGTAGCGCCTTTGATTCACAGAATTATTCCACCTGGTGTACAAGATTTTGAGGCAGCCGAAATACCATGAGACTTCAGGAGAAATGCAATCATTATAATTCCAAAGAAGGCACATCCTGACAAATGTGAATTTTACCAAACCATCAGCTTAATAAGTCATGATTACAAAGTAGACACGAATTATTTACAATAGCCCAGATAATTGGTAGAAGCCGACCAGTGGCAATATTGGTTTGGGCTCCAGAGAAATGCGGGTCGATGTGAGGTGATATTGACCCTATGGAGTACCCCAGAAGGTAGACTGTATAAAGGCAAACTTACGTTCATACCGTTCGTAGATTTGGTGAAGCTGTTGACAATATTGACTGTATTACACTTTTTGAAATTCTGAAGATAGCAGGTATAAGATACAGTCAACGAAAGGTTATTTATAACTTGTACAGAAAGAGGACTACAGTTATAAGAGTTGAAGGACATAAAATGGAAGCGGTGGTAGAGGTTACAGTGAGACAGGTTCGAAGCCTCTCCTTGGTGTTATTCAATTTGTACATTGAGCAAGCAGCGGAGGAAGCCAAGGAGAAATTCCGAAAAGAAACGAAAACTTGAAGATTTGCTTCTGACATTAGAATTCTGTCAGAGACGGCATAGGATTTGGAATAACTGTTTAAGGGAATGGAAATAGGTTATAAGGTGAACATCAATAAGAGTAAAATAAGGTTAATTCATTGTAATCTTATCAAATCGGACGATATCGAGGTAATTAGATCAGGAAACGTGAAATAAAAAGTGTTAGATGAGCTCTGTTATTTGGGGAGTAAAGTAACTGATGGAGGCCGAAGTAAAGAGGTTATAAAATGCACGCTTGGTAATAACTACAAAAGAATTTCTGAAAATGACACTTTGTTAAAATCTAACATAAATTTAAGTGTTAAGAATTCTTTTCTGAGGGCATTTGTTTGGAGTAAAGCACTGTAAGAAATTGAAATATGGACGATAAGCAGTTCAGACAAGAAGAGAACAGAAGCTTTTGAAATGTCGTGCTACGGAAGGGCGCTGTGAAGGCTCAAATACAATAAGCAGGTTCTAATGCATGTAAGTTGCGGCAGTTAGGCAGAAAAGAAGAAGATTGTACGAGATAGACTAGCATGGAGAAGTGTATCAAACCAGTCTTTGGGCCTCCTCTTCTTTGCAGCGACGACAGGCCCTGTAAACCTTGCCGAGCATCAACGATCTGCTTCCATCTTCTTCTATCTCTCGCTGTCTCTCTCCACTCGGTAGGGATTCCTAGTGCTGCGACATTCTTCTCTATGTCATCTTTCTACCTTGTGCGACGTCTGCCCAATGGTCTTGTTGCTTGGAGAGTGCGCTCGAATGCGTTTTTAGGAATTCTGTTGCTTTCCTTTCTAGCTACATTCCCAGCCCACTGCAGTCTCCTACTTTTTTTAATTTCTGGACGATAGTGGGCTGCTTCCTTAATTGATAAATTTCAGTGTTCTTTCAAACACTTCTTATGTCATTCTCCAACACAGGTCCCCAGATTTTTCTCATCGCCTTTCTTTCGAAAAAATCAGTCTTTCTTTCGAAAGAATCAGTCTTTCTTTCGAAAGAATCAGTCTTTCTTTCTTGGTAACCATCCAGCTTTCCGAACCATACAGTACAACTGGGCAGATGACGGCGCCATTTATCTCCATCTCAGTGGTGACTGACAAAGCATTACTTTTGAATGGGCTGCTTACAGCGTACAAACACCTTGATCCTGAGCCAATACTCTCATTTACGTCCGAAGTTATTATACTTTTACTGCTGAAACGCGATCCAAGGTATTTAAGCTAATGAACTTCGCTGAATCTAGAGTGGTGGTCAGTTTCAGAGTGTGAATTTGGGCTTATGACTCGACCTGTTTCCATATATTCTGTTTTTTCTTGATTGATCAAAGGTCCCATTTTTCTGGCACTGTGTCTGAAAAATCTGTACATGTCTCTCAGATATTCTTCTGTTTCGCTGAATAAGACTGTATCATCTGCGTATACCAGAACTTCTATTTCCCTGCGTTGGAATGTAGGAATCGCAGACCGCTATATAGCTGTAAATTACTCTATCGAACCACTTTATCTAATGCAAGATTGAAGTGAAAGTATGAAAGAGCATCTCCCTGTCATAAGTCTATTTTGATTGGGAAGTTGGGAGACATGGATCCTGTGAGCTTCACTACTGCCTGTGAGCCATCCGTGCACAGTTGTATCATCCTAATGATTTTACGGGGTATCCCAAATTCTCTTAGTGTGTTAAAGAGGTTACTTGTGTGGATTTTGAAAATAAGATAGCTGGAAATCAACGAACAGACAGTGAATCTTTTCGTTAAATTCCCAGTATTTCTCAAAGAGCTGCTGTAGAGTAAATAAATTATGATTTGTGGAATAGTGTGGTCGAAATGCAACCTGGTATTCCTGAATAATGTTTTCTGTCAAAGGCTTAATCTTTTCGAGAGTGATCATTGTTAGAACTTTGTACGTTATGTTCAGCAAACTGATTCCTCTGTAATTTCCACATTCCATTTTTGTTTCCTTTCTTGTGTGTGGGGCAAATTATTGCAGTTTTCCAGTATTCAGATATTGTTTCAGCTTTCCTGATCATTGTGATAAGGTTATAAATTTCTTCGTGTAGTTTGCTTCCACCCTCTTTTAACATCCCTGCTGATATCTGGCCATCGCCTGCAGACTTGTTGTTTTCACCTTTTGAATTGTGTGCACCACTTCCTGTTCTAAAACGATAGTGAGGGAATGTAGTCGAATTAAATTTATTAATACTGAAGAAACTGCATTAGTAAATTAGCCACTAAGAGTAGTAGATGAGTTTTTCTATTTGGCCAGCAAAATAACCGACGATGACCAAAAAGTGGCCGATGTAACGTGCAAATTGGCAATGGGAAGCCAAGCGATTCTGAAAATGAAAAGATTTTTAACATCTAATGTAAATTTAAATGTCAAGAAGTCTCTTCTGAAGGTATTTGTGTAAATTGTAGAGTTGTTCATAAGTGAAACTTAGACCATAAATAGAAAAGGAAGGAACAGGAGGTTTCGAAATGTGGTTGCTAGCTTTCAGTTATGAGTATTAAGGAGGAGGTGTGGAAATTGGGCCCACTAAGTGACATGCGTTAATGCTCCAAAATAATGAATTAGGAATTGACTATTAAATGCCACAAGAAACACGATTAGTTAGATTTTTCTCTGTTAAAGAAGACATTTGACAAACAGATTTTTTTCTGTTAAAGAAGACATTTGACAAACAATGATAATATTATTCTAGCAAAACGTTGGCAAATGTGGTAAAATGATCTGGGATATGACTCCAATAATTACATAAAAACGCTAATTGGTACCGTGGTTCTCATGACGCTAGTAGAAAAACTTAATAGTAATAAAGAAGGGAAAGCGTCGAACCTGTGGTCAGGTTGTGGGAATTGCTGATCACTGAATCTGAATGCAAGTCTTCAAAGTGAAGCTTCAATTTGTGAAATTCTATAAAATGGTTTTAATGTCCCTACGCATCGTCTCACGTTTGCGGCTCTATCTCACCACAGTAAATATTATGTGGAGGCTGAAGTGGCTGTAGAATCAGGCAGTGGCGGCACCAAAGAATCTCGCCAATTGCAAAAGTGCGAATCAGCCCGAAATCTTTCCAAGACCCTCGACACACCTGCTCTGGGGGTGGACCCTGGCGGTCGAGAGTCTTGGAGGTGAAGCAATGACAGCTATGAAAAAGAAGTAAAGGGGAAACTCACATTGCCACGTTTTTGCTTTTTGATCTATTGGATTGGCTTGGTTATGGATCTTCTGAGGGAAGATCAGTAGAAATGTTCCGTATAAAACACAACTCCCCTTCCCTGGGCTAATCTGTAGATAGTTAATCAGTAATCAGCACAGTAGAGATTCTCTGTCCAGCGTCTGGTTTATTTATATTAACCAATCCTAACGGTTCTTATGTTGTGTAAACGTTTGGTTTTCTTGAAGTCAACGTTCAGCGGCGTGTCACGCATAAAAAGCGACTCGAAACTACGGCTGTCCACTCCATTTTGAGACAGCGTCCGGCACTTTTTGGAGAAAACACAGCTTTCTACGTTTTCTGTACAATAGTGTCTCCTTGGTTTTCAGTAAAAGCAGTGTCCATTCTCATTCCACTACTAGACTGTAAAAATGGTTGTAGCTGGGGCCTTCCGCCGTAGAAGATCTTACCTGTGTTTGCTTGCGGTGCCTTGGCCACCCAACTACAGTGCTACAAAATGAGAGTCCAGCCGCCTGCGAGCCACTGAAGTGCGTGAGGCTCCACTACGAATGGAACTTGTTGAAACAACCAGTTTTCGGTTGCACTGATTTTTTTCCACGCCAGTTTATCCTGACTGTTAAAAACCGCTCAAAATAACCGGTTTCTAAAGTAACCGATTTTCAGTTGTTTATTATTTTCTGTATTAAACATGTAAATCGAACAAAGACTAAAATTGTTGACTCATTCAGTTTCAAGATACATCGACTCAGAATCCACCGACCGCTGGTTTTGTTGAAAAATTAATAAGTTGTTGAATGCTACAAAAAAACAGTAGCGTTCTCCTATTTATGATTTCTTAAAGCTTCATTCATGTTGTAATCGGTAGATCGTACCGCTATTTGGGCATTACGAATAGTGAGTACAAAAGGGCGAAACCATAGGTTGAAGAACTTTATTTTTTATGTTAACTTTTCCGTTTTCAGGGGCTACAAGCAGATGATATGAGACAAACTACCGTATAGGTCAGGTGGTGCCAGGTCTTACCCACTGAAAGTACACGCGGAACTCACCCCACGCTTCACTACAACGAAGGCATCATTGTCTCAGCAACGCTGTACCAATTCTTATGTCATGTGTTTGCGGATCAATTTGTTGATGTTGTTGCTAAAATACCAATAACCACACTTCCGATTTGTTGAGGGCCCCACAAATCAACTATCATCGTCATCATCAACTCTTCAGATTCTCTGTAATAACGCAAATTTTGCAAATAAAAATTACTCATTTTTAAAAAGAGGTTTATTTAAAAAGGGAAAATCTTAGTACTACTGCTGTGGTTAACTGATATTTCGGTTTTTCTACCCACTTTATTACTAAAAAATAAACACACCTCTTGTAACTGTCCGCAGCTCGTGGTCGTGCGGTAGTGTTCTCGCTTCCTACGCCCGGGTTCCCGGGGCGATTCCCGGCGGGGTCAGGGATTTTCTCTGCCTCGTGATGACTGGGTGTTGTGTGATGTCCTTAGGTTAGTTAGGTTTGAGTAGTTCTAAGTTCTAGGGGACTGATGACCATCGATGTTAAGTCCCATTGTCCTCAGAGCCATTTGAACCAGCCATCTTGTAACTGAGATCAGTCAGTTACCAAAAAATTGCGGTTATTCAGAACTAACCGGTATCGGTTTTAATCGTTCAGTTTTTCTCTTCCCTTCCCTTCCCTAGACTCCTCGGCAGTGCCGCCTCCTTCCAGACTGCTTTCAATGCCCTCTCAGTTATGTAAGCCACGAAAATTCGAATAAAAGAGTAAATGAGGAGTAAATTTCATTAGTCAGCTACTGACAGTCAGTAGTAATGTTACACATCACATTTCTTTGCGTTGATTAATTATTCCGAGTGAATGGGTCTTTGCAATATGATTTTAAGTACGCTGTGAGACTGTTTCCGAAAAAACGGTTGTGTAACAGTGTGCAACAAGAGGAGGACGAAGGCTAAATGGGTGGATCGTATCACTAACGAAGAGGTTTGATTCGAATTTGGGAAGAAGATATTTACAACACAACTTGACTGATTTAAGGGATCGATTGATACACGTCCTGAGACATCAAAAATCGTCAATTTGGTAACGGTACATGAAGCGGCGGGAGGGGGTGGGGAGGGGGAGGGGAGAGAGGGGACACTTGCAGAGGGTAGACTGGGGTGGAGGGCTGCGTCTAAGTCTTCCAACTGAGGACTACAAGAACAGGTAAGTAAAGAGCCGGAGGACTACCACGTGATGGGATAACGTCACTGTTCCTTTCAGACAAGACTTAAACAGATATTAGCAAAGAGTCTAGAATTGCAGAGAACTGTGTCAGATGTTTCCAGTTCGCCACAGGATGCAAGTTTATTGTTTTCAATGGTTCTCCTCCTTTCACAGGTGAAAAGAAAAATTTGCGGTTATTCTGCTTATATCGATGAGCGGTGACCTTGACGTTGCAAGTATAAAAGTATTTTTTTAATCCATTTCTGCTACCGGTTTCGACCAGTACGATCACATTAGACTGATCTACAAAAGAAAAGACATGCTTGAGATATATTAAACTGCAACAAGAAAGTTTGAGCGTTCATTGTCATGACCTGCGAAGCATCTAACAAATAACATATTTGTCTCCTTAAGTTTGCTAAAACAAACAAATGCTTTTTTAGCCCTGACTGGCTTAGAAACAAGATAGAAGAACGTGATAACACCGTGATGAACACTCACGGCCCGTGATGTATGGCCAGCTCTATTTTGAGACATCCTATTTTGGCTTATATAGGACCTTGTCCAGGACGTCGAGAAACAGTCGGAAAAACTCGTAAAGGTGTTGCAGGTTAGGTTCTCCTGAGAAATAACTGTTCCGAGTTAATCAGCATTGAAGTTAGGAAATCAGGCTGTTGCATTGGCAAATTCAAGCAGCCCACCAAAAACGGTCTCGCCATACGTATTTTTCGCTTCGTTTCCTAACAGCAAACAACAGAACGATACAAAAATTTGATATGACAGGGTAGTAAGGGACGAACGCTGGCCAAAGGAAAAAGAGTCTCGTGTGGTATCATCTACGCTATGAGAATAATTGACACTAACTGTATCTGGCGGGCTGCTTGAATTTGCGCGCACAAGGTTCTGATTGTTTAACTTCAATGTCAATAAACTCAGAAACGGCGCAACGTATAGAATTTTTCTTAACAATTAGTTTCAGCACAGCCTACCCAGCAACACCCATATAAACTTTTCACGCTGTTTCTGACCACCTTGGCTTTGTAACAAGCCATTGTACACCTACATGCATACTCTGCAAGTACCGTACGATGCATGGCGGATGGTAGGTACCATGTACCACTGCTAGCCATTCCTTCGCCTGTTCCACTCGCAAATAGAACTAGGGAAATCAACTGTCTGGAAGCCTTCATACGAGCCCTGATTTCTCGCATCTTACCTTCTTGGTACTTACGCGAAATTTACGTTGGCGGCACTGGAATCGTGCCGCCGCCAACTTCAAATACGGGTTTTCTAAAATCCCACAGTATTACTTCGCGAAAAAAGCGTCGTCTCCTCTCCAAGGATTTCCATCTAAGTTCATGAAGCATGTCTGTAATACTCGCGTGCTGATAGAACTGACCAGTAGCAAATCTAGCAGCACGCCTCTGAATTGCTTCAATGTGTGGATCTCAAACGTTCTAACAGTAGTCAAGAAAGCGTTCTATGCACCGTATCCTTTATCGATGAGCTACCCTTTCGCAAAATTCTCCCAACAAAACGAACTCCATCATTTGCCTTCCCTAGTAACAGAATGACATGATTATTCCATTTCTTATCACTTTGCAGCCTTACGCATAGATTTTTAATCGATGTCACTGTGTCAAATTGCGCCCTACTAATGGTGTATTCAAACGTTAAAGGATTGTTTCTGCTACTCATCTGCATTAACTTACATTTTTCTACATTTAGAGCAAGCTGCCGTTCAGCATACCAACTATAAATTTTGTCTAAGTCACCTTCTGTACTCCTACAGCCACTCAACGACGACACATTCCCGTACACCACTGCGTCATCAGTAAACAACCGTAAATAGCTGCTCACCCTGACCGTTAGATCATTTATGAAAACAATGCTTGCGGACACCTAGCGGCCAAGCCCCCTCAGCTAGTAGTTTAGCTGTATGCACAGTGTGCTAAGGACGTCCTTTCATCGAGGATCACGAATGTTCATGTTAGTATTATCACATTAATAGAACTTGTGACTATGGCAAACATGGCTAAAATTATTTGCTTCTTTTACTAACTTTAAGGATAAAAGTAACTGTGAAATGGTTCTCAGGTCATGTGAATCAACGCTACTACTTACACTGCTGTAACTTACTACTTCTATGTCTATACATACTCCTCGATACTCTATACGGTATATGGTGGAGGGTACCATGTACCACTACTAGCCATTTCCTTTCCTGTTCCACTCGCAAATAGTCTGAAGGAAAGACAACTGTCTAAACTACAATGCTGTTACCCATAAACATTCAAGTCTTTTTGACGTTCATCTGATGATGATCGCAATGGTGAAATCGGTGACTCATTTACATTAATTTACATTAAGAAATTTGTAATTAAATATTGTTTTAGTTTCTACATATTCTGCTTATACTCGCAATTGTTTAGTTACATATTACACAATTATGAGGAAACAACAATTTAATTTTCTTAGGGACAATAGCACCAAAGTGAACGAAACCTTGAATATTTGAAGATTTTGCTAAACACACTGAATTGATTCGGCTTTAACATTGGATATGATCCATCATATTAAAAGAGATTGAGAGGAAGGATACCATTGGATCACTCATAGATACAGAATTCAGGACCCGCAGCTGGAGGCATACACAGCAGAAGAGCAGGAACCTGGTTACTTGCTTAATGTGATAAGTACGAAGACCACAAAACCACAAGATAAAAAAGGGGCGATGTGTCCTCCACAGTGCTGAGAAGATTTTTATTTAATTTTTTTTGTTTTCTTCCATAATTTGCTTTTTAGCAATAGTAGAAACACAAGAAAAATGTTTAAAAAATCATTCATTGCTCCTCTTCCAGTACAGAGTTAAGAAAAATCCGCATTATATTCTGTTTCAAAGTAATCAGAATACACTCAGGTTACGATGACGCTCTGCAAAACTGAACTCCTATGTAGTTTAGAACTCTTCATATCAAATACAAACAAACTGTTTACGATTAAATTCTGTAATCAGTATACAAACGAGGGTGTTAATTCAAAGAATGTGAAACAGAAAAGGATCGGCCTGAAAAGGCAAAACTAATTTACTTATTCACCATTGGTGAACAGTGCTAAGCTACCACGATACAAATCAAATTAATTTTCGCCTTAAAACAACTTGCATCTCATTATTCTCGACATACATCGCATCAGCTAATTACGTGCATTAATGTGGACTAGATGATTAAATTCGGTATTGCGTTTGCTATCCCATGAGCACCCGTAAGCTCCTTTGCGTTTGCCATATTTTTGCTCTTATCATTATGATCACAGAGACTGCTTCATTGTCTCTTGCAACATATCTTTCTTTTAGTTGCAGATCTTTGCTTTTCCTTGCTGCAGTGTTGGATTATAATGCTGTAATACTATAACACTGGCGTGAAATCCAAAACAAAAAATTCTTGTGAGCACAAAAATTATTTTGTTGCTGCGTCCATACGCTATTCGGAAAACTAACACTTCAAAATAAATTAAATGAGGAGTAAGGTATCCTGCGTCATTTTTCTCTATAGAATTTCCCACACATAGCCCTACATTGTAATGCGCGAAAATATTTTGCCTGACGTTACTTTAACACATTTGCATATCTATTAAGGAATGTCCGAAATCTAAACCCATGGATTCTGAAAAACTGATATATCTCGGTTTACTCTGAATTAACTAACACATTAGCGCGCAACATTCCAGTTAATCATTACACGCTATATTACATGGATTGCCTTGGTGTCGGGCAGAGAGATGGTTGCGTGATCCGGTGACAAACTGATAAAATCTCCAAAAGTTACCTGTTACATAGGCGGCAACTCCTTCCATCAACAACCAATACGTAGAACAGAAACCACCGAACATGTACTACCTCAGCGGCAATTTCACTGTCTCTGTGTGTATGCCATGTTTTTGTGCGGTCATTAAATAAGCTTTTTTTTAGTTCGTCATCAATATTGTCGTCATCATCATCAACAGCAGCCATTTGTCAAGCAGTGTTTAGTATATGCGTCTTCCAGACTTCTCGATAGATTGCGATTTACTTTTTAATTTTTTACTTGTACGTTTATTTATTCGATCTGGCTGTACTTGGGTCTTCAGCCCCTCTCACACTCAGGAGCAGGATTTCATACATACATATTTTACTTACATCATAGTTGGTATTAAAAATTATTTCAATGTATGTAGGGACTACGTCAATAATTAGTACAGAATAAGAACTAATATAGCTAATGCCAGCAGTACTTCTACTCCCTCTAATAATATAATAATAATACGCTACTGGACATTAAAATTGCTACACCACGAAGATGGCGTGCTACAGACGCGAAATTTCACCGACAGGAAGAAGATGCTGTGATATGCAAATGATTAGCTTTCAGAGCATTCACACAAGGTTGGCGCCGGTGGCGACACCTACAATGTGCTGACATGAGGAAAGTTTCCAACCGGTTTCTCATACGTAAACAGCAGTTGACCGGCTTTGCCTGGTGTAACGTTGTTGTCAGTCCTCGTGTAAGGAGGAATAATGCGTGCCATCACGTTTCCGACTTTCATAAAGGTCGGATTGTAGCCTATCGCGATTGCGATTTATCCTATCGCGACACTGTTGCTCGCGTTGGTCGAAGTCCAATGACTGTTAGCAGAATATGGAGTCGGTGGGTTCAGGAGGGTAATACGGAACGCCGTGCTGGATCCCAACAGCCTCGTATCACAAGCAGTCGAGATGCCAGGCATCTTATCCGCATGCCTGTAACGGATCGTGCAGCCACGTCTCGATCCCTGAGTCAACAGATGGAGACGTTTGCAAGACAACAACCATCTGCACGAACAGTTCGACGAAATTTGCAGCAGCATGGACTATCAACTCGGAGACCATGGCTGCGGTTACCCTTGACACTGCATCACAGACAGGAGCGCCTGCGATGGTGTACTCAACGACGAACCTGGATGCACGAATGACATAACGTCATTTTTTCGGATGAATCCAGATTCTGTTTACAGCATCATGATGGTCGCATCCGCGTTTGACGACATCGCGGTGAACGCACATTGGAAGCGTGTATTCGTCATCGCCATACTGGCGTATCACTCGGCGTGATGGTATGGGGTGCCATTGGTTACACGTCTCGGTCACCTCTTGTTCGCAATGACGGCACTTTGAACAGTGGACGTTACATTTCACATGTGTTACGACCCGTCGCTCTACCCCTCATTCGATCAATCTGAAACCTTACATTTCAGAAGGATAATGCACGACCGCATGTTGCAGGTCCTATATGGGCCTTTCTGGATACAGAAAATGTTCGACTGCTGCACTGGCCAGCACATTCTCCAGATCTCTCACCAATTGGAAACGTCTGTTCAATGGTGTCCGAGCAACTGGCTCGTCACAATACGCCAGTCACTACTCTTGCTGAACTGTGGTATCGTGTTGAAGCTGCATGGGCAGCTGTACCTGTACACGCCATCCAAGCTCTGTTTGACTCAATGCCCAGGCGTATCAAGGCCGTTATTACGGCCAGAGGTGGTTGTTCTGGGTACTGATTTCTCAGGATGTATGCACCCAACTTGCGTGAAAATGTAATCACATGTCAGTTCTAGTATAATATATTTGTCCAATGAATACCCGTTTATCATCTGCATTTCTTCTTGGTGTAGCAATTTTAATGGCCAGTAGTATGGTAATAGTAAAGGTGATAGAGGCTGATACAAAAAGTATTTATAGGTGCTCGAAAGTGGTTTTTCTGATATAGCGATTTCTGAAGGAGGGTAATTTAGGTAGACCGCACAAGCTAAGGCAATACTGGGAAATGAGGAAGATCTAGTTGGAAAGAAGGACGTAATGGGATAACGAGTGCAAAAAGGGACAAAGGCAGATATAATCGTTGCTTCTGTCGATACGTCATTAAGTGCCTTTTGAAGCTAGAGATGTTACTCAGTTCTCTGATATAATGTGGGAGTATTCCAGAGCCGTGTTCCTTCTACTAAAAAAGACTTCGGGAAAATGGCTGAATGAGGATTTGAACAGAAAGGATTTTGCACTGATGGGAACGATTGTTTCTGCTTGGTAACACAAGAGCGTTAAGGTCGAGGAGATAGATGAGGAAATGTGCACGTCGATAAGAAAATCCCTGCTATCTTCATCACAGCTCTTTTTATTATATATAGAGCATCCTCAAGGTTTGGTTGTTTGTGTATTTGATTTCATATTTCACTTCATGAAACTAGTATTTACATTATATACTAATTATAGCATTTCCGTTTATTTCTGTGTACAGAAATCAGTTTCTGAAACAAATTCCAAGATATTTTTGTCCCCCCCCCCCCTCCCCCGCTACGTTTATTTTTTTCAGTGTTCTAACAAACATCCCAACATCACTTCTATCAGAAATAACCGACTTCACGTAAAAACAATAATACAAATAAATCTCTCGTATTAAAGGAGAATCTGACAAAAAATGTTAAGAGTAGGGAAACCTGACCCATTAGTACTGAAACAAGAATAAGGTCTCTAGAACGATGTTTTAGAATAAATGAAAGATGACTGTTCCCAAAATACACTGAATATTACACCAATTGGACTGAAACTATTACTGGTGTCGATCAAAGTAGATAATTTCCCATATCAGAATACAACAGTATGACGCGTTTTCATATTTAAACAAACTGTAGTCAAAACATGTGTTTTAAATTTAATCCTCTCTCGTAATCTGAAAACACGAATGAAAATCCTCTTACTCTCACTGGTCGAAACCAACAGCCTTAACGAATGGCTCTGAGCACTATGGGACTTAACATCTATGGTCACCAGTCTCCTAGAACTTAGAACTACTTAAAGCTAACTAACCTAAGGACATCACACAACACCTAGTCATCACAAGGCAGAGAAAATCCCTGACCCCGCCAGGATTCGAACCCGGGAACCCGGTCGTGGGAAGCGAGAACGCTACCGCACGACCACGAGCTGCGGACCAGCCTTAACGGCGGACCCCATATGAAACACGTGTTTTATCAACTCATTGCATAAAACACCACTTACTTCGACTTTAAATTTGCAAATACACGCAAATAAAGGCGTAAAAATCGCAAACAAAGCAAATCCCCATTTATAAGTAGAAAAAACAGCGGTAAATGGAATAATTTTATATCACAACAGAACAATGTGTAACACATGTAAATGTAAAAAAAATGGAAGCCTTGTCCAAATGAAAGCCTGTACATACAGATTTTACGTTGCTATGAAAATAATTTAACGTCAAGTTTAGTTTCAGTTTATTTTTTTAGTTACTAGAAGGGAAAAAAATACGTGCGAACGAAGTGACATACTCGTAGATAGCAACAGCTTCTGACACAAGTAACGAGACCCATCGCCTCATCTTTGAGCTGAATTGCACAGCATTACTGTCTATTGGCACAGCATACCTTACAAGGATACGAATGATTCCAACATACTGTCAATAGGCGTGAAGTCGAAAAACTACCCAAACATTGTGAGACTGTTTTAGATAATGTAGGAGACTACATTGCTACTGAATTATTTCTTATATTTTCCACCGTGTCAATAAGCTAACAAAAAACCGTTTTAGTATGAACCGTAGTAATAAAAATGAATTACAATGTATCATGACAAAGTTGCAAAAAAGTCTTTTTTAATAAAACAAAGTACCTCAAATTGTCACAGATAAGCAGTAAAATACGCATTTTCGGTTCTAAAACGGTCTGGTCTATATTCACTCCACAGTCATACTAAAGTAGCGTTACTGGTCTATCACGGAAGTATGATAATGTAACAGTAGATGTATATACATTACCAAATCTAATTAAGAAAACACTCAGCGCGACTATTAAGTCAGAAAAATTGACAGAAGCAGAAAAATCAGGCACTAACAAATGAGTAATTCAGCAGTTTTTTCACGTTTACATCTGTAGGCCTCAGGATCAAGGTAATGGCGAAATTTATGGGAGAGAAGTTGTCTTAGTATTTTTTATTGAATTATGAGTTGCCAGCTAGTGGTTATTCCCAGAAGAGGTAAAAATGTCTTCAACAGGATAATAACCTAAACCTAACAGTCTCTTCAGTTAGAAAGGCATTGACCAAAAAGTAAGATTCAAAAACTGCAAAGATAATTAAACAAAATTGAATCATGGCATTCCAGGTTCGATTCCAGCTTCTGATAACATGAAATGAGGAGCAGTTGTGATGAGAAAGTGAAACAAGGAACAGAAAATGCCGTCAGTAATGTGTCGAATATATCATTCTTAATCAAAACTGTCATTCACTCTATAAAAACCAAAGATACAAAAAGTATCATCGAATCACAACAATCTCAATGTAACTGCCGCTGATGCTTTGCCAATAATAGCGAAAAGACTTCTAATGCCACGTGCCTCTACAAACGTACCAACAAACTGTGGGGTCCCTGATACGCAGTATCAGTTCCAAAGATGGACAAACAAGCTAATAAGCAGTTGGTCATAATATTTTGGCTTATCTGTGTGTGTATCTTTCTGCTGATTATCCACGCTGGTCTCTTACCCGTTTTCCGTGCCAAGATGCTGTCCCCATAGCTAGCGGTTCACGGTAACAAAGAGGACGGAGCCAAGTCCGTGCTGTACGGCGGGCGATCAAACACCTTCCAGCAACAACGCTGCGGGAGACTCCCTGCTGCAGCTGCAGAGCGCGGCCGAGAACTTTCATGAAGAAGCAAAACATTCCTTTCACTTGTTCCGAATTACCCTTCGTAGATTATGTTGTGGAATCGCCTGATCCACTCGCTGATAAAGGTCTCTGGTTGACACTCGCATCCTTCCCTGACTGCGTGGATTAAGAACGGCTGCCGGCCGCGGTGGCCGAGCGGTTCTAGGCGCTGCAGTCCGGAACCTCGGGACTTCTCCGGTCGCAGGTTCGAATCCTGCCTCGGGCATGGATGTGTGTGATGTCCTTAGGTTAGTTCGGTTTAAGTAGCTCTAAGTTCTAGGGGACTCATGGCCACAGCAGTTAAGTCCCATAGTGCTCAGAGCCTCTTCAACCATTAAGAACGGCTGTACGTCCTGCTTCATGGTTACTGCATCAGTGCCGCACTTTGTTGTCACACATCACAGTTATATTATGTGGGCTGCATGGAAATCAGGCTCAACCACTGACCATGAAGAAATCGAATGACGGAACACATTCTGTTGTTATAGGCAACTTAACACACTCACTATGCGCTCAGACCTGAAAAGTGCGATGTCCCGCAGTCTACGGGCATACTTCAGGCACTTCAGAACACAAGTACACAAAGCTTCATCGGATTTTCACTGTGGCTTTAATTTAGCGACGGATCGGACCTTGAAAAGAAAAGTAGTTCCGGTGTATTATTGTAATTACGAGGGGTAGTCACAAGGTTACAATTGTGAAACTTGATGATGGTGTTATTCCTCTACAAATTCACCCACCAATGTCACCTATCCTTCACAGCGACGGATGACTGGGTGTCTACTATGGTTGCTGAAGTCCACATTTTGGCTGTTCAAGAAAAGTTCCACATCGTAATTCGCATCGGCATCATTCTGCATCCTGCGCAGAATGATGTGGGGGTTTGTTGTGGAGCGGAACCTAGCCGCCGGTGAACTTCGCCACATTCACACTAACGTACAAGATGTTCTAAACTGATCCACGACTGATTTTCACAATTGCCACGATTGTGACGCGCCAGCCGTCGAGCACCGCGGCCTCCACCTCTCTTGTGATTCCCAGTCAACCACAAAGAGACGATCTGTCTCTTCGTTCTTCACCATTCAGACTTACATGTCATTCACATCAATGTGACCACCACCTACGTTTGACGTCAACCTGCGATAACCACTCACAGACGGCAGGTGGCATCACTGGCAGTCGACAGTATATAAAGCGCGTCGGTGGAACCCGGAAATCAGTGCAGCCGTCGTCGTAATACGGAAACGGAACAATTTACCTGCGGTCTAAAATGGCAATATCATTGGCTTTCGGGCCAAGGATGGAAGCATTTTCGAAATGACTAACTTTGTAACCTGTTTCCGTGCCGCCGTGGTTAAAGTATACAGTGCATAGCAAAATGGCACTAACGAAAACCGGAGCTGAGGCAACTTTGGTGCACAACAACCCGTCAGATGGCAGAAATGAACGACGGCAGCAGAGATGTGTACGGGCGAATAGGCGTGTGACAGTTGAGCGTCTGACTGCCTAGACGAACCGAGGGGCTACCAGCAGTGTCCTCTCAACGACGTTCATCCAATGCTTCTACGTGTGGGCTTCGACAGCAGGCACCTGGTTCACGCACCTGTGCTAAGTGCTCTTCATCGGCAACAAAGCCTGGAATTTGAACCTCCTTTTACGCCCCGTCGAGCTGATGACTTTTTGGTGTGTATGGCTTTAAACCTTCAAAGCAAACTCCCTGCAACAGTCTTCAGGAGGATCCAGGACGGAGGGCATTCGCCGCGCTGGATTAGCCGAGCGGTCTGCGGCGCTGCAGTCATGGACTATGCGGCGGGTCCCGCGGAGGTTCGAGTCCTCCCTCGGGCATGGGTGTATGTGTTTGTCCTTAGGATAATTTAGGTTAAGTAGTGTGTAAGCTTAGGGACTGATGACCTTAGCAGTTAAGTCCCGTAAGATTTCACACACATTTGAATATTTTTGGAGAGCATTCCCGGGGTGATATTGTTATTCCGGAAGGTACAATGGATCAACATTAGTATGCATCTACTCTTGTTGACCATGTCCACCCGCTCATGCAGTTTGTTTTTGCTCGGCATGACGGCAACTACTGGCAGGACAACACAGCGTGTCACACAGCTCACAGTGTACGTGCGAGGTTCGAAGATACCGCTGGCAACATAATTGCTCCTGCCTCCCTCTGTACCGGCGGGACCGCCTCTCGTGACATCTAGTGGTCCATTCCGAAATACATAGGAGTATCCGGGTAATTTCGATCAGATAGTTTAGGTGATCTCTAACTTGAAAATTAGCGACAGGATTTGAGATATCTGCGTTTGGCAGAGTAACGTGCTTGTACCAAAGTACAGAAGTCATGGGATAGCGTAGCGATATGCTGGTATATAGTATCTTGTACACAACGTACAAAATGGCAGCTGATTGGCGGAGCTGTCGTTTGTACGCAGGAGATTCATGTGAAATGGTTTCCGACGTGATTGTGGCCGCACGACGAGAATTAACAAGACTTTGAACGCGGAATGGTTGTTAGGGTTAGATGCATGGGCCATGCCATTTCGAAAATCGTTAAGAAATGAAATATTCCGCGATGCGCCATGTGAAGAGTGTGCCAAGAAAAATGTGTTACTTCTCACCACGGACAACGCAGTGACCGACGACCTCTTCACGACCGCCAGCACTGGCGTTTGCATAGACTTATCAGTGCTAACAGACAGGCAACACTACGTGAAATAACCAGAGAAATCAATGTTGGACGTACGACGGACGTTTCCGTTAGGGCAATGTGGCGAAATCTGGCGTTTATGGGCTATCGGAGCAGAAGACGGATGCGAGTGTCTTTGCTAACGGCAGGACATCGCCTGCAGCACTACTCCTGGGCTTGTGACCATATCGGTTGGACCCTAGACAACTGGGAAACCGTGATCTGGTCAGGTGAGATCCAACTTCAGTTGGTAAGAGCCTATGGTAGGGTTCGAGTGTGGCGCAGACCCCACGAAGCCATGGACTCAAGTTGTCAACAAGGTACTGTGGATGCTTTTGGTTCGCTGTGGTTACGTAAAATGGATTGGGTCTTCTGGATGTTCGGCTACTTGAAGACCATTCGCAGCCATTCATAGACGTTATGTTACCAAACAACGATGGAATTTTTATGGATGATAATGCACCATGTCACTGGGTCAGTATTGTCCGCGATTAATTTGAAGAGCACTGTGGACAGTGCACAAAATCCTGCAACGACAACACTTTCGCAATTACGAATGGCTATACAGGCGGCATGGCTCAATGTTTCTGCTACGGTATGCCGGAAGAAAGGTCCTACACGGTAGTAGGAGGTATCCCATGAATTTTGTTACGTCAGTCTATAAGTAGAGTATTACACAAATTCATACTTGCATTCCTCGCTAATGCGTAGAAATTATTTGTATGAAGATCTTAGACATCCACTGTCGTGATCACCCGCTTAGAATCAGGAGGGATCAAAGAGAAATAGCTTTTTTAATCATGTCCACACATAACAAATCAGGTATCTCATGCGAATTGCGCTTCCATATTAGCGAACACACATCTTATACCTAGGCCCTAATAGTGGGAGACAGAGACAGAGCACACTTACTTGACGTATAATTCCGACATTGTCGTTGGTAAATATGAAATTTACAGTTTCGTTGTATCTAATATACTGCAAATACAATAAGTGCTCGCATAAATTTTCATAAGAATTGTGAATATTTTGCTTTGCTAGAGTCGTTTCCTTAGGGTAAAGTTATTTGGATGCGAAATTCTACGTCACTGTTTTTCGATGAATAAGGGCGACGCAGAGAGGTAACAGTGCTACCACACTAACCGAATTAGACCGGGACTTCCGATTGAGTAATTGATGACGGCAGTACACACAGTTGCTCTATTGTTTTTGGATTCAGTTTCGGAGAAGCGTTGCAGCAGGTAGCTTCCCATTTGGCTGCAGTCCCAAAGCGACGACGTAACCAGCAACACGCCGTGCCCACTGTCTAGACACGGGACGCGGGTGTCTGGCACTCTGTGACAAGGGCTTACCCACATTACGCGCTGTGTACCCAAGCATTCAACTGTCTCACGTTAGTGTCTTTTGATGTCACTCTTTGTTTTCCCTTCTCGGCATGGTTATGCGCATAGGCTTCATCAACCATCACATTAATATCGTTTCGCAACGACGCACCTTGACATTTAACCGACTGATTTGAAAGATAAGTGTTGCATTAGTCTTACATCGAAAACCCTGTGTCGTTTTATAGCGCAGTTGACTGACTTCGAAGTAGTTCATATTTCGACGAACAGTAAGCAATATTCTAGATTTTTTTGGATGAGATAGTGTAGAGCAGCGCGCGCACACACACACACACACACACACACACACACACACACACACACACACACACACACACGCGCACACAAACACACACGCGCTCGCGCTCGCGCGCGCGCCTAGTTACGAGGGCATTCAAAAAGAAATTGTAGGTTACATATTATTATGACAGATGGACGCCGCACTACACCTCAGAGTGATACGAATACAAAATAAATTTCTCAGTACAGTGAGAAAGTCTTTGTAAACAACGATCGGAACATTCTGTCCGAGGTGGCGCAGTGGTTAGACACTGGACTCGCATTCGGAAGGACGACGGTTCAATCCCGCGTCCGGCTGTCTTGATTTAGGTTTTCCGTGATTTCCCTAAATCACTCTAGGCAAATGCCGGGATGGTTCCTCTGAAAGGGCACGGCCGACTTCCTCCCCCTTCCTTCCCTAATCCCATGAGACCGATGACCACGATGTCTGGTCTCCTTCCCCAAACCAACCAACATTCTGTCTGTCTTTTAGTTCCCCGACAATAGATGTCTGCTTCCTCGTCACGGAGCCAATCGAGAACCGGTCTGTGAACGTTCTTGTTGTTGTTGTGGTCTTCAGTCCAGAGACTGGTTTGATGCAGCTCTCCATGCTACTCTATCCTGTGCAAGCTTCTTCATCTCCCAGTACCTACTGCAACCTACATCCTTGTGAATCTGTTTAGTGTATCCATCTCTTGGTCTCCCTCTACGATTTTTACCCTCCACCCTGCCCTCCAATACTAAATTGGTGATCCTTTGATGCCTCAGAACATGTCCTACCAACCGATCCCTTCTTCTAGTCAAGTTGTGCCACAAATTTCTCTTCTCCCCAATTCTATTCAATACCTTCTCATTAGTTATGTGATCTACCCATCTAATCTTCAGCATTCTTCTGTGGCACCACATTTCTAAACCTTCTATTCTCTTCTTGTCTAAACTATTTATCGTCCACGCTTCACTTCCATACATAGCTACACTCTATACAAATACTTTCACAAACGACTTCGTGACACTTAAATCCATACTCGATGTTAACAAATTTGTCTTCTTCAGAAACGCTTTCCTTGCCATTGCCAGTCTACATTTTACATCCTCTCTACTTCAACCATCGGCAGTTATTGTGCTCCCCAAATAGCAAAACTCATTTACTACTTTAAGCTTCTCATTTCCTAATTCCCTCAGCATCACCAGATTTGATTCGATTACATTCCATTATTCTCGTTTTGCTTTTGTTGATGTTCATCTTATTCCTCCTTTCAAGACACTGTCCATTCCGTTCAGCTGCTCTTCCAGGTCCTCTGCTATCTCTGACAGAATTACAATGTCATCGGCGAACCTCAAAATTTTTATTTCTCCTCCATGGATTTTAATTCCTACTCCGAATTTTTCTTTTGTTTCCTTTACTGCTTGCTCAATATACAGATTTAATAACAATTGGGATTGGTTACAACCCTGTCTCACTCCCTTCCCAACCACTGCTTTCCTTTCATGCCCCTCGACTGTTACATTTCGCACTCTGTGTTTTACCCCTACCACCTTCAGGATTTGAAAGTTTTTATCATCGGAAAATTTGTGATTGCTGGGAATCACTTCCTCGATTGTCTGGACATATCGACTGTGCCCACTGTCGATGGCCTTCATTCCCAATCACCAAAACCCACCTCTGTGCAGCCTTGACCAAACTGTAGAGTATTTCACAACAAATTGCCGTGACACTGCGTTTGGTACTTACACCAACAGAACACAAAGGCGAATGTGCGTGCAATTTAGGCGTTTTGTCTGCGAAAATCGTTGTCTCCGGCGTACGAAAACTTTGGAGTCTGTCTCAAGTTGGCACTCCATTTCACTCCTCCAGAATTGTTACCGTAGGAAGCCCGGAACATCTACTCTCTTCCCGTAATCCACCACTTTTGTTGTGCAATGGTATCTGCGTGAGACGATCAGTCACACTTAATTTTTGAAGTCATCTCGTATTAAGGCCATACAAATGTTTGCTTAAAAATAGGGCGAGTTACAACGACAAAACAGAGCGAAAGAGTGTGTCTGAGAGATTACATTATGCACTAGTATAGGGACGTCAAAAAACTGCCGTTTTAGTGTGCTGCTGCAGCCTATATGGAACACAGTGCAACTTAGATGCAGTATATAAGCACCAACATGTAGGCAAGGGATTAGCGTGGCATTCAGATGATTCAGACATGCCTTTGGGAAGTGCAGAAACTCGAACTATGGCGATGTTGTTACCAAATGCGTCCTAACAGAACAAACGTGCCTTTGTTCTCTTCATGGATGCCAAAGACCAATCACGGATAGACATTCATTGGAGAACGAAGAATGTGTATGTGACGTCTGTCGAAAATCACCATTGTGGAATGGTGCGCCAAATTCCGTGCTGGTCGCGATTCGGCGCAAGACGCACGCTACAATTGGCGTAACGCAGAAGTTACGTCAACTCAAGCGGGAGACACGCGAGCACCCGCCCTGTACTCCTGATCTCTCCCCATTCGAGTACTATGAGTTCTGTCTCTTAAAAAAGGCCTTGAACGGTCGACGATTCAAAAAATGGTTCAAATGGCTCTGAGCACTATGTGACTTGGAACATCTGAGGTCATCAGTCCCCTAGAACTTACAACTACTTAAACCTAACCAACCTAAGGACAACACACATATCCATGCCCGAGGCAGGATTCGAACCTGCGACCGTAGCGGTCACGTGGTTCCAGACTAAAGCGCTTAGAACCGCTTGGCCACACCGGCCGGCTGGTCGACGATTCGCGTTGGACGAGCATGTGCAGCAGACAGTCACGGACCTCTTCACGCAGCGGGACACGGTGTTTTAACAAAAGGACATCTGCTACCTTTTGCGTCGGTCGGATGAGTCTCTGTGCTTATAGCTATTTTGCCTCATTTGCATACAGATTCCGGTCTGTGCGGCCTTTGAATGGAAACTTTTTGATCGTCCCTTACACACAAAAATGTTACAATAGAACATTCTCAGGGCATAAATGTTTTAATATATCCAACGTACGTTGAATAAGCGAAAATGTAAGTAATGTAAAAAGAAAGACAAAAACGATTCATCTTAAAAATGTTTTGGAGATAGACATTGTGCTTTACATTGTAAAAGACAAAATCCAAACAAAATCAATTATACTCCAATTAAAATTGCTTTGTGATCGACATTTGCGCGAGTCCAGTGGTATGACCCAGCCGCCATCCAATCGTAACTGTTTCTCGTTTGCTACGTGCTTGCCGTGTTGACTGTTTTATAGGCACATACTGAGAGTTTTGTCCAGCGTGGCTGGCTGCACGCCGGTAACACTGCCCACCGCCACTGCAATCTGTCAGTCACAAAGTAATTTTAGTGGAAGTATATGAATAACCTGTACTCAAAATATTATGTAAAAGCGCATTTCAAAAATTCTCAATAAAGGTGGGCGGCTGCCACCGAGGGTGTTTTCTATAAGCGGCTCTTGGAGGGACCCCTTGCTGTTTTATTCACAGATGTGTCAGTGTCGGACCCTCTCCCCATAATCATACAACAGGAGAGCTGAAAATGTGTAAGCACCCTTTTCCGTTTCGGATTACTTTCAAATTTCGTCGAACGGCTGTGAATTGACCCCAGTGATTCCTTCTAGTACACGAGAGCAAATATTGCTATCGCACTGCACTCCGAAGAGATGCGCTCAAGTTCAATTGGGATGCTGCCCCCAAAGCGTCCTCAGAGAAGTGTTGAAACGTCTTGGGGTGTCACAAGTGTCAAAGGTTGCCAAGAACGTCTCCTGATGCTCATCGCGTTACGAACTACCGTTTTGACCACGAAATGTTTGGTAATCAACGTCCCTAAGAAAGGGGTGATTTCATTGGGGTCCATCGTGACACCCCGATAGGACATTTCGTGTCAGTTCTGAGCGACGGTGTGTCTGACATGTTTTCTTCGTCCACCCTTAATAAAATCGCATGATGTCAACGCTGGTCGTCTCGATTTCGACCTACTTCGCAGAGGCGTTAAAAGAAAAAAATGGTTCAAATGGCTCTGAGTACTATGGGACTTATCATCTGTGGTCATCAGTCCCTTAGAACTTAGAACTACTTAAACCTAACTAACCTAAGGACATTACACACATCCATGCCCGAGGCAGCATTCGAACCTGCGACCGTAGCGGTCACGCGGTTCCAGACTGAAGCGCCTAGAACCGCACGGCCACACCGGCCGGCCCGTTAAAAGAAGGGGTGGTATGTTGATAAGGGGGAGGGGGGGTTACGACCTTCCCATCTTGCGACGTCCGAGCTGAGTTTGGGTAGTATTGCGGCGAAATTTGGCACCAATGTGAGGTCATTAATCGACATAAAACGTCACATGAACTTCTAAGATCTAACTTCTTTTCGCACGTGCTGTTTGACATGTCGACAATCCCAATGCTGACATCGCAGAGCGCTTTTGCATAGCTACAGAGGAATATTGTACGCACTTTTGAGCAAAATGTCAAATTTCTGCATCGCAGTGGGAGACAGTTATGGCATATTGAAAAAAGTTATGCCTGAAATCTGCTCCGCAGTGTAGAAGAACCAGTAGTTGAATATGAACTCCTAACAACGGAGCAACGCGGTTTATTTCATATTAACAAACATTGTCAGAGGTAAAAGAAGTGATCCCTGACGGATAAAAAATAATAGGACTGACGGATCGAACCTGATGTCTTGGTATACGCAGTGTACCACTTAACATCTTTTGCTTTTTGGTCGCTGATAGCAAAAAAGAAGGCGTGATTCGAGTGCAACCATGGGCGGCTGTGCAGTCTGCCGCCTTACACCTTCTAGTGGACATTAACCCGGGGTGTGTCAAACCTTCACGTTTTCGGCGGGTGGAACTGTGCTGGGGATACTTTCAGTGTGGTGTCCGAATGTTTGTGGAGGAATGGCAACCCAAACTTCCTCAAGAGTCGAAATCAGAGACGCTAGGGTCTCGAGCGAGATCAGAGGAAGTGGTGATGTTAGACGATAGGGTCCGAAGAGACGAAAGCGTTGTAATTCATGCCAAAGTTACTATATCGACATTATCGTTTGAGAGATTCAGCAAATGTGAAGATGTTTAAGATACGTATCATTTATTGTTCCGTCGCAGTTGCACATTTTTGTTTAGATTACGTGTTTCGATCACTCTGGATCATCTTCAGTACTCTGATGTATGGATGTGAAGGAAAGGCGGGTTTGCTGACGCAAGTCCAAAAATGATCCAGAGTGATCAAAACATGTAATCTAGTCATAAATGTGTATTTGAGACGGAACAATAAATTAGAATTATCTTAATTGATCCCAAAGGTTTTCCACTGGATTCAGGTGGCGATTCCATAAAGCATCGCCTCAAAAATGTTGCTTCATGATAGAGTGCAGTTTTCTGATGGTACAGTCACTCAATTCTCTCTGTCTGCGGCTCGTGGACTTTGTAAAAATTGGACTGTGTAAAAATTCGGACTTTATACGGGCGCTGATGACCGCGCAGTTGAACGCCCCGCGAACCGAACATGATGATGATGATGATGATCATCATCATCATCATCATCATCATCATCGTATTCTCCTGGTTGTTCCTCTACTGCATGCAGAACACAGCGACCTGAAATGTGTTCATATCCTTACGCATATAGCGCTTACTTATGCTCAATAAGGGAACCACACCCTAACCACGAAAAACATTCCCATACCGTAACACAACTCTACCGCATTATTTTCACTATTGCCAATATACTTGATGGCAAATAACATTCTCCAAGCGTTTGGCAAACCCAGTCGCTTCCATCGGATTGTCATAGGGTATAGCGTCACTCATCACTCCAAAATCACTCGTTTCCACTGATCCACCGTCCAGATGCGTCGCTCTTTATACCACCACGTTGCTTGTCATCGATTACGGGTATGTATGGCTTATAACGACTACCCTGCGGGCTTTCAGATAAAAATACGATGTGGTGTAGCCCTCAGCTACGTACCCTCTGACTCAGAGTTGAAATATTAAAAGTTTTGGCTGGTTTCGTTGTCTAGGGGCTGGGATACGTAGTTGCCAGATTACAGGCCAAATACTGCTGAGTCTATAGTATACAATACGAATATACACATGAATCGAATGGTCGAAGGTTCCTATTGTAAGCGTATTGTCATATCGCTGGCTTAGTTGTGGAGTATCTTTGCGGGCAGGCGCGTCTGTAGAGTGTCGAGTACAGGACACGAAACTGTTATGTTGTGTAGTGTGTAGCTCTGTATGCAAGAAGCATTGTTAGTATTCAGGTTGAAGTGTTGCTACAAGTGCTACTACAGGAAAGTGATTAAATATGGAAGTTATTCAGAGGAAAGTGCGTCAAGATGTAATTAAAAATGAGCAGTGCCGCCGATAACGTATTTGTGTATCCTCTCGTTGCGTGTCGCACAGTATCAATCATCCGCGCCGTGTTCGGTCTCCCAGAATGAACTGATGTGAATTTGTAGAAATTAGTTACCCTAAAAGAGTGTAGTCAAATGCCAGCGTCTTGTAGCGAGCGTGAGGACGTGCGTTCGATCAACGCGTTTCCGTATTATCAACAATCAGCCGCGCCGCGACGGTTACGCGAACGCTCGTACAAATGAGAACTGAGAACTGAAAAATTAGCTTTACGAATAGTGTTATATCATTACTAGTGACAAGGAGGACTATTACCAGATATCTGTATGTGTGACGAGCGTAAGAACTTTCGTTCGATCATTCGGCTTCCGCATCATCAACAATCACCCGCGTCGTGTCGGTTACGCGTACGCTCGTCCGAATGATCTTTTTGGACTGTTGCCGGCCGCGGTGGTCTAGCGGTTCTAGGCGCGCAGTCCGGAAACGCGAGACTGCTACGGTCGCAGGTTCGAATCCTGCCTCGGGCATGGATGTGTGTGATGTCCATAGGTTAGTTAGGTTTAAGTAGTTCTAAGTTCCAGGGGACTGATGACCACAGTAGTTAAGTCCCATAGTGCTCAGAGCCATTAGAACCATTCTTTTGGACTGTTAATCACCAAGATTGTTAATTGGGATAAACAGTTAAGAGTTAGAGTGTAAACAGTACAACCTGTGATTTCCATATCGTCTCAGAATATACACTCCTGGAAATGGAAAAAAGAACACATTGACACCGGTGTGTCAGACCCACCATACTTGCTCCGGACACTGCGAGAGGGCTGTACAAGCAATGATCACACGCACGGCACAGCGGACACACCAGGAACCGCGGTGTTGGCCGTCGAATGCCGCTAGCTGCGCAGCATTTGTGCACCGCCGCCGTCAGTGTCAGCCAGTTTGCCGTGGCGTACGGAGCTCCATCGCAGTCTTTAACACTGGTAGCATGCCGCGACAGCGTGGACGTGAACCGTATGTGCAGTTGACGGACTTTGAGCGAGGGCGTATAGTGGGCATGCGGGAGGCCGGGTGGACGTACCGCCGAATTGCTCAACACGTGGGGCGTGAGGTCTCCACAGTACATCGATGTTGTCGCCAGTGGTCGGCGGAAGGTGCACGTGCCCGTCGACCTGGGACCGGACCGCAGCGACGCACGGATGCACCCCAAGACCGTAGGATCCTACGCAGTGCCGTAGGGGACCGCACCGCCACTTCCCAGCAAATTAGGGACACTGTTGCTCCTGGGGTATCGGCGAGGACCATTCGCAACCGTCTCCATGAAGCTGGGCTACGGTCCCTCACACCGTTAGGCCGTCTTCCGCTCACGCCCCAACATCGTGCAGCCCGCCTCCAGTGGTGTCGTGACAGGCGTGAATGGAGGGACGAATGGAGACGTGTCGTCTTCAGCGATGAGAGTCGCTTCTGCCTTGGTGCCAATGATGGTCGTATGCGTGTTTGGCGCCGTGCAGGTGAGCGCCACAATCAGGACTGCATACGACCGAGGCACACAGGGCCAACACCCGGCATCATGGTGTGGGGAGCGATCTCCTACACTGGCCGTACATCACTGGTGATCGTCGAGGGGACACTGAATAGTGCATGGTACATCCAAACCGTCATCGAACCCATCGTTCTACCATTCCTAGACCGGCAAGGGAACTTGCTGTTCCAACAGGACAATGCACGTCCGCATGTAGCCCGTGCCACCCAACGTGCTCTAGAAGGTGTAAGTCAACTACCCTGGCCAGCAAGATCTCCGGATCTGTCCCCCATTGAGCATGTTTGGGACTTGATGAAGCGTCGTCTCACGCGGTCTGCACGTCCAGCACGAACGCTGGTCCAACTGAGGCGCCAGGTGGAAATGGCATGGCAAGCCGTTCCACAGGACTACATCCAGCATCTTTACGATCGTCTCCATGGGAGAATAGCAGCCTGCATTGCTGCGAAAGGTGGATATACACTGTACTAGTGCCGACATTGTGCATGCTCTGTTGCCTGTGTCTATGTGCCTGTGGTTCTGTCAGTGTGATCATGTGATGTATCTGACCCCAGGAATGTGTCAATAAAGTTTCCCCTTCCTGGGACAATGAATTCACGGTGTTCTTATTTCAATTTCCAGGAGTGTAGATGTTCATACCAGACATAGGACAGTGTTGAGTTTTAACGTTGAGTGGCTCCCCTAAACCCGCTTGCATATTTCGATAAATAATTCCAGGCAAGCCAACAACAGTGTGGAACAGAACAGTACGACCGCCGCGGGATTATCAGGTACGTGGTGTGGACAGGGCGCACGGTCAAGAAAAGCAACGGTCACGAAACGAGAAGTCAGTTTCAAGTACCCCACCCATTTGTACTTCCGGGCGTGTTACACTATCACTCGGCAATTGCGAATTTTGAATGAATAAACATTTACAAACGAAAGATTGCAATTAAATAAAATCTGCAGGTGCTATTCTTAACGACTTTAAATGACGAGTACGATAGTAGATGTACCTATAAGAATGCCGTTTATTATTACAAAACACTTGGTTTCGATGGTCCAGTAATTAAATAAAATATAAGTTGAATAACAGGTAAACAATAGATTCCTACTTCACGTAATAAGTTAAGAACAACAACATAGCTCGTGAAATATTCACTTCTAAACGCATACTACTTCTTCACTGCAGAAGTCACGGGAATCTTACAAGTGCACAAGTCGGCACTACGAAATATTTCTATCTCCCGCGACCACGCGCCGACTCTTCCACTCTCCAAGCCTTTTCTCGCGACCTTGCGGCCGTTGCTGTACTTTCCAGGACTCTACGTGTCCTCTGCGACTGTTCCTCGCGAAGCACTGTTCAGAACTCCCCCTCCATTCACTTCGGCAGTCGCCTCCCTTAGTAAAGAGTGCTGTGATTGGCGACAGCGCTCCCGCCATGTCTCCAAGCCAACGTACACTCACAAACATTTTGAAACACATTCGAAATGCTGGATTTACATTTAAATAACTTGAAATTAAATAAATATTCATACGGCTGGACCATAAACACGCTCTAACACACATTATTAAATACATAAACAAATTAAATAAACAGATATCAAAGGAAGAGCAACAAAAGGTAGGCCAGTAGCCTAATGTCTCTGTGCTTTATAAAACACAGTAAATATTTAACCATTTTCTTCAATAATAGTGTGTATCGGATATAAACAAAGACATAGATGAATAAATATATTTATAAGCATGCTGCTACCGTTTCTTCGTGTAACTGTGGAGTACTTATGGCCGGACGCGATCTATAGTAATCAGCCACTTTGACCTCCAATAACTCATGCACTATTCAAGTTACATGCCTGTAATTTATACCAATTTAGGTTTACACTAATAGCTTTCTAAAGACACGTCGAGCGACAAAATCGGATGAAGCGTTTAGATTTTGGAAATTCGTTGCTGGGTGTTACTTGTATAATTTATCATCAAATACCAAACTTTAAACTAAAAAATATATTGAAAATCTAATTACACCATCAGAATCGGCGTGCAAATAACTTTAATGTACATGTTTCTTTTTGAGGTATCATGATTCATCTGGCTACTGTTAATTTCTATACGAACTGTGAAATGTCTGCCATGATGGTTTCACTAAGTCCGCCATCTTTGGCAGTCTCGGCATACAAGTCTCTTTGATCGACACAGCGTCGCCAAGGAATTCCCAGCCACACGGTCGGCCTGAACCCCGGCTAACGTTGGGCACCACGCGGCCGCCGCCGATCCGCGGCCTGCCGAGAGGCCCCAACGCGGCCACGCCAACTCCGAACTTGAGTATTTTCAGGGCGCCACAACTCGCCCACTACCTCACAACCCGACCATTGTACGCCATTTTTTGAACTCCCTATGCACAGTCATTGCAGAAGCTACCCTGGTGGTAGCAATTTGGAACTCGTGAGTGATACCTTCCCCAATGTTCGACGCTCCCTATCCGTCAGTACACGAGGTGTGCGCGGTCTTTGTTTAGCTTTGGTCGCCTCTTCGTATTTCCACTTAACGTTCACGTAACCAGTAGCCGATTTGTGCAGCTTTGGAAGAGGTCAGATGTCCCTGATGGGTTTTTTACTCACGTCCACTTTCGACGTCTCTTAGCTCTGCTGCCTTACCCGCTCTGCTGCCACTGCTTCGCTGCTGACGACACAGTGATCGCCCCTCCTTTTATACGTACAGGTCCGCCTCTCGTGGTATCTAGTAGTCGATGCCGCGTTATACAGAGGTGTCCGGATACTTTTGATCGGATACTCTAGTGGTCTGGTTATCGCTAAGCTATAGCGGAGAATGTGAGCAATTGCCTGACACGCCGAAGTAATTATTAACGTTCACAATACAGCACCGATGATGGTTACTATTCGCTTGTATCCTTTGTCCTTAAGTTGACCAGTTTTTAGAAATGATTCTCACATTTTAATTGCTCGGTCATACAGTTGCAGCAATTCTATCTTATTTCTTGTTTCAATCTGGTATTGTTCTTTAAAGAGTGTATTAAACGAAGGCGGATTCGGTCCTGTAAGGTTGAGATGTTCTTCAAATCTTGTTTTGAAAGTTCGTCCAATTTGTCCTATGTACACACTTCAGGAACAATACCACACAGCCAGTGACTGGACACAATGTCTGTCAGTCCTACATGTTGCAGAAAAAGGCTGTTTACGAAATGTTGTAGAAGAAATAGAAATTTTCATGTATATAAAGAATCATCATGACATCACTTTAAATGAACAGACCGTTCAAATAGCAAAGAAAGTCATCGAAAAATTTCGCTAGTGGACTGTAACAGAAACACATTTACTATTCAACTATCAGAGACAATGAGAACCAGAAATAGCATTATATATACTCTCTGATGTATACCAAAATTAATTTTTGCATGTACAGCAATTGCCAATGGCAACTACATGTATTTTGTAAATAATTCCTTATGATGATTACATATACACTCCTGGAAATGGAAAAAAGAACACATTGACACCGGTGTGTCAGACCCACCATACTTGCTCCGGACACTGCGAGAGGGCTGTACAAGCAATGATCACACGCACGGCACGGCGGACACACCAGGAACCGCGGTGTTGGCCGTCGAATGGCGCTAGCTGCGCAGCATTTGTGCACCGCCGCCGTCAGTGTCAGCCAGTTTGCCGTGGCATACGGAGCTCCATCGCAGTCTTTAACACTGGTAGCATGCCGCGACAGCGTGGACGTGAACCGTATGTGCAGTTGACGGACTTTGAGCGAGGGCGTATAGTGGGCATGCGGGAGGCCGGGTGGACGTACCGCCGAATTGCTCAACACGTGGGCCGTGAGGTCTCCACAGTACATCGATGTTGTCGCCAGTGGTCGGCGGAAGGTGCACGTGCCCGTCGACCTGGGACCGGACCGCAGCGACGCACGGATGCACGCCAAGACCGTAGGATCCTACGCAGTGCCGTAGGGGACCGCACCGCCACTTCCCAGCAAATTAGGGACACTGTTGCTCCTGGGGTATCGGCGAGGACCATTCGCAACCGTCTCCATGAAGCTGGGCTACGGTCCCGCGCACCGTTAGGCCGTCTTCCGCTCACGCCCCAACATCGTGCAGCCCGCCTCCAGTGGTGTCGCGACAGGCGTGAATGGAGGGACGAATGGAGACGTGTCGTCTTCAGCGATGAGAGTCGCTTCTGCCTTGGTGCCAATGATGGTCGTATGCGTGTTTGGCGCCGTGCAGGTGAGCGCCACAATCAGGACTGCATACGACAGAGGCACACAGAGCCAACACCTGGCATCATGGTGTGGGGAGCGATCTCCTACACTGGCCGTACACCACTGGTGATCGTCGAGGGGACACTGAATAGTGCACGGTACATCCAAACCGTCATCGAACCCATCGTTCTACCATTCCTAGACCGGCAAGGGAACTTGCTGTTCCAACAGGACAATGCACGTCCGCATGTAGCCCGTGCCACCCAACGTGCTCTAGAAGGTGTAAGTCAACTACCCTGGCCAGCAAGATCTCCAGATCTGTCCCCCATTGAGCATGTTTGGGACTGGATGAAGCGTCTTCTCACGCGGTCTGCACGTCCAGCACGAACGCTGGTCCAACTGAGGCGCCAGGTGGAAATGGCATGGCAAGCCGTTCCACAGGACTACATCCAGCATCTCTACAATCGTCTCCATGGGAGAATAGCAGCCTGCATTGCTGCGAAAGGTGGATATACACTGTACTAGTGCCGACATTGTGCATGCTCTGTTGCCTGTGTCTATGTGCCTGTGGTTCTGTCAGTGTGATCATGTGATGTATCTGACCCCAGGAATGTGTCAATAAAGTTTCCCCTTCCTGGGACAATGAATTCACGGTGTTCTTATTTCAATTTCCAGGAGTGTATGTATATACAAATCGTGTAATCGTATTATTACGTGACCATTACGAAATATTGTCACTGAAATATGCAACAGAAAATCACATATAAGCAAGTTGAAATTCAGTGAATTGAAATATCGCATATGCATAAATCGTTACAATATAATATACTAAGAGTAACTCATAAGAAATATGTCTCTTTTGGAAAATCCAGGTACAGCTGATCATGGCAGCACCCGATACTAATCCTGTGAAATGAAATACTACCACAAAGCAGCTTTTGTAGAACAATATGACGTACTGACAACTTCAACGAGTGTTAGCCACCAACTTATAGAAATTCACAGAGTGCGCTCTTCGTCGAACGCTAGTGTCACTTTCACAAATTTGATTTTGAGTTCTTCATTGTTTGCCACGCTGACGTGTTTGATCATTTATATGTCTGTGTATTCCTTACAGTCGACGTCTTGTACGAACACTATCAATGATACGTAGTTGTATAAAATTTTTAGACACTACATTCACTAATAGTGTAGACAGCGTTACACACCAGTGCTAATTAGTTTGGACTACGCACACCAAACTCCTTACAGTTTCTTTAAAAAAAAAATTAAATTTATGTTGTGGAAAGAACTGATCGAAATCATTGGTTATTCAATACTGTATGATATTCATAGAATGCAAATTTATTTTCAGATGCCAAAATACGACATATGCCATCTGGCGATATTCGTTTCTTAAGGCTTTCGTGAATGTGATTAATCAGTTTGCATTTGAATGTGATGACATTAAGGTTGACGAGTTACTGTGTATCTATAAAGGACAGGCTCATTTTGATTTTCTTTTTTCGATTATACATCGTGTTATATTTTTGGGTAAGTATAAGTTCTATTCGCATTTATGGTGTTCTTACTCTTTTGGATATTATCATATGCGTATCATTGATACCCATTTAATTGTAGATCCTTCGAAAATGGCGTAACGGTGAAAAGCTTAAGATGTATTAAAATGAATAAAATACTGTGGCCAAGAGAGTATTATTTTTATAGTGCAACTAAATGATCACGACATCTCGTAGAGCATTTATACTGGTATTAGGAATAAAGTGACCCAGTTCCACAACAGAACGGCCTGCTCTCCTGAACACTGAATTAAAAAAGACAAAGATAGAGACGGAATCGGAAGGGGAGGGAAAGGAAAAAAATAAGATGAATAGTTCTAAGAGAAGCTGTTACCAAATCTAGTTAGGAAGAGAGAGGAATATCTGTTTTTTTATGTCTGGAAATTTTCCTCTGAGCCGGCCGCGGTGGTCTCGCGGTTAAGGCGCTCAGTCCGGAACCGCGCGACTGCTACGGTCGCAGGTTCGAATCCTGCCTCTGGCATGGATGTGTGTGATGTCCTTAGGTTAGTTAGGTTTAAGTAGTTCTAAGTTCTAGGGGACTGATGACCACAGAAGTTAAGTCCCATAGTGCTCAGAGCCATTTGAACCATTTTCCTCTGAATAAAATGGAAACCTAATAAAAATACAGAGTTGGCTGTGATTTAAACCGCTCTTTTTCCGGAAAAAACGGATCGCCTCGGTTCATGAATTTCCTTCGCGAAATAGATAGTTCGTATTTGAAATGATAAATCTCTGCGGTGAAAGACGATGGAACGCAATACATCTGAAAGATAATACGGTCCTGTCACGTGGCGGGGGATTTAACGTTCCACTGAAACGGCGTATAATTTGAGTATTCCTTCTCTCATTCGCTGCATCGAGGTATGGACGATCATGCTCCACATTCCATTTTACCGCGTTGATGTTGTTGTCTGCAGTTCGCAAACTTGTTTGTTGTAGCTCTCCGTGGTACCCTATGCTGTGAAAGTCTCTCCATCTCTGCACAAATACTGCAGCCTACATACATTTGAACATGCCCTCTGTAGACGACTTCCTTTCTTCATTTTCTACCTCCCCTCCCCCCCCCCCCCCCCCCCACGCCTCCAGCAGAAAGACGTTTTCCACTTTTCGTTGGTTATCCTGTCTACCCAACTAATCTTCAGCATTTTTCTGCAGTAACACATTTCAAAGTCATCGTTTCTCTTCTCATCTGTGCGAGTCATCGTCTCCATCTCTGCAACACTCCAGACAAATACATCCAGAAGAGAGTTTCTAACAATTAAGTTTATACGTTTCTCCTTTACAGAAGTATTTTCCTTGCTATTACCAGTTGCATTTTATATCTCCTATATTTCTGCTGTCTTTAGTTATTTTGTTACCCAAATAGAAAATCATGTATGTGTCTATAGAAACTCATTTCCTCATTTAATTCCCCAGCATCGCCTGATTTATGAGGGGCTGTTGACTGAAACGAGAAATATAGAAAAAGTGTAAGTGAACTGTTGAGTATTTCAAAATTAACTGCCATAACTCTTAATGCATTTGCCCACTTTGAGGCTAGACGGTCAGTTCCTTCACGGTAAAACGCTTGTGGTTCGTTACGAAAACATGTCTGTAACCCGGCGTGCACATCTTCTATAGACGGGCACGAATGTCTTTCTTCAGGGCTCGAAAAATGTGGAAATCACTTGGGGAGAGATCGAGACTGTTACAGAAGATGTGTAAGGGCTTCCCAGCGAAACCTCTGCAGCGTAGTCGGATCAGCCATGGCACCGTGCTAACTCTCTCGCTGAAGAATTTTCTCTGGGAAGTCCTTAGACACAGTCCCGATCCCTTCCCATGCGATTTCCGTACTGTCGGACTCCTGAGGAAAGACAACGCTTCGGACGAAGAAGTGCACTCCTGCGTACAATGGTGTTTTCTTTCAGGAAATATTTTCCCGTGAAGCCACTGACCATCTCACATTGGGATAAATGTGGTGATAGTTAAGGCGATTACGTTTGAAATAATAAACAGTTTACATATTGTTTTCCATATTCATCGTTTTTATGTGACAGCCCCTTTGTATCTGGATGCAGGCCATGATCCTTGTTTCACTTTTTTTTTCTTACTCGCATTAAAATCTTACATTATCTATTCAGTTCGATTGACTTTCCAAGTCTTTTGCCCATTCTGCTAGGATTACAATGTCACCAGCAGACCTAAATGTTTTTGTTTGTTCTCGTTGAAGTTTAATTCTCCGTTCATATTTCTCGTAGGATTCCTTTACTGCGTGCTCGGTGTATAGGAGAACGGCCACAACGTAAATTGCTACCACCTGTTGTGACTATTCTGGGTATTGTCAGGTTCCTGTACAGTTATGTATTATCTTTAGCAGTCTACATTTTATCCGCGATAAATTCATAATTTCAAAGAGCTTACTCATTCAACTTTGTCAAAAACTTTTTCTAAATTCCAATGCTGCAAATCCGTGTTCGCCTTTCTACCATCTTCTAAGATATGTCTTATGGTCAAATGGTTCAAATGGCTCTGAGCACTATGGGACTTAACATCTGTGGTCATCAGTCCCCTAGAACTTAGAACTACTTAAACCTAACTAACCCAAGGACATCACACACATCCATGCCCGAGGCAGGATTCGAACCTGCGACCGTAGCGGTCACGCGGTTCCAGACTGAAGCGCCTAGAACCGCACGGTCACAACAGCCGGCTCTTATGGTCAGTATTGCCTCAAGTGTTCCCACATTTCTGAGGAACCAAGACTGATCTTCCCACAGGTCACCTTTTAGCAGTGATTCGATTCTTCTATCCATTACTCGCGTTAGTATTTTGCAACCATGACATAGTGTGCAAGCTGATCGTACTTTGTGTTCCAAAAATGAGCAGCATAGAGAAAGAAGTGGTGATACTTACTACAGGACTTGACCATCTTTTCGCACGACAATGCTCAAGCACGTACATGCAAGCTGTTACTGATTTTTTTTGGCTGATGGGGCTGCTAAGTGCTATGCCACCTACTGCACTCCCTTCACTTAAACCCTCGTGAGTTCTACTCGATTTCTAAACTGAAGGAAACACTTCACGGCATTCGCTTCAGAACTGCTACAAATTCGTCTGGCAATAGACCGCGTCGCTCGAGCTGTCAACACAACTGGCACTGCTAAGGGTATCCTGCGACTTCCACATCGCTGGAAATGGGTTATACACAATGTTGATGACTACTTTGAAGTTCAGTAAAACTTTGAAACACGTATCTATTTTGTACGAGCTGCAAATAAATAGTTGGCACTATTAAAGTTCCAACCCTCGTACATAAACTATTTATCAGACAGGATCAGCAGTACTGTAAAATTATTCGCTGACGCTGCTGTTGTATGCAGGGAAGTTGCGTCGTTGGACGGTCGTAACGAAATGCAGAAACACTAGCGAAAATTTCCGCTTCATGTATAATTACGGGTAAACGTATGAAAATGCTTATAGCATAGAGATGGAAGCCGATGTAGTCTGATTGTAAGATCAGCGATGAACATCTAAAGGCCCTCCAAACCGCGTCATATTTAGGGTATTACTAAGAAAGTATATTAAATGAAACGACCATGTAAAGCCAGTGATAGGGGAGGTGAATGGGATATTTAGGAGGGCGTCATGAAAAATTCCTCAGAAATTTGTAGGTGCAGCTCTTACAGCTTTTTCAATAAAACAAACGTTATTAACATTCTACATCTTTATTCTTCATGTCCACATATTTATTTCTCAACATAGTCACGCTGGTGATGAACACATTTCATTCAACAACAGACCAGTTTGTTGATACGGTCACTGTAGAATGCTTGACTTTGTTGACGGAGCCACAACCTCACCTCTGTTTGCACCACTTCATCACTATCAAAGTGAAGTCCATGAAAGTGTTCCTTAAGTTTTGGAAACAGATGAAAACCGGATGTAGCCAAGACGGGACTGTATGGAGGATGATGCATGACACTGAACAGCGCTCGTGTGTTGCCTAGCATTGTCATCTTGAAGGAGACGAACACTTCGAACTCCATACTTGATATTTCTCACTCACCGAAACAGCTGCGTTATACGCTGCCATGTTACAGCTTACAGTTCGCTGCCGTCTAGCGACGAATGGCTGGAAAAATCATTCGAGTGTACGAAATACCCAATGATTACAATGTTGAACTGAGCTAGAAGTCAGTAATATTTCCTGGTGAATTATTGGGACTATACTCTTGATTTTTTCACAGAACGCGGACATATGTTCAGTTTTTCTCCTTAATCAATCACTCTGGAAAAAGAAAGTTTAATTTTTGAGGTATTCTACTTTTTCTGAGTGTTAAAAATGTTATCATCTGAACAAGTATTCTAAAATATAAATCCCTTAATACGCAATAATCTCTCATATTTTTAAATTCAGATAAATTACAGTATATTAGAAGGCCTTAAGGAACAACTTCTGATAATTTCATCTTTCTACTATAATCAGACTCGGAGAAAATGTTCCTTATAGACAAAAAATTAAAGTTAGGGGAAATAGCTTCAAAGAACAGTCCAACAGCTTTCTCTTGATGGCTGTCCTATACTGACTCACCATCTTTGAATAGATTATTGCTGCATTTTCGGAAGACCTAAGCCGTTCCTTGCCAAAAGAAAGCTCAGATGTTGCAGTTCATAATCCCACAGAGAGCCCCATCGTCTGTCAAACTATGTACTTTGTTATATTGCCCTGGTTGAATGATGAAACAGTATCATAAACGGCAAACTGATGAGTGTTTACATTCACAAACACAATTTTATGTAGTTTGTTCGGCATGGTTCACACATTCATATGGATTTTTAGTCCGGCCATGGAAATATTTCTTTAGTAGACTAATATCTGAGAGGTCTCTGAATATTTGTTTTATTTCGTCCATTATGGCAGGTGGTAAGTGATGAGAGTGATATTATTGCTGCTTAGTTACCCTGCCTATATTGTACTTGCACTATCTTCTCCTTTTCGACACATCCCATGTTTGATATTCTCATCGCTTGAAGCTGAGTGAAAAAGCAGCCCAGACTGCTCTTCTTTTAATTCTGCATCTCCTATGTTCTATCTGATTGCTGGACAGTAGTACTTCCGAATATGGTCTATCGCAGCAGCGGTCGACCTTTTTTTCTCATTTTAAGTTTATCCATCCCTCAGTTTCATGCTCTTCACGCTATCCTTGAACCGTAGAGGTCTTCATCGCATCCGTTCCTGAACGTTGGCAAGACACTCTTAATTACAAATGTTTATGTTGTTCCCACAGGGCCTAGGTTCCTCACTTTCTTTGAACGCATTCATACATAATTTATGTATGTAACGTTTTGCCATTTCAGTGAGAGATGATAAGTACTTCTTACAACAGCGACTTCCATACCACCATTTGAACCATAATAATTTGCTACGCGTTCGTCTTCATTTATGTTTTTCATTTTATCCTTGCATCTGCATTGCTTGTAAAGTATTGCCTCATTAACTACCTTGTCAGTGTCCACACTTGTTGCTCTTTCACCACCATTCAGAGCTGTGTGGCCTCCATTCTACCAGCTCCCGTCAATAGCTATGGACAAGTCCCTGTTATTATTAATTTCAACACCACCTTCCTCAACAGCACCTTTCACATTTTCCTGTGCTACATTTTCAACAGCAAGGCCTATAGCAATGATGTGTTAGTTAGATTTTGAGAATGGAGCAGGGGGTTCATCACAGTACATAACATAGCACCTGCAGCCCTTCCTTACTCTAGACCGTAATCCAAAAACCAGCTTCATGTTTATATCATGTGGTTTGTCTGTATCTGCAGTAACATGTGAGGAACTGAAAAATGTGAACTGTGTTTGGAATAATTGCACATTAACTGTAATTCACAAGCGAGTCCTACATGTACGTTTGCCTTCATTGAAACGTCATATTTTCCTCATTATCTGCAGCATACAGTGTTCTCCAAAACATCTAATAATAAAGATACATTAATTACCTCATATGTTGTAATCCTAACATTTAGTTTCTCGTAATGTTCCAGCTAGTTATCCTTTTAAAGCACTTTCAAGTGTAGTGGCAACAACATCACTCATTGTCTCGCTGCTAGTTTAGGGATTAGACGCTACTAGGAGGTCAAATACTGATGTAGACGATGAATCAAACGAATTCTGAGTGTACCTTACTTTCTTGCGCCAATGCACACAGGTTTTAAATACTTTTATACTAGGTATTGACCTGTTGAAGGGAAGAAAACTCAATGACTTCCCCAAATATGACTTTCGCAACCAAGGAAATAGTAGAAATGGCGCAAAATCGAGTGTCAATTGTCTTTCAGTACAGCAAACACAAAAGATAACTCTTTATGTCTCTGGCAAGGCGGGCTATAGCAGGCATGTTTCGAGTCCGATAAATGCAGTGCGGAATGTTATGTGCAGCATTGTTTATCAAACGATTTAAAATATTTCTGTGCATATCATCTCAATATTTTGTACACAGTTTTAAGCGGGAGAGTCTAAATATTTCGAAAATTTTCCCAAAACTCGATTTTCTCATCGAAATACTCATTCTGTATACCCTTAAGAGTTTTCACATGTTCCGCTGAGATCAGAGATAGCTTTCCCAATAGCACCAGTATATAATTTAGCCAGAAAGAATCACATGTTTCTCCAGAAACACTACGCTTATGTAAATAACAGAAGTTTAGAAAACAGCAATGACGTAACCGACAAAAATGTAAGATATGAATGTATCCAACAAAGCCACATTACATTCATTTGACGTTACAGCAGTGTACACCCACATACCAACTGAAGAAACGTTCAAAATGATTAAAAGAAAACTAAGGCAGACAAGCACTTCCCACAAACGCAGACGCATGAAGTCTCAACCAGTTTTACAGTAATTACAAGACAAAAATTACTTCAAATTTGAGGATGAACTCCACATCCAACAGGAACAACTCCCTTGGGATCACCTGTAAGTGGCCAGCTGGCGAACATCTTCCTTAATCACCTTTAAAACGAAGTCTTTGAAGAAATAATAAACGAAAACGCCACAAATTAACATACTGTTAGAGCTATGTTGATGACATAGAATGCTTGGTGCATGAAACACATGAGTGGATACTACAGTTACACAGAGACATCAGTACTGCTCACCCAAAGATGCACTTCACCATCGAAACTGAAACAGACAATAAGATAAATTTCTTAGACGTCAAAACAGAAAATCACAAATAACGGTTATCAATATACAAAAAAACCTACAGTACAGTTACTCACATCATGGCAAACCACACTGATAGCCCACAAGCAGGTCAAGAGAATACCAGTGGACAAAGGCAGCTATGCACGATAATCAAACACAGATTGCCACAGACAGTGGCTACCAAGTAAATACTTTTGATAAACTGAACCATAAATTAAAAACACAACTGACACCGGACAAACGCAACAGTATCACAGCACAACATACCAACAGCAACCACACAGCGCAGAACACACAGAGCACACGAGTTGAAGAAACCACAAACAACAAAAAACATGGCGCACTCTCACATTTGACAATAAAAGAATACATCGAATTATGAGGAAACAAGATATACGGGTGGCACACACAATAAACAACATGCTGCAGAAAAGATTAAAAACACCCAACACCACTGTAGATAAACTCCATAAAGTAGATAAATACCAGTTAACCTGCAAAGACTTCGATTTAGTATAGATGGGACAGGCATGCAGAAATTTTAGGACAAGGTAAACAGAAGCTTTAACAGCACATAATAAGATAGCAGAATTCCACATTTCCAGACTACCTACTTATAAACAGCCACCACCGTTGTGACATAGAAACAGACCGCCAAGTCTTAAAACACAGTAATCACCTGTACATTGTGTAACAATAGAAGAAAATTATCACATCCAAAAAGGCATCACAGAAGGCAAAAAAGTCTTCAATGCCAAACGGTACGCTGCGACAAAACACTATTAAACACTCTAAACGAACTATCAGACAATACAGAGGTAACTCAAAATATCTCTCTCTCTCACACACACACACACACACACACACACACTGAAAACAAATGGAACAAATTCAAAGTCGGTAGACGTCAAACAAACCATATCAAAACAATGAAGTAAACGACAGTCGAAAGCTCATGAGACAAGTGCGGTGAAACGTGTTTCCAAGCCACAGCAACCTGACAGGGTAGAGTAGATGCAGTATTCGCAAATGAGCAAGAGAAAATGTGAGTAAACATTGTCGAAATACGAAACATAATTCATGAAAACAAACCACACCAACGCTAAACAAAAATTTTTACAGATGTCCACAGATCAGTCCAACTCAAAAACACGTTCGGCGCACAAATACGAACCAGCCACAGCCCAGGACAAGCCAAATAGAGCAACGTTAAGGCCAAAAACGGCATATGCCACAAATTTAACGGAATATGCATTTTAAAGTTCGGACTACAAACAAAACTTCAATGCAGATCATATCGTATCATCCCTTATGTTTGCAGATGACGTGTGTACAATTTAAGCCTGTGGCTGATTTAGGTTGGCAGCCACAGGATACACACAACTTAAATTATAAGGAAAGCTACATATGTAATTTAATTAACAACAAAATTCGATGTAACATATTCCATAACCTAAACATAATCTGTATTTACATATTTCAGAAGAATAAAAGGAAAAAGCCCAACGAGAATGCTACAGCTGCGGTGAAGTATGTTTGGGTATCAAAGCAAAACAAATCAAAAACTTGCAAGAGGTGGACCCATCCTTAACTCATTGTTGTTTCACAGAAAGGAAGTTATTTTGAAATATACTGCAATTTGGATCGTAAGCACCTACATCGTGCCCTGATCAGATAGTCTATAACATTTTTGTGGAACTAACACCCTTCTGAACTTAATTGTTTCCTTGTCTTTAAATTATCCCTCCTGTATTACCTTACTGTCGTCCGCAGTTACTATTTTCAGTACGTTTGATCTGTAGTACAGAATCAGTAGTGCTTAGAAGTTAATTTTTATTGTCTTCAGACTTCATAGATCGCCTCTCGATGCTTGAAAGCGAGCGAGGCGTCACAACCGTCGATACAGTGGTCTCGTTTCCGCCAAAGCTGCGCTTCAAATCGCTGCCAATTCATCCAGATTCAGGTTAATCTACATACTTAAACCACTTCAGGCAATTCTGGAATGGTCCCTTAAACGAGACCGCGTCCTGTTTCCTTACCTGTTCTTGTTTAAATTGACTAGCGCCTCCTCTCTAGTAACGTTAATGCCATAAAATCATTAGAACCGAAACATGCAACTCATCTTCGTTGTGTTGGTACAGATACATATAATTTATTTGTGGTTCTGTAAATCTGCTGATGCCTAACAATAACGGATTATATATAGTGAGTTGGTTAAAACAGGCCGCCCCAAATGTATCCAGAACAAGTAATCACATACACTATATTAGCAACAGTATACGGACACCAGTCAGTCGACATTTATAAGAGTTGTGCCCGCCCTTTGCCCTTATGACGGTTTGAACTCTCCTGGGGACACATTCGTTGTGTCTGAATGTGTGAGGAGGAATGGAGACCACTCCTCCTCAAAAGGCGAACCAGAGAATGTAGCAATGTTGGAGCCTGTCGTCTGGAACGAATTCGACATTCTAACTCATCCCAAAGGTGTTCCATTGGGCTCAGGTCGTAACTCTGGACAAGCCATTTCAGGAATGTTGTCGTCCATAAACCATTGCCTTATAGATGCTGCCTTATGAAGTGGTGCATTGTCATACTGGTACAAACAAACGTTCTTCTACTGCACACAGTACACGGCGTCGTAAAATGTGTTCGTATCCTTCCGCATTTAGCGTTTTCTTAAGCGCAATAAGGGGACCACACCTCTAAATAACTTGTTTGCAATCATCCATCGTCCAACGGCGTCCCTGTTTACCCCACCTTAGGTGTAGCTTACCACTGTTTTGTTTTGTTTGTTAAGTTGAACTCTACACTTTTTCATTTACTTTGGAAGTAGCTTTCGAAGAGAATTTCAATAACATAACACAGCACGTATGGATCTCGATCAAATAGTTAAGAGACAGCAGTGCCGAAAACCTTTGTCCACCTACCTCCCCCGTCAGCAGAAAGTGTCACAAGCAGCTTTCCTAGTGTACTAAGTATAAGACAGCATAAAAATGATGTACTATTTGTATGTTAATCTGGGAGCTTTGAAGCAAGTCAGTGTTAACCTGTACGTATGAAGAAAATCTGTACCAGCTCTGTTGTCTTCGATTAGATAACTTGCTCATGAACGTGTTCAGACATTCACACTGTATACGATAGTCGAAAGTGGCTTTAGTCTACGGAGAATGTCACCAAGCTGAGCTGGAGCAGCGGTGCGGTTACATGCTGAAAGATACTTCGATTGCGGCGAGCCTACACGGTCTGTGCTTGCATAATACCTCAGGAAACCGAAAGTGTGGTGTATAGAATACGTTAAGGAAAGTAATGTCCTGGCTGTACTGCATTCTAAAATGCGGCGTTTCTATGCAGACTTTTATTTACGGATGGAGTGTCGATTATAAACCATGCTTCACAATACGCACTACTGGTCAGCTGGAAATTTACGCTGCATGAGAGAACTGGATAAACGACGACTTTCGTCTGTCAAGGTGTGGTCGGTCTTTTCAAGAACCGCATCGTTGGTCTTTGCTTTACTGATGGGGCTCCAACTGCTGAAAAACTGAACGGAAGGAACTTCAGAAGTGCTGGAAGCTGGAAGGAGAGCCTGAAAGTTGGGGAACCTAATCGACAACTAGCGAGTGAGCTTGTGATAAGTAAAGCTGGCTCAGACATCGCCGTACATAGCTACAAGGAGTTCTCGATTAGCGGCATTTATCCATCAGATCGTCCCATTTTCATCGAGAAAGATGATCTGCCATCGATGTTGCAGACTAGAGTAACTGTTTTACCGATGCAGCCACAGTCTAAGCTCCTAGGTTCGCGAGCAATTTTAACCACAACCGAGGACCAAGTACCTTTTCTCCCACAAAGAAATTCATTCCCCAAGAAAACATATGAACAAAAATAGACGAAAGGGAAGAAATCAGAAATAGCATCTAGGTCCCTGTACAAAAAGCGACTGGAATAGCAATTTCGAGAAAAAAGGAAGAAAGAAACGGAAGAGGAAACTATCCGATTTAGATTCCGCAAAGAACAGGATTCTAAAAAATTCCAAGAATGTCGACAGAAAACCTGCATACTTTTCTCCGTCAGGATTGTAATGAAAAGAACAATAATTCACCATCAAAAGATTCAGTTCAATGGCTGAAATTCAATGAGCAGTGCCATGAATTCTGCTCTTGTTGTGAAGATTCTGGACGCCTCGTTAATTAGTTACTGAGATACATGTTCCATTGATCATTTGAACGATTCTTTCATTGCATGCCGGGATGGTTCCTTTGAAAGGGCGCGGCCGAATTCCTTCCCCGTCCTTCCCTAATCCGATGAGACCGATGACCTCGTAGTTTGGTCTCTTCCCTCAAAACAACCAACCAACCTTTCATTGCAACGACGTCGAACGAGTCAGTGTACAGGATATGAATATGTGGCTAGTATTAATGCAACTACATTTAAAAACAAGTTTTTGTTCTGGCTACTAATTTTTAAGTAGCAGTTCGTCTGTGGAATCTTTCAAATATAGCTTCCTCTGATTGGAAAGCATTAGCAAGTTTTTGTGTTTTTCACTCTCACTTATTCGCAAACTTTACAATTGTTCATTAAATCAATTTCTGTGTTAACAGTAGGAGTGGATGGCCAATTCAGCTGAGGGTGACTGAAGTTCATCCAGATGATGATTTGCTCGTAAGCACTGTGACAGTCGGTTCTGTTTGTAACAGTGCTAGCATGTTGCGCAGTAACGGAACAAATCGTGACATTATCAGTGCTTACACTCACCGCGCCGCGCGCTTTTGTACGAAACTGGCCGCAAACTGGCATAAATATTTCATAACATCGAGTTTTGATCGAAGGAGCCCTGTCACTTCAGAAAACGTTGCTTTTGTTTGTTAAATACTCGTACGCCAGCCACCGATGAACCCACGTCTTGTCGCTTAACCAACACAAAAATTGAAAAGGTTGGGTGTTATTTACTAGGTGGCAGAGACAAGCATATGCCTAACACGTACGCAAAAATCTATTACTGAAGATAAGAAGGGATGAATCAGTGTCTGTTAAGAATCTTCGTAGAACAATCTTCAGTACACAGGACAAAGCAGCTAAAGAGGGGATCACGGCAACTGCCATAACCCGATTTCCAAGAAACTTCGGTCAGTGGAAGAGGAGTCAAAGTAAGAGAACACGTATCCCGGCTTCTCCGCAGATACTCTACCGTTTCTGAGAAAACGACCGTCAAATTTTTCGAAGTAACTTAGATGCCTTCTCGCTTTTGCGTCTTCCGTTCGAAACCCCATTATAATTCGTATTTATTTTACTTTTTTTCATTTATATACCAATGTCCGTAGACGGTTACTACTTGCATGTTTCTTATTAAGTTAGGGGATATAAGGGCGTTACATTAATTTTAAAACTAAGCTCGGTTTCACAATAAGTGTCATACTATTATTGTACGTATAATACATGTTTATGTGGTATTTTTTGGGCTTACAATCTCTTTTAATCCTCATATTCTTACGTGTCATTCTTACATCAGTTCTTGTTTCTTATATTTTAATCTTATTTTTATTCTTCAGGAATATTTGGTGCATCCGCTTGAATGGTACTCATCGCTGGAACATTCGAAACATAGGAATTCCAAATGCTACGACCATGGCGCGACGGCAGTTTTTCCAGAACGACATTTCGTCGTATCAATGTCACTCGGGGAAGAAACGTCGTTAATACTGATAAAGATCTCACGCGTTAGCAATAATTTCTCGGCAAGCCACGCACAACGGATCACTTTCCGTAGTTAGCATTTTCAAATGATTGTGAATCAAGAAAAACTTTAGGAATTTCACAGTAAACAGTTTCAAATTATTTTATTATTTATTTATTTACTTTTTTTTAAATTCATTCGCCAGTCATACAATCACTAGCCCAATAAGGCCAACTTTACAGGTATTTCTATGTATATTGGAAGATATTCATGTACTAATCTCCTACGGACATCGTTGTTGTCTTAACAATTTCAACCACGCGAGTACGGTTCCAGTAGCTGCCCTATTTTCCATTTGTCCTGGTGTCTCCTCATTTGTGCCCGTACTATGTTACTGTGATACCGCACAGGGTGAGACACTATTTACCTTCACCATTGCCTTGTTCCGAAATATTCTACAGCTGAAGCGGAACCGCAATCGCAGTTGGTGAGTTAGTTCCTAATTAAATGCTGTTGTTCGTCGGCGCGGTGTCTCAGACGCTGCACTGCGGGATTTCAGGCCATAGCGAGGCAATGACGAGAGGAAACAGTAACTCATAATACAGTGCGGGCGCCAGGGAGTTTAGTCACCAGAGTAAATGGAGATTTGTGCAGACCCTGCAAGCATCTTGGGATAGCAGAAGCTGTTAAGGCGCCCGCTCTTGACGCGCGTGAATACCGGGTTCGAGTCCCAGTCCGGCACAAATTTTCGTTTGTACTGAAATACTGTGGATCTCTTCCGGAACCATAATTGCAGTTTGCTAGTTCAATCTTAATATCACAAACACATCAAAGTCTCAAAACGTGAACAGTGAGCACTGATACTTCGTGATGGCACTTAAGAGTGGTAGTGCCAGACAGAGCCGCGTGCAACAACATTTAGGTAACATCCTCACTAAAAACTTAAAAATCTCAACTGACAGATAAAAATCAAGAGGTGGGTCGCCAGTTCACATTTACAGTTCAGTAATACGACTTATCATAGCCCCAATAAATGGGCATAAAAGAGGAAAATGCAGGACAGCATGACCTCTGAAGAAATTTTCAAAATTTAACTCCTACTTTACGCAATTGCGAGTGCCACAAATAAAAAAAGAAATACCCCGAAAGTCTATGATGTCATTTACATTTCCGTTGATACACTAACCCAACATGCATTCGTGTGAATACATTAGCCACTTGCTCTCTTGTCGTTAGTACACTGCACAATCATTGTTGTTCCAGACACTCAGACCATTATGATCGTAAAACTCCAGATGGTCCTTCCAAAAAATCAATTACGAGATGTTCCAGCAAACAATGTTGAGTCTAAATGGAGCCACCCAAAGCAAGCAACAGCGAGAACATTAGCAATAAAGACGGCTACCGATTATCACAAATGTCCTTGGCGAAAACAACTGCCATTCAGTCGACAATGTGAGCCAATATAGGGCTTATGACTATTAATCAGTAATGAATAGAAAAAAATTTCTGGAAATAAAAAAAGCAAATACTTTGATCTTGACGACAGCACTTTGGCGCGCATGCCTTTTTGCCCAGCTCACAGTAGATTTTACTACGACCATTTTTAACAAGTTTGTAAAACGTCTATAATCCAATTCCGCTGGCGCACAACAGGTTACCAGCGAGCTAAGAATACAAAACTTCGTTTGATACAATAGATCTCCATTCCACACAAGCCGCACTGAGCCGATACTTGCGCAAGGTAACGTTCTAGTGGCGAATACGGTTGATGAGTCCTATTTCTCGCCAGGTTGAGGCACGTGGTACTAAACACTCTCACCGACAGTGTGGCAGTAGAGCCTGTTATTATGATGGCTCAACAGGGAAGATGATGCTCAGAAAACCGCGCCGCCCAAAGCCAGTCCCGCAGTGCCCCACCGTTGGATGTGTAATAAGGAGAGAGGTGGCGGCACAAACTTGACTCCGACGCCCACCTTGTTTGTTGCCCCAAACATTAAATATTTTCAACAGTCCGAACAACATCGCTTTGGTTCACTCCGAGACGCCTGGACACTTCCCTTGTTGAGAGCCCTTCCTGGCACAGAGTAACAATGCGGACGCGATGGAACCGCGGTATTGACCGTCTAGGCATGGTTGAACTACAGACAACACGAGCCGTGTACCTCCTTCCTGGTGGAATGACTGGAACTGATCGGCTGGCTGACCCCCTTCCTCGAATAGGCGCTGCTCGTGTATGGTTGTTTACATCTTTCGGCAGGTTTAGTGACGTCTCTGAACAGTCAAAGGGACTTTGTCTGCGATACAATACCCACAGTCAACGTCTGTCTTCAGGAGTTCTCGGAATTGGGGTGATGCAAAACTTTTTTTTTATGTGTGTAGTATAAATCATAGAGAGATAGCTTTCCATTCATAACCGGATACAATCAAGAGATATTTTTTATTACATACACACATGAATTTTAGTTGCGTTGTTTATTTTTACTGCGGTGGTTTTATTTCTGCCATTTGACATTACGTTTCCTATCACCCCAATTCAAAAAGCTCTATATTTGGAAACTGTCAGAAGTAAAAACTGCAAATCGACGAAACTCATAAAGTAAATTATCAGCATTTTCGGGTAGAGAACATAGACTGAACATTAATTTCGTCAGTCTGTATTAAGTAAAATGCCAGATTGTGAAATTAGCCTCGCCACAACATTACGTCTCTCTTAGTTGTTATCCGAAACGCTTTAAAAAGTTGAACCAACTAGACCAAATTCTTCGTATTACTAGGTCAAATAAGCATTTAAGATCACAAAATCATCTGAAAATGCATTCCTGAAGTTGAGGTATTCACGAAAGCACTGTAAAATTTTCTGTATAGAACAACTGTTGCGTGCACACGACAGAAATTAAGAACGAGAAGCAATCGCAAACAGTTACCTGCTAATATTTTGAGAAGTCTTACGTGGAGGCACCTGTTGAAGAGAAAGCAACGTACAGCGTACATCTGTGGCGCCATCTCCCCTCATTATATCTACATGGCCCCACCAGTTGCAACCGGAATCATTTAAAGGGGGTTGAAACGACTCGGTGAAGTACTGGAACTGAACCTTCATAGACAATGATGAGCCAAAACGTTATGATCACTGTCCACTGCGAGGTTGAATGCCTCCTCCTGGTGTTACTGGCACGCCACGCGGTAAGGAAAGAAGGGAAACGGAGAAGAGACGAATGGGCAGTGTTTATAGCAAAGATATGGGTCGCAAATGGCGAATTCCACTGATATAAGCGGTTGTGACAAAGGGCACATTGTCATGGCACTGCGGCTGTAGAAGAGAATCTCTGAAACGGCGAAACTGGTCGCTTGTTGGCGTACTGCTGTCGTGTGCACCTATGGAACATGGTTGAACGATGGTGAAATAACGAGTAGGCTATATGGTACTGGAAAACCACGTCTTATCACAAAACGTAGAGGTCGAGAGGTCGGAGGATCCCCCCGCGAAATCCAGGATGGGCGGCGACCTGCGGCCGACAGAGTACAACATCTTCAGTTAGACTGCAGTGGATACAGCCAGCATCACTCAGTTTTCACTGTGGATCATTAGAAACATGTCGCTTGTCGAATGAATCGTATTTCTTATTACACTAGGTCGATGGTTGGGTCCTTACACACACCGTGATTCAGGTGAGTGGCTTCACGAAACTAGCACAGTGCCACAGATATAGGGCGGTGAGGGCAGAATTATGCTATGGGGTACGTTTAGTTGAGCTTCCGTGGTATCTGCGGTGGGTAATCGAAGGCACCAAGACAGCAGTGAACTACGTGAACATTATTGCAGACCGCCTGCATCGCTTCAAGCTTGAAATCTCCTCATACAGCGATGACATCTTTCAGCAGGATAACAGTCCATGTTGCAAGGTCAGAATAGGGCTAAAGTTGTTTGAAGGGCATTATAGAGAACTCAGATTGATGTCTCAGCTAGCAAATACGCTAGGTCTGTGCCCACTGGAACACATTTCGGACGCCACCTGCCTGCCCATAAATCACCATCCCATAATTGCTTGACCTGTTTTGTTTGTTTTGTTTTGCTTTAGGGCGCAAAAACAATTAGGGTCATATGCGCCTATGTCAGAACTGTAGAACACTAAAAAAAGACATCGAAACAACTACTCGTTAATCCCAATCGACGGAAGAAAAGATAGCTAAAAACAGGGACTGAGAGAATGGTCCATAAAATACGCCAAAGGGAAAGGGAGGTCCTGAACTAAAGATTAAATAACCTGTGCCATATCCCATGATAAATAAAAAGTAAAACACGGTCGACAGCCTGCGCGTCGTTCACTAAAACTGCAACAATAAATGAGAACGTACGTGGTTCAATAAAGTCCATTCCGTCAGGAAATGGCGAACTTTCAGAGGTCGAGGGCAATGAGCACATTGTGCTGGGGAAGCACCACTTAACAAATGACGAGGGGTAAAAAGACAGTGGCCAATGCGTAACCTAGCTAAAATGGTCTCCTCGCGGCTAGAGGAAGGTCGTCCAAGCCGATGGGGGAGGCTTACTTCCCCGTAGCTTGTTCCCATGAAGGGAGGGGACCATTGGTGATGCCAAAGTGACACCTCCTGCTGACAGTAGGCTACACAGAGATTATTGGAGGGAGTGGAAGAACTAGCGGGCCGTGGTAGGAGGACTGCAGCCTTGGCAGCAGCATCAGCGGCCTCCACATAAACATCACAGTGGTTCCATCAAGAGTCAGCAAGTGACAGGTTTCCTGTACCCGTTGCACCAAGGGATGGACGGTGTACAGCGTACTGTAACTCTGAATGGCACTAAAAGGGTTGCATCACAAGACGCAACTGAAAAGCCAGTGTCGCCGGATGTACCGCCTGCCTGGTACAGAGCGAAGTGCTCTGCTGTTAAGTACCGAGCAGTGTTCAGGAAGCCGATACCGAATATCATCGGTGCCAGTGAAAAAGGCACACCCGACACCAGAGGGCAGTCCGAGATCAATCAGTGTACACAAAGGCACTATCGCGAATTTCCTCACGAAAGTCGCGAAACTTACGGCGATAGAGCGAGGCTGGAGTAGTGTCTTTAGGAAGCGAATAAAGGCCAAGGTGGACGGCCACACGAGGCTAAGGTGGTGAAGGGTTCACACCCACCGAGAAAGTGGCAGGTAGCTGGAAGTCAAGCTGCCGGAGCAAGAGCCGATAGCGAACTGCAGGAGGTAACAAAGAAGAGGGACGCGTCCCATACTAGTGATCAAAGGAGCCATCAAAGAAGGAGGCGTAGGATGAGTGGCCAGGCATGGCAGACAAACGGCAGGCGTACCCGCCGAGGAGACGGCCGTAGGCAGCGGTAGTTCGGCTGCTGCTGCATATAGACTCTCAACTGGGGCAGTGTAAAAGTCGCCAAAGGACAAACAGATGCCGCGATGGTGGATAGTATTGAATCGGCGTAAGGGTGATGGACGTGCAGATGCATAAACGAAACACCCACAGTCTAGTTTTGAATGGAAGAGGGACTGATACAAACGGAGGAGGGTAGTCCGATCCGCTCTCAATGAAGTACCGCTGAGGACACGTAGGACATTGAGGCACCGCATACAGCGGGCAGCCAGGACCAAGAAAGTTTCCAATCGAGTATGAGCCCCAGGAATCTCGTAGTTTCAACGAACGGAACAGCAACAGGTCCATGATATAAAGACAGTGGAAGAAACCAACTGCGCCGCCATAAATTCATGCAAACGGTTTTGTCAGTGGAAAAGCGAATGCCATTGTCGATGCTCCATAAGTAAAGACAATCGAGACATAGCTGAAGACGCCCCTCGAGGAGACAAGCCCATGGAGAACTGCAAAGATGGCAACATCGTCAACGAGAAGGGAGCCTGAGATGCCCGGCGGGAGACAGGCCATAATAGCAAAGAGGACGATGCTCAGGACGGAATCCTGAGGCACATTGTTTTCCTTGATAAAGGTGCCCGACATGGCAGAACCCACACGTGGCATGGAAACACGGTCTTTTAAGAATTCTTGAAGGAAATGGGGCATGCGGCCACGTAAGCCCCGCATGTAGATAGTACGGATACCAGTCCTCAACAGGTGTCGTAGTGTTTCTCCAAGTCGAAAAATACGGCCATAGTCTGGCATTTTCGCAGAAAACCATTAATTACGTGGGTTGACAAAGTTCTTGACTTGTGCATAGACATCAGTGCCGCATGCTGCTTGTATCCTAGGAATATGTAGAATCCATGCCAAACAGAATCTCTATTGTAACAAGTTTGAAAAGTAGAACAACATGCTATTAAACAAGTGGTCGCGTAGTTTTTGGCTCATGGTTGAACATGCTATTAAAGCCATTCCAAATATGCAACATTGTAAGATTAATTTCACGTGGACTTATCGTAGTAGATGCTAGTGTTACATGGCATTTCATATCTCCGGGACTCGTCAGATTTCCGTATAGATGCTTGTTTCAATTTTCCCCACAATTCTTGTTTTAAATTTCGCCGCAGATAAAAGACCAGAGGTTTGACTAGGCAGGCCATTCTGTTTGTGCAGTATGTGCGGAACATCAGTCCTGTTTGTGCCAGATGGATTTCCCTATCTCCAGTGGGGTGCTTTCAAGTAGCTGCGGTAGCGTATCTATGAGGAACCGTAAATACATGTTGGATAAATGACGCATATCTTAAACTTCTTTCTACCTCTTTACGGCGATGTACGAGTCCGCCTTCACTTACTCCGGGTTCTTTCGCTACTTGTCGATTACACTTGCCATTCGTCAGGTCTTCTTCTTCAGATTCTAGTATTTCTGGAGTGCATGCTATCCGTTCAGTTTTTCTTTTGTAGCGGTTCAGACAGTATAAATCTGGGTCTTCAAAGGCTGCAGTCGTTGTATAACATTCATTTCTAACGTTCAAAAACAGTTCTAGCTTTATATCATCGAGAAAAACCAGCAATGGTAACGGATAGAGTAAGATAACAGAACGGGCAGTCTTACCCTACTTGTAACGCTTAACCTCACCCCATGACAGGGCAGACAATCTGATCTGCAGCCTACGGACCAGTACCACAAGGGAGCCTTCACCACAAAAATTACAAAAGCGACTTTATTTTAAAACTCTGTCGCAAGTGCTCCTATTATTGTAAAATATGTGAACATGATTACTTTTTACGGGTTTATTGTGATCAGTTTTTGAGTGAACAAGTGAAATGCCGCACATGTCGGCATTCACCTCTCAAATGTCGCATCATTCCAGTGGGACCTTGTCAGACGCGTTGCACTTCAGCTGAGGCATTTAGAAGGAAGTTGAACAGAGTTTTGGCAGCTTGAAGTGAGTTCGATTTCTCGAAAAACCGATTTATCAGTACCTCAGTCCATCCAAACCAGTCAAACGTGTTTTCCTAATATCGAGATCGCTGAATTATGATTACAGGAAACATTGAAAAGAAGTCACTGTCAAAACTATATTTTCTCAAAAGCAGGGTGCGAACCTCCACATTAGAAAACAAGCTCAACATTATGGCCTGCTCATTATTATTTCCTCGTGTATCTCCAAGCATCGACACCAGCACGACTTGTTCGACCTAGTGGTCATCCATACTGCTACGTATAAAGACAAGTCGTTGTTTAGCGTGGTTACCACAAGTCTCGAAAACTACTTCACCGATATACCTCAGATTTTTACTAGCTGTCATAATGGACATTCGAGAGGGAAAAAGGCTACGTAATTTTTAATGTTTTTGGCATATAAATTATATTTAATACAGAAGTGGTAAATGTTGTTACCAAAAATCGTACTTGACCGATTTACTTCAAATATTTACACGATGCCCTAATAAACATTTTGACGAACACCAGCTACATATTATTGTTTAAATAACAGTGTACAGGTTTACTGTCAACCCAGACTGCATGAAAGAAAATGCTGTGCTGTGAAAATGTGTGGTTTAGCAGTACATGTAAACCTTTAGACAATTTGGTTCTCTCATATATCTCATACATATTCTTTCTCCCCATATACAGGGAGAACATTAATATAATTGACAAACTGGAGGGACCGATTTCTGACTGAAAATAGAGGTAGAAGGATCTAATGAACATGTGGCCGAAAATGGAAAATGTGCGTGCAACGACAACGGATCGTCCCGAAACACAGTGCAGTGCTGCACCACATCCAAATCACAACAGATGTTCAAAGTGGCCTCCATGGGACTGCAGGTGATGGAGGTAGTAGCGGTTGTCATTCAGGACACGCACTCTCGTACTTTGGCATCCAACATGTTGGCGGGCCACTTGCCTGGAGCTTGTAGTTCGTCTCAACGTCCTGCAGAATCCGGTCCTCCAAATCTGGCGTACGCGCAGTCCACAACCTGCCTGCACGTTTGTCTATCTGAAAAGGCCCATGATCACACAAACGCCCAAAATAGGGCCTGAAATAGTGCATAATGTGGTTGGTGTCTGTATAGGTACTAGTTTTAATATAGTCGTGCTGCCTCTCCAACGTTTCCATCTGCTTGGCTGTACACGAACATCATCTCGTCTTATTCCCGACATAAATATCCATCATTCTGCAGCGTACAGTACGCTACTTCAATCACACAGCCTGCGACACACAAGAAACACATGGCACGTGATCAGAGGAACTTCCATTCATCAGCGCCATCTACCGTGTCATCGATAAATTTCCTGACACGTATTCATATTATTTTTTCCCTTCATTTCCAATCAGGAATTCGTTCCTCCTGTTTTTCGGTTTTATTAATGTTCACCCTGTGTATAATTTCAGACAAAAATTGTGCACACAGGAATGGTCTGTTTAGTTTTATTTCATGCCGTCGGTTTTACAGAAAAGAGGATAGTTGTATTGATGGCTTTTCGGCTTTTCATTAGGACACTACAACGAAATCCGAGTAGTCTGAAACTTTATAATCACACTCATTCGCCGATTAAAACTGTGCAAAATACTATCATTGAAGCTGTTATACTCACAGACCCCGCAGGTGGAGAGGTCTCTCTCATGTCCTGTTTACGAGTGATACCAACCTTTTTATCTATTCATTTTAAGCGACTTCAGTTCGCCATCAGGGTTTCGTTTGCAATAACAGTAAACAAGGCTCAAGGTCAGAGAGAGGGTAAGGGGACAGGACAGATGATGTGCAGACAGATGGGGGCGGTGGAAGTAGTAATTCCCATAGATTTTCATCAGTTTCGAAGTATTGAAGGCTTCGCTAGTAAATTATGAACACGAATTTTCCGCGCGAATCAGCCTGTCTATCGGTGAACATCATATCAAAGCCCACAGGAGTTACTTAGAAAAGCCCTCACACACAGACAAAAAAACGCAGCGGTGATCTTCAATTTGTAACAGGCTACCGGAAAAAAATTAGTACACCTGGAAATATGACGTCGATTTTCATTCGGTGATGGTATGTGCCACCTGGGGATAGTAAATGTACTGATAATCGTTTCAACTTCGTCATCCAACACAAGGCGTAGTGTCATAGCTACCAGAGTGCCAACACTGTCTGCTCTTTAATAGGGAACGCTCAGAGCTAGAAGTTTCAGTGTGGTGCAAAAGTGTGAAGAAAGCAGCAACCATGACACAAGAACGCACTCGTGCTTCCTAAATAAACTGAGAAAGTGTGAAAGCGGTCAGACTGTTGCCTTCCGAGGGGCGAGATGATCCATTCGGAGAATTGCCACACAAGTTGGACGTGCTGCGTCAGCTGTGCAACGATGCTGGTGCAGTACAGACACACACGCACAGCCGCTAGAATCGTTGTATTGTAAGAGTAACAGTGGCAGATCGTACAGCTACCACAGCACAGACAAGAGGGCTTGTGACAACAGATGTGTCAACACGAACTGTTGCGAACCAGTTATTAGCGGTAGGACTACGGCCACGCGCACCTCTGCCCGTCTTCCACTCACGCCACAGCATCGACGTGCACGGTTCGACTGGTGCCGTCAGAGGATCACTTTTCAGAGGGAATGGCACGCCTTGGTCTTCAGCGATGAAAGCAGATTGTACCTGCACGCAAGTGATGACCATTTGCGTGTACGACGTAGATCTGGTGAGCGATGTCTCGTTGAGTGCATTCGTCCAAGACACACTTGTCTCACCGCACGCCTTATGGTCATGGGAGCGATAATGTGCACACTCTTTCATTCCTGGAGGGGACACTAAGCAGCACTCGGTACGTGCAAAATGTTATTAACCCAGTTCTTTAGCTGTTCTTGCAACAGGAAGGGTATGTGTTGTTCCCACAGGATAATGTTCGCCCATACACTGCCCGTGAAACTGAACATGCTCTGAAAGAAGTGCAGCAACTTCCCTGGCCAGCACGGTCACCAGACTTGGCTTCAATATCGAGCGCATGTGGGATATGATAGGGCAAAAAGTGTCTCGTGCAATTCGCCAGCCACCAACTCTTACAGTACTATGTGAACAGATCGAGCAGGAGTGACATAACGTATCGCAGGAAAGTATTCGTCAACTGTACGATCCACTGGAAACCAGAGGTAGCGCCTGCATTGCTGCCGTTGGAGGCTACACCACTCATTAATATCGGTGTTTCAGCATGGGTCGATACGTAAAACCACAGAACCGCTTGTGCTATTGATCGGTAAATGTAAATCTTATGTGTACTTCATATACACTGTTGCAATAATAAATCTTGAGTGAATTAGAAACACCTCAAAGGGCGTACTTTTTTTCTGGCAGTGTACTCTGATGAGCCAACACGCTACGACCTCTTTTTTAAAAGCGTCTTGTTCTACCTTTCAAAGACAGTACGACAGAGACTGTGCTTGACATGTATTCTAAAAGTCCTTGACAGAATTCCAGAAGTATTCGCACCAGATGCTTGCGCACAGATCAAGCAATTACGGGATGGTGTTTCACGGCAGGCAGCTGGCGCCTGAAATGTGTTCCAGTGGGCACAGGTCTGGCGTATTTGCTAGCCGAGACATCAATGTGAGTTCTCTATAATTCCCCTCAAACCACTTTAGCACTATTCTGGCCTTGCAACACGGACTGTTATCCTGCTGGAAGATGCCACCACTGTAGGGGAAGACTTTAAGCATGAAGCGATGCAGGCAGTCCGCAATAATGCTCACGTAGTTCAGTGCTGTCATGATGCCTTTGATTACCACCACAGATCCCAAGGAAGCCCAATTCAGTGTACTCCACAGCATAATTCTGCCCTCATCGACCTACATCTGTGACACGGTGCAGGTGCATGTTCGGTGCAGTCATTCGCCTGGATGACGGCGTGTAAGGACCCAACTATCGACCTGGTGTAAGAAGAAATGCGATTCATTCGACAGGCGACACGTTTCTATTGATCTACACTAAGTCTAACTGACGATGTTGTACTCTGTCGGCCTCAGATCGCCGCCAATCCTGGATTTCGCGGAAGGAGGGAGCGTTTTGTGATAAAACGTGGTTGTCCAGTACCATATGGCCTACTCGTTATTTCACCATCCTTCAACCACTTTTCATAGATGCAAACGACAGCAGTACGCCAACAAGCGACCAGTTTCGCCGTTTCAGAGATTCTCTTCTACAGCCGCAGTGCCATGACAATCAGAACCGCTTATATCAATGGAATTCTGCATTTGCGACCCATATCTTTGCTATAAACACTGCCCATTCGTCCCTTCTCCGCTTCCCTTCTTTCCTTACTGCTTGGCGTTCCAGTAACACCAGGAGGAGGCATTCAGCCTCGCAGTGGACAGTGATCATAACGTTTTGGCTCATCATTGTATATGAAGGTTCAGTTCCATTACTTCACGGAGTCGTTTCAACAACCGCTAAATGATTCCGGCCGCAACTGGTGAGGCCATGTAGATATAATGAGGGGAGATGGCGCCACAGATTTACGCTGTACGTTGCTTTCTCTTCAAGAGGTGCCGCCACGTAAGACTTCCCAAAATATTTGCAGGTTACTATTTGCGATGCTTCTCGTTCTTAATTTCTGTCATGTGCACGCAACAGTTGCTCTATACAGAAACTTTTACAGGGCTTTCGTAAATACTACAACGTCAGAAATGCATTTTCAGATGATTTTGTGATCTTAAATGCTTATTTGATCCAGTAATACGACGAATTTCGTCTAGTTAAATTAAATTTTAAAGCGTTTCGGATAACGAATAAGAGAGACGTATATGTTGTGACGAGGCTAATTTCACAATCTGGCATTTTACTTAACACAGACTGACGAAATTAATGTTCAGTCTATGATCTCTTCCCGAAAATGCCGATAATTTACTTTACTGAGTTTCGTCGATTTGCAGTTTTTACTTCTGACAGTTTCCAAATATAGAGCTTTATGAATTGGGATGATAGGAAATGTAATGTCAAATGGCAGAAATAAAAGCACCGCAGTAAAAATACACAATGCAACTAAAATTCATTTGTATGTGTAATAGAAAGCCGGCCATATTGGCCGTGCGGTTCTAAGCGCTTCAGTATGGAACCGTGTGACCGCTACGGTCGCAGGTTCGAATCCTGCCTTGGGCATGGATGTGTGTGATGTCCTTAGGTTAGTTAGGTTTAAGTAGTTCTAAGTTGTAGGGGACTGATGACCTCAGATGTTAAGTCCCATAGTGCTCAGAGCAATTTGAACCATTTTGTAATAGAAAATATCGCTTGATTGTGTCCAGTTACGAATGGAAAGCTCTCTCTTTATGATTTATACTACACACATCAAAAAAAGTTTTGCATCACCCCAATTCCCAGAACTCCTGGAGACAGGCGTTGACTGTGGATATTATATCACAGACACAGTCCCTTTGACTGTTCAGAGATGTCACTAAACTCGCCCAAAGATGTAAACAACCATACACGTGCAGCGCCTATTAGAGGAAGGGAGTCAGCCATCCGATCAGTTCAAGTCATTCCACCAGGAAGGAGGTACACAGCTCGCGTTGTCTGCAATTCAACCATGCCTAGACGGTCAATACCGCGGTTAATCGCGTCCGCATTGTTACTTTGTGCCAGGAAGGGCTCTCAACAAGGCAAACGCCCACTGCAATTTTAACTGACGGTGTCGTTGGGTCAACACAGGAATACATAGGGGTCGCGTGATGTGGAGCTCCATGTTCAACAATGACATTAGAACGGTGTGATCCGAAACTCTTATGCCTGTACCAGCATTGTATTCTGTCGTCAGATATGCCAGAGATCGCAGCCTATCCTGGATTACACGGGAGGGGGAAGTGTGATCCTCCGACCTCCACGTTTTGTGATATGTGGTTGTCCAGTACCATATGGCCTACTCTTTACTTCACCATCCTTCACCAGTACCGCGCCATAGGTGCCCACGGCAGTAGTACGTCAACACGTGACCAGCATCGCCGTTTCTGAGTTTCTCGTTTCCAGCCGTAGGGCGATAACAACGTGCTCTTTGTCAAAACCGCCTATATGAGTGTATTTCCGCATTTGCGGACTGTATCTTCGCTTTAATGACTGTCCATTCGTCTCTCTTGCGCTTACATTGTTTCTCTACTGCCCCACGTGTCCACAACACCATCAGGAGGCATTCAACTTTGCGGTGGGTAGTGGTCAAAATGTTTCGGCTCATCAGTGTATGTATACATTCTGGTTATATGTCACTGCTCTCTGGAGTTGCAACAGCTGCATACTTTCCTGCTTTTCCCCCCAGATACCGCCTTCTCTCTAACTGGCCAGCTCGTAGGTCCCTTCGTTGACACCAGATGTCCCTCCAAACGCCAATTAAATATGGAACAGATAATACATATATTACACACTGATCATTACTGTTGTAAATTATGTACACAAATCTTCCTCATTAATCATTTTATAGATCAGCGAAAACTATATCAAAATACTTAAAGCGATTCCTGATATTCTCGTCACATACAGACAGAAAAACGCAACGGGCTACTTTAAATTAACTGTGTAGGATAGGAAGGTATAACCATTCTTACGTCATTGTTCAGCTATTAGCATTAGCAGAGTAGCTAACGAGAGATAATCAAACTTAATTCAGTCCGAACAGGAGTTGGGAGGCCCAATGGTACCGACCGACCGCCGTGTCATGCTCAGACGATAGGCGACACTGGATGCGGATATTGAGGGGGCATGTGCTCAGCAAACGGCTCTCCGGACGTTGTCAGTTTTGGTTAGCGGAGCTACTACTGCTGTCAAGTAGCGCCCGAATTGTTGTCACAAGGGCTGAGTGCACCCCGCTTGCAAACACCACTCGCAGGCCAGCCAAGCCTGATAGGGCTTAACTTTGGTGGCCTGACGGAAAGCGATGTTACCATTGCGGCAAGGCCGTCGGGAACTGGAAATAACGCGGTGCGCAATCCTACCTGGTACGCAGACTCACCCCGCTCCACTCTACTCACAGGAATTTAGTAATGTGAACACTAACTGTGTCGTACATCGTTCTGCATTACATCAGGACTGATGTAATAAAAGCTCTGAACGCTGTTGAGGATTCATCGCAGTGTTCTTCGAAATTTTCACGCGCGCCTGCCGCGTTATGTGGCTCGATAGTTTCATCAGGCAAGAAGGCTTCACCACCAGGGAATTACATAAGCATAAGCGTGCCAGAGTTGGTGCTATTTGCAGTATATCGACATACGGTTCAGCCGTTGGGCAAGTGCAGCAATGCACTTATCCACCGCACAGAAGACAGCACGTAGTTTCGAAACTTACTGACCTGATTTATCAAACCACAACCGACGCATTCTGTTGGTTCCCACTCCGAGCTTGATGCTTAAGTTCGTAACGTTTCTATTCGTTGCCACAACATTTCGTTGCTAGGTCATCACTAACTGTTTGCCATTTGCTGTTTCGCGTCAATTTTGCAGGTATGAAGAACGCTTGTGCCATTAGTGAACTAAAGGGTGAAGAGTGTCTAGCCCAGTTGAATAGGCAACGAGGGAGGCTAGAATCGTTTGTTCCGTCTATGGAGAGAATGTCATTAGAGAGAGCACGACAAGATAATAAGGTCCACTTTGACCTAAGCGATTTGCCACAATGAGAAAGGCTGTAATGTCAATATGTTGAAGACTTCAACTCACGGTAATCCAAATATGTCATCCCCATATTCACTCGATGCTACGTCACATTTGCGACTGCGACTTGCACCCCTTTTTAAGCTAAATTATTGCTTTCGTGCAAGCTTGGAAGTGTGTAACTGAATACACTTTAGATTTATCAGTCTTTCGCCCATCTGTCTATTAGTCTAAGAACGATAATACATATGTCAAAAGTAGTTACATTACAGTGTATAGTTTACAAAGTTCACTGCAGAATATAGTCTGCACGCAATTATCAGATTATAGTTGGAATGTTACTGAATGAGTGTTATGCGACGACCAGGCGTTAGGTTTGCACTGGAACTACTTACTAATCGAACGCTCGCAAATTCGCCGTAAATAAATAACTGGGTTCGGCTGTCGGTAGTTGCAACGATCAAATATTTTGCTACTTTATTATTAATTTGTTCATTGCAAAGCTGCCTCATAGTACATCGCGAAGGTAACTTAACTTTGTTTATTCCGCTTCATTGCCGAAATTTATAAGCCTTGCATCTTTAACATTCCATATACATTGTTTAAAATCCTGCCGTGAGCGTACTGCACAGTTTGACTGAAGATCACAAATATCCCCCGGTGATCGTCTGTCCTTTATACTTTCTCATCATTTCTGGACAACACTGTTACTCCTAGTAGAAAATGATATCTTTGTGTGAATATAATTGTTACGGCGTAAAGTCGAGCGCCGGCACCCCAGTCGGAAACGATAGAGAAAGCTGGCCGCAGTGGCCGAGCGGTTCTAGGCGCTTCAGTCCGGAACCGCGCGACCGTTACGGCCGCAGGTTCGAATCCTGCCTCGGGCATGGATGTGTGTGATGTCCTTAGGTTAGTTAGGTTTAAGTAGTTCTAAGTTCTAGGGGACTGATGACCTCATCAGTTAAGTCCCATAGTGCTCAGAGCAATTTTAACGATAGAGAAGAAATGGCTGTGAGAATACGTCAGCCAGGCTGACCGGCCCCTCTCCAGGACGACTACGCGACAGCAGCGGCCCCTATGTAAAGAGGACATAAGCGCCTGGTGACGCCCCAGTTCAATAGCAGCTTCAAGACTAGTTACTTCGTTTGTACTCTCTATGTAGCACAAACTTGCAATTGTTTATATTGAAGAAGATTGCTTATTTCGTATGTAGTCCTTTGCTTGCGACACATATGTGCAATTGCAAATTTAGGTATTGTATCTTATCATTTTGTAATAAAACTCATTAATACGATTTGTTTGAATGTTTGTCTAGCGAACCTAGTAAGCAGGCTTCCTAGACACCACAATAATAAATAAAAGAGAGAGCAAAAAGTGTAGCTGAAGCACACAAAACGCAACAGATCAAACAAATGGTTTTGTCCGCTCACAGAATATAACGATATACAAAGGCTGCCATTAATATTTTGTCACTTCTTCTAGAAATATGTTTTTTTTCACTCATGCATTTAATAAACAAGTGAACTTTCCACAAGTGAAAAACCAATCCTCTTAATAAATGTAAAATACACACTGTGCAACAGAATTAAAGGATCACTTTTTCGAAACCGCGTAATTGCCTGCCGTTGGGACGCAAAACTTTGAAATTTGGCTGAAAAGTGCCTGAAGTCACTCTCGGTAGTAGTGACCTACTCTGTAGGAATCAGCATGGGTTTCGAAAAAGACGGTCATGTGAAACCCAGCTCGCGCTATTCGTCCACGAGACTCAGAGGGCCATAGACACGGGTTCACCGGTAGATGCTGTGTTTCTTGACTTCCGCAAGGCGTTCGATACAGTTCCCCACAGTCGTTTAATTAACAAAGTAAGAGCATATGGACTATCAGACCAATTGTGTGATTGGATTGAGGAGTTCCTAGATAACAGGACGCAGCATGTCATTCTCAATGGAGAGAAGTCTTCCGAAGTAAGAGTGATTTCAGGTGTGCCGCAGGGGAGTGTCATAGGACCGTTGCTATTCACAATATACATAAATGACCTTGTGGATGACATCGGAAGTTCACTGAGGCTTTTTGCAGATGATGCTGTGGTGTATCGAGAGGTTGTAACAATGGAAAATTGTACTGAAATGCAGGAGGATCTGCAGCGAATTGACGCATGGTGCAGGGAATGGCAATTGAATCTCAATGTAGACAAGTGTAATGTGCTGCGAATACACAGAAAGATAGATCCTTTATCATTTAGCTACAAAATAGCAGGTCAGCAATTGGAAGCAGTTAATACCATAAATTATCTGGGAGTACGCATTAGGAGTGATTTAAAATGGAATGATCATATAAAGTTGAATGTCGGTAAAGCAGATGCCAGACTGAGATTCATTGGAAGAATCCTAAGGAAATGCAATCCGAAAACAAAGGAAGTAGGTTACAGTACGCTTGTTCGCCCACTGCTTGAATACTGCTCAGCAGTGTGGGATCCGTACCAGATAGGGTTGATAGAAGATATAGAGAAGATCCAACGGAGAGCAGCGCGCTTCGATACAGGATCATTTAGTAATCGCGAAAGCGTTACGGAGATGATAGATAAACTCCAGTGGAAGACTCTGCAGGAGAGACGCTCAGTAGCTCGGTACGGGCTTTTGTCAAAGTTTCGAGAACATACCTTCACCGAAGAGTCAAGCAGTATATAGCTCCCTCCTACGTATATCTCGCGAAGAGACCATGAAGATAAAATCAGAGAGATTAGAGCCCACACAGAGGCATACCGACAATCCTTCTTTCCACGAACAATACGAGACTGGAATAGAAGGGAGAACCGATAGAGGTACTCAAGGTACCCTCCGCCACACACCGTCAGGTGGCTTGCGGAGTATGGATGTAGATGTAGATGTCACCCTCGGGCTCCGTGACGCTTCAAACAGTAAGATGTCGACACACGCGAAAAAAGGCCAAATCTCAAAAGTTAAAGTGACGTGTATCGTCGGCTAATGATGTGACACTGGCACCAAATTGCGCCACAATACTGCCCAACGCCAACGCGGCTATGTCACGCAATGGGAAGGTCGTGACAGCCCCTCTCATCCACACTTCGCCCCTTCTTTTGACGCCTCTGCGATGGAAGACGGAACAGCGCTGACCTGCGTCGAAATTACTCGTTTTCTTACATGTGGCCGAAGAAAACGCTTCAGACACACCGTCGCTCATAATCGACTTGAAAGGCCTCAAGTGGTGGCATAAATGACGTCAACAAAATCTCTCCTTGGCGCGTGGACCCCCATACTCTTCGCGGTCGAAAACAACGGCTCGCAGATGAGCAACACGATGGCGTTCTTGACAACTTTCGGCAGTGCTGACGCTTCCGGACGATTCAGCTATTCCCTACGGACGTTGTTGGACTGCACCTCATTGAACACTATCTCATCCGTTTGCAGTGAAGCACGACCGCAATTCTTGCGCTCGTGAACGGCTGTAACCACTAGGAACCGTGATTCCGAAGCTGGGTGTCGTGTTTCTGTGCCCCATCGCAGAGGCCTCGAATGAGGGTGTCACATGTGGTAAAGGAAAGGGGGGGGGGGGGTACGACCTTCCCATCGTGTAACACGTCCATGGTGGTGTTCGCTAGAACTGTGATGAAATTTGGTGCCAGTGTGACATCTTTAAGCCATATCACATGTCACATGAATTTCTGAAGTCTAGAGTTTTTTTCCATGTGTCGACACTTTGCTGTCTGAAGCATCACGGAGCCCAAGGGTGTAGTCGCTGGGCGCCTCTCCTTTTCACCATAACAGAGAATCGTTGAAGTCACCTTTGAGTCAAATTTTAAACTTCTGTGGCGCAATGGGAAGCAATTACGTGTTTTTGAAAAAGTGATCCTCTAATCTTGTTGTATTTGAGTAATAACACAGTAAGACAATACATTCTTAAGTAATATTCCACAGCGTAGTTCTATTGTCTCTTCAATATTCGGCACAGCACAACTGTTCTTCAATAGAGAAATAATATTGGAGCTCAATACAACGTCCGCTATCTCTTTGGCTTTATTAACCGCTTCCAAATGTTCAAAGGATTCTTTTACTTCTATTTCCAGTCAGACATCGGTCCTTCGAGTTTGTGAATTTTATTAATGTTCTTCCTGGATATGTGAGAAAGAATGTATATGAAATATATGAGAGAAACAAATTGTCTAAAGGTTCACATGTGCTGCTAAACCACACACTGGCAGTTTATCGGTTTTATTAATGTTCACCCTGTGTATAATTTCAAACAAAAATTGTGCACATAGGAATGGTCTGTTTAGTTTTATTTCTTGCCATCGGCTTTCCAGAAAAGAGGGTAGTTTTATTGATGGTTTTTCGGCTTTTGATTAGGATACTACAACGAAATCCGAGTAGTCTGAAACTTCATAATCCCACTCATTCGCCGATTAAAACTGTGTGAAATACTGTCATTGAAGCTGTTATACTCACAGACCCTGAAGGTGGAGAGGTCTCTCTCATTTCCTGTTTACCAGTGATACCAACCTATCTATCTATTCATTAAAAGCGACTTCGCCATCAAGGTTTCGTTTGCAATAACAATAAATAAGGCTCAAGGTCAGAGAGAGGGTAAGGGGACACGACAGAGGATGGGCAGAGCGAAGGGGGCGGTAGAAGTAGTTGCAATTCCTGTAGATGTTCATCAGTTTCGAAGTATTGAAGGTTTCATTAGTAAACACGAATTTTCGTCGCGAATCAACCTGTCTATCGGTGAACACCATACAAAGCCCATCGGAGTTTCTTACAATAGCCTTCATATGCAGCTGTTAAGAAACATCTCTCTATGAAATCTGAATCCTACATAGAAAGAACAGCTACACTGTAGTATGAAAAGTCGCTGAACACTTTCATTCAAATACAATACTAACACTTGGAGGTTTGTAGCGCCCTACCGCTAGAACTCCTTAAGAAACTTCTGGACAGGACTGGAGAACGTTGCTGAGCACGCACTGCCGCCTGTAGTGACCACAGACCATATTAAGAAGCACTTCCGCCTTTTGCGATGTCCAGCAGAACATCATGAAATCGCGGTGACATCAGCGTAATTACCATCAAATATCATTTCTGTTCTTCTCATTGTATTTCTTTCGGTTACCTTTTGCACTACACCGTAAAAGTTCCATAGAGACATGTTACATTAGTGCGACACATCATAAGGAAGTTTTGCAACCCATTGTGTTATCGTGGTGTACTCGAATCCAATTAGTTCCCATTTTTCCGTCAGCTTCTTTTTCAGATATTCTTCCGGGTTGATTGTTGTTCTCTACAATCTTCTATAAAGTAAATCTCATAAATTTCTCGTGGAGTTAACATCTAGCAGCTGAAGTGGCACCTGTGTAAGTTTGAGCACTTTCTGTTACAGAGTATGACGTGTGCTTCAGGCCATTATCTTCTAAAACATTTGATGTGCGTATGATACCCAAATTTTCTGCTCACCTGTGCCAATTTTGGTTGAGGATATTGAGATAGTGCAGCTTGTTGTCATTGAAATTAGTCTATCCCACAACAGATGAAGAAATATAGCTCTGAGGCAAACCTCCCTCCCTCCCTCACTCACTCATTCACTCACTCACTCACCCACTCACTCCCGCCCTCCCTCTCCGTCCCCATTCATCTCCGCCCCCCCCCCCCTCAGCGACGCGTTTTACAGTAAGTTGCAATTGTACATCATGTACCGTGTACCTGTAGCTCGTCACTTGACTTTCGCCACACCACAATTCTTCCGTATCTTGAAAAGATATCGAATTCTCTGTCACTGGCAGATATACCATAATCCCATCAGGTATCGCTTCTTCCGTTGTACCTTTCTCCTCTAATAGCCCTTTGGGCAGATACCTCCATTATTTGCATGTTCTGTTCTTGCAGCAGATGTACTGCAGTTTAATGTGCGCTTAATCAAAAATTTTGCTTAATTATCCCTATGATTAATCGCCTTTCTCTTACATTTAGCCTCTTTGGGTGCCCTTCTTGAAGGACAGATTCTATGTAATGCTCCTCCTCAACATCTGGGTATGTCTGCCTCTGTAGATGATATGTCATTGCGGCTGACCACCATGCGGAGGAACTGGGTTCGATTCCTGATACTGCCAGAGTTTTGCTTGGTGGAGGGCCTGGAATGTGGTGCACTCAGCCTCGTGATGCCAACAGAGGAGGTACCTTCACCGAGTAGCAACGGCTCCAGGTCACGAACTAACAACGGCTGGGAGAACAGTATGGTACCCTCACGCCCTCCTACACTGCATTAGTAACGCCACTGTCGGAGGATGACACGGCAGTCGGTCGCTACCGACGCCCCCCCCCCCTCCCCCTGCCCGCCCCAGGTCTTACTGACGGAATTTACGTTTACTTCTGGGTCTATTCACCAAGCTAACAATATCTGCGTCAGTGGATTCCTTCAGAGTGTGAAAAATGACTAGTTATCACTGTTCGAACTTCGTTTTAAATCTCTTGCGACCCGCTGTGACCTTGTAGTCCATGCAGTGGGTTTGAAAAATAACAAATGAGCGGTCAGGAGGAGACAAGCCGTACCATACTGCACACAGCACGTATTTATACGAGTACAAAGGAAGTCATGTCACGCTCTTCAGTAACTGAGCATTCATTTCTTTACTACTCGTATTCTCCAAAATTTTATTAATTTCCACAGAACGCTTATTGAATTTCACAGTGATTCAGCTAAACTCTGTTATTTAACAGCTACCTCTCAACTGATCTGGAATATTTTCGTATTCGTTTGACAGGTAATCGTTCAGCTGATGTCGAAAATTATAAAAAAATACACAACACCTGGCCAAATATTAAAGATAGCCTTTCTGCATGTGAGTAGGTATTGTAGTAACAGCTGCAACAATGTAGAAGAATTGCCGCAACGACTGAATAAATATTAGCAAGAAGAGTGCGTCAAGCCCTAATGCCAGGCGGATGCACATCCGAACGCCGATGACATGCTACAAGCAATTTTGCGATGAGATGATAACACAGCCCCTACATTCTCCTGGAACACGCGCTGTTTTTCTATTTCGTTTCCTAAAGTGTTTTCCCAGTTTGCTTTGACTGACTACGTGTTGAGTACGTCATTGATCCCTTACCCTCATTCATTAAAGGCGTTTTAAGACAACTTCAGTGTTTTGTATTTCAGTTAGCTAAAGTCGACTGAGATTTCTCAGAAATCTCTTCATTACTGAGGCTTTCAGATGGGAAGCCATGTAAGTCATGAAAGTTATATTTTGTAGGACAAGTGAAGAACATTAATGTCGTATTAAAAAGGAGTATGAGTTGTTTAAATTGGCTTGGAAACACAAAACTCGTGTGGAACAAACTCATGTGCAACAAACAATGAATCTTTTTCTAGTGTAATAGTTTTTTTTTTTTTTCAATAGGTTACTATCTATATTACTAAATGGCTGCAAAAGTCGCACGATCCCAGTTACAAGGTGTCTATCTAACGGCTTTCAATGACAGAAAAAATTTGGTTTTCAGTGTTTCATGTGGTTATTATCAAAATTCAAAAATATAAAATGATGTTATAGTCTAGGGTTTAACACAACAAGTGAAGTATTAAAGTTAGAATAAATATATATTCTTTTTTGAGGCAACGTATCTCACGGCGCGCAACTTATCCAGACGATATTCATACAGTACTTGAGAGTTAGAGCACTGAGCGACTTCCAGCCAAACCAACGTTATTAATAGTTTCAAGCAACTTTTCTTGCTGGCACTTCCCACAAAATAAAGAAAGGGAAAATGTTTATTGCATACTACTTTTTCGCTGGTCATGCAGTAGAACTTCAGCATCTGGCATGACTATTTAATTTATTACTTCTTCACTACCAACTCTATTCGCCTACATGTTTAACGTCAAATATTTCAACACATTAACTCCGCTGTAATGTAATCAGACATCTGAAGCAGTGTTAAACATGTGAGTTTGATCCTTAAAACAACGTGGTTGGTGTTACAGGTGAAACATATTGGAAAGGGACAACGTTAGCACGTCAGTTGCCGCATGCCAGTGCAGGGTGTGCAAACGATAGTTGACGACATTAGATATATTCTACTACCGTGTTCAAGTGTTGTCTGGTCCCACACTTATTTTGTGTTTGGTTGCCATCAGGTCACAAGTAGCGCTAGTATCTGAAGAGGGATGGTGACATTAAAGCTTCTTGAAGTATTTTCCGAAAACATGGTGACTGAACGGCTGGTCAATTGCTCGCTGAAGAGCGCGACACATTTTGTAGATGTTTAAATCTACTCTTAACAATACACCCTTTAACTCCTGTCGTGAGTAATGACTTTATTTCTGGAAAGATTAAATCAGCATCTTGTTCTGTGTTACTCACTTCGTGGCGATGAGACCAGTGATTTCATTCCTCCAAGATTCTGATAGATAAAATCCGCTGTCTTCTTCTTTTTTTGTCAAGGTCTTAACACAATTCCTAGGGAGACAAAAATAGTTTTAAACGACTGAGTGCATATTAGAAAGTTATGACAAGGCGTTATTTAAGTACAATGAACAGATACTTGTTGTCTAAAGGGCTGAAATTAGGGATCACCACAACGCGACCGTGTCTTTTTTATTGCCACATAGTCTCTCACTCAGAAATGAAAATATCCTTTATTCACCGTTATTCGTTTCCAAACTCACTATACTTTTTTTCCATTCAATTCTTTTACATCTGAGAAAATTGTAGCGACGCTTGCGGGTGACCCAAAAGAATAAACTGTCAGCCAAGAAAACACGCACCAGGGGGGGGGGGGGGGGAGGGGGGGACGAAATAAAGCCTCATTGGTAGAGAAGACACGTGGTGTTATTTTAGTGGTTACAAAATCCTGTCACATTCACAAAGAATTTAATCGTACTATTCCACTTATTAGTAGAAAGTCACCCCCCCCCCCTGGCGTGGATACATGAACCTGTTCGGTTGGATAGAGTGGAACGTCTTCTGAAGCAAGCTGCCCCACAGCTGTTGTAACTGGATCCAGATATCCTGAATACTTTAACTGCGACGGAGTTGAGGTCCGAGCTGGTCTCTCACGTGTTCCGTTGAGGACAGATCTGGGGATCTTGTTGCCCACGGGAGAACTTCAGTATCACGCAGAGGGTCCATACGGACACGTTTCATTTGTGTACGAGCATCGTCCTGCTGAAGAATGATACCACTATACTGTTGCGCGAAAGCTAACACATGCGGACCCAGGATGTACGTGGTGTGCTGTTGACCCTTCAGAGTTCCCCCACTCACTACCAGCCATGAAATCATACCCGACGGCTCTCCCCACCAAGATACCTCCATTAAGACCTCTGTGTCTCTACAAAACATTGGAAAAATCGGACTTCTCCCTAGGTCATAGCCAAACCATGACGATGGTCATTCCGGGTAGTACAAAACAGCGGTTCCTCGGTGAACACAGTGCGACGCCGTTCATGAGCAGTCCATGTTTCATAGTCATGGCACCATTCAAAATGCAGCCATCTATATTGTGGCATTAACGGTAGCCTGCGCGTGGGATGGTAAAGCCCTTGTCCAGCTAATGCCAGTCTCCGACCAATGGTGCGGGATGATACAGAACGTTGCACGGAGCTAGTTACTTGTTCTCGGATGGCAGGCGCAAATAAAGGCGTCACGGCACAATATGGCGATCCTCCCTTGTGATGGTCGGACGTGCTCGGCCGAAACCTTAACGAGGAGTATACCTTTCCTAACGTTCCCATAAAGTCCTGCAGCGGATCACGTGTACATCCGAATGCCACACAAATCTGGATATTGCACAATTCAACCAGATGTCAAAATGGAGACCATAATGAGGCACCTTTCAGACTCTTTCAAGTGTTGATAACGCTGTGTCGCGGGAGTACACGGTATCTCCGTCTCCTTCACAGCTCGCATTCGGGAGGACGACGGTTCAATCCCGTCTCCAGCCATCCTGATTTAGGTTTTCCGTGATTTCCCTAAATCGTTTCAGGCAAATGCCGGGATGGTTCCTTTGAAAGGGCACGGCCGATTTCCTTCCCAATCCTTCCCTAACCCGAGCTTGCGCTCCGTCTCTAATGACCTCGCTGTCGACGGGACGTTAAACACTAACCACCACCATCCTTCACTGTGGTCATTCAACAACTCACGCTGTTTATGTCCCTTATACAGAGCATTTCAGGAGTGATGGTCAATAATTCACACATGGAAATAATTCATACATGGAAAGTACAGGCCAAATGTAGCTAAAAAGCTTCAATAAACATGGGTCCACAAATCAACCATTGTCGAGATACATTTGCTGTTGCCGTTCATCAGTGTCCATGGACACATGGCATCTCTAAACGTTAAAGTAGGTGTTCGGAATGTTGTCCATGCGTCTTAATGTAACGCTGAACTCGTCTCTGAAATGAGTAGGGAATCGTCCCTCTCAGTCAGTCCTGGGGAATTCCGTAAACGCTGGAAGGCTGCTTCAATCCACAAGCGTAATTCCTCAAAAGAGTTGACCTCGGTAGCGTAGACCAGGCTTTTGACATGACGCCACACGTAGAAATTCATAGGATTTAAATCCGGAGACCTTGAAGATCGTGGCACAGGCCATCCTCTACCAGTCTAATGCCGACCATACCGAGTTAGAAGCCGGCGCACTCGTAAATGAAAATGTAGTGGAGCACCGTCAAGCAAGAACCACACGTTCAGGCGTTGGTACAGTGAGACATCATCACGTACATGTAGAAGTACAGTTCGCAGAAACGGCGTGTACTGCTGTCCGGGTAGTCTCTGTGGTTGGCAATGTGGGGTCCAATTATGCAGTCACGGAGCAGTCATGCCCAGACGTTCAATGAACAACGCTGCTGATATCGCGATATATGTTTTGCATTATGATTATCATCGACCCAAATGTGACAGTTATGGTAGCTGAAAATACCATCACGGCTAAATTCAGCCCTATGCTTACAAACAGGGGTTCAGGGTACACTGTTGTGGAACGCATTGGCAGAAATTCTCTCCGGGATGGAAGTCTGCATTGCTGAGGGCTTGCACTCGCTAGAGATGATATGGATAGAGTTCTTGCCTGTGTAAAATTCGCCACTCACTGCCATGACTCAGGACACACTCTTGGGTAACGATCCTCCTTGTTGAAATACTCGGACGTTCGTGCACAATGCGTAATACCCTTTCCCCAACATCGGATGTTATGGGTCAACCTTCTCGTACAGGGTGTGCGAAGCTCCCGGCTCTCTTAGGCTCTGGTGTAACCGTCTAAATGCACGCTTGTAGGGCAGCCTGCGGAGAGGAAAAACTTTTTCACACACTCAAGCAGCCTCATTCGCTTTGCCGTACGTGAAGTGGAAGTCAGCGTACTCTTCATTGGTGTAACCTCTGTCGATGGTGTCTTGTGAGGCCGATACGGCACAGTGCACGGAGGGCGAAAGGGAAGTAGTTGCACATGCGTAAACAAACAGATAATTGACCCCAAACCCTGATATCCCAAAGTAAATAGGCGTTTACAGTTCGATCCCAACTCGCATTAATGCGATACCTCAGCGTGGTAGGAACGCTAAATACAACAAGAGTAATGCACTCCTACGGCCGTTCTATCTCTCACAGAGAATTGCAACTCTAATCATGTGCATACCCGCTGAGGGTGTGTATGAGTACGAAGTCACACTGTCATCCAACGACGTCGTCTTAGTCTTTTACTCTCTTTGTCAGATAGCGTATATTTAAAAAAAGAAATTGTCTAGAGGACATAGTCTCAAGAATTTGGTTATCCTAAGTGACAATACGAAGTGTATCTTTTACTTTTATGGAAATAATTTTAGTTGACACTTATCCAGCCAATACAATTACTTAGATAGCAACACCGGGAAATGGAAACTCTGTTGGTAGCGTTACAGCAACGACAAGTATGAAGGTCAGCTGGCTAGAAGGTCGTTCTATGGCGTAGACTTAGTGGTCTCCGTTCAGAAGCTCCCATGCTTGTCGGTAACGCTATCTTTGGAGAGCTGAAGAAACTAAATTATTGAATCTTTCTGGTTTCAACAAGCCACTGCCATTTGTCACTACCATATTTCCCACTACAGAACTGATTTTCAGTTTAGTAAAATTTCTTGGAAATCGATCTCATGCTTCACGTACACTTGACACTCTACGCTCTGGAGAAAAGATAGACACTACTACAGTTGAAGAAACAAGAGGATAAAAATCTAGAACTAGCCCCAACATCCTTCACGAAAATTAATAGAATTATAAAGTTCTAAAAAACGAAAACTCACGGTGTGTTTGTGGAATTTCAAACAGAATTCTGAAAGGTTGTTTCAACTTAGTAAGCCGGCCGGTGTGGCCAAGCGGTTAAAGGCGCTTCAGTCTGGAACCGCGCGACCGCTACGGTCGCAGGTTCGAATCCTGCCTCGGGCATGGATCCTTAGGTTAGTTAGGTTTAAATAGATCTAAGTTCTAGGGGACTGATGACCTCAGATGTTCAGGGGAGCCGGAGGTGGTCAAATCCAAAAAATTACGATTTTTTTTTTTTGCCACACATTCCTCTTTAATGTAAACTTTGAATTATTGTTCTACTGGAGTTATTACCATTTTCCCCCACGCCTGCAGAGGAAATGGGCGGCCGCTGAATGCATCAAACACACTCTCGTGACTTCCTGGCGAAATGCTTTGGATTTTCTCGGCCTGTTACGCATACAGCACCTTATGTTACCCATACAGCGAGTGTGCAAGGGTTGGCTACATTGTTTTCTGTGACAAATGAAGCGCTAAGAACGCGGAACATCGTCTCTCTGCTGTTTACCGTTTCGAATTAGTTCAGTGTTCCGCCTGTTGTTGGTAGTACACTCCTGGAAATTGAAATAAGAACACCGTGAATTCATTGTCCCACGAAGGGGAAACTTTATTAACACATTCCTGGGGTCAGATACATCACATGATCACACTGACAGAACCACAGGCACATAGACACAGGCAACAGAGCATGCACAATGTCGGCACTAGTACAGTGTATATCCACCTTTCGCAGCAATGCAGGCTGCTATTCTCCCATGGAGACGATCGTAGAGATGCTGGATGTAGTCCTGTGGAACGGCTTGCCATGCCATTTCCACCTGGCGCCTCAGTTGGACCAGCGTTCGTGCTGGACGTGCAGACCGCGTGAGACGACGCTTCATCCAGTCCCAAACATGCTCAATGGGGGACAGATCCGGAGATCTTGCTGGCCAGGGTAGTTGACTTACACCTTCTAGAGCACATTGGGTGGCACGGCATACATGCGGACGTGCATTGTCCTGTTGGAACAGCAAGTTCCCTTGCCAGTCTAGGAATGGTAGAACGATGGGTTCGATGACGGTTTGGATGTACCGTGCACTATTCAGTGTCCCCTCGACGATCACCAGTGGTGTACGGCCAGTGTAGGAGATCGCTCCCCACACCATGATGCCGGGTGTTGGCCCTGTGTGCCTCGGTCGTATGCAGTCCTGATTGTGGCGCTCACCTGCACGGCCCCAAACACGCATACGACCATCATTGGCACCAAGGCAGAAGCGACTCTCATCGCTGAAGACGACACGTCTCCATTCGTCCCTCCATTCACGCCTGTCGCGACACCACTGGAGGCGGGCTGCACGATGTTGGGGCGTGAGCGGAAGACGGCCTAACGGTGTGCGGGACCGTAGCCCAGCTTCATGGAGACGGTTGCGAATGGTCCTCGCCGATACCCCAGGAGCAACAGTGTCCCTAATTTGCTGGGAAGTGGCGGTGCGGTCCCCTACGGCACTGCGTAGGATCCTACGGTCTTGGAGTGCATCCGTGCATCGCTGCGGTCTGGTCCCAGGTCGACGGGCACGTGCTTCTTCCGCCGACCACTGGCGACAACATCGATGTACTGTGGAGACCTCACGCCCCACGTGTTGAGCAATTCGGCGGTACGTCCACCCGGCCTCCCGCATGCCCACTATACGCCCTCGCTCAAAGTCCGTCAACTGCACATACGGTTCACGTCCACGCTGTCGCGGCATGCTACCAGTGTTAAAGACTGCGATGGAGCTCCGTATGCCACGGCAAACTGGCTGACACTGACGGCGGCGGTGCACAAATGCTGCGCAGCTAGCGCCATTCGACGGCCAACACCGCGGTTCCTGGTGTGTCCGCTGTGCCGTGCGTGTGATCATTGCTTGTACAGCCCTCTCGCAGTGTCCGGAGCAAGTATGGTGGGTCTGACACACCGGTGTCAATGTGTTCTTTTTTCCATTTCCAGGAGTGTATTATACTTCTTGTGTAAAGCGTTGTTCTGGTTACGATGCCACTTTTTAGTAACCGTGTATATAAGAAGAGGAAGAACGTAGGGAAAAGAAAATTAAGACTAATACCAAGTTGCGATACTACAATTACTGAAACAGTGCGTTCTTCTGCTAAGCAACACATGGCCGGCCATAGCCCTGTGACATCTTCTAGCAAGAAGCTGACTGGTGGAAGTGACAGATTTCGTGAATATGTTAGTGACAGTGATGATATTAACGAAGCACTGAATATTGGATTATTATCTTCTGTGCTGAAAGAAAGTGTTCTGTGCAAAATGTGTTCAAGTGTAGGAGTGGGACTAGAGATAACAAAGCACTTTGGTTTAGCTTGTGAGATGAAGATAATCTGTGCATGTTGCAAGTGTCAAGTGGCTTTCTACAATTCACATGCCAGTCTCTTTGGTGAAAATGGACGATCTAGTGTGTTTGATGTGAATGTTCGACTTGTGTATGGTCTTTGGTCCATTGGAAAAGGGTCTGCTGCTGGTAAACTGTTTTGTGGTATTAAGAACTTGCCATCGCCTCCAAGCAAATTTGGGTACTACTGTGAACTGGTTGGATCCTCTGTTGAAGATATGGCTTTGAAAACCATGAAGGAAGTAGTGGAGGAATCTGTAGAAATGAACGGTGGTTCTAGGGATTTGGTAGTGGCATTAGATGGTTCCTGGCAAAAGAGGGGTCATAAATCCCTGAATGGGGTTGTAACTGCTACTTGTGGTGATAGTGCAAAAGTGATAGATGTTGCAATATTATCAAAACATTGTAGGTGCAAAAATAAAATCAAAGGAGAGCACAGTGGAACCTGTGAGGCAAGTTTTAGTGGATCAAGTGGAGCAATGGAAGTGGATGGAGTGAAACAAAATTTTGAACGTTCAGTTCCCAGATACAACGTTAGGTACAAATACTTCCTTGGGGATGGTGACTCCAAAGGTTTCAAGATTATAGAGGAACTGAAACCATATGGAAATGAATTTGTAGTTGAAAAGTTGGAATGCATTGGGCATGTGCAAAAGCGTATGGGTGCACGGCTTCGAAGGCTCAAACAAACTTTGGGTTCAAGTAAGCTCAGTGATGGAAAGACAATAGGAGGGAGAGGCAGGCATACTGATAAGGTGATCGATCGTCTACAGAGATACTATGGGTATGCTATAAGGCAAAATACTAGTAATGTTAGTGACATGCGAAAAGCAGTGTGGGCATTGTTCCTTCATACTGCCTTTTCCAATGAATACCCTCAACACAGCCTGTGCCCAAAAGATTCCTTGTGCAAATATAATGCAAAAAAGGACTATGATCACAAACATGGTTTGCCAGCAGCTGTGATAAATGCAATAAAACCAAATTTTCATGACTTAGCACAGCCAGAATTGTTACACAAATGTCTACACGGAAAGACGCAGAATCATATTGAGGGCGTAAACAATTTGATTTGGAAAGTGATTCCTAAAAGGGTGTTTGTAAGCATAAAAACACTGCACTTTGGCATTTATGATGCAATAGCAACCTACAACCAAGGGAACAGTGTGAAGTGTGAAGTTCTGAAGGCATTAGGATTTACAGCTGGGGTGAACACTGTACGAGCACTAAGAAATATTGAAAGAGAAAGGATAAGAGGAGAAGAAAGAAGAGAAAGGCATATGAAGTATGATGGAACAACAGGCCAGAAAAGAAGACAGAAGAGGAAGCTTTTGGAGGATGAAGACGACCCTGATAATCCATCATATAGTGCAGGAATGTATTGAGAAACTTTGATAGTCATTTCCCGTAAATTAGAATTTTTCGAATATAAGGAACATTTTCTCAAAATCCACTCAAGCTAGAGAGATGAAATTTTTATACAGCACTCCTAGTGGTCAAACGTACATTGTAACACAGCCATTTGGCAATATGTTCAGTAGTTTCATTTCAGTTTAATTATAAAGCTATTATTTGTAAAAAAATTTGGGTCATTAATAAAATAAATAATTGGAAGGAAACTAGAAAAGATACTCCAAAATCCCTCTGTCATAACTGCAATACTAAACCACTCTATATGTAAAAAAAATTCAAATTTTTCTATTTGGTAGTTTATTCATAAATGTTCCTGAAACTTAGTGATTTTAACATGGGCAGCATAGGCACCTCCGGCTCCCCTTAAGTCCCATAGTACTTAGAGCCATTTGAACCAACTTAGTAAGTATAGTCCTTAGTTGAAATTTTTCCAGAAAGATTAAAATATGCAATTGCTAAACCACTTCATAGGAAAGGTGACAAGACAGACTTAAACAGTTATCATCCAGTTTCCTTGCTGACAACCTTTTCCAAATTATTCAAAAAAATGATGAGTAGTCTCACACTCAAGTGGAAACAATTTACATAGCATATCACAGTTTGGATTCCAGGAGGGTTGCTCGACTGAGTGTGCTATTCACAAATTCATTCATTAACTAGTACAAGGCTTAAATACTAAACAAATCGACCTCCTGATGTATTTTCCGATTTCCATTCCATAACGTCTTATGGAATAATTTTCTTAAAAAGAAAGTATTAATTGCACAAAAGCGAGCAATAAGAATAATATGTTATGTTCATCCACGAACATCATGTAGATACCTTTTGAACGAGCTAGGGATTTGAACTACGCCGTCACAATTCATGTATTCGTTAATGAAATTCGTTGGAGATAATCCATCATCACTTGAGAAGAATAGTGATGTCCACACCTACAACACTAGAGGGAAAAAATGGCCTTTATTTGCCATTATTAAAACTGTCAGTGGCTCAGAAAGGAGCTCAATATGCATCAACAAAAATATTTGATGACTTGTCCAATAACGTAAAATGTCTGACAGGTAGCAAAGGAAGTTTCTCCTGGACAACTCCTTCTATTCCATTGACGAATTTCTATTTAAAAACTGGTAACCAGGAAGAAAATCCTGTTTCTAAGTGTAGTTACATAAGTAGAAACATGTTGATTAATGTTGACACTAATCATGTATACACATCCTCTAAATTGAGTCGTTCGCTATCATTCCGATAAAAGAATCCTTCAAACGATGGATGGAATTTGTAACTAACTGACTAAGTATCAGTGCCTACTGCGTGTACCCAACCGATGAAAGTACAAGAAATGGGAGTTAAATGAACGTCGGAGTATTTGCAGTTACGATTTTCACGCGCAGGAAATCGTGCAATTACTTATCAGCTCTCGTGTTCAACGACAGTCGTTACTTTCCCCCCTGAGGCTATCAGCAGCATTCCGTCAGTGGCAATACTGCAACAAAGAAACAGGCTCACTACTCACGCGACAGCTGCAGTGGCAGCCCAGTGCTGTCCCGACTTGCTGGCGGGCTGCGTGATCCGGCACAGTCGCACCTCCGGAAACATCCGTCCCACGTTGCCCTTATCGTTCGGAGGCCTAGCGTGACTGCAGTCTGAGCAGTGAATACCTGAGAGGGGTCGTACACGCTCAGAGTTCTCACAAACGAGGACAGCGCGGGTCGCACGCCTCAGCTGACGCTTGACTCGGCGACGGGCTGCAGCCACGACTTTGGGAGCAACACCGAGGCATGCGGCGGAATCGCGCGTGCAGAGTCACAGGGAAAACAGCGCCTCGCAAGGGAACTGCGCCTACTTGTCCAAATTTCCGTCATCCTAGCTGTAGTACCCGGCCACGCGTGACCTTTTCCCCTCTCTAAGTCCATTTCTTCACGTCTATCTGTCCATCTCCTCATCCCCCAGTATACCTACCATAAGTCAATAAGCATTATAGACAGCGTGTCCCATTTATCTTGACCACCCTAAATAACTGTTTTCGCAGATGCAAATTAGAAAATGTTTCAAGCAAATGTTGTTTAGCTGTCAGGGGGACATCAAACATGATTGCCTTTGTTTTAGCTATGTTGTTCGTTGTAGATATGAACAGTGGTATGACTTTTTTAAACGGCACCCTGTATTTTTTATTCGGTAATTCATTTCCTCTCCTAAAGACCTATTCAAAAATGTATCACGGTGTACCATTCACTGAAACACAACGTTATCAATTACATAACACAACACTGACTTTGACCTTGGATCACAAACTCGTCCACTTGCTGGCGTTGTCCGAAAACAAATGGAAACCGAGTAAAAACATAACACAAAATTGACTTTGACTCTCTTGTACCATTGTCCAGGAGTAGAACATTCAAAGGTGCTCATAGTGGTGACCCTGGACACTCATACACCGGTGCACTCCTGGAATGAAAGAATTATTTACTGCTTCCAGTGTTGACTGCTGAAGAGAATTACAAGCAAGCAAGAAACATTCCTGCATGTCCACTGGAGTTGTTGGAGTATCGAAGTAGACAACGTCTTTAATGCATCCCCAAAGAAAAAAGTCCAGAGTATTTAAATCAGGAGACCTAGCAGGCCAAGTAACTGTTCCTCCTCGACCAATCCATCTGGCAGGATACCTTCGGTTCATAACACGATGTGCACGCAAGGCATTATGTGCTGGACATCCATCGTGTTCTGGTTCTTAGCGGCACTTCATCCAGAAGAGGAGGAAGAATTCGTCTGAGGAAGTTGGCATACGCAGTGCCGTTTAGACTACCATTGATGAAATAAGGGCCAATAATTATAGTACCTTGCATCCCACACCAAACGTTAACTTTCCATTGACGTTGATGCACCTTTCTAAGCCATAGTGGGTTGTCGCTAGACCAAAAATGCATGTTCCTTGAATTTACCTGTTCTTTGTTTGAGAAGGAACATTCATCGGTAAATAGAACATTGGAGAAGAAGTTCGGGTTGGCGAGGATTTGCTGCTGTGCCCACTGACAAAACTGTACACGGTTCCGGAAACCGATCCCATGCAATTCTTGATGTAGGTGTACATGGTATGGATGGAACCGGTGACGTGTAAGAATACGATGTACACTGGTTTTAGGAATGCCAATCTCGTGTTAAATCTATTGTGTGCTCACATGTGGAATCATAGCAACTGAAGCGATAACTGTAACTTCGGCGCCGGCCGGTGGGGCCGAGCGGTTCTAGGCGCTTCAGTCTGGAACAGCGCGATCGCTACGGTCGCAGGTTTGAATCCTCCCTCGGGCATGGATGTGTGTGATGTCCTTAGGTTAGTTAGGTTTAAGTAGTTCTAAGTGCTAGGGGACTGATGACCTCAGATGTTAAGTCCCATAGTGCTCAGAACCATTTGAACCATTTGTAAATTCGGCAGCTTCATCTGTGTGAGTGCTAGGACGATTGCACTGTGGTAGGTTGAAACTTCCCATTTCCTGGAGAGTCGCAACAAGAAGAGAAAACACCCGTCGGGAAGGTGTGTTCTTGTCAGGATGTCGCTCTCTGTACAATCCCGTTGCCTGCGTAGCTTTTCGCCTACCTTCAACAACAATAAACGAAATGTTTGGTCGTTGCAGTTTGTAGGAAGGTCAGCCTTTACTGTATGAACTACAATACACAATAGTATTTAAAAGGACTGAACAGCTGTACTAAATGTACCCGTACATAAGAAAACAGTATTGCAATTAGTGTTCTGCTAACTTACATTCCCCATAGATGAGTAGCATTTCTACCATCTCTTCGTTGGTGCACATTCTACTCACACAACTCTTCAACTGACGTTTGTTGACGGAATGACGGGTGTGCATTCTACTTACGTTGACATTTGCCCTCTGTCAACGTCAGCACGTGGATGTGTTCCATTACCCCGAGTATCAGTACTAAGCGCTGGGAGCGTCAACGTCAATGTTGTGTTATGTAATTAATAACGTTGTGTTTCAGTGAATGGTACACTTTGATATATTTTTGAATAGGTCTCTAGGAGAGGAAGTGAATTACCGAATAAAAAATACGGGGTGCCATTTAAAAAAAGTCATACCGCTTTTCATATCTTTGTAAAAAACAAAGCTGCAACGAAGGCAATCACGCTGATTAATATCCCCCTGACGGCTATAGAACATTTACTTGAAACATTTTGCGTGTGCATACCTTTTTTTTTACAGTAACGTGAAAAAATATGAAGTAAATCGTTCGAAACTTTTCGAGAATTTTGCTAACAATATTTTCCCTTTATGAATTACACACATATTTATATATTACGTGTCATAAAAATACGTGGCCGTGCCCTGTGTACGTCTGAGCGCTCATTGGAGTGTTGTGTAAAATTTTAAGAAACCTGTCAAGCTCGTATAAAAAAATGAAGCGATTGACAAGAACTGAAACTGACGGTTGTTGGTGCACAAGATGGCAAAGCGTTTAGAAAAAGTTGCACTTTTAGGGCTGGGCGGACGAGTCGTCATCTATTCATGTTTACGTAGCTTTCAGGCAGCGGCTGGTGGAGCAGAAAGAAAACAGCAGTGGATTCAGAGGGCATGGAGTCGAATCCCTGCGCAAGAACTTTTTATTTTGAATTTTCACGTTACTCGTGTTGCAAATAAACCAAATTATTAGGTCTACTACTTTGCTTCCGCTGTTTTGGTACAGGTTGGACCAGCGGTAAATGGTGGTGTGGGTGATAGATCGTGTCATACGATACTCTTACGCATTTGTAAAGATGACGCCATCAGAATATTAGTCAATATGTGATTGCATCATAAACTTATTCTCGATTGAATATGTCAAGTTATGAGCCCATTTCTCGCTGTCTGCGGGAAGTTACAGTTTTCTGCTTCAACATGAAGAAATCTGCGACTGAAGCTGAGGAAATGCTGGGTAAGATCTAAGGTGAGGCGCCTATTGGTGAAAGGACGTGCAAAGAGTGGTTTCAACGCTTCAGGAACGGTGATTCTGACGTCGAAGACCGGCACGGTGGTGGAAAAGGGAAGATTTTCGAAAATACTGACAGCGACGGAAACAATCGTAGGAGGTCCTTATCGAAAGCAATGGATGCGTTTTAGCCGCAATACAACGAGAGACACGAAAAGGCGATTTTACGGCATGATAACGCTCGACCACATGTCGCAAAACCCATCAAAACGTATTTGGAAACGTTGCAGTGGGAAATCCTACCCCTTCCGCCGCATTCTTCAGACATTGTTTCCTCTGACTGCCACCTTTTTCGATCGGTGGCACATGGCGTGGCTGACCAACACTTCCGGTCATACTAACAACTATAAAATTGGATCGATTCATGACTCTCCTCAAAAGACGCCAAGTTCTTCCGTATCTGAATTCATTTGCTGTCCATAGTGGCCTCCGATGGCCACTACTCTCAGTCGTAAACTTTCTGCAAGTTTTTCACAATAAAGCCTCGTACTCCGAGAAAAAAAGGCAGAAGCAAAATTGTAGATCTAATAATGTTCAGAATATTATGTTTATTAAAATTTTCGTGAAAAGGAAAGGCAAAGGATAATTTAGAATTGGAAATAAATTTCTGTGAAGGGATTACAAGATATACACGAGAACTTCGTAACTAAAATTAGATGCTTTTATTATTTTACAATTGATGGATGATATACACAAGCTGGGATGATAGGAATCGTAAAAACAGGAGAAGCACTAATTTTCTCGGCATCTTCGGTACTTCATAAAAGCAGCATATATACAGTTACATGTTGGTTTTAAGTTTCTGTAGAAAGAAAAACTTTCTTTCCACCCATAAAAGGTTCTCTCCCATTGCACAGTTCGGCAGCCATTTCGCGAAATGTTGCCGAGGATAAGTGGTGATGTACAATGGAATGTATTTTGATACAGATTTCTCTGGGTGTGATTCCTTTTCTTCTGTCGATGCGATAAGAGCAGTTTTGAATCTTGTCGATCTAATTGTTTAGCTGATGAAAAGGAAAAAGGAAACATTTCAGGGTTGCGCTAGCGAAGTGCATTTGTACAGCGGGGTGGGGGAGGTAGTAATCTGTTATCATTTTAGAACTGCACGATGAAAGTCCTCTTTCATTCTGAAAAATTTAGTCGAGTAATTGATTGTGGATTTGTTTGTCCTCCGCACGAGAGAGTCAACAGAAACATTTGTTTTCCTGCACATCGGGCTTTATCATATCAGTCAAAAAATTTTTTGTGTACGGCTGTTGAAAGTTTCCCAGATTTTGACGAAGTAATGACAATATTTCTATATTTTGCCGCTATTCATGGACCGTTTTTATGAGTCTCGGTTAAAAAGAGCCAGTGCTCTTTTGTAAGATTACGTAGACTGTTAACAATAATTTTCCAGAAAGTATTACAGCATGTTGTGCTGTACTCGAGTGGACTATCTTGTGCATTTTGCACTTTGAAGTGTACGTAACGTAAAAATTTAAAATAAAGAAATATTTCCACATACGGACTCGACCTCGCGACCCCCCGATTAACGTTCCATACTCTTCCGCTGCGTCAATCGCTGCCTGGAAACTACGCTGTCATAAATGGCTCACGAGCCAAAAATGCCTTTTTTTCTTAGCGCTACGCCCTCAATGATGATGGTCCTCTTGTGAGGTGTATATAAGGTGAACAGTCCTTCGCCTTCAGAGAGATTACTTGTCTTGGTCTGAAGGCCTCTTTGATACAGCTCTCCACTGCACTCTCTAACGTGCACAGCCTCTTTCATCTCTGCGTAATTAGTGAATCCTCCATCCACTTGAACCTTCTTACTTTGATGAAGCCTTCATCTCCACCTACAGTGTTTATTCCCAACTTTTTCTATTACCAAATAAATTGTTCCTCGACACTTCAGGCTGTCTCCTATCGGTCCATAACTTCCTTTAGTCGAGCTGTGCCATAAAGCTCTCTGCTCTCCAGATCGACATACTATGTCTTCATCAGCTGCTGCATCTGCCCAGTATTCTTACGTAACACTACATTTCAAAAGCTTTTATTCTGTTCTTGTCCGAACTGTTAATCGTCCAAGTTTCACTTCCGCGCACGGCTACAATCCAGACAAATACCTTCAGAAAAGACTTCATAATCCTTAAAACGTAAATAGGAGTAAGCTATAGGGGATACTAAGGCTAAAGTAATGGAAAGCAGCAGAAATTAGATTAGCCCTAAATTTTACATCAAAATAGGGGACTTCGAAGCAAACAAGTTGACGAATTCTTTTGCCGAGTAGAAGAATAAACACATGACAGATGAAGCAAGTAAGACATAAAAAGCACAGTAGCCTAGACAAAGAGGCCATTCCTGACCAAGAGAAGTCTACTAACAAGGGAAACTCCCCATCGCAGCCCCCTCAGATTTAGAGGTAAGCCGGCCGGGGTGGCCGAGCGGTTCTAGGCGCTACAGTCTGGAACCGTGCGACCGCTACGGTTGCAGGTTCGAATCCTGCCTCGGGCATGGATGTGTGTGATGTCCTTAGGTTAGTTAGGTTTAAGTAGTTCTAAGTTCCAGGGAACTGATGACCTTAGAAGTTAAGTCCCATAGTGCTGAGAGCCATTTGAACCATTTAGAGGTAAGTTGGCCCATTGGATAGCCCGTCAGAAACTGAACAGAGATCACGCATGAAAACAGGAAGAAGGTGTACTGAACTGTGGAGAAAAGAAGAAAAACAGGAGCAGTGGACGATCCAAATTTAATGCGTGCAGTATTGAGCAACATGACCGTTGTGCCGTGATTGCGTGGCCACGGTGTTGGTCTGTGACGGGGGAGATCCCGGTTCAAATCTCACGCGGTCCAATTTTATTTTTTTCACAAAATTACGAACTTTCCATCCGGTCATTGACGTCTCTATTCGCTGTATTCAAATTAGTGTATGTGTCATGGCGTAATGTCAGTTTTCAACAGCGACGTGTAACGAAGGGATCTTCGGAAGTACGTACCTCCTATTTGTTCTACACAGTTACCACATCTTATGCCACGTGAGTTCCGTTTTGGAAGTTTTGACTCTTGAATTCCTTCGTTGTAACATAATTCACTCCCGTTTATTTGTTGTTCACGTTTCTGTGAGAGGTCTATGCGGTATCACGCCTGCTCTCAGTATACAGCACAGAATATGAGCCATATACTTATATGGATATGGCGTCTGTCCTCTGTGCCCTCGATGGCTCAGATGGATAAAGCGTCTGCCATGTAAGCAGGAGATCACGGATTCGAGTCCCGGTCGGGGCACACATTTTCACCTGTCCCCGTTGATGTATATCAACTCCCGTCAGTAGCTGAAGGTATTGATGTAATTTCGAATATGAGTGATGTGGTAAGAATATTTTACCGTAGCAAGTAAATGAGATGAATAGTTACGGCGAGCGTGATGCCGCATAGATTTCTCACAGAAATGAAGACAAAAAAATAAAAGGGTGCGAACTATGTACAACGAAGGAATTCAAGAGTTAAAACTTCCAAAATGGAACGCAATAGGCGTAAGACGTAGTACCTATGTAGAACAAATAGGATGTACGTAGGTCTGGAGGTCCCTTCGTTATACGTCGCTGTTGCAAACTGGTATTATGCCACGACACATAGACAAATTTGAATACAACCAATCCAATTGGCCAGCTTACCACTAAATCAGACGGGGTGCGATGCGGAGTTTCCCTAGTAGGTGTTAAACATCGGCCTTAATCTGAGGAAGAGATATCTGGCAATGTATTTTTGGGGCGCAGCATTGTATGATAGTGAATCATGGGCGGCGGGAAAACCGAAAAGGAAGAGAACCAAAGCGTCTCACATGTGGTGCTGTACAAGGATGTTGAAAATAACGTGGATTGGCAAGGTCAGGAATGAAGTGGTTTCTCCGTAGAATCAGTGACGAAAGGGAAATATAGAAAACCGCGACAACAAGGAGTACTATGACGGCACGCCATGTATTAAGGCAACAGGGAATAACTTCCATGGTAACAGAGGGAACTGTAGAGTTTGAAAACTGTATGTTGGAACACATCCAACAAATAACTGTGGAAACTGGGTTCAAGTGTTAGTCCGAGATGAAGAAGTCGGCGCAGGAGAGGAATTTATTGTGGGCGGCGTCGAAATGGTCACACGACTGATGTCTGCATAAGAAATTTTAATTTTTATTCCATTTACATTCCATGTTAACAAATACCTGTTTTTCAGAAACATGTTTCTTGCTCTCGCCAATCTGAATTTTGTACCATTTCTTCTTCGCATGTCGTTAATTGTTCCCTTTTGGCTGATGTTCATCACATGACATCATTTCAAAGCGCTATTCATTTCTTTCAACTGTTCTTTCATGTTCTATGCCGTCTCATGTTGTTTCCTGCGTTTCACTCGCTCTTCCAAATATTCGCTGACATTGTCTATGGCATTAAGATCAGGCGATTTAGCGGGCTAGTCGGGATGTAAGAGGATGTCTGAGCGTTCCTCACACCAGGAACGTGTGCGTGCAGCCCTGCAAACACGGCTGTTGTCATCTTGGGAGTGCTCACAGCTCACTCATCATGAGGACGCAGAAGAGAGGCCGCAACAAGAATGATGAGTAAACGTCCGGTTTCACGATCACGGTAATCTGAATATGTGAGCCCAAATCGTGCTACGAAAAACGCTCGCAGAATATGTGGGCCCAAATCGTGCTACGAAAAACGCTCGCAGAATACGTGGGCCCAAATCGTGGTACGAAGAACACTCGCAAGACCACTTTCAACCCGATCTATAACCTCCACACGGTGCGGGGTGACCGCCTCATTGAGACGTCGATACACCAGGCGCCTCGCATCATTCGAAAAGAAGCGACATAGCGACGCGTCGAGCAACACTGCACGACTACAGTCAGTTACTATCAAGTTTTTGTGTTGTTTGGTCCATTAAAGACTTGCAGTTTTATTTGACGCTGTGACAAATGGCTTCTGCGAGGTACAGCATTCGAGATATCCATTACATATAGTTCCCTTCCCAATTTTCGCTGCGAAGCTGGTTGACGTGGGCCTGCACTGATGGCAACTCCTGACGCAGTTGAAGCCAATTGTCATTGACAAGACTTGGTGTTCATCTGGCGTCTGTGAGGATTAGTAATATTTTTTTCTTTTATTTACAGCTGTTCTTAGGTTGTGCAATATGGCTGCGAGTAGTACGCAATTCCTTGTACATACTCCAACAAATCGGGCAACTTCATTCACATTAAGGATATGTGCGTGTTTAAATACGATAGTTCCTTTCCGTCATTCTTTCACAAACACGTCGACCTATCGTACTGCACTAAATCAATACAAGCCTGGCACGTACACGTCACTTCACTCTCAAAGACTTATATCAGCAGGGTAGGGCCAGCTTGCCCTCCTGGTATCGGTTCGACGCTATCTGCTGCGCTCTAACGGGATAAGTGCGCTCTTCCAATCAGGGTGACTAACATTTTGTGCGTTGAGCTTACCTGCAAACACATACCGCAACTAAATGGGAATATTTTCCTGGAGCGAAAAGGATACACGGTGTTGGCTGAAGAGTGACGTCCTGTAGGAAAGTTGGTACCTCTCGACGGAACCACAAGATGAAGACAGTCGCTGTGAGAGCTAGTCACGAAGGAGAGACGTCGACGAAGACACCCCTCAAGAGGTTCCACACACACCGCTGCTTGAAGTCTACTTACGTAAGAGAGCAGCGCAGATAGCACCACTCTTTCAACAGTCGAGACTGATAGCAGCAGCAGCAGCAGCAGCAGCAGCATCTCTCAGATCCAGGAGCGTGTTTGTGTCATTGATCACAACTGTGTACCTAACTTAATGGTTAAATGTACAGTGATATTTGACTATCGTTCAGTACCATTCAACCAAATAAAAAGTTATAGTATATTTGTGGTGTCTGTTCTTTCGGACATGTCCGAAAGGATAGACATCACACACACACACACACACACACACACACACACACACACACACACGCATACACTGACTGAAAAAAATCGCAACACTAAAAAATAATTAATGTAGAATAATGAAATTTGGGGAATACATTTTTCTAGGTAAGATATGAGATTAAAATTGTACGCTCAGAGATTAATGTAAGCGCGAGACTAGCCACTGCTGATGTGAAATGCTGGTACAACCGACAATATGTTGAATGCAAGCATGCAAACGTGCAAGCATTGTGTTTTACAGGTTCCAGATGTCAGTTTGTGAGATTATGATCAACGACTGTTGGACTTGGTGGGCCAATACAGGTACGATTAATGCTGGTAGCAGATGACGCTGGGATTGTCGTCCAGTGATGTCCCATACATGTTCGATTGGAGCCAGATCTGGTGACCGAGCAGGTCAAGGTAAAATGTCGACACTTTGTGGAGAATGTAGGGCACAACAGTAGTATCTGAGTGAGCATTATCCAGTTGGAAAACAACCCCTGGAATTCTGTTCAAGATTGGCAGCACAACAAGTCGAATCACAAGATTGACGCACAAATTTGCAGTCAGAGTGCGTGGAATACCCACGAGAGTGCTCATTTTGACATACGAAATTGCACCCCAGACCATTACTCCAGCTGTAGGTCCATGCAGACACTTGGTTGCAGGCTCTCAATCTTCCTCCTCCTAACCCACACACGACCGTCACCGAGGCCGAACCGGCTTCCATCAGAAAATACAACAGACCTCCACTCTGCCCTCCAAAGAGCTCTCGCTTGACACCAAGGAAGCAGAAAATGGCAGTGGTTTGGTGGTCAGTCGCGTCTGGCTCGGAGTTGTCATTTTACCGACTTGTTCGTTGTGGCACTGTGTTGCCAACTGCTGCTCAGATTGTTGCTGCAGATGCAGTGTGAGGCGCCAGAGCCATACGTCAAACACAGTGGTTTCCCTCTGAGTAGTGTCACATGGCCAACCGGCTTCTTTCGGCCATAAATTCTCGTGACCAACGCTGCCAGGAATCATCTACAGTGGCTACATTCCTGCCAAGTCTTTATACAATATCGTAAGAGAAATATCCAGCATCTCGCAGCACTATTACACGACCTTGTTCAAACTCAGTGAGGTGTTGATGATAATGGCGTCTTTGTCGCCTTAAGCGCATTCTCTACTAACATCAACTTACCATGTCCATTCTCAAAGGAAATTAACTTTCACGGCCATCACAGCATGTATTTAAAGGAAACTGAGGAGGAGGAGATTAGTGTTTAACGAGGTCATTAGAGACGGAGCACAAACTCGGGTGAGGGAAGGATGGGGAAGGAATTCGGCCGTGCCCTTTCAGAGGAACCATCCCGGCATTTGCCTGAAGCGATTTAGGGAAATCACGGAAAACCTAAATCAGGATGGCCGGAGACGGGATTGAGCCGTCGTCCTCCCGAATGCGAGTCCAGTGTGCTAACCACTGCGCCACCTCGCTCGGTTAAAAGGACACTGAGTCTAAACAGATAGCACAGCTGGGAGTGTAAGTAAAAAGTCTATCTCGTCGGTGATGCTGGGCGAGGGTATTTTCGGGTGTTGACATAACAGACTCCATCTGGGTGGTGCATCTTCATTTCGCAGTGCTTAGCATGTGATTATTCGGCGAGGAGGGCGGTCTGACAGCACGGCGTGTAAACTGGCCTATGCGGCTCTCGCGAAATTTGAATAGACACCATCTTTCAGATATAGAAACAGACCTACCAACTTTTGTTTATGTTGAACAATTCTTTTTTGGTGTTCCTTTTCTTTCTATCAGTATAAATGCGCCTGACGGAGCATAATATCATCCTCAGCACGGATGCACACTATACTTGCAGGACTCAGGTAAAGCAGCAGGCAATGACGGTAACAGACGGTGTGTACCGCGCGACAAGCTGAGAATTTGAATTGGACGGAAAGCGTGCTCAGTCTGGGATAGTCGAAGCCGTTAACTGCGACCCCTCACGTAAAACAGGAAATCCAAGTTCTAGTTCCAGTCCGGACCAAATTTTCACTTGTCTCCATTGGAATTATTTCAGTGCCCGACTGCGGCTGTGGTCTGAGTTTCTCTTACACTGTAGTTATCATTGTGTTCCTCGGAAATACTAAATGTATGTTGTCATTCATGTGGACATTGATTTCATCCAAGTTAAGTTCAAATGGTTCAAATGGCTCTGAGCACTATGGGACTTAACATCTACGGTCATCAGTCCCCTAGAACTTAGAACTACTTAAACCTAACTAACCTAAGGACAGCACACAACACCCAGCCATCACGAGGCAGAGAAAATCCCTGACCCCGCCGGGAATCGAACCCGGGAACCCGGGCGTGGGAAGCGAGAACGCCAAGTTAAGTATTTTGTATTAAAGAGTTTTACCATGTGAACTAATATTGTCCATACATGTTGTAGTAACGGTTCGACCTCCTCAAGAAGTAAAACTGTTGAACTGTTATTTAGGCTTAGTATGGCATTTATAAAAGTATATGATAACGAGAAAATACTATACCCCACTAACATCATAAAATTCTAGTTGATCTGTGGGAACACGTGTCTGGTCTGAACCAGGCACCGCCGTGGCACGAGTTTAAAATAGTGGTGCCAGCTCACGTGCAGACTGTGGTGTGTTTAGGTTTTCCGCCGCTCACCGCCCTCTGATTGCCGGCCACGGCTCAGACCCATCTGGCCAGTTTACACGCCGCACTGTCAGACCGCCCTCCTCGCCGAGTAATCACATGCTAAGCACTGCGAAATGAAGATGCACCGCCCAGATGGAGTCTGCTATGTCAGCACCCGAAAATACTCTCCCCCAGCATCATCGACCAGACAGACGTTTTCTTACACTCCCAGCTGTGTTCTCTGTTTAGACTCAGTTTTATCAATTATCCTTCTTAAAACATTGTGTTTAATGCTACAGAAGCCAATCTTTTATACAATTTTACATAGAGAAAACGTACCTGATGGTAGTGGCTTTTCAACACAATCGTAGCTCGCAAAACGCGTACAGAACTACAAAACAGACTATGACACTTCATGAGCGTAGTTAACATCCCATCCGTTCGACATGTGTTCTCTTCCCATTCTCTTTCCAGTTACCTTTTGTAAGCACCAGAAAATATTTCCTTAAAGTGTTTGTCTGAAGATGTTCGTCTGAAGATTTTTAAATTCTAATTTGTTCTTCAATAGATATTAATGAAAATCATTGTTTCGTTACACAGGTTCAGGAAAACAGAACACATTGAGCGACTAGAGATAAGACGCCCATATTCACAGAACATTTACATTAGTATGTTCTGCAAAAATGATCAGCATTTGGACCATATCAGCCCGCGGGTTCAAGGTCATCAGCGATATCGCGGCGCAGCACCACTAACCAGAAAAATTTTCCTGCAGCTCTCGTTATCGCTATAAACCAAAGGTAACGGATCTGTGTGACTTGAGTAGACGTTTAGGATGCCTCGCAGACGCATCCGCGAAGTGTACCATCAAATCATTGAATTTTAAAGGGGTCGCATTGTTGGCAAGAGATAATGTGAGGAATCCATCCGATAAATTGCTGTTCATGTGGGACAAAGTGTTTTGGCAGTGCTATTGGTTTGTGCAGAATGGTTGACTGAAGGCCGTAGAACAGACAAGATGGGTCAGGTCACATCACCTAGACCAGACCACCATCCGAGAAGATCGCCATCTCAGCCGAACGGCATTGCAAGACAGATCTGCCTTCTCCCCAATTCCGGCGAAACAGCGGAATAGTACACTACCAGGGGTTACAATACATCGCCGTTTATTACGGGATGAGTCGCATGCGCGACGTTCGCTTCTCCTCCTAACTTTGACGAGTGTGCAGAAACATGCTAAACGAAAATGTTTTGTGGAACGACGTCACTGGGGACAGGAGTATCTACGGATGAATCCAGGTTCTGTTTGTTTGAAAATGATGGCCACATTTTGGTTCGCTGCAGACAGGGGAACCGTCATCACGGTGACTGCATTCGCACAAGACATACTGCGCCAACTCGAGGCCTTACGGTGTGAGGTGCTATTGGGTGCAACCACAAATCACAGGTGGTGCATAGCTAGGGCACTGTGATCAGTGTGACTACGGAAATGACGTCATGCGACCCGTAGCCATACTTTTTCTGCACAAGACCCCAGACACTATTTTCGGCTGCACGAACATTTCCCTTTTGGTGTCGCAGAGTTTCAGCCTTTTGTCCTGACTCGCCACATAACCAGATTCTTCGCCAGCCGAAAATGTGCGGAATATGATGAAACGACGGATGCATCGCTGTGACCCAATACCTACCACCATAGATATACTCTGGAACCAGGAAAATGCAGCTTGGATGACTATACCACAGGAAGCCATATGCGCCTTACAGGCGTCGATACATCACGCTTGGAACAAGGTAACAGGTCCCATGGCGGACCCTGTGCCTACTAGTTAACAGGACGAGGTGACTGAAATGCTAATCTTTTCTGTAGAGTATACTAATATACATGACCTGTGAATATGAAGGTCCTATCTCTAGTCGTTCAAGGTGTTCTGTCCTTTTCTGAACATAAGTACATGTGTACTGGATGTACAATATAAAATTGGCACTGAAAATATTTCATGCAGCTTAACAGAGGTAGAACGCCAAACGGACTGGCTTGGAGCACGAGAGGCACCAAGGGACATTTTAATTTCCACTGTCTATACTTTTACAAATAAATTTATAAAACTTTGTCAGCATGACCAGGAAGTATTCAGAATTCATAGTCATAGTAGTGGAAGTTCAAAAACATTACAAAACAATTTTTTTACCTGTGAAATTTCATCATAAGTAAGAGAGATCTTCGATGAATTCTGCACACCATACAAACCATACTTTCAGATGTATGAAACTCTAGAATTTATTTAATTTATGAAAAAATGAATGAGCTCTTACATTTTAAACTTCACGTTTAGAAGAAAACTCAAATTTTATAGTTAATTATATCAATTTTTACCACAGTTATTTGTGTAAAAATGCAATGAAGTTACATAGTCCTACTAGTCCTAATGGCAGGGGCAGGGATAAGAAAGGACGCCATGTGAAATTTTCGAAAACCACTTCTCGGTATTTCCTGCCTGTGTTTAGTTAACTTCGAATTCTTTAAAAGTGAATCAATCTATCTCTTATCTGTGTTGTCCATTTTGTCAGTCAGATTGCGAGAATGAGCGCTGTAGCAATACAATAATGTTGTCTGCGGATAGGCAACAGTTTTATATAGTGTGCGTGTAATATAAGTGACATGTGTGTAGTTAGCGTAGCTGCCGACGAAAGGTGGTTTTCAACAAAGTACGGGTAATATTTAGTCACCCTCTTGGCATTTCTCTCTAACAAAATTTCAAATTATTTTACCATATTTTTTATTTTCTACAGGCAGTGCTATCAGCTCTTAAATCATTCAGAAAAGACGTCTTAAAATCAAGTGCTGTAGTTTTCTTTGACATGAAGAAGATTTAAGATTCAGAAATAATAATAACTGGTATTGTAACATCTTCCGGAGCTTTCAAGATGTCTGTTTAGGGAATTCAGTGTGATGTTTCAGAGTTTTCGAATCACAGCTCACTCGATTGGTGCATGAAATTTAGAGGAACGCAAGCAAACGTGCCCTCGTTGACGCCGTGTTCCTGACGACTTCCAGGAGGCATTTGATACAGTTCCGCAAAGTCGCTTAGTGAAAAACAAATACGAAATTACCGAGTATTGGGCGAGATTTACTACTGCATTTAGGCCTTCCTACCAGATAGTACTCGACTCGTCGTTCCTAACTGGACGAAATCGACAGACGTAAAGGCTGTTTCGAAAGTTGGCCAAGGGAATGTTGTAGAGCTGCCACGGTGTACAATGTACACCGATCTGATGCTTAGCATCGGTAGCTCTACAAGGATGTTCGCAGACGAAGCAGTCGTCTACAGGAAAGTTGTAACTCCAGAAGACGGCACCAAAATGCAGGAAAACCTGCGGAGGATCGGTGATTGATGAGGGGGCAGGCAGTTAAGCTCGAACGCAAACAAAGGCAACGTAACGCACGCAATAGGCGCAGAGACCCATTACTGCGTTACGCAGTGCCTTTGCCTGGCACATAACGCACGTGGTGAGGCCAAGGCCTCTGTCCAGACCAGTCTTCACCACAAATGAAGAAAGAGTAATTAAATTCGAATTACCAATTAAATTACGAGTAAACTAATACCAAGCACTGATGATCGCTTAATTAACTAACAAGACGTCGATCTTAATTACACAGTTAGTACGACTAAACTAATTTTCCCAGATGCGCAGACGCTACCAGGTTATTGTCTACATAGAGGAACAGCGACTGGAGAGTGGAGATGAGAGCAGGATAATTCTGGCATGCCCCATTCATTTACTGTACAAAACGCTCAAGAAGGCGAAATCAGTCGGTTTCCTGGCCTTTTTTTCGAATCGCCGTTGAAGCCACGCGGTAGCGGAGACGAGCAAAGTCTCCCAAGTTCTGGGAATCCGCGCCAGCTCCGGTCACCCGACTTCAAGGCAAGAACTCAGCCGCTCCATCCAGGCAGAACAGCAGGAAACTTCTGCAACTTCTGTTAGGTTGACAACATGGACCTTTCCTATATCGCGGAAGTGCACGAGTCTTTAAATAGCCCGGAGAGCACATGTCCATCCCATACCGTTGCGGTTACTAAAGGCGTCGACGTCACCAGGTTCATATTGCAGCAGTTACTGACGTTCTGTGGCAAGTCTTGTCTTGTCTTAAGTTACCTTGGGAGCAGCCTTGTGTCCGCGAGTTGCTTGTGATGTTTGGAACGAAGCAGGCAGCAACTACGATCGTTGCATCTCTGGTGTCGTAACGTTTGCACCACGAGACACCGACGCTGCAAATTGACATGTATTGTAGTTAGTTCATATTGTTAGAGCCGTGTTACTGTGACCGCATTCTTGATCCGTGGCTTAGCTTCTTACGTCCGCTCTCTGTAGTGACCGGTCTTTACCCTGAAGACTTTATCGTTTGTGCTAACTTTTGTGCTTTTCCTTCATTGTCAGTGATAGTTAAGAAAACTTGTGACAGCGCCGCCTCACATTTACGTGCTCATTTCTGAATAGAGACATTGCCAGAATGTACTGACTTTGATGGGTCTGTACCTTCCCTGCTGTCCCTTTTTGTTAACCAGTCTTTTATTGATCGACGAAACACCTGCTGTAACAGGGAAAGAAAATCAGCAGGTCTGTGATCCGCTAGGTAACAATGAAAACTGGTGCATCACCAAAGACCATTTCTCCCGTCTTTCGAGAATTTGTATAATCCAACCACAGCTACAGCTATTCACCGACCGACAGACGCAACACCTCTTTAATTACGCTGTTAGCGCTAAACCACTGGAAACAGTGGAAACCCTAAGTTACCTAACAGTAAATGTCCGGAGAGACCTACCTGTTGTGTCGTGGTCTAGAGCCCAATGACTGGTTTGCTGCAGCTGTCCACGTTAATCTATCCTACTACAACCAACACCTATTTGAACCAACTTAGCCTAATTTTTACCCATTTCGATTCAGTACGTCTCCATTAGTTAATCAATATACGCGTCTAATCTTGAGCACCGCTTCTCAAAGCCTTCTATTCTCCTCTTGCCCGTACAGCTTCTCGTCCACGTTTCAATCCCGTGCAAGGCTACACTCCAGAAAAATACTTTCATAAAAGACTTTGTAACACTTAAATTTATATTAGGTATTAACAAATTCCTCTTTTTCAGAAATGTATTTCTTGTTACAGCCATTCTGCATTTTATATCGTCTCTTCTTCGGCCATCATCGGTTATTTTGTAGCCAAATAGCGAAACTTATCTCCTACTTCCAGTGTCTCATTTCCTTTTCTAATTCGCACTGCCTGATTTAATTTGTATACGTTCCATTATCTTTGTTATACCTTTCATGACATTAGTATTTCTTTTAAAGATATTGCCCATTCCGTTCAACTTCTTATAAAAGTCCTTTACTATCCCTGACAGCATGACAATGTCAACGGTAAACTTCGAATTTTAACCTTAAGGAATGCATTCACGAAGTGAGTTCAAAACACTTCTTCGATAGATTCTTGGAAACTGCTCGACAGTTTGGTACCCTTACTAAGCAGGTTCAATGGAAGAGATGGAGAAGATTCAAAGAAGAGCGGTGCGTATCGCCACGGGGCCGTTTAGTCGGGAGGAATCATTACGGAAATTCTCAGCAAACTCTGGTGGATATGTTACAGGAGTAATGCATCCCGGAGAGGTTTCCAAAAGTGGGTTCGAAGAAGAATTAAGCAACACACTACATTCTCCAAAGTATGTTACCCGAAGTGACAACGACGAGAAAATCAGAGAAATTCGAGCTCAGTGTCAGGTTTGTGTTCAGTCATTCCTCACACAAATCTTTCGCGAAGACAAACGGGAGGCTAACGAGGGCATGCGGTAGCGTGTGCTGCCAAAAGTACGCTTACACACACACATACACACACACACACACACACACACACACACACACACACACACACACACACAACATAACGTGCCTTGTGCACTATTATAGATGTAGATACAGATGTAGATGTATAAATCTGAAAAAAAAACTGACTTCCTTCACTGTTGCTTTGGACTCTCGAGCTGTCGGCAGTTTGCTGAATTAGGACGCCGTGCCAGAGTCGTAATAAATGATCGTATAACACGCACATTCTGTCTCTCTCTCTCTCTCTCTCTCTCTCTCTCTCTCTCTCTCTCTCTCTCTCTGTGTCTCTCTGACTTAATGCAATGAGGACTGACAACCAGAGCCCTGAATCCGGAGTAGTAGAGACTCCACGTGTACGTACCTGTGATCTTCCTCATTCACCTGTTGGTCTAGAGTGTCGCCCTGAACTGTTCTGTGGTTGTTGGCTCTTTAACGATACACATACTCATCAGCGTAATGACATCCCTTACGTAGACGAGGTCTGTAATCCACGCTTCTACCGTGGCGCACAACTCGTACCTATTCAGTCCGACTCCTGCTTGTGGAACAAACTTCCGGCGCCAGTATTTCATTGGAATAGAAAGTCTCTCTCTCTCTCTCTCTCTCTCTCTCTCTCTCTCTCTCTCTCTCTCTGTGTGTGTGTGTGTGTGTGTGTGTGTGTGTGTGTGTGTGTGTGTGTGTATGTGTGTATGTGTATGCTCAGGATTACTACGTGGTTTTCAGATTTGTGATTTAGCACAGATTTCTCAAATCATTGAAGACAATTGCTGGGAGGGTTCTGACACTAGGCCTTAGCCAACAACTTTCACGCCCTATGCGTGTCATCGTGATATTGACAGTCTTATCTGGTTGCTTGATCACTATTTTTTAACTCGTTAGTCAGCCTCTAAGAACCGTGATGTGCTTACAACCATGATGATATTCAGTTTTTTTCTTATTTGTGTAAACCAGATATTATTTATCAGGGCATTTTGTCTGGCAATGGGTTCATCTGATCAATTGAGACCAGTTATTCGTTTCTCGTAGCGGGAAGTACTAACCGTCACTACAGCTGTTACGAAAACTTTTCGGTTTCACAAGCTTCTGTTTGTATTTACATTTCCTCTAGATCTTTTTTGACAGTCATATGCCACGGTATGCTTGTTTTCTGGCTCAAGTCAAAATAGGCTGAAAATATATTTAGTTTATATGGAATCACGGAGTCTTCTTAAGTCTCCATAAATCCGAAATCCACCTTTCGCACTCTGTCGGTATTTTCTTTCTTTTTTCGAACATATTTGTGTTTTGAATTTTCTTATGCAGATCTCGTTTCTACAATTAGAAGTCAGTATGCTGCATAGTTTCATTCCCCTTTTCTTTCTAATTCCGCTAACAAACATCTCTCGGAGAGGATAAACCCTCAGATGTTTTATAGTCACATTTATTTTGCGGCAGAACCGATTTTTCACTGCAGTTCGTGACTGCAGTTGATGATCGTTTCTGTGTGTGTGTGTGTGTGTGTGTGTGTGTGTGTGTGTGTGTGTGTGTGTGTGTGTTTATATTTAGGTATTGTAGTACGACCGGTATTTTAATACGATTCCCCCATCCTTAGCAATTGTACACATCCACTCCTTCGATGACAGACCCATATAAATCTGCACAAGTCACACCAATACTCGAGAAATGAAACACGAGTAATTGAATTACAGAACAGTATCACTGACGTCGATTTGAAGTATGATTTCGGAACATATACAGAGTTCGGACATTATGAATTACTTCGAAGGTAATGGGCTATTAACACACAGTTATCACGGATTCAGAAAATACCGTTATTATCAAACACAATTGGCTCTTTATTAGTAGCAAGTAATGAGTGCTATCGACAGGGGATCTTAAATTTTTCCATATTTCTAGATTTTCAGAAGGCATTTGACACCGTTCCTCACAAGAGGCGTCTAATCAAGTTGCGTGCCTACGGAGTATCGCTGAAGTTGTGTAACTGGATTCATGATTCCCTCGCAGAAAGGTCACAGTTTGTAGCAACTGACGAAGAGTCATCGAGGAAAACAGAAATGATATTTGGCGTTCCCAAAGGAAGTTTTACAGATCCACTGCTGTTTTTAATGTATATGAATGACGTAAGAGGCAATCTGAGCAGGCCGCCTCGATTGTTTGCGGGTGATGCTGTTATTCACCGTCTAGTATAATCATCAGAAGACGAAAATAAATTTGAAAATAACTTAGACACCGTATCTGTATGGTGCAAACAGTGTCAATTGTGTCTGAATAAGGAAAATTGTGAGGTCACACGCATGAGTTCGTAAAGAACTTCAAATTTCGGTTACATGATGAATCACATTTAAATCCTGTCAATTCAGCTAAATAAGTCGGAATTACAATTACGAACAACTTAAATGGGAACGTTCACGTAGATCATGTTGTGTGGGAAGAAAACCAAAGACCGTGTTTTATTTGCGGAACACGTAAACGATGCAATAGGTCTACTAAAGAGCCTGCACTACGGTTGTTCGTCCTGTGCTGAAGTACTGCTTTGGGATAGGGGACCCGTACAACATACGATTGAAGGACCACACAGAAAAAGTCCCAAGAAGGGCAGCTCGTTTTGTATTATCGTGAAGTAGGGGAGAGACTGTCACGGATATGGTAAACGAGTTGGGGTGTCAGTCGTTAAAACGAAGGCGTTTTGCGTTGCGGCGAGATCTTTCCATGAAATTCCTATCACCAACTTTATCTTCTGAATGTGAAAATAGTCTGAAGATGGTTCGAAGAACCATCTGCCTGGCACTTCAGTGTGAATTGCAGAGTGGTGATGTATATATAATGAGGTGAACATTGTTTCATTCCATAGGATTGTGTGTTCTTTTTAAACCGATTTCCAAAGCGTTATCGTCTTCCAGCAGTATAAACCCTCTTTGACGTTAACCGTATTGGTTTTGCGATAATAAATAAGAAATCTAAGATTTCCATACTATTGACAAAACGGCGACTCTAAATTTTATCCTCTCATCAGGTACCCAACTACCATTTTCTAAATGGAAGCCGATTTTTCCAGATGTAAAATGATGATAATGACAGAGAAACGTAGAAACATATGTGACTGCAGAAATAAATGTGAATAGTGCTTCTAGAAGCCTATCATTATTTCTGTAAATACTTTTATTGAAAAAATAACATACCGTCGAGATTTACCCAAAGTTCTAGAAATCTCAGAAATTCATTACTCACTACTTTCGGTAAGATCTACATCAATAGAAGTTTGCATCTTATTTCTTTTCATACATATGTGTCACAAATGGTAAGATAGCGGGATTAAGAAGAAAAGTAACCTATTTCCTTTCATATGCCATTTTATCATTATGTTTGTAATCTTTTCCCATAGCTCCAATGTTTTGTTATTGCGTGGATCTTTAAGTTAAGCATTTTTCTGCTTGAAAATGTAATTAGCCATAGAGTGTTCTTTAGTATTACTGCCTTAGCTGTGTGACATAGTCGTTCTCCAGGTATAAGGAATGGTCGTTACCAAGTGCGAATTTTTTCAACTTAGCTTCTCAGTCCCCATACGCCACAAGAATTGATAGAAGTTACAATTTGCTACGTATTTACTGGCGCCTTCCGTACTGGTTCCATGTTGTCTATCAAACAACACGCTAACAAACGCGTAAGCGTCTGCTGTTTGGCCGCGTCCAATTATGACGCGGACGATCGGAATGACTTTCGACTAAAGTACCCTGCGACGATATTTTTGGTAGGCAGTGGAGAGAGGAAGAGATTGTCACAGGATATCCGAGAGTGAAGAGCTGTATGGAACCAATCTTCACACAGAGCACTACGACAGCAACGGATCATTCTGTTGCCTTCATCCAGTCTTCCATCTGTTAGTAATTTCTGCTAGTCTGTTCAAATCTAGATATGAACTAAGGTAATTTGTTTCACGCACTGCAATCCCTTCCACGATCTTTTTGAAACAGAACAAGCGCTTCGTGGTTGAGGCTTAAGACGTAAATCGATTTTCTGTAAGTCGATGTGGCCCGCATTAGCTTATTACGTTCAGCGCACGTTAATTACTATCGACGTTTCTGAAGGACATCTTCTGATCCTCACTCAGTACAGGAATGGCGCAGTGCAGTCACTTAACCTCACATTACAGTAATTGCTCAACTGCGTACCCCACTGTGCACGGTGTGTTTGTTGACGCTACGTCTCTCTCGCAACAAGACTTCCGCGTGCGTCACATTGTGCACATAGTGAGCCAGCTCTCCTGCGTACTGCATTACTCCTGCGTGCAGTATGCTTCGGCTGCAAATGCTTTGAAGATTGCTCATTGCAGTGCGTATGAGATGTTACATCCACATCATACTCTGCAAGCCGCTTAATGGTGTGTGGCGGAGGGTACTTTTGTTACCGCTATCTGATCCCTCCAACCCTGTTCCACTCGCGAATAGTTTGTTCGAAGAATGATTGTCGGTAAGCCTCTGCATTGGCTCTAATTTCTCCTATTTTCTCCTCGTAGTCAATACACGGAGGGGTGGAAGTAATATGTTGTGCGGCTTCTCCTAAAAAGTGCTGTCCCGAAATTTCAATAGTAAATCTCTCCGTGATGCACAACGCTTCTCTCGTAACGTCTGCCAGTGGAGTTTGTTTAGCATCTCCGTAACGCTCTCTCGCCAGTTAAACGATACCGTGACGAAACACGCGGCTATTCGTTGGATCTTCTCTATCTCCTCTATTAGCCCTATCCGATAGGGATCCCAGATAGATGAACAATACTCAAGAATCTGGCGAACAAGCGCCTTATGAGCCACTTCTTTCGTGGACGAGTTGCGTTTCCTTAAGATTCTTCCCACGAATCTGAGTCTTGTGTCTGCTTTTCTCACGATCTGTTTTATATGGTCATTGCACTTAAGGTCGCTCTGGACAGTTAAGACTATATGTCTCCAGCTGTTTGTCATCAATAGTGCAGCTGTACAGTAGTGGATTTCTTTTCCTGTGTATGCACAACATGTAACATACATTTACGTTCAGGGTCAACTGACAGAGTCTGCACCATTTATCAATTCTCTGCAGGTCGTTCCGCAAATTCTTACTATCTTCTGACGTTGCTTGTTTGGTATAGACAACTGCATCATCTGCGAATAGCCTTAAAGATTCATAATTCTTGAGCATAAAACGTTTTCCATAATTCTACAACAAATTGACGTCAACGATATAGGTCTATAATTCTATGTATCTGTCGTACGGCCTTTCTTAAAAACGGGAATGACCTGCGCTTTTTCCAGTCGTTAGCTATCTTTCATTGCTCAAACGATTTACGATAAATTACTGTTAGAAGAGGAGCAAATTCTTTCGCATAATCTTTATAGAATCTTATAGGTATTTCATCTGCTCCTGAAGCCTTTCCACTACTAAGCAACTGTAGCTGCTTTTCAGTTCCGCGATCGGTTATCTCAATATCTGCCATTTCGATGTTCGTACGACGATTGAAAGGAGGGACAGTGTTACAATCTTCCGTGCTGAAACAACATCTGAAGACCGAATTCAGTATTTCCGCCTTCTCTCTCTTATCCTCCGTTTCGGTGCCGGTGTGGTCGTTGAGAGAATGAATAGATGATTTTGATCCACTTACCGATTTTACATACGACCAAAATCTCTTAGGATTTTTACTGCGGTCGGTGGACAACAACGGTTAGAGCTGGCTGACGCGAGTTTTGCAAGGTGGCTGGTACCGCAAGTGAGTGCCAGATACGCGTGGCGTTCACACGCCTGAATAAACTTTTTTAATAGTAAAAAAAAAGTGTCTTAACAATACTGAATAGCCAAGAAATAATAAGTAATTAATCCATATAATCTGTGCTATGACATAATTATTCTTATATAAAAAGATTGTAGATGCATGTACTATCCATTTCGGTATAATAGGGGATGTAGCGCTACAGACTTCCACTATAGTTGCTTTCGTGCCGGCGTCGCCATGTCAGATGTTAAACTGTAAGGAGACTAATGTTAACAACAGCTTCTTGTTCTTAATTTCTGTCGTGTGCTCGTAACATTTGTTTCAGACAGAAAATGGTAACGGTGCTTTCGTAAACAATACAGCATCAGGAAGGCATCAGCATACTACTTCTGGTCTTAAATGCATATCTGACCCAGTAACACGACCAGTGGGAGCTCCTACAAAGTTTTACCAAAGTGCTGCAATGTGTTTAGCTACAGCCTTTTGACTTAGAAGCGTGCTAATCGTAAATAAATTGAATATATTAGTGTTACGAATATAAACTGAACTGTTCAAATATATTTAAATTTTACAGTTAGTCGTATAATATTGCAAGGAAAATAATTTAAAAAATGAAAAAATATGGTAACAGTGGGAACCGAAACAGAGCTGGTAAGCTGCCCGGCAGTGCACGTTACCACTCTCCCACACCACCACTGCAGCATCTCCTCCTCATGATTCTCTCATACTCTATGTTTGCACAGTAGGTTGCATGCACTTTAAAAGAAAATACTGACCTGGTGCTGTAAGCAATGTAGCACTCACAGTGCAGAAAGGGATGACGTCACATCACAATATGCACAGAAATAAAGACAGAAAGCTGCGTCACTTTTCTGATCTGATCGCAGCGCTTCTGACTATCAGTTCAGCACTCAACGCTGGATTTTAGTTATGGCGAAGAGAGCGCTACAAACATGTTTCCGTCCGTTTTATTTGCATACCAGTACGCAATTGAAGAAAAATGGCGTAAATTTACTGTGATATCCGGCTCGTGTTCGAAGAGAAATAGCATAATTTTAGTGCGATATTTACGGTGTGTTCAGTTGCCACTGAATACGATGCATTTCGCCTAGTTGATGAAACTTACTTTTTGTTATTCGTTTCGAATCACCAAGAATATAAGTGAGATGAAAAGCCTCCTTCGTAATCCACCACTTTCCTTAAACTGACTCAGGAATGTTCCTCTTCCTGAAAATGTTGAGAACCCATTTCGTTACGTTTGGTCGGTTTGCAATTTTTCACTTCTCACTGCGTTCACACAGAGAGCCTTTCAGGTTGGACTGATAGGAAATCTAAAGTCAAATGACAAAAATAAAACTACCGAAGTGAAAGCAAACAGTGCAACCAAAATTTGTGTACATAAAAGTACACTTACGAATGGAATGTGTTTTCTTTACACAGTAGACTAAATCAGGACGGTTAGTGCACCATAAATGACGCAGGCTGGCTTTTTTCATCAAAGCCAGTGATCTCCACATTAACTGGATGTAGATCTCTGAGCCGACCGGGGTGGCCGAGCGGTTCTGGGCGCTACAGTCAGGAACCGCGTGACCGCTACGGTCGCAGGCTCGAATCCTGCCTCGGGCATGGATGTGTGTGATGTCCTTAGGTTAGTTAGGTTTAAGTAGTTCTAAGTTCTAGGGGACTGATGACCTCAGAAGTTAAGTCCCATAGTGCTCAGAGCCATCTGAACCATCTGAACCATTTTAGATCTCTGATCACACAAAAATGTAAGTACATCAGCAACATTATTTAAACATACACCTCACTTTATATATGCACTGAAATAAACTAATCTTTCTGTACAAGAATAAAATTCACTACATAAGCTTAGTGGCATAAACAGCAAATAGACATCATCTTACGCGAAAATGATGTGTAATTACAAATTAACGTACACGTAATGTACATAACCTGACACGTTGTGCTAATAAATATAGGTAATGAGTGACTATAGCAAAAAAAATCATAACATGTTGTAAAAATAGATGTACGTATATACGTAATGTATTTATGTATAGATGTACATATGTTGCACATCTGCTCCTAAACCATTGGTCCCATTTCAACTAGGCACACAAACCACTTACTGTCTGGAGAGAATCGCTGTGGTGGCAAGAAACACGTACCTATCTAAGGGGTGGGGGTGGGTGTGAAAAAGTAATTTAGCTCACGACGCGGGAATTCGAGAACATTATTCATCCAGTGTTTGAGAATAAGAGCACTTAGTGACTTGCAATAAACTTTACACATAATTTCAAACCTTTGCGAAACTGTTTCTAGCTGACAGCCCCCAAAAATGATAAAACGGAAAAACGTTTATCGCCTACTCCAATTTCGCTGTTAATGAAATACACCTGGCGCATCAGGTCTAACGTTTCAATTTATTTCTTCTGTGCTACTAACTGTATTCGTGACACATTTTGAAGTCAGTATTCACATACACAACTGAATGTAGCTGCAAAATTATATCATTAGACGACACATTATTCAGGAGATGACGTTATACAGATGGAGCTGTGTGGAAAAGAAACTGCAAGACAAAATTCGCTAGAGATGAAAGTGTAACATGTGTACAAATTTATGTTAAGTAAATTGTGAAATGTATGTGACAAGTGTGTTCTCTGGCAAATAATCGGATAAAAAGCTCCTCCTAAACCCCAAACGAACTTAGTAACCATATTACTGTCTGGAAAGAGATACTGTGTGGGCAAGAATCAGCAACCCCCTATTGGAGCCGCAGTGACAACGTGGAGACAGAAAATGGGCAAAAAAGGATATTGGAAGGAAAGAGAGGGAGATGGATAGAGAGGTTGAGGAGGAGATGGATGAAGAGATGGGGAGGGGGTGAGGAAATAGGGAAAGGGAAGAGGGCGTAGACAGAGAGGAAAGGGAGAAGGACATGGACTGAGAGAGGGGGAGAAGGAAGTTGACAGAGCGAGGGGGAGGTGGAGGTGAGCGTAGAGAGGGGAGGAGGAAATAGAGGGGCAAAAGGTGTGAGGAGGATATGGATAGAGGAGGGAGGAGCAGATGGTCAGAGGGGGCAGTAGCAGATGGACAGAGAGAGTGACAGCAGGAGTAGAGAGTAGGGGGGGGGGGGGGGTAGGTGGCAGACAGAGAGGAGGAGAAAAAGATAGAGAGGAGGGCGAAGGAGATGGAGACAGAGGGGAAAAAAAGAGATGGGCTAATGAAATAAATACATACCCGGGCAACGCCGGGTCCTCAGCTAGTTATTTCACAAATAAATGCCCGGTGCTCGTTCCTCAGTTTTTGTAAGTTGCGGATCGACTGCAGGCGAGCGCGGCAGGTGCTTGGCGGGCTCCACCACCGGCGATTAGTCGCGAGTGGAGCGGTAATTACGCAGTGAGTGAACCAGCAGCAATTAGCAAAGTGGGCCGTCAATGGAGCCCGGCCCCGCCGTGCTGCTGCGCTGCCGGGTTGCCGTCCAAAAAGGATCGGGCGCGAGTCTGGATCCCCCCGTGCTAGCCAAAACACAATTATTATTGACTGGCCGCGCCTCCAAAGGAGAGGGCGCAGCGGCGCGCTCATTACCAATTCCTGTCTTCCGCTCCAGTATTTGCATTACCTTTGACTATTCGCACCCTCCAATGAAAGAAAAGCGACTACAGTCGATATGAAAAGCGAACTGAAGATCAAAGATTCTTCTAGGCAGCTGAATTCGTTGCACCATTGAGTTGAGATAGAAATGCTTGTCTCTTACGCAGAAACTGAAACGAGGAGAAATACCTATATTTTCAGTACTTTATACTCCTAAGGTTTATTTATTAATTTGATTGTTTTCGTTGATCAGATTGATGCTACCATACCTTATCTTACATCAGACCAGACATGGTACAGTAACAGATGTACACATACATATGTGACAAGCATAAAACTTTAGCGTATGAAACTGACTCGTGTTACATAACTTTTTTGCTTCTCGTCGTCGTTGCTGTTGTTTTGGCCTTCAGTCCAAAATCTGCTCTGATACAGTTCTCAATCTCTTCGCAACTACTACAACCTACGCTCCCTCGAACCTTTTTACAGTTAGCTGGTTACATGTTCCGTATACATGATGAACATTAATAAAACTGCAGGTGCAGATTCCTGACTGGAAATGGAAGAAAAATGTCCTACGCATCGTCGCCACGGTAGATAGCACTGACGAATGGATGTTCCCCTTACCACGTGCTGTGTGTTTCTTACGTGTTTCAGGCTATGTGGTTGACGCAGCGTACTGCAAGCAGCAGAATTGTCCGTTATTCATCTGGGAACAAGCCGAGATGGCGTTTGTGTACTGCCAAGCAGATGGAAATGGTCGAGGGGCATTACGGTTGTACCAAAACAGGTACCCTCTCAGACACTAATCACATCACACAACATTTCAAGTCCCTTTTTGGGCGTTTGTGTGTCGGTGGGTCCTTTCAGAAAGACTAACGTGCAGGGAGGCGGTGGACAGTGCGTACACCAGACCTGGAGGACCGGGTTGTACAGGATATCGACACAAACCGTAATACAAGCTCCAGGCAAGTGGCCCGCCAATATGGTGTAATCCAAAGTACGATTATGCGTATCTTGCACGCCAACTGCCACCATCCCTGACACCTGGAACGACACAAGGAACTAACGACGAGTGGTGGAAGGAATTCTCATTCATCAGTGCCATCATTCGTGGCAACGATGCATTTGCAGACACATGTTCATAAGACTTTTTTCCTCCATTTCCAGTCAGGCATCCATCCATGCACTTCGTGGGTTTTATTAATGCATACCCTGTATCATTATAATGGTTCATTTATTGCAATTATGTAGAACGAGTCAGTTTACAGGATACGTATACATTATTAGTGTTAACATTAATGAACATATGATTTTGTAGTCCCACTCATACACTCAAGCACCTACACTTATAAACTTGCTACGCTCGCTACATAGCGCTTCGTGGTCATCCGAACACCCCTTAGTGGATCACCAGCTTGCGTACATTGCGTTCCAAAACTGTTAGTACGTAAGTATTGAACCTAGGAATATTACAGTCAGTTACACAGAACGTTCGTCATAATCACGTAGTACTTACTAACATATGGTTATTTACGCTCCTTCATTCAAGTGGCCTCAGAGAATTGTATGTTGTCCGTTTCATCGATATTTAGATTTCTTACCGGTAGGTTCGAACAACACGCAAGTATTACCGAGATGCTTTGGGAACACACACAGAAATTTCTGTAGGGAAGGCGACATTCTTTTCGAGGAGCGCTATTGAGAAAATTTAGAGAGCCTGACAACAGAACAATTCTACTGCTGCCAATATATACTTCGCATACGGACCACGAAGATAAGACACGAGAAATTAGAGCTCATACGGAGGCACGCAGATAGTCGTGCTTTTTCCCTCGCTCTGTCTCCAAGTGAAACAGGAATGGAAATGATTGTGATACAGGGTATCCTCCGCCATGCACCGTACGGTGGCTTGTGGAGTATGTATGTAGATGTACATATGTGCTGACGGAAAATAATCGCTACACCAAAAAATAATAAATGTAGAGTATTCAGCGATTAACACTGCAAGATCACAGGTTAACATAAGCGCGAGATAAGCCATTGCAAATGTGAAATGCTGGTACATTAATAACCGGTGTAACCGACAGAATGTTGAATGCAAGCATCCAAACGTGCATGCATTTTTTGTCCTGGATCCGGATGTCTGTTTGTGTATCGTAGTTCCATGCCCGTTGCACATGTTCGATCAATAGAGGGATGGTTAACGCTGTTTGTGGATGCCACTGGTGTTGTCATCCGATGATGACCCATATGTGCTCGATTGGAGGCCAAAGTAACATGTCAACACTCTGTAGAGCATGTTGTAACCCAACAGCGGTACGTGGTCGAGCGATATTCTGTTAGAAAACACCCCCTGGAATGCCGTTCATGAATGGCAGCACAACAGATTCAATCATCAGACTGACGCACGAGCTTGCAGTCAAGTTGAGGTGCGTGGGATAATCACGAGGGCGCTCCTGCTGTCATGGGAAATCGCATCTAAGAGCCTAACTCGAGATGGAGGTCCAGTGTGCCCAGATTCAGACAGGCTGTTTGCAGTCCCTCAACTGTCCTCCTCCTAACCAACACACGGCCATCACTCGCACCGAGGCACAACCGGCTTTCATCAGAAAACACAATAGGCATCCACCCTGCCCTCCAGTATCGCTTGATATTACCGAAGTCGCAAATGGCGGTGGTTTGGGGTCAGTGAAATGGACGCTACAAGTCGTTTGGCTCGGAACTGTCCCTGAGGTAACCAATTTGTAACTGTTCTTTGTGCCAGTGTGGTACCAATTGCTGCTCAAATTGCCGCTGCAGATGCAGTATGATGCGAGAGAGCCATACGCCAAACACAATGGTCTTAGATCTTGGTAGTGCCACATGGCCGCCCGGAGCCCAGTCTTCTTGCGACAGTACATTCTCGTGACCACCACTGCCTGCAATCATGTATAATGGCTATATTCCTGTCAGGCCTTTGTGCCGTATCACAGTAGGAACTTCCAGCTTCTCGTATCCCTATTACACGATCTCGTTCAGATTCAATGAGGTGCTGATATAGCGTTTTTGTCGCCTTAAAGGCATTTTTGACTAACATCAGCTCACCTCTTCCAATCAAGTATTCCCTCGAGTGAAAAGTTTACTTTTCTTCTTTTTTTTTTTTTGCAAAGTTATGATCTTTCCGTTCGTTCATTGACGTCTCTGTTCAGTGTAATAAGTTTAGTGTCTGTGTTTTGCGACCGCACCGCAAAACCGTGCGATTAGTAGACGAAAGGATCTGCCTCTCCGATGGGAACCAAAACATTTGATCGCAAGGTCATAGGTCAACCGATTCCTCGACAGGAAAACACGTCTGATATATTCTATACGACACTGGTGACGGCATGTGCGTCACATGACAGTAATATGTTGTCAACCCCTAACTTCTACACTTGGCGAATGGGTAAAAAGATTCTTCTACCCTGCCCGATTTAGGTTTTCTTGTGGATGTGATAATCACTCCCAAAAAAGTGATGAAATCATAAGAGTTTGTCACATAAACTGCAACAAATGAATGCAACAGTTTCACAGTCACATCGGACGGACGGACGGACAGATAATAAATGTCTGGAAATAAAAAATTAAACTTCCCACTCGAGGGAAGACTTGAACCAAGGACCTCTTGTTCCGCAGCTGCTCACGCTAATCACGGGACCACGGCGCTCCTGAGCTCACGTTATCCTTGATGTTGCCTATCTTGCGCATGGACTACTCAGTTTGTATATTTTGCTTATTTTTTCATAGTTCCGTACAACTTCTTCCTGTTTTCTCGATTGATCTGTGTTCAGTTTTTCAACGCCTATCCACTGTGCTAACTTATAACGGTTTCATACTATAAGAAGCAATAGTATCTAGCGGCTCCTTATCCAATAATCTTATATGATGTGGTATGGTACACATGCGCCGTCCCTAGGAATGGAAATCAGTCATCATTCATCACGATTTGATCACAGCATACCACATGTACGAGGGCGTGCTGAAAAGTAATAACTCCGAGTTTTTTGTGTGATAACTCTTTAACCTTTTTAAATAAAATAAACATTATTAACGTTCTGTATCTTTATTGTTCCTGTCAACGTATTTGGTTCCCTCTGCCGCTAGTGGTTTCCGAATTGTAGCGTGTAACTTAGTGGTGTGAAACGTAACTATGTCGGTTCGTGAGCTCTAATCGAACTTCGAATTCGAAGAGTTCGTCCACGATTAGAACACCCTCTACTTCAGTATGACAACGCCAGACCACACACGAGAAGTGCGGCATCTGCAACAATCCCGCGCTTTGCTTTCATTGTCATCGATCATCCGCAATACTGCCCCAACTTGGCCCCATCAAATTTCTATCAGGTTCTAGAAGTTAAAGAACACCAACGAGGACTTCACGTTGATAGCGACGAAGCGGTGAAAGCAGAGGTGAGAGTGTGGTTTCTTCAACAAAGTCAAACATTCTAAAGCTACGATACCAACAAACTGGTCTCTCGTTGGGAGAAATGTGTTCGTCGCCAGGGTGACTGTGTTGAGAAATAAATACGCAGATTTGAAGAATAAAGATATAACTTGTTATCGTTTGTTTTATTCAAAATACTTATGGGTTTTCACATAAGAAATTCGGAGGAATTCCTTTTCAGCGCACTCTCGTACAAGAACAGAAGACAAAACCTACGGAAGAAACATAAATGAGAAATACAGTCGTTGTCAGAAAAAATCACAAGCCTTGCGACTGCATTTTTGGTGCACTATTTCGTTCATCACACAGAGAAGCTCTCTCCGCCTTCCGTCACGACCTGAATTTGTATTTACCTGAAAGTCTTTCAGCAGAGAGAGTTTTATTCTGCACTATTCTCGCTGCCAACTTGGCTACTACATTCGGCGCGTACTTGATCGGTTTAAATGCGCCACTACACTTTGCAGATGCACTCGAAGCTTATCGGTTCAACTTTACGTCACTACCTGCTTACTTCCAGAACAGCTACATACGAGCAGTTTCCGCTGTAGTATTTTCTCCACTATCTGACTTATCATGATGCATTACTATTTTCCCGCAACCGTCTCTAAAGAAGTTTTAAGACACAAATGAATTAAACATGGCTGAGAGTGAGTATTGATGTAAATCAATGGGTAAAGTTGAAAATTTGTGGCGGACTGGGATTCGAACCCGGGTCTTCTGCTTACTGGGCAGTTATTGTAACCACTAAGCCATCTAGACACAGTGATCGGAACTGCATGGACTACCCTAGCACGCCTCCCGCCAGACATAGTAAGTAGGAGACTCGGGTTCGAATGCCGGTCCGATGCAGATTTTCGACTTTCCCCGTTGATTTACATCAATCCTACTCGCAGCCAGTGTCTGTAAATCGCTTGTGTCTTAATTCATAGCGGCTGCTGTATCAAAAATCAAAATCAAAAATATGTAAAGGATTTTTTGCACAGTGTTAGAGGCAAACATAAACAGTAAAGTCATAGTATTAATAGTACAAACAGCAACACTAATCATTAGTTAATTGGCTCGAAAGTCGACAACACTCTTGTATTGATAGGAATCAGCTGTTATTTTTTTCTGTTTCCTTCGTTATTATTTTAGCTTACCAAGTGGTAATAATTATTATACACATAATTTAATATGTCGCATTGCCTATTTTATCTGATATCGTATTAAGCTTTAATTGTGAACAATGAGCAAATAAAACAAATAAACAATCATTTAAGACGAACATCAGAGTTATGCCTTTATAAAGCACGTATGTAATTTTCTTCCCCACCTTTTTCTTATCCGAGCTCCTGCTCTATCTTCAACAACCACATTGTGACGAGATGTTAGATCTAAATCTTAATTCTTTGCTTCATTTCTGCCTGGATCAAATGAGAATGACTCTGGTTCTATGGAAGAAAGATTGCTGTTACGTTACACACACGTTTACCAAATATCACATACATTGAGTTATTTAAACCATTCAACAGGCTACATACGACTGATGTTAATAAGTAATTATTCCATTGGAGCATACTTGCAGTTCTTCTTTTCTTTTTCACGCTTAACGCTAGAGGATGAAAAATATATCTAATGTAATTGTAGCGAACACGAATTTTCAATTTTTAAATTAGATTTAAATTTTTAAATTAGATTTAAATTTTTTAACCTGCTGACATGATTTCAAATGTGCTGTTCTCAATTCATGTCTGAAGGAAGGTAAATTAGCGTTTAACGTCCCGTCGCCGGTTTGGACATTAAAAACGGAGCACAAGCAAGGATTCGGGAAGAATGGGAAACAAAGTCGGCCGTTAATTTTTAAAGGAAACATCCCAGAATTTTAGTGGAGCGATTTAGAGAAATCACGGAAAACCTAAATGTAAATGGATGGGTGGGAATTCGAACTGTCATCCTCCAGGATAAGAGTTTAGTGTGTCAACCACTGCATAGAGTTGCTCTTTACCAAAACTATGGATCGGTAGATTTCGTACAGTATACACATGACATAGTAAATGGTAGGATTATTGGTAGTATTGGTAGCACTGGTAGGGAAAGAAACATAAATGGTTGTCTGTGAGAGAAACTGGGTTGTTTATTCGTTTGTTTTCACATATAATTAGACCGCACACCTGTAAGTGTTGTTCCATTGAGTATTTTGTATCCTAACAGGATATAAATTGCATTTTACAAGTAATAAAAATTTGTAACTCGCGTAAGTTATGCGCTTTTATGTAACCAAAGCAGTTACTTTTGATGCAAGTACAGTTTACATGCACAAACGGAAAAAATTTGCGTTTTTATTGTTGTTATTTTGCACTCAACACTCATCATCATGATCTTATTCTTATTGACAAGTGCATATGTTATTCGTGAATACCAGAAACATGTTTTATATAACTTCGAAGAAACACTTAAGCAATGATTCATATATTTTTGTATCGCAGTTTTTTAAATTTTACTTTCTTTGAGCAAATTGCGTTATATGATAAATCTGCTCCTTTTTTTATTTTTACCACAACAGCCCTCTGTTCCACGTTACAAATCAACAGTTTTCGAATAAAATATGAATTAAACACTGAAAAATTTCAATTTTGCTGTAAATACTGTTTATTCTTAAGTAAAGGACAGGAGTATAAGTAAGTATTACGAAAATGTTCCATAGGTTAAACATCCCTTTATAAATCCTCGCTCAGTTTCTAAACGGTGCACTGCTTCAGATTTCTAGGGGATCCCAGTAAGACGCTGATCGCATATGGACAAAAATCAGTTGATATGAGGTTAACGACACGTAACGCCCGATAGGTATGCAACACACCTTACGTACATGTGATGTGCGTAAAACCTTATCTAACCAAGGCCTCTAGGAGAACTACCATAGTCTACGCTTATTTATGTTAATCTATGGTAGTTTACAACTCTACAACTGCGCCACCTTGATTGGTGACTACATGAGTGCTGCACACATTTTCTGGCTCACATTGCTGAACATTGTAGACGTATCGAACTAAATACGTACACAAAGACATTGACATCTGCTATCAATTAAACATGTGAATATATCCTGGGCGCTTAGTTTAGTACAAGGAGGATAGGTTGACAGTTTCATCTTTCTGACGATGTACTTTGTCGAGTGTAAATGGGAAAGAAATTGGTGCCGAGTTGTGCAAATTGTCTGGCATTTCTTGTGGCTCATTAACAGCAGATGATGGCAGCATTGCTGTACAATAACTATTACACGCAACTTCACAGGCTTTCTCGGCGTAATAAAATGATTCGAGACGTCGGCGAACACCATGTTTCCAATTCGGTGGATATTATTCGAAATTCGAAATCTTCGAGGCTAGATCCTTCGGATTTAATAGTGAATTTTGATGTGCTATCTCTATTTACACGGGACCCTCTAGAGGAGTTCTTGAGTTCGATTAGTGAAAAACTGGATGAGGTGTAGGATAAGCTCTGTCGTCGTGAGCTGACGTCCACGTGGTTTTCATTTAATGGCAACATTTTTGAACAGAATGACGGAAGGCCTATGGCTAGTCCTTTATTGCCCACATTTGCCAATTTATTCATGGAGAACTTCGAGGATAGGGCACTGGGAACGTCAACTTTGCAACCAACGAGCGTCTGAAGAAAAAGACGATACATTTTTTGTCTGGCCTCATGGGCGAAATGCTCTCGACAGATTTTTGTATCACTTCAACTGTCTTCATCCCAGCATTAAATTTACCATGGAGGTCGAAAGTGATGATAGGCTTGCGTATTTGGAAGCCATAGTTTCCAAAAAGCAACATAGTACTCTGGAACATAGTGTTCACCGAAAGGCGACACACACTGATCGGTATCAACGTGCTAAGAGTTGCTATCAACCGTACCAACGAATTCTCGTAAGCAGAACATATGCCGTTTCCGAAGCAGACAGCTTACGCTAAGAACTTTCATGTTTGATGGCTATGTTTAAGGAAAATCGATACTCTGCGAAACAGATCCGTCTGGCTATGGAATTACGACCATCCCTGGTGATGCACGAAGAGGAGCATAGATCTGTGGCCCTTATTCTTTTTGCTGTGGGCGTATTGTTTAAGACTGGAAGTATTTTAAGAAATTTTAACATTGCCACGTCCGCCTTCCAAGATTAGAGCATTACTGGGCTCTGTAAAAGATGATTTGAGCCTTAGGAAGCCTTGCATGTATAAAATACCGTGTCAGAGTGGGAAGGCTTACATCGGCCGTTCGATTCGCACTATTCGAGACAAGTGCATGGAACATCGCCGTCACACAAGACTACAAAAGCCAGAAAAATCGGCGGTAACAGAACAGTACTGAAACGAAGGACATGGTATGAAATTTGCCGAGAGTGTCGTAGTTGCCAGTGCTTCCGGTTTTTGGAACAGTGTTTATAAAGACGCACTTGAAATTAGGTTGACAAACAGTTTGATTAATAGGGACAATGATTTTCCTCTCATTACGACGTGGAACCCTGTAATACCACACATCATAACTCAACGTTCTTCAGTGCGGCCAGCCCGAGTGTCTGAAAACATCCTTTGACTGCGATATATCGTTGCCGCCGGTGTTGTACTAAATCCCAGTCTTGGAACGGCAGCAACTGTGGCGGCGGCTCATGCGCCATATACAATACGGAGATCTACGTGGGAAGACGATCTGCAGCCTTGGCATCAGTTTTCAACGGAACACAGTAGCAGTAGCAGTAGCATTCTCCTGACGGACAGATAGTTCCCGAAATATGGAAGTGTGTTGATTTTATGATGCGGCAGCAAACCCGAGTAGACTATCACCAATAGTTAGGTATTTGTACTTTTTATCTCCCTGGCGGAGAAACAGTTGCATTAATTTGGAAGTTCATAGGATGCTTTGAAGCTACATTAGTGTGCCATACATTTCTAGCACTTGTTGCATAAAGAAGAGTCTCAGTTTTTCTACAAGTGTTGCCCGGGTTCCCGGGTTCGATTCCCGGCGGGTTCAGGGATTTTCTCTGCCTCGTGATGACTGGGTGTTGTGTGATGTCCATAGGTTAGTTAGGTTTAAGTAGTTCTAAGTTCTAGGGGACTGATGATCATAGATGTTAAGTCCCATAGTGCTCAGAGCCATTTGAATCACTTTACAAGTGTTGCGTCTGGTGATACGCTGGAGCCAGTACCAGAAAATCAGGCTCCTATTTCTTCATGCGCACCGGCCCATCCCTCGGACATTGGTAAGTGGTGTATCATCATCAGAAAAATTATTTGAGAAACGTCCAAGGATAGTTGTGCGCCATTTAACAGTTCAGAAACCTGCTGAACCTCTTTGGGGCGTTAGCTCCTAAACATATAGACAATACCCTCAATGTGAAATAGAACTAGATATATCCATTTAGCACCCGCTTTCGCCATGATGGAACACTCTTCCATGCAGTCCATGAGATAATGGATGTACTTGGCTGCCATCCTAATCAATAATCCCCTCTCACATACGACTCACAGACCCTGGTCAAGTTGGGTCAAATGCGCTCCATGTCGTCCACGACGCGCTCAACACAACGGTGGTCACGTAGATAACCTTCTTGTTGTCTGTAGATTTTGCATCAACCACCCAAGCGCAATTCTGGAACGATAGGATGTCGCTTTGTCTTTCTGAGTGTACAAGTCAACAGCGAGGTACGTTAAGGAAGAAAATCGATGGACATAATCGCACGGTAGATTCCTATATAAACAGCTGGACAGTAACATTGAAATAGCATGGAGTGGCGAACACCATATGTCGAATTGGCATCATCTGTACTACACTTTTGGATATACAAATGATAAGCATTTCACCACAACCACATGAAGATGATAGGAATAACGCCGTCTACATTCTATAAAACCTGTTGAGCCGAAACGTTACAACTATTATTCACTGCAAGACTGAATTCCGCCTGGTATGGTACCGCTGTGGACATCTGAAGCGTGTAAAAAGTATATAACGAAGCAGAGGCGAATGGGGAATAATTGCGGCGACATTGTGGGCCGTAAATGAGCAAATCCACTTGGAAAAAGATCACATTATATATTCATAGAAGGTGAAAATCGGACGCTTGCCCACTCTGTAAAGCAGGATAAATGGCGATCTGTCGATGCTATGACAACAGAGTAAAACATTGTACTTGGTGTTCCTCAGCAGATGATTCCCACATGCTCCGATGTTTACTCAATATCGTCTTCAGTTACGACTGCAACGGGCTCGGTATCAACGAGACTCGACCGTGGATCAGTGGAAACATGTCGCCTGGATGGATGAATCGCATTTCCTGTTACACCTGGTCGTGTCGAGATACACCATCATCCAGGAGGATGTTCATAACATGCATCGCACCATATACATGGACAGGGTGACCAGTGTGTCATGTGGGACTTTCACCTGGACTTTCATGGGAGTTATGCAGTAATCGAAGGCACAATGACAGCTGTGCACAACATGAACACTATTGCGGACTATTTCCATCATTTCGTGCTCAGTGTCTTCTCCGAAGACGAACACCATAAGTGCCCGTGCCACAATGCTACAGTAGTTGAAGTGGCATGGTAGTGAAGTCACGTTAACGTGTTGGTCACCAGATTTGCCTGATCTGATCCCCTTGAAACACATCTGGGACGCCACTGGCCGCCAGCTCTGCACTCAGAAGTCACTGGTTCGTAATTTGCGGGAACAGTGTAATCTGTGTAGACATCTGGTACCTACCTCCAAAATCCAACTAATTATCTGTGGAAACCATGACACACAGAATCGTTGTACTGCGATCCAAATGCGGACCAATATGGTATTAGGCTGGTGGTACAGCTGGAAAAAAATTAGTAGGTGCTTTTAAAGTCTTCCCGTTCGTTCAAGTTTTTTTGAGGTAACAGTATATATGGAGTACATGGAATGTTTATATGTACGGACCTATAGCACAAGCGGTTCTGAGGTGCTAGATATCGACTCATGCTGGAACAACCAAATTAGTGCTTGATGTAGCCTCCAAAGGCAGCAGTTCAGGCGCTGACTGTCATCCAGTCGATCCTACAGATGATCAATACTGTCCTAGGATATGCTATGCCATGCCTCCTCGACCTGTTCATGTAGTTATGTAAGAGTTGTTGGTTGACGAGTTGTACAATACACTTCTCGTCTCATCACATCCCACAGTTGCTCGGTTGGAGGCAAATCCGGACATCGTGGTGGTCAAGTTGCTGCACGTATGGCAGAGCACATTGAGTTTTACGGACAGTGTGTGTGGGCGAATGTTATCCTGTTGGAACAACGCATCACCTTCCTCTTGCAAGAACGCCAAAAAAATGGGTCTAACAACATTCTTCACGTAATGAGCGCTGGTTAGCATACCTTCCAAAAACACCAAACATGTACGAGAGATATAGATTATCGCACCCCAGACCTAGGGCCCAGACCCCTGGCCTAGGGCGGTGTCAGCGTGTCAGCGTGTCTTGGACGAATGCAACTCTAGAAGACAGCACTCACCAGGTCTATGTCGTATGTGCAAACGACCGTCACTTGCGTGCTGGCAGAATGTGCTTTCATCGCTGAAGACCATAACGCGCCATTCCGTCTTCCAAGTGTTCCTCTGACGACACCAGTCGAACCGTGCACGTCTGTGCTGTGCTTGAATGGAAGACGGGCTAGAGGAGAGCGTGCCGTAGTCCCACTGCCAATAACCAGTTAGCAACATTTCGTTTCGACACGTCGGGGCTCACAAGCCCTCATATCTGTGCTGTGGTAGCTGAGCTATGGCAACTGCTGCCTTTAAAATATGGCGAGCATGGCGGGCATCTGTGCTGTGTGGATGGCCTCATCTACGGGTGTGAGAATGTTCACGTGACCACTGGTACCAGCATCATTGCGCAACTGACTCAGCACGTCCAGCTGGTGGGTCAATTATCCAAAAGGACCATCCCGCCACTCAGAAGGCTGCAACTTGACCACTTTCAAACTCGCTCAGCTGGCTGCAGAAAAATGTTCAAATGTGTGTGAAATCTTATGGGACTTAACTGCTAAGGTCATCAGTCCCTAAGCTTACACACTACTTAGCCTAAATTATCCTAAGGACAAACACACACACCCATGCCCGAGGGAGGACTCGAACCTCCGCCGGGAGGCTGTAGAAAGCACATCTCCGTGGCATGGTTGCCTGCTTGCTTCAGGCGTCTCCACCACACTCAGCCTCTTCCTTGTGAGCATTCCTTATTAAATGGTAGACAGAGATGGCACTTTGGTAGCTATGTCACTACGCTATCTGTTGGCAGACTACGCTGAAATCATTATCAGTATATCTATTATCCTCCAGGTGGCATATGCCGTTATCGGATCAAAATAGACGACGTCTTTCCATGTGTAGTACATATTTCTCGTCAGTATATTTTGGCTCGACAGTGCATACGGGATGTTAAGGATGTAAGTGCAGATATTGTGATAATTCGTACCTTACTATGCATCCACTTCAGTGCGTTAGTTGTTTTGTGCCTCCGTCTGACGGTCATCCCACAAACTCATCACATAATTTACTACTTGATCTCTCCTGCACAGTCGTAACTGCGCAATGAAATGGACCACTCCTGTCGACATAGACTATCCGCTCTACATCCACATATCCACTCAATACCTGACCTCTTGACCAGGAGATAAAAACATTAATCAGTTGCTTTTGCCATGTATACATTGCGATGTTAACCAGGCTATAAACATACTGCATGTAACAGCTCTAGTTATTAGTCTGCAAATGAAGTAAATGATGACGTGTTGTTGTTCAGTAGACTGTCCTCAGTCAGCAATAAATCGCATTTGAATGTTGGCTATTCGTGAGAAATGAGAAAAAAAGGGAGAAGCGTTTACCAGCGCATGTCAGAATTCGATACTGTCAGGATGACTGTGGTTTATTGCCACCTGACACTGCTGCTCGCATTTGTTGCGCTCCTACGATTGTCATTCGTATATGAAATCGATGGGTTCAGTACGGCCATACTCAACGCCACGCAGAATGTCAATGGTAACTAAATGCAGGATTGTACAGCCACGTCGCGTGTTTTGAGTCAAGAAATGGGTCTCTTCGCAGCAAGAGAGGTATCCGTAGGGAGCGTGCGACAGCGGTTGGAGCACAACAGACTGTGTATATACAATTCCCCGAGCAATCAGTTGTTGATATTTTGAAACTTTTGGCCCACACTTTTCCTATAATTTCAGTCCTCAGCAGTATGGACAATTTTCTCATAACCTATGTGAATAAAACGGATTACAAATTTTGCTATGGCTATTCACAAACTCTCTTGCCATGCCATTTCGGTAATTCTGTTCGTGTATTTGGAATTTCTGTACGAAGCAGACGGTCTTTCCTAACCTAAATTTCATTGTTCAGGTGCCAAACTGCACAGCATCCAGCACTCACAAGACACCCAATTGTTGACTCCGGCATCAGTGACCACTCATGACATTCGAATCTCGCGAGGGAACCGGGGTACTCTTCATCAACAGTTTCGTCCAAATTTGTGGTGTATGCATGGCTTGGTCAGAAATTAAAGTGACAGATGTAGGATATTCAGATGGCCAAGATACCTGAAAAAATAGTATTTTTCGCGCGGGTCGGGGGAGCCATGTGCCTTTAGAGTTACCATAGTTTCTAGGCAGCGGATGGTACAGCGGTAAAATTACAGAAAGGTAATCCGAGGATTGTGGTCGAGCCGTTATGTGAAAATTCTCTTACGTTTTTTTGTTTTCTTTTCATATTTAGTGTTCCGCATCTCAGTTTGTAGAAACAGAGCCCTTATAACACACTTTGTTGTCTGTCTGTCCGTCAGTCAGTCAGTCAGTCAGTCTGTATATCTGTCTGACTGTTACGAACCTATTTTCTCAGGAACGGATAAGTGTACCAAGCTCAAATTTATGTCACATACGGTCCCTTGTCGGTGTAAACAACTTAAGCCTCTACGTCAATGTAGTCGATACGGCTATTTATGTCACATATTTTGATATCTTATAAGTATCGATATCGAAAACAGGCAAAAGTCGTCGAAATTCTCGATTCCCGGGATGGATGAACAATCTATATACATAAATAAGTTTGACGCAATCCTCGATGCGCGAGTCTTTCACGCAGTTATCCGGACATTTTTGACTTTACTTACGCTGCAAATAATACGAAATAATGCTCAGTATATTGTTTTCATTAATATTTTCATAAAATGCATGAAAAGAAAACGGAAAGGAAAATTTGATACATGAGCATGTGAAAAAAATGTAGGAACGTTGTCACTACTTTACCAAAATGTATGAAACTTACAAACCTTATACGAAAGTGTTTTGACTGATGTCATGTAATCTTACGTGCAGTGTAACAAATTTCTTTTGTAATTGATTTTTTGGGAGTACAAAAGGATCTACAATTGTAAGACGAGATTTTCAAGATAAGAAACGATTGCATTATGTAGTATTAACGTGATTTTTCTCCTCCCCTTTACCTGAAAACACACGCTGGTACAACACTGCGATATGTATTTTTTTCTTTGAGTAAAGAATTTGATCAAAAAGCTTGAATACAGACCTTATCTCATTTAGAGAGAATCCTAGGAAGACCGCATCACAATATATTTCACTATGAATATTTGAGGAAATAATGGTTTATGTGCGGTTTGCTATCACACTGTACGGTAAGAGAGAAACATTTATGACTGCAAACCAAAACCGAGCGAGGTGGCGCAGTGGTTAGACACTGGACTCGCATTCGGGAGGACGACGGTTCAATCCCGCGTCCGGCCATCCTGATTTAGGTTTTCCGTGATTTCCCTAAATCGCTCCAGGCAAATGCCGGGATGGTCCCTTTCAAAGGGCACGGCCGACTTCCTTCCCCGTCCTTCCCTAATTCGATGAGACCGATGACCTCGCTGTCTGGCCTCCTTCCCCAAAACAACCAACCAACCAACTGCAAACCAAGTTTGTTTTCCTATAGAAAGTTTAAAACGGCCACGTAGTTGTAAAAATGCTACGTTTATAACATGTGCATGATGCCAAGAAAATTACTGACACCCCTGTTTTTACGATATCACCCAGCCAGTGTAAATCACGAAATTTAAAACAACGAAAGTATCTAATTTTATATATGAAGTTCTCGTGTACCCCTTACAATCCTTCCCTGTAAATTTGTTTGCAATCTCAAATTTTCGCTGATTTTTCCTTTTCATGAGTCTTATGAAAATATCAGCTTATTTGTACAAATAATTCGCACTCTCTCCTGATCAGTTACAGATAAGTAATATATTAATGGAAAAATAAGTAAATGCAAGTATTTGTTAATAAAAGATATATTTGGGATAGCAGTAACAAATATTAGTCTCTCTGTAAAAAATCTGTTTCATTATACACAGGGTGGGACAAATAAAAGTGGCCCCGACCCGTTCCGGCTTTAACGGAGGAGGAAAAGCCCTAACTCTGTTCCCAGCAGGATGGAGCAGCTGCCCATATAGCCGACTGGACCTTGGAACACATTTTACACAGTCTTCACGCCTGACAAAGTTGCTACCAGAAATCTGGCCACCAGGTCATCTCATCTGTCAGTGTGCGATAACTTTGTGTGGGGAGCCCTCAAGTCTAACGTGTATCGCAACAGCCCTCATAGTCTTCAAGAACTTCAGCAGAACATTTCGAATGAAACTGCAGACATTCCAGCAGTGCAGCTTCGTTCCGCCTTCAGAAACTTGCTGACCAGGGCCCAAAAGTGCCAAGAAATGAACAGTGTTCACTTTGAACACCTGCTATAGTCAGGGTAGTACCGTATTTCCTTTCCTATGCTGCGTTTATTTGTACACTGCAACTCTGTTCTCCGTGCTAATTTTATTTGCCTCGCCCTGCAGAGAGCAATATGGTTAACTTTGAAACACATAAAAAGCAGATAATGCCGTTGTTAGATTAATTTCACTTTTTAAAACTTCTTTATTTACAGTACTACTTCGAAAGCAATGTTAGCAGCTGTAATGCGATGATTGTTTACTTTCTGATTGTATTTGTTCTTACGATAAATATAAAATATCGCTGGAAATACGAACACTTGAAAATGCGACGTATAACTGTCTATTCGAAAATGAAAAGAGAACAGTTTCTGGTAAATACACTTCTGCCCTTTGAAGCGTCTGAACTTGTGCTTTATTAATGGCCATAGGGAAGGATACTTTCACTGGACAATGTTTTCTTATCATTTTCACGCAATACACAGTGCTTCCCCAAAGAAAGTAAACAGCTGCAACTGCTGCAGTGCGTCATACTAAAACCAGATTGTCAGTAGGTGGTGCCTTCTAAATTCTTTACATCGACATGTATAACCGAAATTGCGTGAACACTACTCTCGGGAATAGAGTCTAGACAACAGCTGTCGTGCACTTTAATCAAACGGATTGTCAACAGATGGCGCCTTCTACATTATTTTGGAAAAATGTCTTCCAAGTAACGTTTTTTAATGAAAGCAGTAACAGTAAACTCTTTCTGTACTTTTAATTATTAGTGAGAACGAATTCTTTAAAATGATGTCTCAGTCATAAATTTTGATTAAGTAATACGGAAGATATAGCGTACCGACAAAAAAACACCCTCGTGAAATAATATATATGATAAGGGGAGATTAAAAGATTTCCTTCTGGAGGCCGTACGGTCCAGAATCGATATGCCACTCAGGAAAAATCGGAGTGTGCAGTGACGCAGTCATCCCAACGACGCTCGAGGTTGAAGATACCCGTTTGGTAAAACATGGTGTCCTGCTCCGCTAAAAGTCCTTAACTGCCTGCAGCTCATTTTCTTCCGACGACAATCGTTGACTCTTCAAGGCACTTTTTAAGGGGGCGAAGAGGTGATAATTCCAAGGGGAGGGATCAGGACTATTCGAGGGGTGCTCGAATGTCTCCCTCTTAAGCTGGCGTAACTTCTGCGTTACGACATTTGCAATATCGGGACGTGCGTTATCATCAAGCGGCAGCACCTCTTGTCGTATCATTCCACAGCTGTGGTTTTCGACGGAGACGCTGCCCTATACACATTCATCATTCTCTGGTGAGTGTATACCGGTGTTTGTCCTTAGGCAGGCAAGAAAAGAATATCAGCACGTTGGGCCCTTTGGGACGATTTAATAATAACATTGCCATCTTTCACGTTACCGCATTATCACACGCACGTCGGAAAGACGTGAAAGCCACACTAATCCTTTGCCTAAATGTTGGTGCTTATACAGGGTGTTCCACAATTCGTGTTACGCACTTCTATAGATTGTAGAGGGGACTTCGTAGGTCAAGTTTTACATAGTCAGGAATCATCATCCAACGACACTAGAGAGAGTGAAAGTCATAGGCGCCAGTGTCTCCAGATGTATGTGTATATGTGGTGGTTGTGTGATGATGTTAGAAACTTCATAGGGCGATGGAGAGGGATAAATCTATCAATGCGAGGTAAGGGTCCCTGTATCGGAAACGAACGAATGGAAAGTTATACGCATAAACCTTTCTGATAGCTCGCACGGTGAAATACATGTACTGGTACTGTTGTTGCTAAGAGTGTTCGGGATCTGATTTCCTGAGGCGATGTATGGACTAAAACAAGAAAGAATGTCTAGTATACGTGGGCTCTAGAAAGCAAACCTTAAGAGCTATGTGCTCTTGTTCAACAGGTATGTTTCGCAGTAGCGAAGATGAACAAGTACCTATAGCTAAAAGTACACATTTTACAGCAGATGTTCACTGGACATTTTTTCTTGCTTTGGTCTATACCACTATCTCTGAACACTGACTATCTTACAATCTTAGCAAGAACAGTACATCTACACTGTCAGGAATATCAGAAAGATTTTCGCTTATAATTTTCATCTCATTCGTTCAGGTATAGAGATCCTTACCTAAATTTGATAAATTTATCCGTCCTCATCATCCTACAAAGTTTTAAACTCATGACGTAATCACCCCTATTATACTCGTATATACATTTACAGGCGCCGGCGCCTATAACTTTGATGCTCCGGAGCGTTGTTGGACGACGTTTTCGGGCATGGGTTTCCATGTAAAATTTTATATACTAAATCTCTTGTAGTACATCCAAAAGTGTGTAACATGAATCGCGAAACACTCTGTATACCTGCATCAGAGTCGTGCTATGCTGCATATACAGGGTGTTACAAAGGGTACGGCCAAACTTTCAGGAAGCATTCCTCACACACAAAGAAAAGATGTTATGTGGACATGTGTCCGGAAACGCTTAATTTCCATGTTAGAGCTCATTTTAGTTGCGTCAGTATGTACTGTACTTCCTCGATTCACCACCAGTTGGCCCAATTGAAGGAAGGTAATGCTGACTTCGGTGCTTGTGTTGACATGCGACTCATTGCTCTACAGTACTGGCATCAAGCACATCAGTACGTAGCATCAACAGGTTAGTGTTCATCACGAACGTGGTTTTGCAGTCAGTGCAATGTTTACAAACGCGGAGTCGGCAGATGTATGGATTAGCACGGGGCAATAGCCGTGGCGCGGTAAGTTCGTATCGAGACAGATTTCCAGAACGAAGGTGTCCCGACAGGAAGACGTTCGAAGAAATTGATCGGCGTCTTAGGGAGCAAGGAACATTCCAGCCTATGATTCACGACTGGGGAAGACCTAGAACGACGAGGACACCTGCAATGGACGAGGCAGTTCTTCGTGCAGTTGACGATAACACTAATGTCAGCGTCAGAGAAGTTGCTGCTGTACAAGGTAACGTTGACCACGTCACTGTATGGAGAGTGCTACGGGAGAACCAGTTGTTTACGTACCATGTACAGCGTGTGCAGGCACTATCAGCAGCTGATTGTCCTCCACGGGTACACTTCTGCGAATGGTTCATCCAACAATGCGTCAACCCTCATTTCAGTGCAAATGTTCTCTATATGGATGAGGCTTCATTCCAACGTGATCGCCGTGCGGTTCTAGGCGCTTCAGTTTGGAACCGCGTGACCGCTACGGTCGCAATTCGAATCCTGCCTCGGGAATGGATGTGTGTGATGTCCTTAGGTTCATTAGGTTTAAGTAGTTCTAAGTTCTAGCGGACTGATGACCACATATGTTAAGTCCCATAGTGCTCAGAGCCAGCCAACGTGATCAAATTGTAAATTTGCACAATCAACATGTGTGAGCTGACGAGAATCTGCACGCAATTCTGCAATCACGTCATCAACACAGATTTTCTGTGAACGCTTGGACAGTCATTGTTGGTGATGTCTTGACTGGGCCCCATGATCTTCCACCTACGCTCAATGGAGCACGTTATCATGATTTCATACGGGATACTCTACCTGTGCTGCTAGAACATGTGCCTTTACAAGTACGAAACAACGTGTGGTTAATGCACGATGGAGCTCCTGTACATTTCAGTCGAATTGTTCGTACGCTTCTCAACAACAGATTCGGTGACCGATGGATTGGTAGAGGCGGACCAATTCCATGGTCTCCACGCTCTCCTGACCTCAACCCTCTTGACTTTCATTTATGGGGGCATTTCAAAGCTTTTGTCTACGCAACCCCGGTACCAAATGTAGAGACTCCTCGTGCTCGTATTGTGGACGGCTGTGATACAATACGCCATTCTCCAGGGCTGCATCAGCGCATCAGGGATTCCATGCGACGGAGGGTGGATGCATGTATCCTCGCTAACGGAGGACATTTTGAACATATCCTGTAACAAAGTATTTGAAGTCACACTGGTACGTTCTGTTGCTGTGTGTTTCCATTCCATTGTAAGTAGTGTGAATAAAAGGACGCTATGTGCAAGAAGCATGAAGCGCCCTTTGAATGTATCCTGATAGCTAAAAGAGCCACGCGCACTTTGAATAAGAAAATGCTACTTGACACTGAAATCAATATAAAAGATAGGGTCGCCACCAACTCTAGCCACACGACAAAGAAGAGGTAGCACTGAGTCGGAAAATTACTTAATTTATTAATAAGAAAAACTCACAAAAGAACATTCATTGTAAAGTCATTGATAAAGAATGAGATGTAGTTATTAATATGATCCAGGCATTCTTCCCGTGAATCAAATATTGAGTAAAGTAAAGAGGGCGTGAACACCATGCGTAAGTGCAGCCTGCAGCAAGATTCGTGAAAACACGATCTATTCCAGAGCATTTGTTTCAGATAAAAAAGGGACACTAATCACTACACCTGTGCACATGGAAACGCTATAGGTGGGCCAACAAGGAAAACTACAAGGTAAATGGCGAAGGTAACGGCGACGTAACATCGGTACACAAGATAAGATTGAAGGCAAAATTATTTATTCCTTAAAACATTGATGTAGTGCATCTATAGACTGCTGTTGCATGCTAACTATGTACAATTGCTTGTGAAGTACTACACGTTTCATAACAGACTCGCGTGCCCACTCGGTCCGCGGAGACAATTTCTATGGACCGTGGCCAAATTTTAATCACATGAGACAAAGAAAATTCACATATACACAAAAATTACCAAGATCCGGAAAAGATTAGAAGCATACACACACAGTTGTAGGCACATAAACATTCACACTGAACCGAGGGCACTTCAACATATGCAACTCCTTTGTGCTGCGTTCCTCTCACGGATCAAAGTCAAGACTGCATTGGGAATCAAACTGAAAGTCTACAAAAGCCTTGCATTCCCTGCTCCAACCCAGCAAGTAAATCTTTATAAGACGAAATTCGAGACCAAGAGCTAAAAGCTCCCCTCTCTATATGACAACGCGCCACGCGGTCAGTCCAACTCACCCTTCTTCGACTGGAGACAGCTGTGTACGCTTCCCGTACCGGCGGCAGACTGCCTCCCGCTTCTCCAGCCTCTTCCACGCTCCGCGTGGACCGGAAAACCCCAGGATGCCATTTCCGCCACCAACCTAACGCAGGTGGATTTCTCACAAGTAGCGGAAACCTCTTTGCCGACTTGACCACTACGAGAGTTGGCAATGAAAGGTGGCTACAGGACCCTTTCACCATGATTAATGTGATTTGAAGAGAAATAATAAAATGAGCTCTAACATGGAAAGTAAGCGTTTCCGGACACATGTCCACATAACATATTTTCTTTCTTTGTGTGTGAGGAATGTTTCCTGAAAGTTTGGCCGTACCTGTTTGTAACACCCTGTACACTGCAGCGGTGACCTCAAACGTAAACTCTTTGATCTTCCCTTACATTTATAAATACAATATACCCCGAATTATTTCAGGTTATTTGCAGTGTTAAGTAACGTAAGAATTGTAAATAAAAAGAAACGTTTCCGCATAGGGACACGACACGAAGGCCCTCGAATTACCATTCTGAGCTCTTTCCGCTGCGCCGTCTGCTGCCTGGAAACTACGTTGACGTGAATGCCGGACTACTTTCCCGATCCGCCCCAGAAATTCTGTTTTCTGTAAACGCTTTGCGATGTGGGTCTCCTACCTCGATGAGTTGTATTTCTGGTGGAGCCCTACGTGCGTTTGGAATCTGAACGAAATCGGTGAGGACGAGTATGGCCGGTCTCCTTGCCAGTGCAGGAAGAGTACACCAGGGGCGCCGCAGTGGACTCGCTTTCCGCCAGTAGTCGGCCGATACCAGAAAGTCGCTGCTGTAAAAGGGGCTTCACGTGTGCCTGTGGCGGGCGGCATTGCCGCCGCACGCTGTGACCCGCGCAACAGTGGCCGGCGGCCAAGGCGCGCCGCCAGCTGGGCCACGGTCGCTCCACCACCACAGGCGGGGCTCTGCCGCCGCTTCCGCGTGCCGCCTGACAGCCCGTCACTCAGGGCGCGGGCCGTGACGCGAAAATACTCAGCCAACCAGGTCGCGCTGCACCTGTCCGCCTTCGTTAGCACCATTGGAAACATAACGAGCACATGGCTTCCCTGCAGAGATGCTCCATGTTTCTCACATTTCTAAATCTTCACTCACATTAACCGAGCCGGCTGTGGTGGCCGTGCGGTTCTAGGCGCTACAGTCTGGAACCGAGCTACCGCTACGGTCGCAGGTTCGAATCCTGCCACGGGCATGGATGTGCGTGATGTCCTTAGATGAGTTAGGTTTATGTAGTTCTAAGTTCTAGGGGACTGATGATCGCAGAAGTTAAGTGCCATAGTGCTCAGAGCCATTTGATCACTAACCGACCAAAGGTAATCGGTCATAGATTTAAGTGGACATTTATATAGGGTGCGACATTTATGATCGTTTCAACTCTGCTGGGGACGATTTCAGTGAGGTGTCTGAATGTCTGTGCCCATTCGTCCTCAAGAATACAGGGGAAGACGGATAGTCGTCTTCGGTTCATTGGTAGAATTTTGGGAAGATGTGGTTCATCTGTAAAGGAGACCGCTTATAAAACATTAATGCGACCTATTCTTGAGTACTGCTCGAGCGTTTGGGATCCCTATCAGGTCGGATTGAGGGAGGACATAGAAGCAATTCAGAGGCGGGCTGCTAGATTTGTTACTGGTAGGTTTGATCATCACGCGAGTGTTACGGAAATGCTTCATGAACTCGGGTGGAGCTCTAGAAGAAAGGAGGCGTTCTTTTCGTGAATCGCTACTGAGGAAATTTAGAGATCCAGCATTTGAGGCTGACTGCAGTACAATTTTACTGCCGCCAACTTACATTTCGCGGAAAGACCACAAAGGTAAGATAAGAGAGATTAGGGCTCGTACAGAAGCATATAGGCAGTCATTTTTCCCTCGTTCTGTTTGGGAGTGGAACAGGGAGAGAAGAAGCTAGTTGTGGTACGAGATACCCTCCGCCACGCACCGTATGGCGGATTGCGGAGTATGTCTGTAGATGTAGATGTAGAAGAATCGGAACCAGAGAACACAGTGATTTTCGGCGCTGCGCTCTCATTCCAAAGGTGTTCAGTTGGCTTTAGGTTGTCACTCGGAATAGGACGTTCAATTTGACACATGTTATTTTCCTCAGCCCGTTGTCTCCCAGGTGCTGCTTTATGACAGCGTCACTGTCTCGATGACTCTTCCTCTACTGCACGCAACACACAATGCTGTAGCCTGTATTCGTGACCTTCCGCGTTTACTATTTCTTTAAGCGCAATAAGCGGACCACCAAAACACACATACCGTGACGCTGTCTCCTCTACAATTCAGGGTGCCAGGTGAAGTTCTCCAGGCATTTACCAATCTCGAACCCTTTCAGCAGTTTGCCGCTGGTTGTGGAGTGATTCATCACCTCACATCTCTCGTTTCCACTCATCTAGTTCCAGTTGAGTCGCTCTTCACACCAGGCTTTGCTTAACACTGACTACAGAGATGTGTGGTCATGAGTAACTGCTCGGCTGTAGAACTTCAGCGAATTTACCTACCAACAGATTGCAGTAGCTGGACTGCCCATAGCACTTTGTAACTGACGAGTGATTCTTTCCGCTAGTTTCATGCGATTTTTTACAACCAGCCTGCGCAATGACACCGTCTGTCCGTCAGTACGTGAGGTCTGCCTGACCACGGTTTGGTTGCCGTTGTTCCTTCGCGTTATCAATTCACAATCGCATCACCAACAGTCGATCTGGGCAGCCCTATAAGGTTCGAAATATCTCCGATTGGTTTATTACTCAGGTAACTTTCAATGACTAGTCCGCATTCGAAGTAACTGACTGTTCTATTCTGCTATCACTGCGTCTCTACTGACAAGACAACGCTGACCGCCTCCTGTTTTTCTGGTGAGTCCACTTCTCGTGACATCTAGTGGTCAGTTCCTCTTTACATAGCCCTGTCAATTTACTTTTGACCAGGCAGTGCATGTCCATTGTGGTTGACGAACTTCTACTTTTTTTGTAAGCCGACAAAATATACATACCGGGAATGACTTCGTCTTAGATATCACAAGACAGTGTGGAGTAAAGTGTTCCAATTCATAACGATCTCTTAGTTTCGTGAATATTTTATTAACTGAATTTCCATTATTTTCGCCTGCACCACGACCGTAGCGCCTAGCTACATATGATCCATATGTAATACTCCGGTAACACATCCATGGGATGATGACCTTGCAGTGGCTGGAAAACTAGTTAATGATACAGAAAAATCCAGAAAAGTGGTTGTTCCGTATTATACCCAAATCAACTTCCAATTAGCCGGCCAGGGTGGGCGAGCGGCTCTAGGCGCTTCAGTCTGGAACCGTGCGACCGCTACCATCGCAGGTTCGAATCCTGCCTCGTGCATGGATGTATGTGATGTCCTTAGGTTAGTTAGGTTTAAGTAGTTCTAAGTTCTATGGGACTGATGACCTCAGATGTTAAATCCCATAGTGCTCAGAGTCATTTGAACCAACCGCCAATTTACTTAACATTGTTTCGCGAGAATTGCGTCCCCTTTCTTCCAAAGTCTTCTGTTGGAGTTCCCAGAGCATTCCTATTATACTTTCGTCATCCTTCCAGCGCGCCTGTTAATTCGTTCCATATCTCTTGTCATCAGTGGCTTAACTAGGGTAACTTGCGCCCTGGCAAACTTAATGCTTGCGTCTCAAATCTCCTCTCTGTAGATGTTTCCTTAATTTCAATTTAATCTTCATCGCTGCTTGGCTTGTTTATTCGTTTATTGGGGTCTACACAACATTGAAATGAAGTGGTAGGTACACTTCTTAATAAATCCTGTTTGTACGACTCACTTTAAAACGTGAAGAATACCCAGTGAAGGGTTGCATTGCATTGCATATGCGATAACTTTTTCATTGTTTCAGCCGATCAGTAAGTAGCTGCAACGATGAAAACAACAAATGGAGAATATACTCTTTAAACTTTCGTTGCGTTCGCGCGGTGGCATGACGGAAGTGACTTCATCTAGTAGCTGAAAAAAAGATTCAAACATCTCTGTACCTGGGAGAAGTAGGCCTTGTGAAACTATGTTCAGCTCATTACAGTGTGAACGTTCTCAATATTTCATTTTGTGCGTCACCGTCCACTTAGGATTTTACGGTAGGTAAGTAAAACTCCACAGGTCCCAGTAGCCGAATCGGTACCGACCGATCGCCGTTGTCATCCTCCTCCAAAGGAGTCGTTGGATGTGGTATGGAGGAGCGTGGCGTCAGCACACTACACTCCCAGCCTTTGCCAGTTTTCGGGATCTGAAGCCGCTACTACTCCATCAAGTACCTCCTCTGGTGGCATCACGAGGCTTAGTGTACCCCATTCTAGTCTTCTCACCTAGTAAAAATTCCTCGCAGTACGGGTCATCGAACTCGGGTCCTGCACATGGCCGTCAGTGGCCCGGATCAGCCACGTAGACGGAATCATTTAAGTTTTCAAAAGCATCCAATCCTGCCCCTTCTTCTTCTACTTCTTCTTCCTCTTTCCTTCTTGTTCTGCCCTCTCCCCTCTCTACTCCTACTTCGTCTGTCACAAATTGTGTGCTCCTATGGAAGCTGTGCTCAGGACATGTCCCGACCGACAACCCGAGATACACCACTGGCTGGGTGCTTAAATCGAACAGGAAGTCTGAATGCCGTAATCTTTCCGTGTAAAATAAATACATAAATTCAAATAAATAAGTAATTAAGTGTCAGCATAAGGACAAATATTCAACATAAGCAAATATTTTCAGTATCTCTTCCATTATAGAGGGTGACACACAAAAAAGTTTTGCTGTCTGGATGTAGTTGTCAGCATTGCGGAAGAGAACCTTTGAGCAACTGGTTGTCCTACCATCTAGTTGGTGACCACGGAAACGCGCAAGAGCGAGATGACTCAATAAAAATATGTTTGGGAGCAGCGTACCGGGGTTCAGATTCTTTTTATCCAGTTCCGGCTGGTCCTTAGAACACGACATCAAAACGTGTGCTCCAGAGAGACTGTAGTCTTCCACAGAAACTTTGATTCAACCGTGAAGTGCCCACGCTCTGCAGAGCAACAATGCGTTTGGGCTTCCGACGTCCACATCGTTAAGTTCACAAATAAACAGCGTCGGACTAGTCGGTTACATTCTTCACTCGGTGTCTCCTCGTCGATTGAACTTCACATCTCTCGTATCTGCAACTTTAACGAATTGAAGACTAGGGATCTTCGGTCGATGTTCCCTATTTTATAGTTCATCATAGGACTGCGTGTCACAATAATGACGCTACAGTTCTTTTCTAATTCGATTCACTATTAATGACACATTTTATACGACTGCTAGTGGTACAATAAATTATCCAGCATAATACGTAACTTTTCAGCATATTCTTGGCTGAAGTAACCATTTTTTTAAACATAAGAGATATTAGGGTACGCCGGCCGAAGTGGCCGTGCGGTTAAAGGCGCTGCAATCTGGAACCGCAAGACCGCTACGGTCGCAGGTTCGAATCCTGCTTCGGGCATGGATGTTTGTGATGTCCTTAGGTTAGTTCGGTTTAAGTAGTTCTAAGTTCTAGGGGGAGTGATGACCTCAGCAGTTGAGTCCCACAGTGCTCAGAGCCAGCCATTAGGGTACGTGTAGAAACATATAGACATTCATTCATTCATTTCTCGCTCAATACGCATAAGGAACAGGTCACAAACAGGATAATTCTGATACGAAATTCCATTCGTTATGCGCTGTATATTGGCTTCATAATTATTACTCAACAGTGCGAGTCGTAGTCCCGGCCATAGCGGAAACTGATTTGGCCACGTGACTAGGTACAGCCACGTTCCTGTCCAAAATAGCGCGCTCTGTGCAAGCACGGACAGTGGTCGCTGAAAATGTCTTTGCTGGTAGCCGCGACACGTTGCTGTTAGCCTTATTATATTTATTGATGATGAGGAGGAGGAGCAGGAGGAGAAATTATTGACAGCTCTAACAGTAGAGGTGACGAAAAGTGCAGAGAAGGCGTTGAAGTTTAGTAAGTCGATGTGCGCAAACTACTGAAAGAGGGACGAGATGCCAAGTGCTTTGTGATCCACGTATTTTCCACAAAAATGAACAACTAATGTACACGCAGTAAATAACCTATTGTCGGAATGGATAAATACCTTATTAGGAAGCAACTTCTTCAATAAGGACTCAAAGCATTCAATAGAATTTGACAAAATAGTCTTTTGCATATGATGTTCTTTATAGGTACACCACCATATCCGTATTTTAGTGAGTACTTCATCTCGTTTCAGTGGCTGGAAGGAGGGACGCGACAGCCAGATAGTTGTTTACAATGCTCGTCGCTTCCAGATACTCTTTTTCCTTCCGATATTGGCACTCTCCCTGAACGTTGTGAATATACATTGTGTTCGGGAATGTCTGTTACGTCTAGAACTTTTAGAGGGGACTGAGTACATAATATTTTGAATAGGAACCCACCGTTCTACAACGGATTCAGTTCCACTTCTGCTTGAGGAAATGAATGAGGCATGGCACCGTACGATTATTATGTAATAATTGGAAAGGAAACGTAACGAAACATTCATTTATGACTTAAACACAATTTTTGTATTAACATTTAAACATTACGTGTTTACATTATTCCAAAACAGTAAAGAACTTAGCATACTGTAGACACAGGACAGTACTGCTCCGTTACAGCAGCGGCTCGATGTGGAGATCATCAGCGTTGTTACAGACTTCGTGCCTATGAGGCATGTTTTGGTACACACTCTGGTGTCTCTTCAGTTTCCAGTGCAGAGGTCAGAACTCGTGCCAGCAGGACGTGTGCTGTCTCTACAGGAGTCTACCAGCGAGGCAGACCTTAAATGACATGAAATGATCGACTGACGTAGCACACGTCATCCTGCCCACCCTCTTGCATACAGGGACAAGCAACTGTGAGACTTTTCTCTTTCCCTAGGCAGACGTGGACGAGTTACGTATATGAATTGAAGCCGTCGTAGAACGTAAGCGGTACGTTTACGGACGTGGGTTCCTGTTCAGAATATTATGTACTCACTTCCCTCTACGAGTGCTGGAAGTTCCAACGGGAATTTCCGAACCTCCCGCATTATCCTCGCTACTGGAGCACACGAGAGACTGCCGTGGTTAGACAACCAAATATTACATACGTATTGATGTGTAGGTAACTGAAGTGCCCAAGAAACACATTCCCACACCTACAAGTAGGTAGCACATTAATTCGTTTACCTGCAATAAGCACACTTCGTAACTGGATTATACATACATTGATGTTGCCGTAATCCGGAAATGGGCCGATTTACCTAACGTCCGAAAGGACATGATCATTGGTTTTCTGGACCAGGGTGGAGCATTTCCGAAACAGCAAAGTTTGTAAACTGTTCGCATGCCGCCGAGGTTTAAATATACCGTGCATGGCAAAATGGTACGAGGAAACTGTGGTGCACCATAGGCCATACATGACAGGAGTTATCTACGGCTGCAGAGGTGTGTGTGGGTGAATAGACGTGCAACTGCTGAGCAGCTGACTGCCCAGATGTACCAAAGGGGTACCAGCAGTGTCTCCTGAGCAACCGTTCAGTGAACGTTGTTGCTTATAGGTCGCGGTGCACGCGCCTGGTTCATGCACCCGTGCTGACTGCTGTTCATCAGCGACGAAGGCACACCAGTACCGCAACTGGACTTCGACTGAGTGCCGACAGGTGGTCTTTTCACGTGAATCACGTTTTGTGCTCCGTCAGACGGATGGCTGTTTACGTGTACGACGTGAAGCGTGTGAAAGCAAACAGGGAAGGAGCGTTATGGTCTGGGGAATGTTACTGGCATGCCCTGGGATATCTCGTCCTTCTGGAAGACACAATGAATCAACACAAATGTATCTATCCTTGGGTACCATGTCCACCGCTATATGCAGTTTGTTTTTCCTTGGCACAATGGCGTCCATCAGTAGGACAGTACAAAGCGTCACACAACTCGCAGTATACGTACTTTGTTCGAAGAGCACCTGGATGCGTTTACCGTAAGCAAACTCCTAGAATTTAAAGCTAATCGAGAATCTGTGGTTCCGTTCCATTGGGCTATTCGCACCTCAACAGAGAAACTAGCGCGGCTGGCCACGGCACTCGAGTTCGGCATGGCTCTACAATCCTACCTTCCAGAGCCTCACTGACGATTTTCTTCCACGTTTCGCAGCAGTCCGTGCTGCAAAAGATGGCTGTTCAGGCTCTGGACAGGCGGCCACACTAATGTGACTGTACAGTGTATGTTACGCAAAGTTTCTTGAAGTTATACTCACTGTTCTAAGATCGTTATATTTCTCGCAAAATGGATGTAGAAAGTTATCTAATATTTAACCAATTCTCTCTCTCTCTCTCTCTCTCTCTCTCTCTCTCTCTCTCTCTCTCTCTAGGTGTCTGTACGACCTGAGATGGCTTTCTCAATGAATATGTGGAATGCGTCCCAACACAATTGAGATATCTCAGAGTTTTCCGCCATGTTAGCAGAACTCCTCAATGGCAGACGAAATGTAGCTGTCGTTACAGGGAAAGGGACGTTGCCACACATGATTATGAACATGTAATCCCAGTAACACACCCCCACCCCATTTTCCATTATCAGGTACAGAATACAGGTAGAAAAACGTTATCTACAAGTTATACGTAAAGTATACTATATCACTGAGAGACTACCGATATGAGTGGCGTCAGGCAGGGTTGTAGCTTATCCCCCACGTTATTGAATATTTACATAGAGGAAGCAGTAAAGGAAGCTGAGGAGACATTTCTAAAAGAAGAAATGGAGAGAAAATAAAAAAAAAATCAAGTTTTAACGGCTCTGTGAGAGACGGAAAAGATCTTGAAACACCACTGCAACGAAACGGTCAGCATTTGGGAAAGAGGATACAAGATTAACATTAACACAGTTAAAAACAATGGAAATGGAATGTAGTGGAATTTTCAGTAGGTTATGGTGAAAAAATGAATTAGATAATGAGACACCAAAACTAGTGTTTTGGTGTTTAGACAGCAAAATGAATGAAGATTGCAGAAGAGGAGGATATAAAATGCAGACTGTCAACACCAAGAAAAGTTGTAAGTAATTGTTTAACATCGAATATAATCTTCTCCGGAAGTGGGGAATACTTCAGGAAGATTAAACACAGGACTACATCTTCTATGTAAACAGATTAAAATTCAAATGGCTCTGAGCACTATGGGACTTAACTTCTGAGGTCAACAGTCCCCTATAACTTAGAACTACGTCACACACATCCATGCCCGAGGCAGAATTCGAACCTGCAACCGGAGCGGTCGCGCGGTTCCAGACAGTAGCGCCTAGAACCACTCGGCCACACCGGCCGGCGCAGATTAAAACTTTGTGTGGATTTGAAACCGCACGCAGGACCACAGAGCTCTTATTTTCGGAAAAACTGTTCGACTTTAAGCGCGTACACCTTTTCCATGCAAATGCCTACAAACTAGGGTAGTTCTTACATTTACATTTGGGATCAGAGTTTTCGTTTGCTTTTCACAAATGTCCAACATGCCCTCTACAATAACACAGACGGTAGCGAATCTCGTTCCGCACTTCTGCGAGTCGGTCTGGGTTTACTGTCACTGTTACTGCAGTACGGCGTTGTTATTCAGCCATATTTGTTGGAACAGGAGACACAGAGGCGCAGTATTTCGCCGCCACCCACCAGTCCAATAATGCACTGCCAACTCGTCCGCTCCTTACAGCCAATCCGTCGTTGAGGCAACTCATTAATAATAACTGCCCTTACACGCAGGTGCCTGGATCTTTCGGCATGTACTCGCAGTAGTGGAAACAGCCAGAGTTCCAACAAATCAAGGTACGAGATTCCAGTAACCGTCTTTTCTGCAAAAGTGATCGGGCCGTAAATCTTTTGTCGAGAAATGGAGCAAAACATACCAAGCTTTGGAAACCGCGAAACACCTTTTGTTGCTGTGTTATTGCAATCTTGAATTGCTGCACATTGGATATGAACGAGCGAGCTACCGACGGCAGGAACACCCGCACCCTGAACTACGTGACGTAAAATTTTGTTTCGATGTGTCAGATAAGTCATCCCACCACTCCGTGACAGTAATGGTAATGTTACTGATGATAGTCGCACTAAAGCAGAGTTACTAAGCAAGGTTTTGCGGAATTCCTTCACCACAGAAGACGTACATGTTGCACAATTCTAATCAAGAACAGCTGCTAACGTGACTACCTTAAAAGTAGATATGCTCACTCTCTAAAAAATACTTAAATCTCTTAATAAAGGCAAGGCCGCCTGTCTACATTGCATATCAGTTAGGTTCCTTTCAGAGTATACTGATGCAGTTGCTCCAAACATAACAATCAAATACAGTAGCTCTCTCGTAGAAGGATCCGTATCTCAAGATTGGAAAGTCGCAAAAGACACACTAATACCCCAGAAAGGAAGTAACAGTAATCCACTGAATTACGGACCCGTATCACTAACGTCGATTTGCAGTACGATTTTGGAACATATGCTGTGTTCGAGCATAATGAATAACCTCGAAGAAATCGATTTATTGACAAATAGCTGTTAACACACAGTCAGCGCAGATTCATAAAATGTGTTTCTTGTGAAACACTGCTAGCTCTATATTCTTGCGAGGTAGTGCGACAGGGGGTCTCAAATTGATTTTATCTTTTTAAATTTCCGGAAGTATTCTGACACAGTTCTTCACAAGCGCCTTCTTATTAAATTGCGTGTCTGTGGAATATCATCTCAGTTGCGCGACTGGATTCATGATTTCTTGTCAGAAAGGTCACAGTTCGTAGTGACTGACGGTAAGTCATCGAGTAAAACAGAAGTGATATCTGGCGTTTCCCAGGGAAGTGCTATAGACCCTCTGCTCTTCCTGATCTACAGAAATGATTTAGGACACAATCTGAGTAGCCCTTTTACATTGTTTGTAGATGATGCTGTCATTTACCATCTTCTAAAGTCATCAGATGATCAAAAAAAGTTGCAAAATGATATAGACAGGGTATATGTAAGGTGTCAATTGACTCTAAATAATTAAAAATGAGAAGTCAGCAAATGAATACTAAAAGGAATCCGCCGACTTTCGGTTGCTCGGTAAATTACAGCAATCTAAAAGCTATGAAATAAACTAAGTACGTAGGAACTACAATTATGAATAGCTTAAACTGGAACTATCACATAAGTAATGTTGCGGGGAAGTCAAACCGAAGACTGCGATTTATTGGCAGAACACTTGGAAACGTAATAGTCTACTGACGAGATTGCTCACACCACTGTGGTCCACTCTCTGCTTGAATACTGCTGCACGATGCGAAATCTGCATCAGACGGGATTGACGGAGAACATCGAAAAAGTTCAAAGAAGGGCAGCTCGTTTTGTATTATCGCGAAACAGGGGAAAGGGTGACACGGGTATGATAGGCGAACTGGGGTGGCAATCATTATAACAAAGGCGTGTTTCACTGTGGCACAATCTTCGTATAAGATTTCAGCCACCAACTTTCTCCTCCGAATGTGAAAATATTTTGATGGCGTCCACCTACATAGGGAAAATTGATCATCATAATAAAATTAGAGAAATTAAGAGCTCGCACGGAAAGATTTAAGTGTTCTTTGCAAAAACAGACATAATGTCTTATGGGATAATATCAATCAGTGATTTTATAATATTACTTATAATCCGTCTTGATTGCAAATTTTTTTTATTCATATGACCGGTTTCGGTTCATTCAGAACCATCTTCAGATCTGTAACAATAATGATACTAATTTACTATTTTCCGGAAGCAAATCTTTTTCACCCTATTTAAGCAACATCAAATGTACCAGAACGTACCTGATATTTCAGTTACAGGAGTAACCCGTCCAAATTCAGCAAATTTCACAGGCTGCGTCACATAAAATTGGTTGGCAGAGTGCACGTCATTTATATTAATTATAACACTATTACCGATAGGTGGCGTCTGGTACATTTGTTACATTTCATTTGCGCATACTATATTCAGTAGATTTTTTTATTAAAAAATACTTACTTAAAATACGTAGATGTCAAGGATAAAATCTGTACTTATGAAAATTAGTATCATTATTGTTACAGTTCTGAAGATGGTTCTAAATGAACCGAAACCGGTCATATGAATAAAAAAATTTGTAATCAAGACGGATTATAAGTAATATTGTTTAAGTGTTCGTTTCTCCTGCGCGCTATTCGACACTGGGACGGTAGTGAAATAGCTTGAAGGTGGTTCGATGCAGCCTGTGCGAGGCACTGAATAGTGAATTGCAGAGTAATCGTGTAGGTTTAGATGCAGAGTTTCTGTTATCATTCATAGGGAAGATACAGTCTTGAGAAATCGGATCAACCTTTTTTAATCACACTGTATTTGCCTGGAATGAAGCCCCATACGGAAACGAATCGTGGAAACTAAACAGTGGGAACAAGAGAAAAACTGAATCTCTTGGTGGTTGTTACAGAAGAATGCCTGAAGTTAGTTGGGTAGGCTAGATAAACAAAGCAGAAATACTGTATTGAAATGGGGAGAGATGAAACTTACGGAACTATTTTGACTGAAAGGCAGGTTTATAAAGAATACAGTAAACAGGTTCGTATGGATGTAGGATTCAGGAACTGTACAGAGTTGAACTGACAAGCACACTATAGTCCAGCATGGTGAGCTGTATCAACAGGCCAGTGTTGATACTGAAGACGAAAATGATATAATCTCAGTATTGCTCAACTCTGCTACGTGATTACTACTTTCTAACTACATGGGGATGTTGTCGGCAACTGACGAATCCATATCCTCAACTACTCTTCTTTCAAATGTTCTCTTTTGGGTTGTCAACCTATAAATTCGAAGAGATACCAGATAACTACGTTGATGTTCAGTATTTTCAGTGTGGTATCTTATAACTTTCTCTTTTGAGGCGATGACCTCTGTTGTACATTCATCATATTTTCATAAGATGACATGTACTGTTTCTCAATTTTTAACTAATATTATATGAGAAATAACCCAAAAAAGCATAATTCAAGTTCCTGAGTATTATATGCTTGGTTAAAGACAAGAAAATCAATTTATGTATAACACAAATCTTTATAGTGGTATACATGAAATTGTATGTGTGTATGTATTGAACTGGGGACATAGAAACGACGGGAAGTCTTCATCCCCGCCGTAGCCCTCAGTGGTACACAATCCCACAACAAAAAAATGGTTCAAATGGCTCTGAGCGCTATAGGACTTACCACCTATGGTCATCAGTCCCCTAGAACTTAGAACTACTTAAACCGAACTAACCTAAGGACATCACACAACACCCAGGCATCACGAGGCAGAGAAAATCCCTGACCCCGCCGGGAATCGAACCCGGGAACCCGGGCGCGGGAAGCGAGAACGCTACCGCACGACCACGAGCTGCGGACAATCCCACAACAGGCTACAGCAGTCCATTCACCCCACCGCCGCCCCACACCGAACCCAGGGTTATTGTGCGGTTCGGCCCTCAGTGGACCACCCCGGGAACGTCTCATACCAGACGAGTGTAACCCTAATGTTTGCACGATAGAGTAATGATGGTGTAAGCGCACGTGGAGACAGTGTTTGCGCAGCAATCGCCGACACAGTGTAACTGAGGCGGAATAAGGGGAACCAGCTCGCATTTGCCGAGGCAGATAGAAAACCGCCGTAAAAACCTTCCAAAGGCTGGCCGGCACACCGGACCTCGACACTAATCCGCCGGCCGGGCGGATTCGTGGAGGTGACCGGCACGCCTCCCCGCTCCGGAAGCGGGGTGCTAGATTGCACGGCTAGCCGGGGCGGCATATTTGCAATTACTTGGTATCAGCTTGTGGTGCATTATATTATGCAAAGGATCTATTAAGTACCGCTATCATTTCAATAAACGTAAGTTGCAAGCTATTAGAGGAAGAGCAGTGTGGCTTGTTGTAAAACATTTAGCAGATCTCAGAACTTTTTTATTTTTGCATTATGTCAGAATTTCGTGTACGGGTCAGCATTGCAGCATGAACATCTTTGATTGCCTCATTAATTCATACACGAAGGGTACCAATGTCAGGTGGGTTGTGCGACGGGACAGCTACGAAACATCCACCATTCACGAATTGTGTCATTCAGCATAAATCGTACGTCCAAATCCAAACTCCAATGATCTGTGGTAGCAGGCAGAGTTCGTGAATGTCCAGGTAACCATATGTCGAAGAAAAGTGGCTCTGTTACCATATCGTGCATAAGGCCACACCAAACATTAAGCTTCAGACTATCACGGATGTGTTTACCTGTGTTATGTGGGTTTTCGGAGCTCCATATCCTAATGTTGTGGCGATTCACATGTCAATAACTGTGGAACGTTGCTTCACATGGATATAGGCACTTATTAACGTAGTCATAGTCAGCATCTTTGAAAGCCGCCATGGATCACGCGAATGCATCAACAGAATGAGAACCCAACCCAAGTTGCAAATATTCTACTTTTTATTTATTCGATGACTAGCTTCAGGCCGAGACCCATTTTCAGGTCATCATAACAAAGTCGAAAATGGCATTTCTAAAGATGACAAAAAATGTGCAATATACATTTACAGTGCATACAGATAATGTTAAATGCACATTTTTGACGTATTCGGAAATGCAATTTTAGACTTTTTCCTTTGATTTGGAAATGGGCCTTGGCCCAGAACTAGTTATGAAATAAATAGAAAGTAAAACATTCGCAACTTGCACTGGCTTTTCGTTCTATTACTTAACAGAAGTTGCTGAACCAAGATACTCCAGCATGCTGGAAGTTCGTAAAAACGTGAATGCGTACCGTAGAGGACGAACGTTTGGCTGCAGTGTTTGGATCAGTTTCACTTTGTTTGCAAAGAGGCGTAATTGCTTATATAATACTTCAAGGACTGTTGATCTTGCTTTCTGCAATTAGTGTGATACTCGACGAAATGACTTTAGGGGCTGCGTTGAAATGTAGGTTGCACTCTGTCAACATTTACTTGAGACGCAAGGGTAGATCCAATTCTAGGAACGTCTTTGAAGCTGCGTGCCTCTAAAGTTTCTGAACCATGCATTATGCCTGTTTTGCCAGTGGTTGCTGCCCCGCCCCCCTTCCCACCCGCGAAGCTGGTGTCGATAACTGAGCAATATTGGATTCCACATACCAGATGACACATTGCACCTCCACCTGCTCCGTCGCCATTTTGATACATTCCGAGTTCAACCTGCACCAAAGGAAAAAGGGAAAAAATTGGAAAGCTGCTAATTGTTTTACAACAAACCTCGATTCTCTATCTGTAATAGTTTCGAAGTTATTATTTTTCAAATGATAGTGGGACTGAGAGGGAATACCCTGTTCAACAGATAATAAGATCAGGCTAATCATTACTAAATTGACGGTTAGCTCTGTCTTCCACTGACACCTTTCCCTCTCCAGTTAATTTTGCAGTCACCATATTTACATTTACAGGAACAAAAGTTGGGTTCCTCTTTGTGGGACCTGAAAAAGGTCTCGTTTGAATATATGGAATACATTCCACGAGAAATGCGTTATCAGGCAGCGTTTCTCTGCTTAATAAAACTTCCCCCACAGGGAAACCGTGGCTATAGCGACGGGAGAGGGAAGTTGACGAACGAACTGCACAGCTCGCATGTTTATAGAAGGTTCAGTGCGGAACTCTGTGACATCCATTTGTGACGCAGGCGAGAGAATAATTCAATGTCGCGCCCGAATTTGCGTGGCATCGCGTCTGCCGAGAGGCCGGCGTGCGCTCCCGTAATCAGATTTGCGGGCCTGCCGTAGCCACTGGAGTCGGCTGTTTTGCGGGGCTGCATATTTTCAGAGCGCTGGCTGCCGAATATCCGACATAGAGCAAAAAGTGGCGACCCCGCCAGGGACGCCGAATGGAACAAACAGGCACACACTCCTGCATGCCCCGACGCAAACTGCTCCTCGTCGGATTCCGCAACTTGAAACTATTCCTGGCAGTGCAATGTAATAACAGGGTACAGTTCGTGAACACACACATCACTAATACACTCAACTATTTAGATAATCAGACAGAACCTATTCAGAATTACAGGTATGAATTCTCTAAAAATTATCTGTAAATTGTTGAGTCAATTTATTATTCTAGTGGAGTGTAAAGTATGTTTTCACAATGACTTCGTGTAAGGCAAGAAGTATTTTTACTATACTTGAGTCCTTCTTTGTAAATCAATGAAAGGAAGATCCTTCTTAGCGATAAAAAGGAATTGTTCTTAAAGCTTCAGCAACATAAAACTAGTCAGTAAAGGGAAGTGTCCTAAAGCCGACCTCTATTTTCTTTTTAAATCTTAAAAATAGAAAATAGTAAAAAATCGTTTTAAAAGCATGTAATATATACTTTATAATACAATACTCACATTTAACTCTTACAAATTATTATTAAAGTTACAATGCAAAAATTATTTCAAAAACATTACATTTAATGAGTTTGACAAATAGTCGCCAAAATCATGACTGTTCTAAAAATGACCAACATAGCACTAAAAAAATTGGAAAAATGCCTAAAATTACAAAAAACATAATCAACTTTCCAAAAAGGTATAATATAGCACCTTCCAGAAGGTTATAGAATTTCGGTGTTTACTTTGCTGTACACAAGAGCAGTGGTACAGGATGTTCCTGTAAGCTTTCTTTCTGATATTTTGCGTTCATAACGTTTAAGAGAAAGAGAAATTCACTTATCCCTAGCAATTTTATCTCTGACAGAGTGTTCAATATTAATTCTCTCTACCAGTTGTATGGCCATTTTTCGGAAGTAATTGCAAGTCAACATAAAGAAAGAAGCTTTTATAGGAAGATAATACTAAACTTCAAGACCTTTCTGCAAAATTATAGGTCCGCCTTTATTGTTTTTTGCTGCTTCCTCTAGTGTACTGCACTTAATGTTGAACAACATCATAAGTGTTTTTATTTTCTATTTTACTTTTTCTACATTAAACTGTTTACTGGCCTCCTTCCAACCCATCTTCTCTTTCTGAGCTGCCCAATAGCTTTAGCCATTTTAGGAGGACTTCACTTTCTCTGACACAACTTTCCTCATTATCTTCTTCGAATCTGCAACAGAATTTCAAATGAATAGGAACATTGTACTACCAGAGGCTGACATTAAACATGGAAAAGTAAGGGATCATGTTTACTCAAGTATAGCCTACATTTTGCTAATCAAATGAATTTAAGAAAAATCTAAATGGAATTATTGAATTATAAACATTAACCTTAAGCCTTACTATTCAAACACACACAAATGTACTGACTTACCCTAAGTACCTAGGATAATAAACGAAGAATGTAGCCCAGTGTATAAACTTCTCCCATTATCAGAACACACATTGCTGAACTCATAAGTAACAAGTGAAGTGGCCGACTTAGGCTCTCTGCTAGACAATGGTGAAAGCCTAAATTACTGTATACTCTTGGTTCCACTAGAGTCCAGGAGAATGGAGATCAAAGGACCATGATGACCGGTTTTGGGGGGGGAGGGGGGGAGGGGGGGGGAGAGTCCAGAGCTTTGAGCACTTCCCTCTACTTATATGTAAACTGACCTGCTCTAATAGTTCATTGCACTGTGCACTAGCTTAGGGAGACAAGCAAGACCCAGAGCGATCAGCCAGTGGTTCAGTACGCAAGTCAGCTTGAGTGTATTTTTAGGTGGCTTTCCAAGTCCGTTTAAGTGAATGCTGAACTGGTCCATACTCTCTATCTCAGAAAGTGTTAAGTAGCTCGTTTATATGTTTCTATGTTGGCAGCGCTATAGACTGTATTAATATCACTGACAGCACTCTGTGCCCTCGGTAAGAGACTCTGTGGTTGGACGGACTTGCAGTTAGCAGTTAGCGAGCGGACGGTTTGGATGTATGTTCTTCATTGAGATTCAGTGTTGGTAGGACATGCATTGTACAATGATGATTCATGTATTTTCTAATGTTTGGGTAGTGGAATTATTGTCAGTTATATAGTTTTTGGAACTGGATGCCACATTATTAAGGTAAAATCTTCTAAATACATTGTTTGCTCTTCAACAAAATCTTTCTTTTGCTAGCCATATTCCTACAAGTAGTTACCCTATAGTAGTTAGAATTTTTTTATTCAGTTGGCTGTAATTGCTGCTTGCTGTAATTGCTGTAGTTAATGATACGAAGATTTTCTGTGAGGTAAGTGACTTATGAAATCGTGACTTGAAGCTCTCACATCATTACTGTCTCAGTACGGTGGTTTCATAGGAAGGGCGAAAGCAGTCATTCTACAAAGGGCAAAAAGCAGTCATTCTACAAAGGAGACTGGTTACAAAACACTCACGCGACCCACCTCAAGTGGGTGAGATCCTTACCAAGTAAGACTATCAGCAGACATTGAAAGTAAACAAAGAACGGTAGCACGAATGGTCAATTGTTTGTACGATGGTGAGAGAGCGTCGTGGAAATGTAGAGATATCTGAGTTGGAAAATTTTTGAGGTTAATCGCAAACTGTCTCTCGAAAGAGTACTTATAACGTTGCAAGTACCAGTTTTAAGTGATGAATCTAGGCACATACTATAGCTCCCTACGTATCGATGTTGCAGTGATCGTGAAGATGAGATTCATCTAATTACAGCTTGCACAGTTGTATTTAAGAAGTCATTTTCCCAGCTCCATACCTTAATTGCAAGGTGGTCATAACCAGTCGGAAAAGCCTTTGAGGGTGTTGCAAAGTATGTTCTGCTGAGTAACAAATAATTGTTAAGAAAAATATTCGATACGTTTTGCTGTTTCCGATTTAATTAACATTGAAGAAAGCCTATCAGGCGTTGTGCGCAAATTCAAGCAGTCTGCCAGACACAGTTAGTATCAGTAGATGATAGCGCGCGATTCCGCTCAGCCTCTCGCTCGGGTTCGATGCTTACTATCGTCCCATTTCCAATTTTTAATCTCTATCTTTGTTCGGTTCTGGGAACCAATGCCGGCCGAAGTGGCCGTGCGGTTAAAGGCGCTGCAGTCTGGAACCGCAAGACCGCTACGGTCGCAGGTTCGAATCCTGCCTCGGGCATGGATGTTTGTGATGTCCTTAGGTTAGTTAGGTTTAACTAGTTCTAAGTTCTAGGGGACTAATGACCTCAGCAGTTGAGTCCCATAGTGCTCAGAGCCATTTGAACCATTTTTTTGGGAACCAACGAATATCACGTTTGGTGACACCAGCTCTGGCGGGCCGCATGAATTTGCGCTCGCAACGGCCAGATTGCCTAACTTCAGTCTCTCGGAAAAGGCTCAACAAAAATGGTTCAAATGGTCCTGAGCACTATGGGACTCAACTGCTGTGGTCATAAGTCCCCTAGAACTTAGAACTACTTAAACCTAACTAACCTAAGGACAGCACACAACACCCAGCCATCACGAGGCAGAGAAAATCCCTGACCCCGCCGGGAATCGAACCCGGGAACCCGGGCGTGGGAAGCGAGAACGCTACCGCACGACCACGAGATGCGGGCAAAAAAAGGCTCAACCTATTGATTTTTTCTTAACAATTGTTTCTCAGCAATACCTACCGCGCAACAACCTTTTCAACAGTTTCTGATCGCTCTGTATAGTATGACGAGAAGTTTCTTCTGCAGGCACTTGACAATAGTTTTCAGAGTGTAGAAGTGGATGGGAATGTAGAGGCAGATGTAAGCTGCGCGAGAACCTGCCCTGTGAGGAACAGTCAAACACGGAACTCCTATAGTGATAACTACGCAGCCAGTCACGGATCAAGTTTCAGGATGTACGGCAGTATTCGCGGCACAAAACACAAACGAGCTTGATATCGTTGCCTGGCGCGGATCGTAGCGAGCAGAAATGGTGCAGGTTAAATGCGCCAGCGAGGTCCAGTGGCCTTATTGCATGCCGGCGAACATCGAGTTGGTAGCATAAACGCACCCTAGATTAACTTACGGGTTAGAAATGTAAAGTTAAGCCTTACGTAACTTTAATAAATAAACTATAATTGTAAATAAAATGAAATAAAATCAAAAAATAAGCACAATGAGTTCGTATGCAGACGATGTGTGAAAGTAGTAGAGGACACTGCGGTGACTTCGCAAGGGACTTCACGTAACGCAGTTGCCAGAAGAACAACTGACAGTGAACAGGTACATTAATGTGACGTCATTGATAGTAACAGGAATGGAACTAACTTCTTGTTGCTCATAGTATAACCGTGTGGCCAAGTACGAAGAGTTGCAGTCTACTTCGTGTCAACAGAGTGGACAGGCGTTCTGCCAAAGCCAGGTGACAACTCGCGACTGTTGGCGCCGCACCAGCCAGGCTATTTCCCAGGTCGTTCCAAATAAACTGACGTCAGACTGACTCCTGAACTTGTCTCCTGTCCCATTGCCGTTAATGACGGAACGATTCAGGAAGGAGAAAAATGGGACATAGTGTTCTTTAGTTTCTTGTGACGCTTGTGAAACGGCAGTGAATCTTTTAACCCACGAAAAAGTGTAATCGCTGTCAGTATTTTCACAACAGATTTCGGTCTTCCTACCCTACCCAGGGCAGTTCGTTACGTTAATTTTGTGTCTAAGTTTTAAACTGCTTTGCTCTTCATCACGATTCTGTGTTTCTAATAGGGAAGCAAGCACACAACGTCTCACAGATTTTTCTCATCTTCAACACAATTGTACAATCTGCTTAGGTATAACAAATTATGTTTTAATACTATGCACTTTTCAAGAGTTTTCGACAGTTCGAGTGTCAGAGTCTTACGATTATATTGAGTGCCATAGGAGAACACCTACCTTCGAGCAGTGGCTTTAACGCCGGAGGACGAGGGTATATGTACTGCGTTGGAATAATATCATTTCTTTCTTTTTCCTTATATTCCATCAAATACTTGTATCCCCTTAACGAATCATGTTTCTCTGGAAAGAAACGATGATGACGACGATGATTATGATTATGATGATAACAACAACAACAATACTAATATTAAAAATAGCACCACATTAGTGGGAGCGGGAATCATGATGATACGTACATTTGATTATTAATAAACTAGCGCAGTACCCGGCGTTGAAGAGGTATTAATTTATGCCGATCTTCTATTAGTCCACCTCCCACTGCGCCTCTCTGTCATTCTCCATCTCTCCCTTCCCTCTCCACATTATCATGCCCATTCCAATATGAGACTGGAGGTTCTTAACCATACATTATTTCTTTCAAGATCGTAACTAATATGTGTACTAAATTTGAATGAAGTCGTTACCCGTGGATTTGCCAGCGTGCGCCCATGTCAAATACATTTAACATGTATTCCCTTGGACTGTCTGCTGTACATCCAGAGATATAACTGACTACTGTTAACGAAATGCATTGTGAATAGAGTCAGAAGTAAGGAAGTGATAAATTAAAACGTCATGCATGATGCAGCAGTTTTTCACACATCTCAGTGCTTATGATATCATGTCTCCTGAATTGTGTATCTTACAGCGATGTATTTTTCTAGGTGCATTCAGCGGAATACCTGGATAATACCTGCAAAATGTGTTGCAAAAAGGATTAGTAGTAAAGTAGTAATAAATTGAAACGTCGTACATGATGTGGCAATTTTTGACTCACCTCACTGTTTATGATGCCATATCTCCTGAACAATGTGTTGCACTGTGATATAACTTTGCTGCTATATTTAGTGGTGTACGTGAATACTGTCTCCAAAATGTGTTGCGAGTGCAGTTATTAGTAAAGAAGTAATAAAAAAAATGTTTCATGCGGCATTTTTAGAGCACAAACAGCGAAAATGTAGTATGCAATTAAATGTTTTCCCTTTCACCATTCTGTGGAAGTTGTCAGCGGTACAAAGTTTCATAAAGGTTTGAAATTATGTTTAAAGTTTGTTGCAAGTCAGTAAGTGCTCTCATTCTCAAATACTGGATGAATAAAGTACGGGCAGTCATGTGTCGTGAGTAGTAGAACAAAGTTCGTACGGCCCCACATTGCAGTGTTGCGAAACTTTATTCAAGATCCAAGATGGCGGCAATAGATATGGCAATGTCACAATGACGTCATTGTGGGAAGTTCAAATTTTGGTGGGAAAAAAGGGCACTTGAGCTATCTCTACTAACCCAAGTAAGTGGCGGGACAAGGACTCAGCCTGTGCTCGGCTGCTGGAGATAGAAAGGAGTCTACTTTATTTATTTTGGAGTTTGAAGCATTTTACGTCTAACAACTATGCCATCAAATTTAAAGTATTGTTCTAGTGTCTGCGATCAGTGCCACGAGGGTACTGGTAAAAGAAAACATAAACACATGCACTGCAAAGGCTACACGGTTCTGCATTTAAAACAGGCTATAATGTTAGGTCACTTGAGTTTCTTACCTGTCAGTTGTGTTGAATGCAAAACTGATATTATTCCAATGTTTATGTTTCCTTTACCGATACCCTCCTGGCACTGATCACAGACACTAGAATAATACTTTAAAATTGATAGCATAGTTGATGTATGTAAAATGCTTTGAACTCCATCTGTCTGGAGCTCCATCATGCATAAAAATCACCTGTTTCTTTTTCTTCTTAACCGTCTGCTATTACATCACAACACTTTCAAATCTGATACTATACATCGATTAGGAGTGCTAACCACCTCGACATGAACGCATCTGGAGAAATCTCGTGCACTTGATCTATCTACATTTGCAATGATGCGTGCAAAGTAGAGAAGGGGCGGTTTAGCTATGATACTGAAATTGGTAAACATGCTGTCGCATCATTGTTCGGTGTTGAAATTACTGTAAAATGGGGGCTTCAGTGATGTCAAGCGAAAGCCCACTGGAGGGCAGGGTGGAGACCTGTTGTATTTCCTGATGAAACTTTGTTCAGCAGCAGTGCTAGTGATGGCCGCGTGTTGGTTAGTAGGAGGGCAGTCGTGGGCCTGCAGGCCGCCTGCTAGACACACTGGACCTACACCTGGTGTTATGGTCTGGGGTGGGATTTCGTACTACGGCAGGGGCACTCTCGTGGCTATCCAACGCACCCTGACTGTAAATTTGTATGTCAGTCTGGTGAATTGACCTGTTGTGCTGCCACATACGAACAGCATTCCAGGGGGTGTTTCCCTACAGGATAACGCTCGCCACACTCCGCCATTGTAAATCAAGGTGGTCCACAGAGTGTCGACATGCTGTCATGACCTGCTCGATCACCATATTTGTCTCAAATCGAGAACATATGGGACATGACAACACCAGCGTCATCCACACACAGCATTAACCGTTCCCCTAGTGGCCGACCAAGTGCAACAGCCATGGAACTCCATCCCACAAACTGACACCCGGCACCTGTACAACACAATGTTTGCACATTTGCATCCAAAAGTCTGGTGGTTGTAGCTGTTATTAATGTAACAGCATTTCACATTTTCAATGGTTGATCTTACGCTTACATTAATCTGTGAAATTGCAATGTTAATCATTTAAATATTTCACCTACGCGTTGCGATATTTTTTCGTTAGTGTTTAAAAACATGCGTATTCTTCTGATGGTGCTTATTACAGTCTCTGTTATTCTGGAGTAATAAAATGAAGATGAATAAAACTGCGAGCTCCTTGAAGGAGACATCAGAATACCTTCATGCAGCATTAGTGGTTGACTGTTAATAAGGCAAGTGATGCCGCAGCCTGATTTTAAAGATGCGAAATTGGGTTTCATTGCTCGAGGCGGCCTGCCGGGGTAGCCGAGCGGTTCTAGGGGCTACAGTCTGGAAAAGCGCGACCGCTACGGTCGCAGGTTCCAATCCTGCCTCGGGCATGGATGTCTGTGATGTCCTTAGGTTAGTTAGGTTTAAGTAGTTCTAAGTTCTAGGGGACTGATAACCTCAGAAGTTACGTCCCATAGTGCTCAGAGCCATTTTTTTGCTCGAGGCGATGTGTATCCGGAATTATAATAACTGTGTAAAAGTACTGGTCATCTGTTTTTTTTTTCGTCAGCTTAATAAAGATCGTAACATGACAGGTCTACCTCCCAATATGGCAAATTCCACGTCCAACTGACTGGTTTGAGGAAGTTTCAGTACCAATCACAGATGAAAACTGACCCACCTAGTCCCCAGATTTCAGCCCTAAAAATCTCACCTCTTTAGAACAAAACGCCACACGTGAGCGTATTTTCTACATGTTTCATTTACCACCCTCTGAGAGCAAGACTCATTTCCCATTGATAATATTTGAAACACGCTTTCAAGTCCCCCTGACAATCTTTGTCACAAATGCACGATTGAAATATTTTTAATTAAAATTAAATTTTAACAATGTGTACGTGTGTCGAATCTAAATGCTAATATGTCATCAGCGAAAGTTGGCCGACTGTGAGGGTTGTGGCAGGTTTTTATTTTTATTTATTTTTCCAAAACGGTCGTTTTGTTCCTTTAAGATAGTATACGTACGAGTAGTATTTCTTTTTCTACTGTTGGTTATACAAAAAAAAATGGCTCTGAGCACTATGGGACTTAACATCTGAGGTCATCAGTCCCCTAGAACTTAGAACTACTTCAACCTAACTAACCTAAGGACATCACACACATCCATGCACGAGGCAGGATTCGAACCTGCCACCGTAGCGGACACGCGGTTCCAGACTGAAGCGCCTAGAACCGCTCGGCCACACCATAATGTTGGTTATACAATCATCTGTCAGTGTCTAATGAAGTTTCTGAGACTTTGCAGGGAAACGTTACACATATTTTAAAATTGTCATCGTTTTTAAAATTAATATATCATTTTGGTGATGGAGGATTGCGATATTAGTGGATAATGGTTGATAATGTGATTAAATGGTGTACGTACTCCGTTAGCTGGTTTCTATACGGCCTACATGCAAAGGAAATGTGATTGACATCTTGCACTGTCAGTCCGTCACATTTACAGCAAGGTTTATTTCGTACACTTAATTGGTGGAGACATCTGCGGAAAGAACCATGAGTAAAACTCATGCGGTACACGGATCTAACAATTTTTTTTTACTCGCGTTAACTGTGTAGTCAGGGCTACGAGATTTTGTTCAGCTGTATTTGTTCATAATGAGTCCCTTTGCTGTACTTCGATGTTAAATATTTGTATTACAAGTGCTGTCTTACTGTCCTGTAGAAAAAAACTTACTTACGTCCAATGGCGACAGTTTTCTGTTTGTATGTAAGTCCTTCCGAGCTGCCGTCTTCGCTGGGATATCGACTATTTTCATTGTATTTAATAGTAGGGTATCTCTTGATCGATATAAATTTCTACTTTCCCATATTTATGTTTTCCGTGGTGACTTTAATAATATCCCATAATAGCGAATCTGCATATCTTGGAACAAACTTCTGAAATCCACTATGAACAACATATGTTTTTCTGAATGTACTGCAATGGCAGAAGTTATTAAAGACCGACAGCCATACAAATCCTGACCCTTGTCCAATCCATGACACCGCAAACTGCAGACGCTAAATGGGCTCATTGGGCTATTAGGACGCGGGTGACTAACATTTTTTTCCACGAGAGCTTCCGTGGAATTAACAAGGAAACCGTGAGAGATATTGCCTATACTTTGTACCTCTACTGTCTGGCAGTAAGGAAGTGGCAACTTACCCAAGAAGAAGAAGACAGAACGAACACAAAAACTACAGCAAGAAGATGACAAAACAATTTGCAGAAGTGTGCCTCCAGAATGTGGCACGCTTAAAGCCAATTTACGCGATTAACTCAGTTCATTTCCAGCGACGGGCTAGACGACAATGGATAACCAAAAATACGCCTTTTTCCGCGGGCGGCTATTCCGCGAAATTTCTCCGCGGCGACAACGTGCGTAACACAAGCAATTTACGCGCGACAGCTTGCTGGCACTGTTCCGGCGGCTTCTCCCCTGTGCCGACAGCAGCCGCTGGCAAAACGTTGCGCTAGAAGCCAGCAGCCGCGTCTTCAGACGAAGGTGATGCGAGGGACTGAGCAGCGGAGACGCTTGTTGACGCCGCCACCCCCACCCCCTCCCCCGCTACCACCACCCACTCTATTCACCATCCGCCCAACCAGTGAGGGCGTCCGCACACGCACTCTCGCCCGCACGCATACCGACAGTTACCGACGCTTTTCCTCAACGCTGTTTGCTGCTGTCCTGTTAGCCAGTTAGAGTTGACGTTTCCACTATTTCTCTTGTGTGAACTACTCACAGCTGTCTCCTTATCAGAGTCCTGCCTAGTGCCACCCTGTGCAGTGTTCCTGGCGCCTCGGAAAATGTTTGTTCCGCGCCTATCCACATCTACGGTGTCCAATAGGTCCTGCAACACATATTTTTTCTCGGTCAGTTTCGGTTGAAAAAATACGGAATTTGCTGTGGGACATTGTGGACTTATTTTTGTTTTGCATTAAGGCGCAAAAACAACTGGGGTCATACGCACCAAAAAGTCAAAACTGTAAAACACGAAGACAGAGAGGAGTTAAAAAACGACATTGTGGAATATTCCTGCTGCAGCACCTATGGTTTCATAAAGTTTCGATAGGTGGCGGCGCTATACACAGCTTTCAAAATGGCGTCTGTAACGGAGAGCTGTCATTGAGTTTCTTTTGGTGGAAAACCAGATGACCGTAGATATTCATAGGCATTTGCAGAATGTCTACGGACACCTGGTATTAAACAAAGTCACGGTGAGCCTTTCTGCAAGGCGTCTGTCATCAGTGCAACAAGGTTACGCAAACCTGTCCAGTAACCCGCCTGCCGGCCGACCGCACACAGCTGTGACTCCTTCAATGTGGAACGTGCGGGCACTGTTCGAGGTGATTCACGGATCAGTTAAAAACTTCGCTGTTCAGCTGGACGTCTCTGTTGGTTGTGCTGACACACTAGTGTTCGTCATAAAAAAAGATGCAAACTAACTTCTCCTTCTCCTTGACAATTCAAGGCCTCACAGAAGTGTGCACACCCGAAAGGATCTCACAAAAATTCATTGCACTGCTCTTCCTCATCGACCCTCCAGCCCGGATCTCCCACCTGCCGACTTCCATCTGCTTGGCCCAATGAAGGAGGCACTCCACGGGAAGCAGTACGTGGATGATGGGGAGGTTATTGATGCAACCCGATTTTGTCTCCAACGTCGACTAATAGAGTGGTGCCACGCGGGCATACTGGCGTAAGACCATCGCATTGAACGGAGGGTATCTTGAAAAACTGTGTTTAGTAGCCAAGAAAGTGAGAAATAATATTGTGACTCAACAAGACGTATTCTAGTCTGTGTTGCATGGTTCTGTTATCATTTCCTCTTCCTGGCTCCATTGCTGTGACATCGTATTTACTTTCCTTCATTAGCTGGTTACATGTTATGTAGATCAGCCGTACTATTTATATCCCATTGTAGAACGATTTAGGGTATGTATATACAACCTGTTTCTGGAAATAGCTACATGCTAACCACTTAAAAGTTACTGATCAAAATACTGGCTTAAATTTAATAGGAACAACCACTTCAATCTTTACTCATACTCATGTAACTTCTGATACATTTAAATGAAATTTTTTCGCTACATATACCGCCTGCCTTCATTTCAGAATTCGTCTGTGGAATAGAATGACAATAGTTCAATTCTTTTATCTTGGCAGTTCGCGCATGCCCGCCCAGACGTGGGAGACTGCTGCGTTGCCAGTTATACGCGCCAAGATAAGCAGCGCCATAGTATAGTTCGCAAACTTACGTTTAGGGGGAAGCGCGCAGTTTATGAAGTAAAGCCACCACGGCCACATTAACGCTTTCGATGCTACAGAGACGTGCTCCCCACATTCCCCGCTGTGCGCGATTTTGTCATCACTGCACTGCTCGCCTGTACAGACACACGGTGTTTCGACTGCTTTGACACACTTTATCATTCGATTTCACAAAAACTATTTGGCCCAAAAATTTGATTTTTACACATCTTCTTGATTGATACCTTCCCCCCATAAATGACTTAATTTTGTTTCGATGTTCATCGCAGTAATTGTGCAGCATTAGAGGTAGTAAACCATTGCACGAAATTTTGAAGAGTTTGCAGAGGTAAAAGTCCATAGCGTATACTTTCCGTATGGTCGATTTTAGTTGCCACTAGAAATTTCAAAAAAATACATTCAAACGAATAAAATTCATGAAGTAAGACACTTCGATATTGTTTTTAAATAAAGAAAATACGAAGCACCGATCAAGGATTGAACCCAGGACCTTTCGGCTAGCAGCCATACACTTTAACCATTACGCTAACGCAGCTGTTATTCAATATGTATCCTGGACGACTTTAAAATATCACGCAGAATACCGACAAACACTGTTGGTATGATTATGAATTACTCACGTTTCGTCGAAGTACAATAGGAAATAAACAATTACCGCTGTTCTTTATTGCGGAAAAGCGGTTAGTGAGAATGATACAAACAGCTGTCCTTGCTATCACCTGAATTAGGAGGCTTATTGCTTGTTTGGTTTAATTAATTAATAGAATATGAAGTAATTGGTATAAAGAATGCTTTTTCCAAACTTTCTATAAAATAAAGTCTGGTATCAAGACATTGCATTTGTTCAATTACTTTATTTATGACTGAAGGTTTCTGAAACTGAAGACACTCGTCCGTGCTCTGCACTGAAGTCGAGCTCTGGCAACGTCGTTCTCTGTTCATTGGCTGACTGTGTTTTGTGACGTCAGATGCGCAGAACGAACCTAAACTCGGCCGCCGTCATAAATGATGCGCACTTTAGTCGAAGTGAAATAATTTTAGTCTAGATGTAAAATTTTCTTCGCTGCCTGTCAGACATTTTATATTACTGGCAAATCGTCGAATATATTAAAGTACTTCCTGTGGTGTTCAAATATACATATTGTGAAGTGCCTGTAAAATGCTTACTATTAAGAATACATATATACAAGCACATATTACTGTCACTAGTCGCTTTTATACAATCAAAACTTTCTTTCTAAATGATTAGTTACCCGAAATCAGCGAGTCTCAACATTCTTAGATTCGCCATCCCCCCAGTATGGCCGGACGGGGTGGCCGAGCAGTTCTAGGCGCTACAGTCTGGAGCTGTGCGACCGCTACGGTCGCAGGTTCGAATCCTGCCTTGGTCATGGATATGTTTGATGTCCTTAGGTTAGTTAGGTTTAAGTAGTTCTAAGTTCTAGGGTACTGAAGGACTCAGAAGTTAAGTCCCATAGTGCTCAGAGCCATTTGAAGCATTTTTGAACCCACAGTACGCATTACTATTACTAACTGAATTCTGATTGTAATTATAAACGTAAAAAATTATTTAATTTTACATAATCACACTGCAATAAATTTCTACATCAAGAAAATGTAGGAAGTATGAAAAATATAATGAGACATGTCCATAATTTTGCGTCGCTGCGTTTGTAGCGACGGGTATGAACGTGGAAGTATGACGTATACATACATGTGCAATTTACAAGTTCCAACATGACGTGTATGTGCTTTTAATTGGTCTTCTCCTATAATATTCGCTGTGAGAGCGTATTTGATCTTGCATATAGGTGCATTTCAACAAGGAGATCTGTCACCAAGATGAAAGAGGCCCTTGCGAATGTACACGATGGCCTAACCCACGATGGAGCAAGTGAGTTCAACTGAATGTTATAGTATTTAATTTGATGAATCAACAGATGTTGCAAACATGTGTCAGTTATGTTTTGTGAGGTATTTATTTGCTAGGAAGACATCAGTGAAAGAAAATATGTTGTTTTGCAAAGCAATACCGGTGCATGCAAAGGGACCAAGTCTTTTTGATCTTTTTCATGAATCTGCTACGAATTATGCTACCATAGATAGGACAAAATGTGTTGCAGTATGTAGTGATGGTGAAAAGTCGGTAAGGGGAGAGAACAGGGGTGGATTAATGAAAATATTAAGAGATCATCTTGTGCTAAGGATGAAAGGGGCACAGTGCTTCCAAAAAAGAAAAAGAGGTTGGAAAATCTCAATTAAATTACATGTGAAGCTGATGATTAACCTTATTAAAAGGCGACCATTACAGAACAGGCTGTTTGTTAAACCATGAGATGAATGGGCGAAAATAAAAAATCTCTCTTTTTTCCATACAGAAGTTTGATAGTTATCGTGAGGGAAAATGTTAACCAGGATATTGGAAATGCGAGGTTAATATTTTTCCAGGATGAACAAACGCGATTATTATTGTTTTTATAGAATAATGAGTATATGTTGTTGCTGCCTTCCTTAGCTGCTGTACCTTTAAATGACTTTAACGTGAATTCATAAGGATGTGATTTGAATGAACAAGACTATCATTCACCACAGTTTGGATTACATGAGAATGCATTTGCGTGAGCCAAAAACTCAGTTGGCAGAATATTTCCCTGAAGGTAAAAAATGATTTCTCGAAGAGATGTGTACTGAATCCGTTGTGAAAACGTTGTTGCCTCTGCTAAGAGCAGCTCATCGTAATGTCTGCCGACAAAAGACTCAGCTGCAGTTTACATGTGGGGATTTAAATATGTTTGGGCTTACTCTTCAAAATGAATGCGGAACTTCAGTAACTGGTGTATTAAAAATTTTTATCTCTTTCACCACGTCTTATTTCTGTGAAAAGAGTTTTTCGTCTTTGATTATGCTAAAAACTAAATACAGGAATCTCCCTTTATCACTAGAAAACAATTTGTTTTTGTGTTTCTAACATAGATCCACGTATGGAGAAAATTTTAAATGAAAAACAAATGCAATCATAAAGTTAATTTCTTTTCTTTACATGTGTACTTATTATAGCTAAAATGATTATAATATATAACTTTTTCTCATAAAATGAATTCATTATTTTAGGTTGTTCCGCGTGTTATTTTATTTTATCCATCAAGCATTTACATGCACGAACCCAAGAAAACTGCCTAATGAACTACACTCATACAGAGTACAAGAGCAACGGTCTCTACTCTGCCACGCAGATTCAAGCTTCGTCTGGCTCACATCCCTGTCCCCAAGGCTAGCGCCCTTCGCTGTAAGCTATACGTGCAGGTCAACTATACCACTTGGTCTTCTTACATACGGCTATGAGAGCTGGTCACTTACCACAGTGGAATGATTCAACTCTCAGAAATCTAATTCCTAAGAGCTGCGATAGGATGTATAAAATTAGACGCAATGGAGACAGAGATATTGGAGAATAGTTAAAAGCTGAACCACTGGGCGATGTACGAGATTAATGTACGAGGGGTGTTCAGTAAGTAGTGTAATACATTTTTTCCCAGCCATTTTAGGCTCAAAAAATGCGGAATTTGTTGTGGGACGTGGTGGAACATTCCTGTTTCAGCTGCTATGGTTTTATGCAGTTCCGATAAGGTGGCGGCGTTACACGTAGCGTTCAAAATGGCGTCTGTGACGGAGAGCTGTCACTGAGTTTCTTTTAGCGGGAAACCAGAGCATCACACATATTCATAGCCATTTGCAGAATGTCTGCCAATGAACAAAAGCACGGTGAGTTCTTGGGCGAGGCATCTGTCATCATTGCAAAGAGATCGCGCAAACCTGTCCGACCTTCCACACGCCGCCCGGCCGCACGCAGTTGTGTCTCCGGTAATGTTGGAACGTGCGGACACTCTCATTCTAGGTGATGTACATATCACAGACATCTTGCTGTTCAAGTGGAAATCCCTGTTGTTGGTACTGACACACTCGTTCACCAGTCGAGATTGTCGAAGGTCTGTGCCCGCTGGTGTCCTCACTGTCTGACAGAAGACTAGAAAGAGCAACACAGGACCATCTATGTGGAACTACTTGTGCCGTACGAGGCTGATCGTGACAATTTTTCCCGAACATCACCACAGGCGACGAAACATGGGTTCATCACTTCGATCCGGAAACATAATGGCAACCTATGGAGTGGCGCCACACCACCTCTCCTCCGAAGAATAAGTTCAAAGTCATAGCAACGGTCTTCTGGGACTCCTAAGGGGTTACTCGGTTTGATGTCCTCTCTCATGGTTCAACGATCAACTCTGGAGTATACTGTGCTACCCTCAGGAAACTGATGAAACGACTTCAGTGCGTTCGTCACCAAAAAAATGCAGGCGAACTTCTCCTTCTTCATGACAACGCAGGGCCTCACACAAGCCTGCGCACCCGAGAGGAGCTCACAAAATTTCGTTGAACTATTCGTCCTGATCCACCGTACAGCCTGGATTTCAAACCTTCCGACTTCAATCTCGTTGGACCAATGAAGTTCGCACTCCGCAGGAAGAAGTGCGTGGATGTTTGGGAGGTTATTGAGGCAGCAAGACGCCGACTCCGACGTCGACCAGTAGATTGGTGTAATGCGGGCATACAGGCCCTCCCAGAAAGGTGGCATAAGGCAGTCACATTCAACAGAGATCACGTTGAAAAATGGGGTTTTGTAGCCAAAAGAATGGAGAATAGTATGGTATATTGGAATCCCAAATAAAACTAATCTTCTTTCAGAAAAAAATGCGTTGGATTACTTATTGAGCGCCCCTCGTAGAACTAAAAGGAAGAACCGTGTGTAAAGAATGTCAGAACGACGATTACAAGTAAAAGACATGAAATATGTAGCACGTGAGAAAACAACAACGGAGATCCAAGAAAAGGTGCGATCTACACAGCCTGACAAACAAACTGAAGTATCCGGAAGACGCGGTCGGATGTCATTGTAACTTTATTCACGTGCACACCATTGACGGTTATGTAAATGATTAGAGTAGGAATTCTCTGTGACAGGAAGAATGGTCACCTGAGTGCATTACTGGTATTTATACCCTACTGGCCATTAAAATTGCTACACCACGAAGATGACGTGCTGCAGACGGGAAATTTAACCGACAGGTAGAAGATGCTGTGATATGCAAATAATTAGCTTTTCAGAGCATTCACCCAAGGCTGGCGCCGGTGGCGACACCTACAACGTGCTGACATGAGGAAAGTTTCCATCCGATTTCTCATACACGAACAGCAGTTGACCGGCGTTGCCTGGTGAAACGTTGTGTGATGCCTCGTGTAAGGAGGAGAAATGCGTACCATCGCGTTTCCGACTTTCATAAAGGTCGGATTGTAGCCTATCGCGATTTCGGTTTATCGTATCGCGACATTGCTGCTCGCGTTGGTCGAGATCCAATTACTGTTCGCAGAATATGGAAGCGGTGGGTTCAGGAGAGTAATACGGAACGCCGTGCTCGATCCCAACTGCCTCGTATCACTAGCAGTCGAAATGACAGGCATCTTATCCGCATGGCTGTAACGGATCGTGCAGCTACGTCTCTATCCCTGAGGCAACAGATGGAGACGTCTGCAAGACAACCACCATCTGCGCGAACAGTTCGACGACGTTTGCAGCAGCATGGACTATCAGCTTGGAGACCACGGTTGCGGTTACCCTTGACGCTGCATCACAGACAGGAGCGCCTGCGATGGTGTACTCAACGACGAACCTGGGTGCATGAATGTCAAACGTCATTTTTTCGGATGAATCCACGTTCTATTTACAGCATCGTGATGGTCGCATCCGTGTTTGGCGACATCGCGGTGAACGCACATTGGATGCGTGTATTCGTCATCGCCATACTGGCGTATCACGCGGCGTGATGGTATGGGGTGCCATTGGTTACACGTCTCGGTCACCTCTTGTTCGCATTGACGCCACTTTGAACAGTGTGCGGTACATTTCAGAGGTGTTACGGCCCGTGGCTCTACCCTTCATTCGATCCCTGCGAAGCCCTACATTTCAGCTGGATAATGCACGACCGCATGTTTCCTGTACGGGCCTTTCTGGATACAGAAAATGTTCGACTGCTGCCCTGGTCAGCAGATTCTCCAGATCTCTCACCAATTGAAAACGTCTGGTCAATGGTGGTCGAGCAACTGGCTCGTCACAACACGCCAGTCACTACTCTTGATGAACTGTGGTATCGTGTTGAAGGTGCATGGGCAGCTGTACCTGGACACGGCATCCAAGCTCTGTTTGACTCAATGCCGAGGCGTATCAAGACCGTTATTGCGGCCAGAGGTGGTTGTTCTGGGTACTGATTTCTCAGGATGTATGCACCCAAATTGCGTGAAAATGTAATCACATGTCAGTTGTAGTATAATATATTTGTCCAATGAAAACCCGTTTGTCATCTGCATTTCTTCTCGGTGTAGCAATTTTAATGGCCAGTAGTGTATTCAGTGTCGTTATCAGACCTTGTACGGTGCGTTTGGGCGCAAAGACTGTCAGAATTTGAGTGATCACTCTGAAATACACAGAAATGACACAGTTATCAGCATACGGCAGAGTTTGAAACTAGTCTCATTACGGTTTTTCATTTGGCCAGCTGGTCGAATCGTGTAGTATTCAGATTTGTGGAGCATTTGGATGTGATACAGATCCGACGTTGCACAGTATAGGAACGTGAGGGCAAGCATATTTGTCGTCGAAGTTGCGGTCGACTATGTGCGACCAACACAAAGGATGATCGCCTTAATGTACGCTGAACTCATCGTAACGCCTTCACATCTGCGACTGCCATTCGAGTACGAGTAATGGACTCCCAGCAACATTCTGTGTTACCCCCCCCCCCCCCCCCCCCCAACCATTGGTCGCGGACAAGCAGCAGCTGGACATCGGAATTCCTGACTTTCACAGGCTGTCCTTAACGCCACAACATAGACGACTGGTTTGGAGTGGTGCCCTAACTTAGAAGCACAGACTACTGGTGAATTGTGTTAAGCCATAGTTCACGGTTCTGCACAACACATATGACTGTTGTAGGCAAATATGCTGACTGCCTGGGGAGAGATCCCATTCTTCCAATGTTTTTATGAGTCACAGCGTTGTTATTTCTGGCATCATGGTGGGAGGAGACATCGGGTATGATCTCAGGTCACGGCTGGAGTGGCTGAGGGAACTCTGACGACACTGTGGTACGTCTCTGGTATCCTGCGTCTGCGTATATTACCTGTCATGCGTTAGTATCGTGGTGCCATTTGTCAACAGCAAAATGCTCGGCCACACATGAAATGTGTCTCTGTGAACTGTCTGTGTTAAATTGAGGTACTCAGGTGGGCAACGATATCCTCAGATCTGTCCCCGATGGGATATGCGTGGAACCAGATTGGACATCAATTTCGTCCCATAGGCATTATCCAGTATATGGAAGACCCGTGACAACAGTTGTGAGCCATCTTGTCTCAGGAGAGGGTACAACCCCTTTAAAATACCCTTCCCAACAGAATCTGTGCATACAGCCAGGCAGAGGGGGTCGAATGTCATATTGGTAAGTGGGTTCATACAGGCAAGTTCTTCCAATATTTGACTCGATATTGTAATCAGTGAAACAGCATTACGTACTTTCTCAACCAGTGAATTTCTTTCGCTTCCTCCTCCGCTTCTGGTTGCTTCATTTTTTTTTCATTCAGTTTATAAAGCTAACCCAAGAAGACGGAACAGATGTCACAACTAAACGCAGAAAGTAAAGATGTACAGCCAAAAATTTGAAACATTTTACACTATTCCCCGACACCTGTTTGTGCGCTTCACGATATTGCACCGATTATTTCTACAGAAATTATCGATTACCTGCTAACAACACCTCGTCGCTTCTGCAATAGCTCTTTCTTATCATCTGTCAAATTTAGCATATTGTTAACGTTCCTCACAAGCGACTTCTAATCAAGCTGCGGGCCTATGGGGTATCGTCTCAGTTGTGCGACTGGATTCGTGATTTCCTGTCAGGAAGGTCGCAGTTCGTAGTAATAGACGGCAAATCATCGAGTAAAACTGAAGTGATATCAGGTGTTCCCCAGGGAAGCGTCCTGGGACCTCTGCTGTTCCTGATCTATATAAATAACCTGGTTGACAATCTGAGCAGTTCTCTTAGGTTGTTCGCAGATGATGCTGTAATTTACCGTCTAGTAAGGTCATCCGAAGACCAGTATCAGTTGCAAAGCGATTTAGAAAAGATTGCTGTATGGTGTGGCAGGTGGCAGTTGATGCTAAATAACGAAAAGTGTGAGGTGATCCACATGAGTTCCAAAAGAAATCCGTTGGAATTCGATTACTCGATAAATAGTACAATTCTCAAGGCTGTCAATTCAACTAAGTACCTGTGTGTTAAAATTACGAACAACTTCAGTTGGAAAGACCACATAGATAATATTGTGGGGAAGGCGAGCCAAAGGTTGCGTTTCATTGGCAGGACACTTAGAAGATGCAACAAGTCCACTAAAGAGACAGCTTACACTACGCTCGTTCGTCCTCTGTTAGAATATTGCTGCGCGGTGTGGGATCCTTACCAGGTGGGATTGACGGAGGACATGGAAAGGGTGCAAAAAAGGGCAGCTCGTTTTGTATTATCACTTAATGGGGGAGAGAGTGTGGCACATATGATACGCGAGTTCGTATGGAAGTCATTAAAGCAAAGACGTTTTTCGTCGCGGCGAGATCTATTTACGAAATTTCAGTCACCAACTTTCTCTCCCGAATGCGAAAATATTTTGTTGAGCCCAACCTACATAGGTAGGAATGATCATCAAAATAAAATAAGAGAAATCAGAGCTCGAACAGAAAGGTTTAGGTATTCGTTTTCCCGATCGCTGTTCGGGAGTGGAATGGTAGGGAGATAGTATGATTGTGGTTCGATGAACCCTCTGCCAAGCACTTAAATGTGAATTGCAGAGTAATCATGTAGATGTAGATGTATTGCTTTCGTATGACATCGTAATCACCAGGCACAGTGCTGCATTCTGAAAACGGAACATATCTTCGGAAACAAATTTAGATTCCTTAAAGAAGATAAGATACATCTGTATGAAACCAGAAGTCGCAGCCGTGTGTTAACTTCAGCCGGTGTATTACTTTGCAGTTCTCGGAGAGAGGTCGTTACCTACTGGCGCGCTGCAGGCAGGAAGGGACGTCATAAAAGTCAGCTCCCGTGCCCTGGCACGAGGCGTTGGCTCTCTGCCAGAGGGAGTGCAGTGCATCCGCGAATGAGATCGCGCAGTTAGTTGATGGCATACCAAGTGTCGCACACATCTCCCCTCCCTAGGCATGTCAACACGAGCGCACAAGTCACCAGCCCAGCGCTCGTAGCCGTCGGTGTGAATTCAGACAAGCTTTCAGGAACTCGACGACATCTTTCTACTCACATTATACGAACTACCGAAACAAACTGTTTGACCACCTACTGAAGACGACATTATCCCTGCAGCCGTTGTACCAGCAGCTGCTCTGGACTGATACGTGTTCCTTCTTCGAGTAAAAAGTATGTTGAGAGATTTTGATTTTCTTGTTGCCAGTCAGTGTTAATTTTTATTCTCTCTCATCTTTAAGGCTTCGAGTAATAATTTTCCTGTGACAAACAGGGTATGCTGCGACAAGACAGACGACATTTGTAATCATACGATTTGTTACCAAAGAGGCAATGACATTTCCTCGTTTTTCTTAATTTTTGGTTCCAAGAGTACTTCCACTTCACCCGCTTGTACAGCGTAACACACGGTGTGCTAACTTGTGAGACAGGGAGTTGAATCGGAGCTAATCCACGCAGAGGATTAACGAGCAATGGTCTGGTTCTCTGGTCAGCATGAGTGTGGCTTTCAGGTGGTTTTCCTTATTTCCAATATATATAAGCGCTGTCTTCTTTTTTTTCAGTCTCAAATCATTCTCGAAATTAAAATCACGGTGAATATTGAATAGCCGACCAAGCTTTGCAGAGACGTACACACGAGTTGCCTGATTTCACGCTGCCCACATTACGTAACTGTCATGCGTTTCCATCTTCAGGACAATTCTCGGCTACACAATGCAGCGTTTTCGACGGGAAGTGTTTGATGACCCACCATACACCCAGGAATGGCTCCCTCTGATTTTCATCTCTTTGTTCACATAAACCGCTGGCTATGACGACAGCATTTGGCCCAGATAGCGAGCTGCAGACAAGCATGGGGAGCTTGCGGAAGGCACAGGTGGTTGAATTCTATGACGAGGTTGTTGGAAAGTTGGTACCACGCTACGACGGATGTCTGAAGTCGACACGACGACTGTGTAGAGAAGTAGCTGGAAGCTGTAGCTAATGTTGCAAATCAATAATTTTTTATTTTCGCGGTGGTTTCCATTTCGCGACCGATCGGAAATTGAAAGAAAAGTAACCAACGTATTTTTATATACTGCACATTAATAAAACCGACAAACTGCGTGGATGGATTCTTGACTGGAAACGGAGAAAAAAAGTTCCTGTAAAACATGTGTCCAGAAATGCACCGCTGCCACATTGGGTTGCGCTGACGAGTAAAAGTTCCTCTGAGCATCTGACGTGTGTTCTTTGAGTGTTGCCGGCTGTGTGATAGATCCAGCGTTCTGTAAACAGCGGAATGGTGCGGTATTCAAGTCGGGAACAAGCCGAGATGGTGTTTGTGTACGGCAAAGTAGATAGAAACGGTCGAGGGACAGCATGGCTAAACCAAAGAAGGTACCCTCAAAGACACCAACCACGTCACACAACATTTAAACCGTTTTTGAGCGTCTGTGTGATCAAGAGACCTCTCATGAGGCGAACGTGCAGAGAGGCAGATGACTGTGCTTAACACGAGATTTGGGGGACCGACCGTTTACATCTACTTGGCCGTGCACAAACACCGTCTCGGCTTCTTCGGACATGAATAGCGGTCCATTCTGCAATTTACAGTACGCTGCGTCAATCTCACAGCCTACAACACACAAGGAACATATGGCACGTGGTCACGTGGTCAGAGGAACTTCTATTCGTCAGCACCATCTACCGTAGCAACAATGCACTTTCTGCACATGTTCATAGCATCTTTTTTCCTCCATTTCCAGTCAGGAATCCGTCCCTACGGTTTGTCGGTTTTATTAATGTTCACCCTGCATATATTCTTTGCTGGCGCCAAGAACTCACTGCGGATCGTAGTACCTGTATACATAGAACATCACCAATAACAACAAATTTAAAAAATCAGGTAAATAATCCTGCAGCTTCAGAGAAAACAGAAGCTTTTGTCAAAATAAAGCACAAGGAGGAAAACATTCAACAGTGAATGAAGATGTTCGGCAATGGTGTAAACTTTCTCCCTTTCTTTTACCGTTCACATCGAAGATGCAATAAACAAATATGAAATACATAGACTGATGAACCAAAATATTATTACCGCCTACTTGATAGGGTATTGGCTCACATTTCGGACCCAGTACAACAACGATTCTGCGTGCATAGATTCCACAGTTTATGGAGGGTTTCCGGAGACGTGTGACAACAGATCTGTCTACGCACAGGACACGCAATTCCAGTAAATTACGGACTGGTGATCTGTGTGATTGGTGCTGGCGTTCGATAGCGTCTCATATGCATCCCATCTCGTTCAGATCAGGCTAAGTTCGTACCAAAATATCAACATTAGTTCACTATGATGCGCCTCAGACCTCTGTAACAAGATTCTGGCTTAATGGCACTGGAAGTTTTCCTACCGGAAGGTCATCGCTGTCATGATGTCTCCGATTACCACCACAGGTCCACTGTGGAGATCTTCCATAGAATAACTCTGCCCGCACTGGTCTGCGTCCGTGGCGCTGTGCATGTTTCGAGCAGCCGCTCTCCTTGATGACGGCGTTTCCCGACACAACCATCTACCTGGGGTAACGTGCTTCATCCGACCAGGCGATACGTTTTCATTGGTGCACGGCTCTTTGTCGATGCCACTGTGCCCACTGCAATCGTGACTGACGAAGTCGTTGGGTTACATTAGAATTCGTTGGCATCGTTCTTGCAGAGCACTGTGACTAACTATGTGCGCTGACGGTATGCTTCGAAACACTTGGACCTGCACCAGTGTGGCACTGTGTCTTCAAATAATACGCAAACTGCAGAGGTTTCACCGCTTCCGGGGCGTTCTTTCATTTGGCAGAGTCCCATACGTCGGTGCATTTCTCCATTTTAGGACCGTGTTATAGTTGTAATGACTCCCCATTTGCCTCTGATCCGCTTATGTACTTTTCATAGCTCATCGCGTACCCTCAGCACCGCTAAACAGCATTTAATGTCTCGGTAGGTAGTGGTCTTATTGTTTTAGCTTATATTGAGGCAGAAGTACACATGTTCAAAATGTTCAACTGTGTGTGAATTCCTAAGGGACCAAACTGCTGAGGTCATCGGTCCCTAGACTTACACGCTACTTAAACCAACTTAAACTGACTTACGCTAAGGACAACACACACACACCCAGGATCGAAGGAGGACTCGAACCTCCGGCGGGAGGGTCCGCGCAATCGTGGTGCCTCTAACCGCGCGGCCACTCCGCTCGGCAAGTACGCATGGATGAAGCATTAAAACACTTAGATTTGCAGATTATAATACAGTATTATCGGACACTGAACACAGAAGGCCATATAAGGCGTGAACAGGCTTTTTTCAGGAACGGATAATATGAAAATAAAACGAAAAATGAAGTATTTTTATGTAGCATAGTGCTGATTGAAGCAAAACGTGACTCTCGTTTCAGTGTTGCTAATCTTCCACCAGCCATTTGTTTGTTGCAGGTAATTGAGCAACAGTGGAAATGCTTGCAGTGGTTGATTGAGTAGTGACAACATTCATACTTCCAACATTTATTTTAAAATCACACAGTCACGGCAGACGTTGTCACTGATAACCCAACAACAATGCTCAATACAATTATTTAACACAGCGTATACAAGTCCAATAAATTTTTTTCCTTAAGAAGACCAAAGTTTAAAAAATCATATTCCAACAACATCGGCACTGATGATAAAATTTACGATGTAACGTCTTAAAATTTTAACCTTTTACGAAAGTCTCACAATCATTATTTTATTCATGTTCTTCCTTAGAAATTTCATTCACCATGATCTTACCTAAACCAGCATCCAGCTACCTTCTTTCCCTACTTACTCACCAGGCAGAATAAATCAACTACTAAAAGCTTTAAACTTTCAAGAATATACAAGTGCATATGTAGTGAATTTTGCTTAGATCATCTGTAACACTCCGTGGTAACCAAATGAAGGTAAGCTTCAGTAACATTAGTTTTGATACAATTAGAAATGTATCATTGATTTAGTAACATTTGGTTGTGTCACGACCGCTTTGCATTACAAACCTTGTCCGACGATGTGCCCCATCCATCTACCTGAGTCAGCGTTAATACAAGACAGTGTCAGCTCTTACACCTAAAACAGTTTTGTATCAGAGACCAGAAGTAACAACAAGTTTTAGAAGGCGACTAGCTTCAAAAGCAGCCACTTGACAAGCAACCCTCTACCGCCTTAAAGAATAATACGCCAATGAGCGTCAACTAATTCCATAATTAGTACCAATCCCCACCTCACGAGTCTCTTTAGCATAACACACTCCAGTAACCGTGTAGTCTCTAAGTCAAGGGCTACACAATTCGCAGAAGACAAGACGTTGACTACAAGGATGAGCAATGTATTACCGATTCAACATAAGTTAATGTCCGACGATGATAGTGAGCCTGTAATATTGGCGAATGATAATAGCTTTCGCAAACTTCTCATTAACCCAGCCGTTGCATTATGTGGACCACACCGTGGCTCAGGTCGAAAAAAATCGATTTTCGGTTTTCATCATATTTCGATAGAATAAGATTTTATTTAAGTACTCTGAAAGGGTTTTTGCTGAAAAATTTTTTTTCGATCATTTAAAGAGCATTGTTCTACCACGTGTGTATATGTGCCGTGCCCACTCTTCTGTCACCCTCTGTCAACCCACCCACTGTCAACTCTAAGCCATATGGAGATGCCATTATTAGCAAAATAGAATGTGTAGGCTATGTTCAAAAACGTTTGGGAACAAGACTCAGAAAACTAAATGTTGATATAAAGCAAAAAAATTAGAAGATGGAAAATTTTTGATCGGGCAGGGTCGGTTAACTAAAACTGAAATAGAAAACTTGCAGGTATACTATGGGCAAGCAATTAGGAGAAATAAAGAAAATCTGGAGGCAATGAAGAGAGATTTTTTGGCCATATTCTTCCATAAGTCTTTTACCGATGATAATCCATGTCATGGATTGTGTCCATCAGGAGAAAATTCGTGGCGCATTACAATAGGGCTCAGGCAACTGGAGAGTCTTATTCTCAGCAGAATTCTCTTCCTGCAGCTGTTATTACAGCAATGAAACCTATTTTCAGGGACTTGACTCATCCTGACCTTCTAAGGAAATGTCTTAATGGGCAGGAACAGAACCCAAATGAATGTTTCAACAGCATAATTTGGAACCGCCTTCCTAAAACAGTATTTGTAAGCATGCATACAATGAAACTAGGAGTTCATGATGCTGTTATTACATTCAGTTGTGGTAATATTGGAAAGTGTTGGGTACTGAAAAAGCTGGGAACTAATCCAGGTGAAAATATGATCACTGGGCTGCAACACTGCGATGAAATGAGGATAGCAGATGCATACAGATCTGCATCTAATATGGCAAAGAAAGCAAGAAACACATCCAGGAAGGTAAGAAAGAAGCTGGAAGACTTGCTAGAGGCCAAAGAAGGGCCATCATATGCACAAGGACAGTTTTAATTAACTGTAAGCAACAAATTTCAAAAGTTTTTTCTTTAAAGTCAATTTCCCGCAAACCAAAATTTTCAGTACATATGCCACACTATGTAAGAAACTATCATAGATAAATGAATGAAATTTTCAGAGTGTCTGCATAACATAAAAAGCCACCTCTGGTACTACATTCATTAATATTCCCCCCATTAGGAAGTTCACAAAAATATTTTCTGCAGAAAAAAAGCTTAATATTTTTCGTTAATAAAGTTAAAAAAGTATTTCTTAAAAACTATAAAATGGCTAAAGTAGATTTTAGTACAGTTGACTCTATTAGCACCATGTAACATACAGTAAAAATATTAAGGTCCTGCATCAAATAGTTTTTTCAGAAATGGGTCAAATACTTTCCTAAATTAACATGGGTTAGGTGGGCAGGGTGTGGTCCCCTTAACACTTCGCATATCTGGCCACCTGAGGCGCGTTACATGCAGCGTAGTCTGGTTTGAGCCACCGTGCCTCTTACTTGCTCCGTCCACGAAGCTAACCGCTCTTGCCAGTGTAGCTCCCATCAAGCCATCACCGGACCACTCGCCTGACGCCGCGCTTTCCACACAAAACGAGGCTCCTTCCGTCTCTGTGCGCTCTCCCACCCCCACCCCCACCCCCCTCTTCCTTTCCCCCTCACCATAACCACCGATCGTCTTCCTTTAAAGCCTGCCCGTTTCATATAAAGGGTGTTCCGAAATTCCCATTTCAGACTTAAAGGATTTTTAGAAGGGACTGAGTAGACAATATTTTGAATTCGAACCCATGTTGGGGAACGTACCGTTTCCGTGCTACAACCGAGTAGAAACATTCCCTTCATTAATAGCCAAAGAGACATGATGTGTGTGACCTCTTCCAGTTGAATGTGCCGCGTCTTCTTGAGGCACCACAGTCACGCCTGCTGACGCTGAAGGTACCATTTCTCAAAGCCGTTATGTAATTGTGGTGAAAAGGGTATGCGATGGAGCCGGTCGTTGTGGATAACGACCTTGATAAAGGCGACTTACAGCTCTCCTACCGTGAGCTTCGCCATACATAAGGATCATGTCGGTGTATTCTGCAAACGTGAAATCAGTCATCTGGCACTAACACTCACAGATACGTGAACGAGGCTCGAACCAAGTCAGAGAGACAGGACTGATGTCTAATGACATCCGCCGATCCGAAGTAAGCACTGCCGACCCTAATTACCCTGTTGCGCACCCACCTAGCCAACATATTTTCAAGTGGCTGTAGCACGGAAACGGTACGTTTCCGGACATGGGTACGTACTCAAAGGGTTACGTACCCACTCTAGTCACAAATAAAGATTTTAACGTGAATTTCCGAACACCCTGTATAGACTCCTTTCCTCCTCAGAGTTCCACATAAACGGGCAGTGCAGTCCGGCCAACCTAGATAGGCTAGTGCCACTAAAAATTATCGTGCCTTGTGCCACTACAAAGAACCATATTTCTTCGGAAAGGAACACTAATAATAACAGTAATAAAATAATAGTAACAGTAATAGTGGTCCATTCGTGTCAACGTTTAATCAGGTTACGGGCAGACTTTGAGCATAGCAGTGCTCTGTTGTGAACAGGGAATACAACAGAAACTTGAATACTGTTACTCTCAGAAAACTACAAATGCCTGTTTCGGTATTTCTTTGTTCTTTTTACAATTACGAACAGCGCTAATCCTAAATATAGGGCGGCCGGAGTGGCTGAGCGGTTCTAAGCGCTGCAGTCTGCAACCGCGCGACCGCTACGGTCACAGGTTCGAATCCTGCCTCGGACATGGATGTGTGTGATGTCCTTAGGTTAGTTAGGTTTAAGTAGTTCTAAGTTCTAGGGGGACTGATGACCTCAGCAGCTAAGTCCCATAGTGCTCAGAGCCATTTGAACCAAAAAATAGATGGCACTGTACAGTTTTCCCACCTTTGCAATGGAACGTTCATCCGGCCCGTAGCGGAGAAACTGTTTCAGCTTCGTGGAGTCGTCTCCCAGCAACGAACTCAGGACCCCCCCCCCCCCCCCCCCCAACACGAACAATTGACGCCTTTCAACACGCCTACCTACGACCGGGTAATCGTTTGCGCTCACCCCCACAATGTAGACCTTTAACGAGAGAACAAAAGAACAAGAGGAGGCAGAAGAAACAAAAAGAGGAAATCTGCTAACCCAGTGTTTATTTCGGAAAAATGTGAATTGAATGTTGCAGTCCGCGATGTTTTCTCTTTCTAGACGATGGATGAAAAGTGAAAGTGGCCACCTCTTGTCGTGAACTGATCGAATAGAAGATTTCGTGAATAACGAAGCATTAAGACGCCATACTGTCAAATGTATCTTTAGGTAACAAATAAACCTGAGGGAGTGCAAACTATCCAAGAATGTATCCCACAAACGAATTTCTGTAATTTACTTTTGGAACCAAATATTATAGTAATTCTGGCCAAGACATGGTTTTTTAGAAACTGAAAAAAGAAAAGATGTAAAGAGATAGAGGGGATAGGAAATCAGGGAGAGATGGAGGGAGGGAGGGAGGGAGGGAGGGGTTCAAATGGCTCTGAGCAGTCCCCTAGAACTTGTTGATGTTGTTGTGGTCTTCAGTCCTCAGACTGGTTTGATGCAGCTCTCCATGCTACTCTATCCTGTGCAAGCTTTTTCATCTCCCAGTACCTACTGCAACCTACATCCTTCTGAATCTGCTTAGTGTATTCATCTCTTGGTCTCCCTCTACGATTTTTACCCTCCACGCTGCCCTCCAATACTAAATTGGTGATCCCTTGATGCCTCAGAACATATCCTACCAACCGATCCCTTCTTCTGGTCAATTTGTGCCACAAACTTCTCTTCTCCCCAATCCTATTCAATACTTCCTCATTAGTTACGTGATCTACCCATCTAATCTTCAGCATTCTTCTGTAGCACCACATTTCGAAAGCTTCTATTTTCTTCTTGTCCAAACTATTTATTGTCCATGTTTCACTTCCATACATGGCTACACTCCATACAAATACTTTCAGAAACGACTTCCTGACACTTAAATCAATACTGGATGTTAACAAATTTCTCTTCTTCAGAAACGCTTTCCTTGCCATTGCCAGCCTCCATTTTATATCCTCTCTACTTCGACCATCATCAGTTATTTTGCTCCCCAAATAGCAAACCTCCTTTACTACTTTAAGTGCCTCATTTCCTAATCTAATTCCCTCAGCATCACCCGACTTAATTAGACTACATTCCATTATCCTTGTTTTGCTCCTGTTGATGTTCATCTTATATCCTCCTTTCAAGACACTGTCCATTCCATTCAACTGTTCTTCCAAGTCCTTTGCTGTCTCTGACAGAATTACAATGTCATCGGCGAACCTCAAAGTTTTTATTTCTTCTCCATGAGTTTTAATACCTACTCCGAATTTTTCTTTTGTTTCCGTTACTGCTTGCTCAATATACAGATTGAACAACATCGGGGAGAGGCTACAACCCTGTCTTACTCCTTTCCCAACCACTGCTTTCCTTTCATGTCCCTCGACTCTTATAACTGCCATCTGGTTTCTGTACAAATTGTAAATAGCCTCTCGCTCCCTGTATTTTACCCCTGCCACCTTTAGAATTTGAAAGAGAGTATTCCAGTCAACATTGTCAAAAGCTTTCTCTAAGTCTACAAATGCTAGAAACGTAGGTTTGCCTTTCCTTAATCTTTCTTCTAAGATAAGTCGTAAGGTCAGTATTGCCTCACGTGTTCCAGTGTTTCTACGGAATCCAAACTGATCTTCCCCGAGGTTGGCTTCTACTAGTTTTTCCATTCGTCTGTAAAGAATTCGTGTTAGTATTTTGCAGCTGTGACTTATTAAACTGATAGTTCGGTAATTTTCACATCTGTCAACACCTGCTTTCTTTGGGATTGGAATTATTATATTCTTCTTGAAGTCTGAGGGTATTTCGCCTGTTTCATACATCTTGATCACCAGATGGTAGAGTTTTGTCAGGACTGGCTCTCCCAAGGCCGTCAGTAGTTCCAATGGAATGTTGTCTACTCCGGGGGCCTTGTTTCGACTCAGATCTTTCAGTGCTCTGTCAAACTCTTCACGCAGTATCACATCTCCCATTTCATCTTCATCTACATCCTCTTCCATTTCCATAATATTGTCCTCAAGTACATCGCCCTTGTATAGACCCTCTATATACTCCTTCCACCTTTCTGCTTTCCCTTCTTTGCTTAGAACTGGGTTTCCATCTGAGCTCTTGATATTCATACAAGTGGTTCTCTTCTCTCCAAAGGCCTCTTTAATTTTCCTGTAGGCAGTATCTACCTGACCCCTAGTGAGATAGGCCTCTACATCCTTACATTTGTCCTCTAGCCATCCCTGCTTAGCCATTTTGCACTTCCTGTCGATCTCATTTTTGAGACGTTTGTATTCCTTTTTGCCTGCTACATTTACTGCATTTTTATATTTTCTCCTTTCATCAATTCAATTCAATACTTCTTCTGCTACCCAAGGATTTCTACTAGCCCTCGTCTTTTTACCTACTTGATCCTCTGCTGCCTTCACTCCTTTATCCCTCAAAGCTGCCCATTCTTCTTCCACTGTATTTCTTTCCCCCATTCCTGTCAATTGTTCCCTTATGCTCTCCCTGAAACTCTGTACAACTTCTGGTTTAGTCAGTTTATCCAGGTCCCATCTCCTTAAATTCCCACCTTTTTGCAGTTTCTTCAGTTTTAATCTACAGGTCATAACCAATAGATTGTGGTCAGAGTCCACATCTGCCCCTGGAAATGTCTTACAATTTAAAACCTGGTTCCTAAATCTCTGTCTTACCATTATATAATCTATCTGATACCTTTTAGTATCTCCAGGGTTCTTCCATGTATACAACCTTCTTTCATGATTCTTAAACCAAGTGTTAGTTATGATTATGTTGTGCTCTGTGCAAAATTCTACCAGGCGGCTCCTCTTTCATTTCATAGCCCCAATCCATATTCACCTACTATGTTTCCTTCTCTCCCTTTTCCTACACTCGAATTCCAGTCACCCATGACTATTAAATTTTCTTCTCCCTTCACAATCTGAATAATTTCTTTTATTTCATCATACATTTCTTCATTTTATTCGTCATCTGCAGAGCCAGTTGGCATATAAACTTGTACTAATGTAGTAGGTGTGGGCTTCGTAACTATCTTGGCCACAATAATGCGTTCACTATGCTGTTTGTAGTAGCTTACCCGCATTCCTATTTTCCTATTCATTATTAAACCTACTCCTGCATTACCCCTATTTGATTTTGTGTTTATAACCTTGTAGTCACCTGACCAGAAGTCTTGTTCCTCCTGCCACCGAACTTCACTAATTCCCACTATATCTAACTTCAACCTATCCATTTCCCTTTTTAAATTTTCTAACCTACCTACCCGATTGAGGGATCTGACATTCCACGCTCCGATCCGTAGAACGCCAGTTTTCTTTCTCCTGATAACGACATCCTCTTGAGTAGTCCCCGCCCGGAGATCCGAATGGGGGACTATTTTACCTCCGGAATATTTTACCCAAGAGGACGCCATCATCATTTAATCATACAGTAAAGCTGCATGCCCTCAGGAAAAATTACGGCTGTAGTTTGCCCTTGCTTTCAGCCGTTCGCAGTACCAGCACAGCGAGGCTGTTTTGGTTATTGTTACAAGGCCAGATCAGTCAATCATCCAGACTGTTGGCCTTGCAACTACTGAAAAGGCTGCTGCCCCTTTTCAGGAACCACACGTTTGTCTGGCCTCTCAACAGATACCTCTCCGTTGTGGTTGCACCTACGGTACGGCTATCTGTATCGCTGAGGCACGCAAGCCTCCCCACCAACGGCAAGGTCCATGGTTCATGGGGAGGGGGGGGGGGGGGGGGGGGGGGGGGGAGGGGGGGTAGAACTTAGAATTTCCTAAACCTAACTAACCTAAGAACATCACACACAGCCATGCCCGAGGCAGGATTCGAACCTGCGACCGTAGCGGCCGCGCGGTTCCAGACTGAAGCGCCTAGAACCGCTCTGCCACACCGACCGGCGACTGCGTACCGATCCCAGCAAGGAGCCGCCCAGTTCGACCCCCAAAACCACCCTTTACATCGCGCCAAGCCACTTCCGTTGCGGAGGGACTTCCCATATTTTATATTATACAATACAAGTGTCCTAAGCATGACCCACCTTTCAACATACAATGTTTTCTTTATAAACACACATATAAAATTTCATTATTTTAAACATTATTAAGTTTTTTTCCATACATACATTACAAACTTTAAATTTCCTGTCACAAATCAATGACCTTAAGTAACAAAGAACAAACACTTCATAATCACGGACACACAGTTAGATAGTAGAAACCTACTTCTAATCGATATAGGTGTTACAAACTTCCTTGAAGTCTGGAAAGTAGGAGACGAAGTACTAGCGGGTTTAGAGGTGGGGGACGGGTCGTGGCCGGCCGGTGTGGCCGTGCGGTTCTAAGCGCTTCAGTTTGGAACCGCGTGGCCGCTACGGTCGCAGGTTCGAATCCTGCCTCGGGCATGGATGTGTGTGATGTCCTTAGGTTAGTTAGGTTTAAGTAGTTCTAACTTCTAGGGGACTGATGACCTCAGAAGTTAAGTCCCATAGTGCTCAGAGTCATTTGAACCATTTGTTGACGATCATGATCGCTGTTCTTCACTTGTTGGTAGTAGTACGGAATAGTTCTGTTGAAGACATATTGAACAAGCATCTACGGTTGTCAAATCAAGATATTCGTCTTCTTCCAGGAACTCTTTTGCTGTTGATTTTTTCTTGAAGTATTTTTTCTAGCAAATCATATCTATTTGTATTACGCATGAGTTATCCTAAATATTGCAACTTTCGGCATTTCACTATCTTAATGAAATTAGGTTTGTGTTCATTCTTCTCAAAACTTCTACGTCTGTCACTCTCTGGGTCGAAGGATCCTCTTATAAAGGCACAATTCGAAGGCCTCCAGCTGCTTCTCCGTGTTTTTATTTAAGGTCCATGTCTCTACACCGTTCGGGAGGGCAGAATATACATAGCAGTGTACAATTCTGATTTTACGTTATAGCCTTTGAGGATAGCAGTCTTTTTCTGGAACACACTTCTAGCATTCCCGATGGGAGTCTTGATTGCTTGCGAGTAATACCACTTTTCATTTAGTATGATTTCAAGGTGTATATTGTTGCCGGCCGGTGTGGCCGTGCGGTTCTAGGCTCTTCAGTCTGGAACCGCGTGACCGCTACGGTCGCAGGTTCAAATCCTGCCTCGGGCATGGATGTGTGTGATGTCCTTAGGTTAGTTAGGTTTAATTAGTTCTAAGTTGTAGGCGACTGATGACCTCAGAAGTTAAGTCGCATAGTGCTCAGAGCAATTTGAACCATTTTTGTATATTGTTTTACCCTTTTTATAATTATCTGGTTTATGACTAAGTTTACTCCTATAATATTTTCCCTACTTACGACACTGAGATTTGCCTTTGCGGTGTTTATTTCAAACCCATACTGATTGCTGACTCTTACAGTTCTGTCCAGTAATGATTATAACGCTTGCATGGTGTCAGCAAATACAATAGTATCACCAGCATATTCAATGTTGTTTAATCTTATTCCATTTATCAAAATTCCTTCTTCCGCTTCTTCCTGGGCTTCTATAAATATGAATTCTTACTACATATTAAATAGTATGGGTGACAAGACACATCTCTGTCTTCCTCCGCTGAGAATTTTGACTGCTTCAGTGTGTTCAACAATACGGATCACTGCTTTTTGATTCCAGTACAGGTTCTTGATCATCCGCAGACCTCTTTGCTCCATTCCAATATTTCTCAAAATTCCCATCAGTTTGACGTCTTACTCTATCAAAAGCCTTCTTGTAATCTATTAGGCAAGAAAATACATTTTTATTAGCATCTCCAAGCAAATACATTTTTATTAGCATCTCTGAAACAATTCTTGTACATAGAATAAGGCTTCTCTCGTACCCATGGCATTAACAGCCCCAAATTGATTAGGGCCTATCTCTTCCTCACATAGTCTTCTGCGTATCACCCTGAAAAACAATTTGGAGATATGGTTAATTAAGCTTATAGTACGATGATCTCCGCATTTTTTTCGATTTGGCTTTTTAGAATGAATAATGAACTCTGATTTGAACCATTCCAATTGAATGTTTCCTGATACATAACTTTGAATGAAAATTTGGGTTACCATTTTATATGATTTTCATCAATCAGTTTTAAGAACTTTGCTTTGGCTTTCTTTACGTCCGTCATCTGATTGATGGCTGGTTGAGTCTCCACTTCTAGTATATCTGTACCATTTATTTCATTTGTACTTGAATTAAAAGCACATCTAGTGTCATGAAATAAATGTTCTATTACTTTTTCCACGCCTTTTTCCTGTCTTCTATTCCACCATCAAGTTTCCTGCTTCATCCACTAGTTTTCCACTGATGCTCGTCTTTGCCTCCCTTATTTTTCTTCTGATGTCCATATTGGTCTTCCTGTATTCCGTTGGGTCTCTCGTTTCCTCCATCAGATTCAGTATCTCATCCATGATCCACGAGCTCCTCTTCTTTCTCACTGGTTTCATGTACTTTCCTTTTATTTGATGTACAACATTCTGTAGTTTGTTCAATTCTAAATTGACATTGTTAGATCGTGAGAATAAAGAGCTAGTAGTGTTCCACAAGAACGATATTTTCTAAATCCGTTCTGACTGTGTGTTAACAGCTACCTGTCAACAAATCGGTTTCTTTGAAGTAATTCATAATGTTCGAACACAGCAATTTGTCAATAAACCGTTTTCTTCGAGGTAGATCATTATGTTTGGATACAATATGTGTTCCGCAATCCTACTGCAAATAGAAGTTTGTGATATTGGTCTGTAATTCAGCGGATCACCCCTGTTTTCGTTCTTGGGTGTTGGTGTCACCTGTGAAACGTTGCGATCTTTAGGTAAGTATCTTTCGATGAGAGACCGACTTTATATGATGCAAAGTTGCCACAAGTTCTGGAAATCATGGAATATCAGGGAACTTGATTCGTGTCAGGGAAATTCCAGGTAAATTCGGAAAAACACTGGAAAATTCTTGTTTGGCTCAATGGATGAAATAGTTTGTTTACGGGACCCCACGCAATCGTCGATGACACCCAACTTACTGTTCATTTGCCCTTCAGTTCTCAAAATATACCAGGGAAAAATGTTAAAATTGTGTCTGGAAGTCAGGGAACAAGGAGAGAATTTCACTTTGGGAAACTTGTGAGGCACTTTTCGCTGCTAAGTATAGGGTTATTGTATCACCACACTCTGAAAGGAACTGGTATAAAGTCTGGACCAGAGGCCTTGCCTTTATTAAGTCATTTAAGCTGCTTCGCTACAATGAAACTGGTACACCTGCTTAATACCGTGTAGGGTACACGAGTGGGTCTTCGGCTCCGAAAGTCCATATCCATCCATGATGTTTCGTTGAATGGTTCACACGCTGACACTTGTTGATGGCCCAGGAATGAAATCTGCAGCAGTTTGCAGAAGAGTTGCACGATTCTCTTCCGTCGTCCTTGGTCCCATTCTTGCAGGATACTTTTCCAGCTGCAGCGATGTCGGAACTTTGATATTTTACCGGATTCCTGATTTTCACGCTACACTCGTGAAATGGTTTTTTTTCCATCAGTCTACTGACTGGTTTGATGCGGCCCGCGGCGAATTCCTTTCCTGTGCTAACCTCTTCATCTCAGAGTAGCACTTGCAACCTACGTCCTCAATTATTTGCTTGACGTATTCCAATCTCTGTCTTCCTCTACAGTTTTTGCCCTCTACAGCTCCCTCTAGTACCATGGAAGTCATTCCCTCATGTCTTAGCAGATGTCTTATCATCCTGCCCATTCTCCTTATCAGTGTTTTCTACATATTCCTTTCCTCTCCGATTCTGCGTAGAACCTCCTCATTCCTTACCTTATCAGTCCACCTAATTTTCAACATTCGTCTATAGCACCACATCTCAAATGCTTCGATTCTCTTCTGTTCCGGTTTTCCCACAGTCCATGTTTCACTACCATACAATGCTGTGCTCCAGACGTACATCCTCATAAATTTCTTCCTCTAATTAAGGCCGGTATTTGATATTAGTAGACTTCTCTTGGCCAGAAATGCCTCTTTGCCATAGCGAGTCTGCTTTTGATGTCCTCCTTGCTCCGTCCGTCATTGGTTATTTTACTGCCTAGGTAGCAGAATTCCTTAAATTCATTGACTTCGTGACCATCAATCCTGATGTTAAGTTTCTCGCTGTTCTCATTTCTACTACTTCTCATTACCTTCGTCTTTCTCCGATTTACGCTCAAACCATACTGTGTACTCAATAGACTGTTCATTCCGTTCAGCAGATCATTTAATTATTCTTCACTTCCACTCAGGATAGCAATGTCATCAGCGAATCGTATCATTGATATCCTTTCACCTTGTATTCTAATTCCACTCCTGAACCTTTCTTTCATTTCCATCATTGCTTCCTCGATGTACAGATTGAAGAGTAGGGGCGAAAGGCTACAGCCTCGCCTTACACCCTTCTTAATACGAGCACTTCGTTCTTGATCGTCCACTATTATTATTCCCTCTTGGTTGTTGTACATATTGTATGTGACCCGTCGCTCCCTATAGCTTACCCCTACTTTTTTTAAAAAAAAAAATGGTTCAAATGGCTCTGAGCACTATGGGACTCAACTGCTGAGGTCATTAGTCCCCTAGAACTTAGAACTAGTTAAACCTAACTAACCTAAGGACATCACAAACATCCATGCCCGAGGCAGGATTCGAACCTGCGACCGTAGCGGTCTTGCGGTTCTAGACTGCAGCGCCTTTAACCGCACGGCCACTTCGGCCGGCCTACTTTTTTTTTTTTTTTTTTTTTTTCAGAATCTCGAACAGCTTGCACCATTTTATATTGTCGAACCCTTTTTCCAGGTCGACAAATCCTATGAAAGTGTCTTGATTTTTCTGTAGCCTTGCTTCCATTATTAGCCGTAACGTCAGAATTGTCTCTCTCGTCCCTTAACTTTTCTTAAAGCCAAACTGATCGTCACCTAGGGCATTCTCAATTTTCTTTTCCATTCTTCTGTATATTATTCTTGTAAGCAGCTTCGATGCATGAGCTGTTAAGCTGATTGTGCGATAATTCTCGCACTTGTCAGCTCTTGCCGTCTTCGGAATTGTGTGGATGATGCTTTTCCGAAAGTCAGATGGTATATCGCCAGACTCATATATTCTACACACCAACGTGAATAGTCGTTTTGTTGTCACTTCCCCCAATGATTTTAGAAATTCTGATGGAATGTTATCTGTCCCTTATGCCTTATTTGACCGTAAGTCCTCCAAAGCTCTTTTAAATTCCGATTCTAATACTGGATCCCCTATCTCTTCTAAATCCACTCCTGTTTCTTCTTCTATCACATCAGACAAATCTTCACCCTCATAGAGGCTTTCAATGTATTCTTTCCACCTATCTGCTCTCTCCTCTGCATTTAACAGTGGAATTCCCGTTGCACTCTTAATGTTACCACCGTTGCTTTTAATGTCACCAAAGGTTGTTTTGACTTTCCTGTATGCTGAGTCTGTCCTTCCGACAATCATATCATTTTCGATGTCTTCACATTTTTCCTGCAGCCATTTCGTCTTAGCTTCCCTGCACTTCCTGTTTATTTCATTCCTCAGCGACTTGTATTTCTGTATTCCTGATTTTCCCGGAACATGTTTGTACTTCCTTCTTTCATCAATCAACTGAAGTATTTCTTCTGTTACCCATGGTTTCTTCGCAGCTACCTTCTTTGTACCTATGTTTTCCTTCCCAACTTCTGTGATGGCCCTTTTTAGAGATGTCCATTCCTCTTCAACTGTACTGCCTAATGTGCTATTCCTTATTGCTGTATCTAGAGCTTTAGAGAACTTCAAACGTATCTCGTCATTCCTTAGTACTTCCGTATCCCACTTCTTTGCGCATTGATTCTTCCTGACTAATGTCTTGAACTTCAGCCTACTCTTCATCATTACTATATTGTGATCTGAGTCTATATCTGCTCCTGGGTACGCCTTACAATCCAGTATCTGATTTCGGAATCTCTGTCTGACCATGATGTAATCTAATTGAAATCTTCCCGTATCTCCCGGCCTTTTCCAAGTATACCTCCTCCTCTTGTGATTCTTGAACAGGGTATTCGCTATTACTAGCTGAAACTTGTTACAGAACTCAATTAGTCTTTCTCCTCTTTCATTCCTTGTCCCAAGCCCATATTCTCCTGTAACCTTATCTTCTACTCCTTCCCCTACAACTGCATTCCAGTCGCCCATGACCATTAGATTTTCGTCCCCCTTTACATACTGCATTCCCTTTTCAATATCCTCATACACTTTCTCTATCTGTTCATCTTCAGCTTGCGACGTCGGCATGTATACCTGAACTATCGTTGTCGGTGTTGGTCTGCTGTCAATTCTGATTAGAATAACCCGGTCACTGAACTGTTCACAGTAACACACCCTCTGCCCTACCTTCCTATTCATAACGAATCCTACACCTGGTATTACCCGATACTCATCTGACCAGAAATCCATGTCTTCCTTCCACTTTACTTCACTGACCCCTACTATATCTAGATTGAGCCTTTGCATTTCCCTCTTCAGATTTTCTAGTTACCCTACCACGTTCAAGCTTCTGACATTGCACGCCCCGACTCGTAGAACGTTATCCTTTCGTTGAGTATTCAATCTTTTTCTCATGGTAACCTCCCCCTTGGCAGTCCGCTCCCGGAGATCCGAATGGGGGACTATTCCGGAATCTTTTGCCAATGGAGAGATCATCATGACACTTCTTCAAATACAGGCCACATGTCCTGTGGATAAACGTTACGTGTCTTTAATGCAGTGGTTTCCATTGCCTTCTGCATCCTCATGTCGTTGATCATTACTGATTCTTCCGCTTTTAGGGGCAATTTCCCACCCCTAGGACAAGAGAGTGCCCTGAACCTCTATCCGCTCCTCCGCCCTCTTTGACAAGGCCGTTGGCAGAATGAGGCTGACTTCTTATGCCGGAAGTCTTCGGCCGCCAATGCTGATTATTTATCAAAATTTAGGCAGTGGCGGGGATCGAATCCGGGACCGAAAACGTTTTGATTATGAATCAAACACGCTACTCTTAGACCACGGGTACTATTCCATGAAATGGTAGTACGGAAAAATCCACACGTCATCGCTACCTCGGAGATGGTGAGTCCCATCGCTCGTGCGCCGACTATAACGCCACGTTCAAATACGCTTAAATCTTCATAATCTGCCACTGTAGCAGCAGTAAGCAATCTAACAACTCCGCCAGACACTTGTCGTCTTATAGAGGCGTTGCGCCCATAGCACCGTATTCTGCTTGTTTGTATATCTCTTTATTTGAATACGCATGCCTATGCCAGTTGCTTTGGCGCTTCAGTGTAAGTTAGTCACGTTGGCAGATGTTCTTGATTCTAATTCTGGAATATTTACTTCGTCATCTTTGGTGAAGGATATTCGGGAAACACTGTTTAGGAATTATGCCATATTGGCACTGCCATCAGTAACAGTACCACTGCTATCGCACAGTAAAGGTGTAGATTGTTTCTTGCCGTCGTCTATTTAAGATATGATCAGAATCTCTTCGGGTTTTCTGCCATATTTCAATCTAGAGTTTCGTTGTGGGAGCTATTAAAAGCATATCTCTTTGAAGATCGCGCTAAATTTCGAGCTTCCCCAGTCCAGTACAGTAGAAATAAATGCAGTTAAGGGGCAAGGATAGAAGAGAGGGTGCTGGGCTGGCTGTTTTCAGACGCTATGAGGCACGTGGTGCAGCTGGCAGACAGCCTTGTAGAAGTACCGGAGCGACAGGGCACCGTTGTGGTGTGGTGTGCCGTGGTGTTACAGCGGGCGGCTGCGACACCACATGCGGGTTCCAAGAACCGGTGGCGAGACGCCGCCGCAGCCGGCTCACCCCCTGCCGGCCTTCCACGAAGCCCAGTTCGCCAGCCGCTCGCTCTCGCCGCCCGGGATCTCGCTTCGGCCTCTACGTCCCAGTTACCGGAAGCAGCAGTGACCCACCGCAGCCGCTGCGCACTCGATGCCACTCGTGAGGTCGTCCTTCCACGGGACGAGGCAGCTAACGTTGACGAAGACGCGGGCGGGACTTACGACCTCACAAGGGACAGCGCCGGCGGCACGCGAGACCAGTTTGCACTCTGAGCGCTCTCCAGCGACCGCTGTCGCCGTTATTTGGCTCGCAAACCACATATTTTTTTTGCGAAAATGCACACGGGTAAAACAGCTGTTTTAACTATGTAAGCGATAGTCGAAGAAGAGCGGAGAAAATCGCGAAGAAGAGGTACAATACATGTTCTGTACAACGATCTGAGGTACAATCATACCAGTCGAAGTTATTTGTTAACTTAGGCCGACCGGAGTGGCCGTGCGGTTCTAGGCGCTACAGTCTGGAACCGAGCGACCGCTACGGTCGCAGGTTCGAATCCTGCCTCGGGCATGGATGTGTGTGATGTCCTTAGGTTAGTTAGGTTTAATTAGTTCTAAGTTCTAGGCGACTGATGACCTGAGAAGTTAAGTGGCATAGTGCTCAGAGCCATTTATTTGTTAACTTAATTGCACTTTCTTCCCATTTTCGGTTTTAAATTGAATATAGTTAAAGTATCGTGTCTAATGTCAGTTTGTGCATTCATAATATCTATACTCTCGACGTTGCATTGGTTACCAACACTCTGAACTGACGTACTTTACCATATAGATTGCAAGACAGAGATTCGTTTCGTAATTTCATTCGGATAGAAGAGAACATTGTTTTTAGAAGTTGCTCCTATTACTGAAAAAGATGTTTGCCGGAAAGATACAAAAACGAGCCAGTCCATAAACCCAGAGATAAATAAAGATATTTTACAGAAAGTTCCAGTGTGTGACTTCTGTTCGCTTTCTGACATAGACTGACAGTCCTATTAAGATTCCTCGTCACTGATGAAACACTACAGCTGTTGACTTCTGCAACAGGAACTGCAGCAAATACATCACTTATAAATAACTTACAGCGACTTGTGAGATAATACATCTATTAGATGAATAAGAAATACCCAGAATCTTTTAGAAAACAAATGGTGAAAATAATTTTTTTGGAAGGAGGTGAACGCTATTAAATGCTGAGTCCCTGTTTATGACATACACTGTCTGAAAGACTGTATCTACAAATTTATCATATTTGATACTTTATATGCAAACTCTACGAAAAAGACGCACTTGTGATAGACCTTAGCATTGAAACGGTATACTTTCGTAGCACACAAGTTACAACTCTAAAAGCATGAACTATAGGAACCTGTTACCTACCGCTTAGTTTCCTGTCATTTTATTGTAACAATTCGTCGCTAAAACGACGCATTTTCGAGAGAACCTCAACTTGCTGATGCTCTGAAACTGCTTTTATTCGTGACACGTACTCTCTGAGAAAAAAAACCGACCGAATCTGACGTTTGACACCCTACGATAAGGCAGCTGCTATGTTCTGCTTGTGACGTAAAACGATGTCGTATCACAGTGGCCACGTTCCTCCCCACGATGCAAACATCCAACATGCCGCATGCTGTATTTCACCCTCTGCGGTGCAGTGGAACGTGCAATTCCACACTGTAACGTCACCAGCCCCTCGTCCACTTGCATTGTCACGTCCCGTGAGCGGACGGCGTAAGAAGCCAGTCTCCTCTGTCCTCTTCCCGGAGCTAAATGAGTTCCCCCCCCCCCCCCCCGTCCTATCTTCTGCTCGCGAAAAGAAGCCTTTCCCTCAGCCCGCGACTGTAAACGCACGCTGTTGTCATAGTGTCATCACTACAGCACAGTTTCGTTCAAGTCGCTTCGTACGAAAATGACTGCTACCGAACAGACGTCTATCGCACTTTTTCAGTTTTGAGCGCACAGTCTTTCCCACCAAGTGCGATGTCCTGCTGAGAGATTTCGTCTGATTGCATGTAGCCCACATAACGTAGCTGTCATGCGTTTTCTGCTTTCTGACAATTCACGGCCGCATCGCGCAGGACCAACGAAGACGTTCATGTAGCATTCCAAGGAAAGTGTTCGATCACCCACCGTACAGCCCGGACTTGGCTCCCTCTTATTTCCGTCTCTTTGCTCACATCAATTGCTGACTATGAGGTCTGCGATTTGGCATAGACAACGAGCAACAGATCATCGTAGGGAATTGGCGGATATCACAGGTGGCTGTCTTCTGTTTCGATGGTATTGGAGAGTTGGTAGCACGCTGCGACAAATGTCTAAGTTGGAGCGGCAACTATGTGGAGATGTACCTCGAAGATGAAGCTAAACCGTGCGCAAAAAATTTCTGATTTTCACTCTGTTTTCCAATTTTACGAACGATCAGAAGTTGAAAAAAAGTAGCCTTCGAACACTCAATGTTATATATACAATCATTTTGTTACGTTGCGTATAGTACAGGTACTTTAATGATGATTCGAACTTGTTGTCAGGTCGTTTCAAAAAACGACGGTATGGAAGAAATCCTATGTGTCTTGATACACTCGATAAGTCGAAGCGATATATCAGTCTATAATTCGAAGTAAGCAGTTATGTAACACTTGATAATTCGAAGTGTTTCGTCGGTTGTTGAGATAATTCTCCGTCGCTGAACTCCTTGCAGAACGCCTCTGCTTTCTCAACAACGCTTAACTTAGTACGGTACATAAACCGATTGCGAAAATGACTTTCGCATGAAAGTAGTAAGTTACTGAACCTGTGGAATATGGAGTGTGTACCGAAAAGTTTCGGGATTCCGTCATCCACGCTCTCGACAAACCTAAAGCTGAGAGATAATATTTCTGAAAGCGTATCATAAGACGAGAGGAAGCAGACCCGACGAGGTGACTTCCCGCCTCCTGAAGAATCGTCATGGAAGTGGCTTAGTCAGTGTACCTGTCGGAGTTTATTTGCTTAAAAAAATCCTAAGTCTTTCGCTGTTAGTCTGGGCAATGAAGTGTCCGCTGCAAGTGAGGAGTGGCTCACTAACTTTAAAAAATACACACTTTTGGGTTATATGCATTTGTGGATAAAATGCGAGCGTTGATGAGATAGATTCTTCATTATGTAAAAGTGAATGAAACGTACGTTTTCTTAATTATTCTCGGAAATTTGTATGCGCGCCTCGTTTGAAATGTTAAAGCAATTTTAAAATGCCGGACAAGAGCGAGTAGGACTCCACGTACCGATGGTTCCGTACGAACTTAATTACAGATATGGGCAGTTGAGCCATCCGGGATATCGATGTCAATACAGGAGAGATATAAGTCTATCCATTTCTCAGAAAAAGGGATCTTAACAGACGGACAAAGAGATTGTTGGGTAAGAAACGACAAAAAAATTTGTACGTGTGGTATAACTACAAGTTAATAATTTTAGGGTTTCTTTTGTTTACTTGTAGTGTGAAACCACGCTTCATTCCAAACTTCATGCTTGTACGTCAACGGGAAGTATCCTGGTGGTTTGCGTGTATCAAAATATGTGATATAAATGGCCGTACCTTTTGACTGCATCGATTTACAAGCTTACATATATTACACCGCCAAGAGAGTATAGAACTTAGTATGCGACATAAATCTCAACTTGATACGTCTACCCTTGCCTGAGTAAAAGAGTTCGTAACACACGGTCGGACAGATAGATAGATAAACAGACAGACAGACAACAGGTTGACCCCTGAGGATTCCGTTTTCACCGATTGAGGTACGGAACCCTAATTATAAAACTAGTCAAAATCAGCTTTTTATTTATTAGCTGATACTTTATTCTTTCCCTTTTAAAGAAATACGTATTTTACTGAAACTACAGCACCATGTTATACTCTCTGTACTCTCTTTTTCGATATTCTTTCCTGATTCGAAGTTGATGAGGCAAACTCGCGCTATATCTAACTCTCAACTATTCGTGTCTTTGGTCCTATCTCTTGAGGATCGAATCATTAAGAGTCGATTGTATCTACAACTATACCGAGGTACACGACGTGACGTTACCACATACATAACTGATTTCTAGTACAGCGTTGAATACTCTCTTACCTGGTAATCGGGAGCTCTACGCAATCTACCCAGCGAGCAAACATCGACTCTGCTGTCGAGAGTGCTGTCGATAAAAATGGGGCGCTTGCCCGGAAACTGCATTGTCCTTGGCCCAGAACGCGGTCCGGGCGCCGCGAGTGTTTATTGTGTACCGGCTGTGGCGGTATTTACCTCCGCTATGGAGCTCGCTCTGGTTATTGACCGAAGCCTGTCGGAGTGTGTGTGTGTGTGTGTGTGTGTGTGTGTGTGTGTGTGTGCGGCGCGTTTGGCACGGTCGGGCTGACGCCGACAAACACGGGTTCCCCAGCAGCCGCCGGCGGTGGACAGTGGCCGCGTCAGCTCGCTGCCACCACTTCCCCTGCCTGTGTCTCATTTACCGCCGCTCCGATGCGCGCCGTTGACAAGCGCTGGCCGCGGGAATTTGCTCTGTTCAGGCGCCCTCGCCGCCTCTCGTACCCTAATCCTATCGACTGCTGCAGAGCTGTGGCATCAGCAGCGTTCCACCACCACTTTTCCCGCCTGTGGAGCGCAGGGGCGGAACCGAGGGGCAAGGGGGTAGGGGGAAGGGAGGGAGGGATGGAGCGAGTTAGGGTGTGCCCCATAAACGATAAATAGTGGACATTAATAAGGGTCATCTCCACAGCTTGAAATGCTGGGCACACTTTCAGTGAGGTGTCTGAATATAAAATTTTTGAAAAAATGTCCGTGGAGGAATGGCAACCCAGCCTTTCCCAAGAGCCGAAACGAGAGACGGTAGTGATTTTGGACGTTGGGCCCCAGAGCGATGTTGACGTTCTAACTCTTCCCGAAGGTGTTCATTGGATTTTTGTCAAGAGTCTGGGCAGACCACTTCATTTCGAGAACATTATTGTCCAGAAAAAACAGCCTCTCAGAAACAGTTTTTGACAGGCTACTTTGTCAACCTGATACAATGTCACCGTCACTGTACCGTTCTTTTACGGTACAAAGTACACGATGTTGCAAACTCCACTGAAGACACTACACATGATGCCGGATAAACTTCTTCAGGCATTCGTCAAACCCAGACCCATCGGATTGCCACAGGGTATAGAATAATTCATCACTCATTTCCAGTAAACCATAGTCGACTGACGCCGCTCTTCACACCATCTCAAGCATCATTCTCCCAGGAGTCTGGTTCTGCAAGGTTCGCATAAGACCTTCTGTGAAGTCTGGAAGATAGGGGACGAGGTACTGGCAGAACTGAAGCTGTGAGTGCAGGTCGTGTGTCGTGCTTGGGTAGCTCAGTTGGTAGAGCACTTGCCCGTTAACGGCAAAGGTCCCAAGTTCGAGTCTCGGTCCGGCACACAGTTTCATATCAGAGCACACTCCGCTGCAGAGTGAAAACCTCATTCTATAACTTTTCGTTTCAACTGACGCTACAATAATATCGATAGTATTTTGGACAAAGACATTGTTGTGAGAATTACGTTTCCATACCACTACTAGGTATAGTATTATAGGAGGCAGTATGTCTTTGCTTTCCTCCAGTTTAAGGAGTTATTCTACGCTCGGTGCAGCGCGACGTCCTTCGCATTCTCCAGCTTCCGCCGGAGATAAACAATCCTGGAATCAAATGAATCGGTTCCTAGAATTTCCAACATGCAATCAGCTACTTAACTACTGAACAATGAAATACGACTGGAAAGTCTAAAACAAAATAAAACAGTAAATTCTCCAACCAGCATGCGTCAGAAATTCTCCTCGACTCCAGCGCTCGCATTCCATTACTTCATTATTCTCTCTCTCTCTCTCTCTCTCTCTCTTTCCTCCTAGTAGCTGCAATATTAGCTACACGTTGTGTGAATTAAACAAACACTGACCTCATCTCAGCACCAACGTTCTGCTCTCTCAATTCCCCCAACCTCTCTACCTTAATGGAAAAAAAGGAACAGCGCGAAACTCGAATATTTCATTTAGGTCCTGACGATTCGGATTCAAATTAGACCAAAAACGACCCTCTTGACTTACACTCGATAAAATATTCATGTATGCGAAGTTCACTGTGCACTGCAAGAGAGGTTTGTGGTCCTTTAAAAAAAATACAGAAGAAATCGAAATTAATGTAGCGATTACAAAAGACTATAACTAATGCAAAGCGTTCCTTTGGTACGATTTACAGAGTATTTAAAAGGAAGTTCACAATTTCCATCGTTGCACGATAGCAGTGAATCGAGTGCCGCGCCCTGCTCGGAGATGCGTAAGTGAAAAGTCCTGTATCGTGCGAGTGATAATGATGGATCCTGTACACAACGGGTTACAGTTTAACAACTGTTGTGCTGTCATTGCTGTGCAGAGCGATACAAACACTTCGAAGTAACGACGACATTCGGAGTTGTCATCGGCGGATTGAAGAAACAGGATGTTTATGCAGAGAAAATAGTGCTGATTGGCCGCGTCTGTCTACTAATTGTTCCGAAAAACAATTACTGGACGTACTTGAGTAATGTCTGATTACAAAAATGGTTCGAATTACTTTAAGCACTATGGGACTTAGCATCTGAGGTTATCAGTCCCCTAGACTTTGAACTACTTAAACCTAACCAACCTAAGGACATCACACACATCCATGCCCGAGGCTGGATTCGAACCTGCGACCGTAGGAGCAGCGCGGTTCCGGACTGAAGCGCCTAGAACCGCTCGGCCACAGCTGAATGGCTGATGCTACAGCTAGATACGGATTCCACGGATTAAATCTTTCAACAAGTAGAGCACTCAACATTCGCTTATGGAAGATCGCACATTTTAAAATCAACATCTTCCAAAACCTATGTTCATTAGTACTGGATTTGGGAACCTGGATTGTCAGACATGACTCTCATCCATTTACCTTTACAGAGTCATGTCAGAGACCTAGCGTATGTGCCCTCTCTCCAGAAAACAGTTCCATAACTCAAAATGCGTATTCCTATTGCGCTTCTTTCGATGACTCCAAATGCACTTCATAAGGCATGGCTTGAAATGAATTATCCTCGTGACTTTTAATTATGACGTGTACATAATGTACAGGAAAACTTACGACAGTATACATTTTGTATTGAGCAGTGGCGAAAATGTATCTTAAAGTGGTTATTTTACCTTCTCTTCATTCCTTCTGGATGTATCGTTTTGCATTAAACAGTTATTATCGTTGTTAATCGCTATATTCATTTTAAACTGCTCAGTATATTACAGTAACACTTTCATACGTTCAGAACATCGATGCCTCCGAAGAAAAAAAAAATGGTTCAAATGGCTCTGAGCACTATGGGACTCAACTGCTGGGGTCATTAGTCCCCTAGAACTTAGAACTAGGGAAACCTAACTAACCTAAGGACATCACACACATCCATGCCCGAGGCAGGATTCAAACCTGCGATCGTAGCGGTCTCGCGGTTCCAGACTGCAGCGCCAGAACCGCGCGGCCACTTCGGCCGGCTTCCGAAGAAAAATGTCGCAATTGAAGACAATAGTGTGTTGTAACCTCCCCCCTCCTTTCTTCTTCCATCTATTGTCCACATTAAACAAAGCCAACTAATTAATAAACAAAGTCTTTTATGAAGATTTGAGAGCAGCGAAGATTACAATAAACTTTCAAGTTTACTTAGCTTGTCATGTTGAGATGGCTCCAGTTCTTCTTGTCTAGAGGTTTGATTATTGAAGCTTAAAAACTAACATCACAGTTGGTTTAAACCAAATAAATTTAAAGATCGTTGTTGCAGAATTTTTTTTACGTAAATACATTTCCCACAGATTTTCTCACATTATAGTATATCATACAGTATTTCGATTTTTCACATTAACAAAGCCGAAATTACATTGTTCGCACCTATTATACAAAAGTACGACTGATCACATCCGAGGCAAGCTTACGATTCCCACACCGCGGAAATAACAATATTCCAAAGGGCTCAGAATTTTTCTTAACAAATTAATTCTTACTAGTTTTCGTTACATTATTAGTTTCTATCACTATTTCATAAATGAATCCAGAAATAAACATAGTAAACAGTACGGAATTGCGTAATTAACAACAGAAATTTTAAGCGTGGAAATAATTCGTAATTTCAAATATGTCTAAAAAAATTTAACTGTACATTCTGAAATAATACTTTATAAAGTAGTTCCTTCTCATAAATGTTAGCTTGAAATATAACATACTGTGTATAAAATTATATGAAAGTTTTCAGAAAAGCAACTGAGATAATATTGACCTGTCCACAATTCGAAAGATAATACTGGTATCGACAATTACTGTTGAGGAGAACTAATGGTGGAGGAGGATCTCCCGTTACAAAATCGTACAGGAAAGTGTGTTTCCTTCCCATGAGTTCTTAAATACTGACTACATTCTCAACATGATTTGTATTTTGCCGTAGAGGAAGGATTTTTAACAAATACTTTCGTTGTGCGCTAAACATTGGTAAAATTTATTGGCTTTGTTTAGTATTGTAATGTTTCCCAAAAATAAATAGATAGGATATATTTCTGCAACTAGCGCGCTTTTCGAAGGAACTTCACGATATTTAAAAATGTGGTTTGCATTCAGTAAGAATATTTTATTTGGTTAGTGGCCGACATTTTTTATGATGATTTTCCGATCAGTCTGTGTTAATGAAATGGCGTTAAAAGCACGAAATTTTTAAAAAAGAGTGGCAGTATCAGAAAATATTAGATGTGATGAAACTGAAAAACAAACAATTGTACGCTACCCTTACGGTGGAGGTAACGTTAGCAATTGATTGTATGATACGTCAGATGAGTGTACCTACCCTACAAGAGTCTTTTTGGCTAGCGTCATTTTATTTTTGGTACGATGACATCGAAAAAGCACAAAGAAGGGCGGCTCGTTTTGTATTATCCCGAAATAGGGGACGTAGTGCCACAGACATGATACGTGAATTGGAGTGCTACTCATTAAAACAAAGGCGTTTTTCGTCGCTACGGGACCTTCTCATGAAATTCCAATCTCCAGTTTTGTCCTCCGATTACGAAAACATTCTGTTGCCACCCACCGACCTAGGGAGAAATGATCATCACGAGAAAATAATAGACATCAGGGCTCGCACAGAAAATTTAAGTGCTCGTTTTTCACCCGCGCCGTTCGAGAGTGGAACGGTGGAGACAGCTTGAAGGTGGTTCATTGAACCCTATGCCAGGCACTTTATCGTGAATAGCAGAGTAATCACGTAGACGTATATGTAGATGTAGGTACCATAAAAGAAGTAATACCAGCCTGTGTAACACTGACATTTGAAGAGCACAAGGGGAAAAGGAGGTAATTCCACTTCTTTACCTAAGCAATTTTATTTCATTTAATGTAGCTTAAATTCTGTATATCACAATGTGTAAATGCGTCATGGGGAAATGAGTTTAGTCACGAAAAACAGCTGTTGTAGTACACATTAATGAGCCAAAACAGTATTATTGCTGTCCACCGCGATACTGCCTGATGGCGTACTGGATGTATCCCCTAACGACGATTGCAGCTTCCAGTAAGATAATTATCCGTGGCACAAGACCAGAATCGTGTTGCATCTATGTCTTGGTTACTACATTCTCCTGATCTGAACTACATGGGACACATCTGGGACGCTATCGGACGTCAGTTCCACGCCCACAAACCACCGACACACTATTAAAGGGATTTGATTGACCTCTGCGTAGACTTCTGGTGCCACATACCTGTGAAAACCTACCAAGGACTTCTCAGATCCATGACACGCAGAATCGGTTCTGTAGTCTGCTCCAAAGATGTACTAACACGTTAATAATCAGATGGTCATAATATTTTCGCTACTCAATACACACGTACAGGGTCTAAAGAAGGGGGAAGAAAGAGGACGTCTGTATATTCCGCACTGCACCAAACTACAAGTGGAAAATAATTTTCAATTGGCCTCCCCCCCTCCGCCCCCCCCCCCCTCTGCCGGCCGAAGTGGCCGTGCGGTTAAAGGCGCTGCAGCCTGTAACCGCAAGACCGCTACGGTCGCAGGTTCCAATCCTGCCTCGGGCATGGATGTTTGTGATGTCCTTAGGTTAGTTAGGTTTAACTAGTTCTAAGTTCTAGGGGACTAATGACCTCCGCAGTTGAGTCCCATAGTGCTCAGAGCCATTTGAACACCCCCCCCCCCCCTTTCTCTCTCTCTCTCTCTCTCTCTCTCTCTCTCTCTCTCTCTCTCTTTTCATCTTCTCCTGCCGCCTCTTCCTGTCCATCTCATGGTTTCCATCTCCATTGTCTCCCATTCCTCTGTCCATTATTTCTTCCCCCATCCCCCCTCCTCCCCGCTGTCTATTATCTTCAGCTTTGTTCATTATTATTGTATATTCGTATTAAAATTCTGTAGTAGTATATAAATACAATTTAACTGCTGCTAACAACATTTCATTACACACTTCAAGAGATTACAGGGAGGACATAGCAGATCAAGTTTTACATCGGAACCCATCTCTGAAAACGTCGTCCAACGAGGTACAGAGCGTCAAAGTTATAGACGCCGGTGCCTTTAAATGTACGTATATGATAATTGTATCAATCTGAGGTAAGTAGAGCTATGAGCACATGTTCAGTAGAGGATTAGCTAAGGTGAACAAGTGCTCATAGTTCCTCAGGTATGCATTTTAAGTCTCATGTTTACAAATTTACCAGACGTTTTTTCTTTGTTTTTGTCCATACTACCGCCTCTGAAAGTTACCTACACTACAATCTTAGCAATAACAATACCAGTATATTTATTCCACTGTCAGAGGTATCAGGACGGTTTTCGCTTATAACTTTCGACTCGTTCGTTTCTCGTGCAGGGACCCTTACCTCAAATTGATACATTTATCCTTATCCATTGTCCTAGAAAGTTTGTAACATCGTCATGGTATCACCCTGTATATACATAAGCCTGCAACGGCGCTCGTATCTTTAACGCTCTGTAGCGTCTTTGGGTGACGTTTATGGACATGGGTTCCTATGTAAAACTTGATATATTTTGACAATGATGTTTCCCTTTATGCGTATAGTATATACTTAAAAATAGGTAAACAAAGACATGTATTTATTCGATTTCAATGTTGTGTCGTAATTTCGAAGCATTCGGTGAAGAATTTTCGGATATTTAATATTTTGAACACGCAAACATTTACATTTTTATTTATGTAGATGTGCCACTTCATATTGTAACAATCTAATCTTACCAAGACAGCTGTTAATCTAAATTTGAAAACAAAAAAACTGCGGTAGACAGTCAAAGCACCTGAAGATGAGCCCTCAGGGCTCGAAATGCATCGCACACTAAAATAAAATCACGATTGTGACTGGAGGCGGTTGTTCTTTATTTTATAGAAGTAATTTAGTCACTTCAGAAACACTGGCAGCAATGGATAACATAAAGTTATATAATAAATGCTTAGAGGTTTACTAAAAGCAAGAAAATGAATTATTTTATGTTTTTGTAATCATCTAAAACTTTAGGGTGAATAAAAATGTGCTTTTATATAAATAATTTGTCAGGTCCATGTCATTAATTTCCACTGTGTATTTATGTACTGTAAAAAGGTTCTTGAAACAACTGAAGTATGTACTATTACTCCCATAATTATCTACTAATAGAAACAAAAGGAGGTAAAAGGAATAGAGTATTGAGTCATGAATCGTTGTATTCCTTTTTTTTCTCCTGTAAAATTTATTCACATGAACTTAACTCCATTTTCCCTGTGATCTTCATTTCGGTTACGTGCGAACCGTAAAAAACACGGAAAGACGCTGAAGTTCACCTTACGGTGGAGATACATAATAGTCCTGCGCTCTCCGGCAAGCCTAATGCAGTCCTTACTGTTCTTGTTGTAGTCTACAGTTCGAAGAAACTCCACGCCAGTCTGCTGTCCTCTGCACCCACTTGAGCGTGTGTACTGTAGCCAAGCCTTTGTCTCCTTCTACATTTTTCACCTACTCCCTTCCCCTCGATACATTCCTCCATGACCAAATTGGCTATTACATTAAGTTTCAGGATGTGTTCTGTCAACTGATTTTTCTAGTACTAAGATGAGCCGTAAAGTTCTTTTCTCTCGCCCCCTCCCCCACCCCCCTCCATGGATCTTCATTCGTTATCCGGTATAACGACATAATATTCAGTTTTCTTCTGTAGCACCATGTTGCTAGAGCTTCACCATGTTGCTAGAGCTTCTATTATCTTCTTTTCTGTACTATTTATTGTCAGCACCTCAATTCCATATAGGGCTTTACCCCCGACAAATACATTGTTCGGCCAGACTAACGTGACCGTCTGTAAAAAGCCTGAATAATCAGCTTTTGCAGCGCAGAATTATGCGAGACGTGCGGGAAAAAAGTCACCGAGGTTCTGAAAGGTACCGACAGGAATGTGGAGCCCTACCGACTCCAGTGCTATTGCCAGCTGCGCTGGGTTTCTCGGCTGAGGATCAATGGCGCGAGCAGCTCGTTCGAAGTGGTCCCATAGATTCTCGACGCGTTTAAATACGGGAAGTTTTTTGGCCGATGGTGCACTTCGAACCACGCACGTTCACTGCCAGCTTTGTGACACATTGCATTCTCCTGCTGGTAGATCCCATGGTGCCGAGGGAAAATAAACTGCATTTAGGGGTGGATATGGTCCCCAAAGATAGACGCGTACTTGTGTTGATCCATTATGCCTTTTAATATGTCGAGATCACCCAGGGAATGCCACGAAAACATTCCTCAGACCTTAATGCTCCCTCTTCCGTCAGGCACCCTTCCGACATTTGTTGCAGGGTGTTTGCCTTCAGACGTTTCATGCCTCATGGAGCATAAACCTGACTCATCTGAAAATTCCACCTGTAACCACTCAGCGAACGTCCAATCGAGGCAGTGGAGTGCAAGTTTCAAGTGTCACACGAGTACGCGGCATGTCCGTGTCCTTCACAGTGATCACTCAACATCTGATGGTGTTCGTTTCCCTTATATACCCTGCAAAGTCTCGTAACAACACTAAACAGGAACAACTCTAATGAATTCTCATCGCCTATGAACCTGTCACGGGGTACTGCAACTCTAATGGTTTATACAAGTGTCCATAGCGTATACGTGTACGAAGTTACATTTAGGTCCGTCCGACTCCTCTAGGTGGCTTTCTAAAGCCAAGGATGTATAAAAATTTCGTTATTTACAAACAGCCGGTTTTGATAGTTTCACTTTTTTCTTCAAGTCATCAAAAATTTTTGTCATAAAATGTTAATTTGCAGTGTATGCTAGAAACGTTAGACAACATATTACGCTGTCTAGGGGGATATTACTTGTTACTTTTGTTTCTGTGGAAGTTATATGAGGCATCTAGAAGTAACTCATTTAGCAGCAAATATATTTTTAATTACATAGTTATCGAAGTACCAAATTGGATCCTACTGAGTTCAGAAAGTTTACGGTATCCCAACAAGGAACTCTTTGTCAATAAAGCGAAACCCTTTGGGACGCCATATGTGATTCTCACCTAATCCCAAATCATTTATAATTTGTTAAGGTGACTCCATTGCTAAGAAATGACTCCATCTACACAAAGTTGATCTCTCTAACGCCCTGCCATTTTAGTTTACCTATGTAGAATGCTATGATCTACACAGTCTAAGGTGAGTTTAGCGTTTCGGACGGACAGGTTTCGGTATTAACAAGCGGAATCGTTCTCAGGTATTGCAACGTTTCATAACAAAGCTGCTCGGCTGCTGAATAGCATTATTAAGGGCACTGACGCTAATTCCTGACATTCTCAGAAGAATGGAAGGAGGTGTCTAGGAAACACAGAGCACTGCGTGACGGGGGCTAGGGCCGTAGCTTTCGCTGTGAACAGCTTGTCACTGTCTTTGTTCGCCAAGACGATGACGCAGTCACCGCTTTTTACCCGCCTACTGCTTATTCCGGGCTCCGCGAATAAATTCTATGACACGTAATTCGTAGAACTTTCCTTTGAAGTTCACGGTACACAAGACATTCTCCTGAAGCCGACAAAGTTAGCCATGCAAGAGGAAATTGTGCGGGTCTTTCAGTACTTGCATGAAAACAAACAAGGGGCACCCCATACATCAGTTACATATTCCGTTACATAGTCCCGTTACGTATTTTTGTTCAATAAGAAGGATGTGTGGTCGAATTAAAGCGGGAGATGTTGAGGGAATTAGATTAGGAAATGAGACACTGGAAGTAACAGAAGAGCTTTGCGAGAAAATAAGAACTTTGAAGTAAAAGACGAGTTATGCTGTTTGGGGAGCTAAATAACTGACGATGACAAAAGTAAAGCTGATATAAAATACAGACTTACAGTAACAAGAAAAGTTTTGGTGCAACAAGAAAAATACCTTAACAGCAATACAAATTTAAATTTTGGGAAATTGTTTACAATAGTACACCGCCCAGTCGCCTATGTTCGACATCAACCTGCAGTAACAACTCTCTGTAATTAGGTGGCAGCACTAGCAGTGAGAGGTATATAAAGCGTGTAGGAGGGACTCAGAAAACAGTGCAGTCTCTATCGTAATGCCAAAACGGAGGGATTTATCTGACATACAAAATGGCATCATCATTCAAATAACTTACGGGTTTGCTGCCGGGTGACGTCGTCGACCACCGCCGATATTTCGACAGGAGCACACCCTGCCATTCTCAAGGCACAACTGCAAGGAGGAAGCAATGTGCAAGAGAACTGAATACCTCGGTTCACAGAGGAGAAACAAGGAAGATACCACACACAGAGCAAGTAACCTCAGAGTCAACACACAACCAAACATAACCAACATCAGTAGTATCGGTAGTGACTATTAATCAACAGGTGAGGTAGCATTAATTCTGTTCCTCTGTTTTTTCATGAGAGACAGAGCCGGATTCCAAGTAGCGTTTAAACAAAATCCACCATCTCTGTTTATAAGGTTGCGTGATAGTTTGATTTCAACAGCTTCCTTAATAACACTATCCCAATAGCTGGACGTTCAATCCAGAAGATCCGTGTTGTTGTGCATGACCGGTGTCAAGGCAGTGTTCTGCATTAGCGGATTTGCTCGGCTGTTGTAAGCGTGTGTGACGCTTATGTTCAATGCACCGGTCTTCCACAGTCCTGATTGTCTGACCAATATATGACATGCCACAGCTGCAAGGAATACGATAGACACCAGCCTTGCGCAAACCAATATCATCTTTTACGGATGCCAACAGGGACTTAAACTTAGAAGGTGGTCGAAAAACACATTTCACATCATATTTCCGCAAAATACGGCCAATCCTGTTGGAAATACTTCTTGCGTAAGGCAAAAAGGCCGTAGACTTAGGTGCCACTTCGTTGCTATCATCACTCACCCGTTGCACAGAAGACTCTCACTATAACCATTCTAACGAAATGTGACTTCGAGATGTGACAGCTCAGCTGCCAAACTTTCAGGGTCTGAGATAACGTGGGCCCTGTGAACCAAGGTACGAAGTACTCCTTCACGCCGAGCTGGATGGTGACAACTATCAGCTCGCAGATACAAGTCAGTGTGAGTAGGCTTCCTATAAACAGAATGTCCCACCGTACCATCAGTCTTCCTTCTGACCAACACATCAAGGAAAGGAAGGCATCCATTTTTTCCATCTCCATAGTGAACTGAATATTCAGGTGGATTGAATTCAGGTGTTCCAAAAACCGGTTTAAATTTTCACTACCATGAGGCCAAACAACAAAAGTATCGTCTACATATTTGGAAAAACACGCAGGTTTCAAGTTCGCTGACTCCAATGCACGTTCCTCCAAGTCCTTCATAAAAAAATTGGCCACAAAAGGTGACAACGGGCTTCCAATTGCAACTCCATCACTTTTTTCGCAGTACTGACCATTGAATAAAAAGTAAGTGGAAGTCAGCACATGTCGAAACAAATTTGTTAACTCGACACCAAACTTAACCTCAATTAGCTGCAACGAATCAGAGAGAGGAACGCAAGTGAAAAGAGAAACCACATAAAAACCGACTAAAATATCAGAGTCATTCAAACGCAATCCCTGCAATCGACGTAAGAAATCAGCAGAGTTCTTAATGTGGTGTTCACACCTACCTACTAGTGGGCTCAACAAACGAGCAATATGTTTAGCTACATGATATGTCGGAGCACCAATATTAGAAACAGTAGGCCTCAACGGGACAGCCTCTTTATGGACCTTAGGGAGCCCATATAATCTAGGTGGTACAGCACAGTAAGAATTAAGACTCTTGATAGTCTCCTGTGGCCAAGAATTTTTCTTTAGGAGGTTATTAGTCTTTCTCTCAACACTCTTAGTAGGGTCAGCACCGATTTTGCGATACGCCGATTCAGAAAGTAGACGCTGCATCTTTTGAGTGTAATCGTGCTTGTTCAACCAAACCGTGGCATTTCCCTTGTCCGCAGGTAAAATAACAATATCAGGATACAATCTGAGTGAACGTAAAGCAGCCGCCTCACCTGCTGTAATGTTACACTGGGGTGGACGGGCCCTAGTCAACACACGACAAGCTTCCCTCCTAACCTCTTCCGCAGCCTCATCATTGGCTCTCTGACCAAGGGTGGAAGTATTCCGAAAGGGCTGTGTTAGTGAACTGTTAGAGTTCCGCGATGGTGAAAGTATACCGCGCATGCCTCTTGACACTATCGAAAACTGGCGCCGAGGCAACTGCGGTGCGCCACAGACCATAGACGACAGTGGTGAGCGACGGCTACGAAGATGTGTTCGGGAGAACAGACTGTCAACGGTTGGACAACTGACCGCCCATTAACTAAAGGGCTATCAACCATATCTCTTCAACAACAGTTCAGCGAACGTTGCTTTTCGTGGGCCCTGCAGCAGGTGGCTGTTTCATGCACCCACGCTGACTTGTTCATCGGCGACAAAGGATAAAACTTGCACGCCACTGGCTCGATTGGACGTCCACTGAGTGATTACAGGTGTCATTTTCAGATGAGTCACGTTTTATGCTCTACGAGGTGCGAAACTTCTGAAGGTAAACACCCTGCAACAAATTTCGGAAGAGTGCAGGACGGAAGAGGGAGCATTATGGTTTGAGGAATGCTTTCGTGGCATTCCCTGGGTGATCTCGACATTCTGAACGGCATAATGGATCAACGCAAGTATGCGTCTATACTTGAGGACCATGTCCACCCCTAAATGCAGTTTATCTTTCCTCGGCCCGATGGCATCTACCAGCAGGAGAATGCAATGTGTCACAAAGCTGGCAGTGAACGTGCGTGGCTCGAAGAGCACCACTGGCCACAAACCTTCCAGTATTTAAACGCATCGAGCATCTATGGGGCCACTTCGAACCGGCTGCTCTCGCCATGGATACTCAGCACCTGGCAGGGTTCGAAACGGGCCTCATTGTGGGTCACCATTGGGCCGCATGGTCGAAAGGTAATATGCCGATATGTGGCGCGTTTGGATGTGATAGTGGTCCGGTTGTTGTACTGCACGGGAACTTGATGGTATGCATACCCATCGCCAAGGTTCCGATCGACCACTACTGACCACCAGAAGGGAGGATCGCGTATTGAGCCTGTTACCCAAGAAGAAGAAATGGATTCCCTGCAACATTTTGTGTTTCCTCGTACCTCTCTCGGACTAGGAAACTGCAGTTCCAGCATTCACCCTCAATGGAAAAATGGAAGAAATGACAGATGTACTAACAGAGAGTAAGTTCGATATATTGGGATTAAGCGAAACAATGTGGAAGGGAAAAGGTGAGAAGAATTTGAGAGGAGAACTGTACTGGAGTGGGAATAACAGGTTTGGAAGAAATGGTGTGGCAGTGATGGTGAATAAGAATGTACAAAGCTCTATTGAAAGTGTGAGATATATATCAGACAGGGCCATAATCTTAAACTTGAGATTCCAAAAGGAAACACTAAAAGTAATCCAGATTTATGTACCTCAAGTGGGATGTAGCGCAGAAGAGAAGATGGACTTTGAAAATGAGTTAGAAAACCATATAGAGAATGCTAATATAGTGATGGGAAATTTTAATGTGCAGGTAGGCAAAGACAGAAAGGGATTTGAGCAAGTATTGGGATGTTTTGGATATGGAGACAGAAATGAAGAAAGGGATTTCTGCCAGAGGAATGGAATGAAAATAGCAAACAGCTGGTTTATGAAGAGAAAAATTCATATTATTACCAGATACAGTTGGGGTGGAAGAACCAAGAGTGTAATTGATATATTCTAGTAGAGCGGGAATGGGGAGAGAAAGTAACAAATGTGAAGGTAATTCCAAGTGTGAGTGCAGATGGAGACCATAGATTACTGGTGGGACAATGGAAAATGAATCAGTGTGTGAAAAATAGAAAACAGAAGAAATTGATTAGGATACGGGTTTGGAAACTGAAGGAGAGTGAAAGTGCTGAGAAGTATAGAGAATTAATCACACAAAAATTTCCAAAAGAAGTTTTCTACGATGTAGAAAAACAATTAAGTTTATTCAGAAACACTTTAGTCGAAGCAGCACAAAAAGTATGTGGCAGAACATCTGGAAATGAAAAAATAAGACAGATAAGTTTGTGGGATGATACCACAATCCAAGTAGTTAGAAGAAAAAATGGAACATGGAGAAAATGATGGAAAACTAAAAATGACGAAGACCATAAAATATATATAGAGGAGAAGAAGAAGTACAAAGAAATAGTGGAAACAGCAAACAAAAAGGCATAGGAAGAATTTACAAAAAAAACTTGAAGATGTGAAGAGCAATGAGAAAATGTTCTATAAAATGATGACAAATAAAAGGAAGGCTTCTGAAGTACCAGTAAAGATGGAAACAGAAGACGGTACCGTGATTGATGATCCAGAGAATGTAAAAGATCTCTGGAAAGAACATTTTAAGAAACCGTTAAACGCTGAGGAGCAGGTACACGAGGAAACAACAAATAATGGAGAAACTGAGAGAAGTTGGGAAGCAGAATTAGGACAAATTACACTGGAAGAAATGGAAATAGCTGTGAAGAAGATGAATGGGGGGAAAGCCCCAGGATCTGATGAGGTATCAGTGGACATGGTAAGAGCAGCAGGTCCAGTGGGAATGCAGTGGCTGTATAGAGTACTATCAAGTGTGTGGAGAAATAGTACAATACCTGACCATTGGAGAAGAGGAGACATTGTTCCTATCTTCAAAAAAGGCAAAAAAGCCTTTGTAGAAACTACAGAGGAATAACCCTTATGAGTCATACAGCCAAGGTTTTTGAAAAGCTTTTACTAAATCGAATAAGTGAAAAGACAGAAAAGGAGCTGAGTGAAGAACAGCATGGGTTTAGGAAAGGAAGAAGCACGATCGGCCTGATATTTTCTATCCGTCAACTGATGGATAAAAGTTGGAAGTATAACAAAAGGGTGATAGAGGTTTTTGTAGACATAGAAAAGGCATATAACTCAGTTAACAGGGAAAGATTCTGGGAAGAAATGAAGAAGATAGATATAGAAGATGGATACATCAATGTAATAAAGATAATGTAAAGAGGACACAATTGTAGAATTAGAACACAACTGGGGAATTCTGAATACTTCGAAATAAGGCAAGGACTTAAGCAACGAAGTATTATATCTCCTGCACTTTTTGATGTTGTGATGGAGGGAATGAATAGGGAAGTTAAAGACATAGTAAAAGATAAAGACAAAAAGATGATTTTTGCAGATGATATGCTAATATGGGGTGATAAAGAGGTAGATGTACATTTGCTACTTGATTCGTAGAAATAAATAATGTAAAGGTATGGATTAAAAATAAATAAAGATAAGAGTGAAGTAATGGTATTTGGAAGAGAGAAAGGGGTCAGCGGAAATATTACCTTAAATGGAGAACCCCTCAAAGTGGTAGATCGTTTCACTTATTTAGGGAGTGAAATATCTAGGGATGGAAGGATAAACAACGAAATTAAGAGGAGGTTACAAAAGGGAGGCAGTTTCTACCAAACAATAAAACACCTGATTTGAAATAAGGAAGTTTCAGAAAAAGCAAAATTCCTAATGTATAAGAACTATTACTTCCCTATTGTCACCTATGAGGGAGAAACATGGACAATGACAGAAAGGGACTGGAGCAGACTGCAAGCAGGGGAAATGAAATTTCTCAGATCAGTTAAGGGAAAAACAAGAATGGACAGAGTAAGGAATGTAGAGATTAGAAAGGACCTTAAACAAGAAAGTATGAGAGAAGAAATTGAAAAAAAAAGCGATGAAGATGATATGGTCATGTTAAGAGAATGCATGGGCAGAGACTCCCCAAAATTATGGAAAAACTAAAGATGGATGGGACAAGACATATAGGGCGCCCAAGAACACGGTGGAAAATGGGAGTGAGAATATCTGCGGAAAGGAGATGTGTGACCTGGCAGCAAGTGGAGGAAGAAAAGAGGTGGGAGGACTGAGCCAAATGGAGAGAACCCGTCAGCACCCAGACCCGGCAATAGCTGGAGCGGGTTCCGGAGATATATAGACAAAAGAGCATGATCATTGGCTTTAACGCCAAGGGTGGAGTTATTTCCGAAATGGCTAACGTTGTAAGATGTTGATATACCGCTGCGGTTAAAATGCACTGTGCCGCAGCTAGAAGTCGACTGACTGGCGACAGGAGGCCTTTCCAGATGTATCACGTTTTACACTCCATCGGTCTGGTGACCATTCGCGTGTACGGCGCGGATCGTTTGATAGCAAACTCAAAAGATAGAGGAGGATGCCTTGTGGTCTGGGGAATGATTTTCGTGGCGTTCTCTGCTTGATCTCGTTATTCTAGAAGGCACAGTGGATCTACACAAGCTTGCCTCTATCCTTGGGGATCATGTCGATCACTACAGGCAGTTTGTTTTTCGTCCTCCACGACGGCATCTACCAGCAGGACAACGCAACCTGTCACACTGCTCGCTATGTGCGTGTTGTGGTTCGAAGAGCACTAGGAATGTTTACCGTACTCCGCTCGCCACCAAACTCCCCGAGTTAAAACCTAATAAGCCATAAACCTAGCGCAGCTGGGCACGACACTGGAGTCGGCATATGTCTGCGTCGCAGTCGGTACCTTCCAGAACTTAATTGACTCCCTTCCTACAGGTGTCGCGCTGCAAAAGATGGTTATTCCGGCTTTTACCAACAAAAGTTGGTTATTCCGGCTTTTACCAGTTGGTCACGTTAATTTGACTAGATAGTGTATATCGGCAAGCCAATACCCATTGAGATATGGTCCGATGTGTTTTGTTATTCCCATTTGTCTGATATATAGAAGTAGACACTGGACAGTGCTCCAATTGGTTACCGTGCATCCTGATACATCCTTCAGCCTTTCTTCGCACTGCCCACTTTTCAGATACACCTGGCTCTCCTCGGATTGGGTCACAATCGTTGGTCACACGCTCCTGTAGCGTCTGGACATTGACGATAGTTTGGGCATACACCAATACGTTTAAATAATCCCATAGCCAGAAATCCAAAAGATTGAGATCCGGTGAACGGACTAGCGATGTTACCGGACCTCTTCGACTAATCCATCGCCAAGAAACGTTATGGGGAAGTACTGTCGAACGATCCGTAGAAAACAGGTTGATGCTTATCTCGCGAACGCCACAGTCATTGTGCAATGATAACGTTCTCCAGTAGCGCTGAGTCAGAATGTGTGGTAACGACATGCAACACCGCCTGTAGTGCCTGCTTCTACGTAACAGGCAGGTGGAACTGAGAGGACAGATTGGCCGATATCTCAACAGCTGCTGGTTCCCGGATGTATCATTAGAGGAACTTCTAGTTTTGACTGATACTACCTCCTGTAGGAACATGTGACACTTCTTTTTCATCATCGTGTATGTAGATAGTGCCATAGTTTCGGTCTCTACTGAAAACGAGAAAAAACAAGAAAACTAGAATGAAATTTTCACTCTACAGCGGAATGTGCGCTGATATGAAACTTCTTGGCAGATTAAAACTGTGTGCCGGACCGAGACTCGAACTCGGGACCTTTGCCTTTCGCGGGCAAGTGCTCTACCGACTGAGCTACCCAAGCACGACTCACGACCCGTCCCCACAGCTTTAATTCCGCGAAAGGCCAAGGTCCCGAGTTCGAGTCTCGGTCCGGCACACAGTTTTAATCTGCCAGGAAGTTTCAACAAGAAAACTGTTTTCCATCATAAAAATTGTAAAAGGATCGGTATCCGTTGTAATTAGCTTGTGAAAAACATCTCATTCTGTAGTAAAATTGTTCTACTTCTGTGCAGAAAGCGAAATATAAAAATTGTGCTCTAATGGCATAGCAAAACACGAATGCTCAAAAATTTTCTTAATTCGTAATACGCTTAATACGGAACGAATCAAAATAACACTTATGTTGTACATATAGAAAATTATGAATATGTACAATTCCAGCAATTCATCGCAGCATATTTCATTCACTTTCCCTTCTTACCGGGTTTTATTCGCATGAAAGTTTCGGTTGAGTACGATTATCTTCAGTTGCTTAAATTGATATCTGACAAAGAATTAAACATTCTCAATGCAAGCATTTTCTTTTCAGTTTCGATGTTTTAACCAGTTGTATCAATTACGTTATTTACTATACATTCTTCTAATAATCTGTTGTTTCTGTTCCTGTAAACTATCAAGTCTCTATAGATAGATTGTCTTCCATAAATTAAAGACAATACAAACCTCGCCGCCGGCCAGAGTGGCCGAGCAGTTCTAGGCGCTACAGTCTGGAACCGCACGACCGCTACGGTCGCAGGTTCGAATCCTGCCTCGGGCATGGATGTGTGTGATGTCCTTAGGTTGGTTAGGTTTAAGTAGTTCTGGGAAGTTCTAGGGGACTGATGACCTGAGAAGTTAAGTCCCATAGTGCTCAGAGCCATTTGAACAAACCTCGCCCTGTCCTTCCAGTTCCATGACTTACAACAGTTAATCTTCTTGAATTCTCGTTTTTAATTTTCATTTTAACATTTCAGAGACTTAAAATTTTAACTTATGTCATCCTTTCACACTTACTTACTGCGAGAGAAGTGCCAAGTTAAAGTTCTAATGATAGTCTCTCACAAACCTCTTCCTGCTTTCGTCTCAAATTAGCATTTCTGCCCGCGAATTAAATAGACGCATCTCACTTCAAAGTCAATCCCCTGGCAGCTTGTTTGCAAGTGCAAGTTTTCATGCATTTCTGCATCATTCGTCTTGCAGGCTGAGTAGCTAATGCCTGCTAATTTATTTCCACAATATTACAGTTTGGAGACGTTGTCCAGCTCGGCAGTGAAATCGCCTTGCTTTCGGTGACTTCAAAGCACTCTGTAGCGTAATGTAACTTTATTCATGTACAGCATATGTTAAATATAATACAGCTATAGTCGACCTTGCGTTATAAATTACTGCAGCTTGAATATACTGCCTCCAGCGTCGCCAAGAAACTGCCAAGCTAGCAGAAATAACGTCGTATAGCTTCCGTAAATAACATCTGCAGCCCATACAACTTTGTTAACAGGATGAGAACTCTAGGAACACCCCAAAATTAATCCCATATTTTAAACCTGATCGTTCATTTGTTGATAATATACGTTCAAGACATTCGTACACCGGGTGATCAAAAGTCAGTATAACTTTGAAAACTGAATAAATCACGGAATAATGTAGATGGAGAGGTACAAATTGACACACATGCTTGGAATGACATGGGGTTTTATTAGAACCAAAAATATACAAAAGTTCAAAGCATGTCCGACAGATGGCGCTTCATCTGACCAGAATAGCAATAATTAGCATAACAAAGTAAGACAAAGCAAAGATGATGTTCTTTACAGGAAATGTTCAATATGTCCACCATCATTCCTCAACAATAGCTGTAGTCGAGGAATAATGTTGTGAACAGCACTGTAAAGCATGTCCGGAATTATGGTGAGGCATTGGCGTCGAATGTTGTCTTTCAGCATCCCTAGAGATGTCAGTCGATCACGATACACTTGCGACTTCAGGTAACCCAAAAGCCAATAACCGCACGGACTGAGGTCTGGGGACCTGGGAGGCCAAGCATGACGAAAGTGGCGGCTGAGCACACGATCATCACCAAACGACGCGCGCAAGAGATCTTTCACGCGTCTAGCAATATGGGGTGGAGCGGCATCCTACATAATCATCGTGCGTTCCAGCAGGTGTTTATCAGCCAGGCTGGGGATGATGCGATTCTGTAACATATCGGCATACCTCTCAACCGCCACGGTAGCAGTCTGCTGTCCAGAGCCATCCGTCAGACATTTTGTGAACTTCGTTTTTTTTTTTTTTTTTTGTTCTAATAAAACCCCAAGTCATTCTAAGTATGTGTGTCAATTTTTACCTCTCTATCTACATTATTCCGTGGTTTATTAAGTTTCCAAATTTATACTGACTTTTTGATCACCCAGTACATATTGCGACTGAAAAATTGCCGTTGTCCCCTGAGATAAGATGACCTCGTTTGCAGGCATTGGTGGAAGAAACGTCTTTGAGTCTCCAGGCAATATTTGTGATTTGTTCTTCAACATCTGTTGCAGCTACAGTGGTCCAACTCACCTCCACATTTTTAACTGAAATATGATACAAAGAACATTTGAGTGAGCTTTACAGCAATAGTTGTATCACATGCCACTGGATCATTTGAAAGTGCTCTTCGTCGACAAACAACAAAAAGAAACGAGAAGGATGCGTCAGCACGCGCGGTAACCACTTGGATCACTGCCTAGTGTCTGCTTGTATATAACAGACAAATGGGAATAACAGAACAGAATGGTCCATATCTCGGTAGGTGTTGGTTTGCGCACATACACTATCTAGTCAGATTAAAGTGACCAACTGGCAAAAGCCGGAACAACCACCTTTTGCAGCGCGACAGCTGTAGGAAGAGAGCGAACTAAGTCCTGGAAGGTGCCGACAGGGACGCAGAGCCATGCCGACCCCAGTGTTGTGCCCAAGGGTTGAGGATCAGTGCCGCGCACAATGAGATTGAGGTGATCCCATAGATTTTCGATTGGGTTTGAATCCGGGGAGTCTGGTGACCAGAGGAGTCAGGTAGACTATCCTGGTGCTCTTCGAACCACATACGTACATTGAGAGCTGTGTGACACGTTGCATTGTCCTGCTCGTAGATGCCACCGTGGCCGACGAGAAACAAACTGCTTGGGGTGATGGACACGATACCCAAGGATAGGCGCACTCTTGTGCTGATCCGCTGTACCTTCCAGAATAACGAGATCAAGCAGAGAACGCCGCGAAAATCATTCCCCGGACCACAAGGCTTCCTCCTCCGGCTTTTGTGTTTGCTTTCACACGTTCCACACCGTACACGCGAACGGCCACCAGTCCGATGGAGTGTAAAACTTGATTAATCTGCAATCTGTGTGATATGTCTGCAACCATTTCATCTGATGCAAATGTATCGGTAGTGCCCCTTTGCCAATTATTTAACGATCTAGTACAGTTATCTGTATCCATTAACCCTTTAACATGATACGAACTAGCCAGGTGTAGCAGGTTCGAATCCTGACTCGGACATGGATGTGTGTGATGTCCTTAGGTTAGTTAGGTTTAAGTAGTTCTAAGTTCTAGGGGACTGATGACCACAGATGTTAAGTCCCATAGTGCTCAGAGCCATTTGAACCATTTTTTGAACTAGCCAGAAATGTAGCGAAGCATAAAAGGCAATGAATCACTCTTTATTATACAGCCACATATTTTAATTTTCCCGGAAAACACTGGTGAATAATTATATGTGACACGTTTCGCGGAGTATATTGTGTGTTATAGGGACACCACTTATCAGTGTGTTACTAGTAATGTTATCAGCGTTATACAGTTTTTCCCATTGAGCAAATTGACGAATTTCGTTATTCGACACGATGCTGCGTTTACATGTTTTTCGTACAAGCAAATTGCATGAATTTCATTCTAAATGTATAAGGGTTTTAATTTAGTAGCAAACGTTCATGAATTTTACTTATTTTTTTAAATGTAAATTTCCAATATCTATACAAAAGGCAATGTTCCGACTGACTGACTGACTGAATCACTCACTCACTGTCACATCACCGCTCAACCAAAACCACAAAGCATAGAAAAATTTGCAGAGGATGTTGATCTTATAGTGTAGGCGTCGTTTAAGAAGGGATTTTTCGAAACAGGAGAAGATACGTATTCCAAAAACATGTCGCTATTGACGCAACTTTTCTGCTAGACCTACGAAAATCGGTATTTGGCTTCTCGATCAGAAATAAAGAAATATATGTTTCAGCATTTGTTTAAAGTTTAACCGATATGCTGATAAAGAAGTGGATGAAAGCTTTGTTTTAAAATAAATCATTATTGAATAACTACTAAAGTATTTTTAAAGTCAGATCTATCTAGCTTTCTAATAACAGGCAAATGGATTTCACCTCACTTACGAACAAATGCAAATTATATATTAGACGATTTCCATCTTAAGATAGTGCCAAACGGTACGAAATGCTTCGCGTAATTTAAGAAAAAAACGTATAAAGGCGTTTTTATACAAACTTCCTGTGTACAAAACAAACTGCAACATAGTTACACAGACAAGGAAACACAATCAGTCAGACATATAGAAAACAGGTTTTAATATATCCAAAGCTCCCTATGGAGGCCAAACTAGGAGAGACTTTGAAAAAATAAGAGGCGGTAGAACGCTGTGTTGTTTGTGACGACGGCGTTGCTCGTATGTCGCAGGGCTCGGTGAGCGCTGGCAGCGGCGGGGGCGGCGGCGGCGGCAAAACTGGCGGCGGCGGGGGGCGGCGCAGCGTTTCGGGGGCGGCTGGAGGCGGCGGAGGCGCTGGAGGCGGTGGCAGCGGGGGCGGCGGGGGCGGCGGCGACCACGACCTGCTGTCGACCGCGAGTTCGGCGCTCCGCCGCCTGCATTTCAAGTCAGCAGGCGGCAGCCGCACCCGCAGTAAACAGCAGCAGCAGCAGCAACAGCAACAGCAGGGGCAGGGCGTGCCCAAGGTGAGCTTACTCTGGTTCCCAGAGAGCCTTCTCCTTTCCCTAACTTCAGATATGAGGCCCCTAGTATCAAAACCGGCGAAGTCACAATACGTACGAGAAGAAGTTAAAGTTATAAAATTAAAGTGGCAGTATATCACTATTATGCGAAACAAGAACATGCTTCAAATTTGGGCATATCTTAGTGTTACAGAGCACTGAATTCTTGGTCATGCAATAGAATGGTCCATGTCTTGCAGGCAGCGAATTCATAACCGGCCATTTCAAGGAAAGGGCAATACTCTTCATGTCGCAGCACATTTGTCTGGAATCTAATGTTGTTAGGTAACACAACTATATTACCACTTCTGAAGGAAAAATAATTCCTTATACTGTATATTCTTCGAAGTCGTAAAATTTCATTTGTACCTTCTAAGCTAAATGAGAGCAAATTGAAGTCTTAAAATAACAACATCAGTCACAAGGAACTCCGTTAGTTCGAGGCAGCAAAAGGCCATTGATGTTTACGGCATTCGTCGCTCCACATATTGTCTTCCATGCAACCACATTATTGGCTGCTAGTGTTAACGTTTGGAGCACAGCATTGTATGGTTGGGCAACGTGAACTGTGGGAAAACCGGACCAGAAGAGAATCGAAGCATTTGAGATGAAGTGCTATAAATGAATGTTGAAAATTAGGTGAATTGATAAGGTAAGGAATGAGGAAGTTCTGCGCAGAATCGGAGAAGAAAGTAATATACGTAAAACACAGACAAGAAGAAGGGACAGGATAATAGGTCATCTGTTAAGTCATCAGGGAATAACATTCATGGTGCTAGAGGGAGCTGTAGAGAGTAAAAGCTGTGGATGAAGACAGCGATTGAAATACATCCAGCAGCTAATTAATGACGTTGGTTGCAAGTGCTACTCTGAGATGAAGATGATGACACAGGAAAGGAATTTGTGGTGTGTCCCTTCAAATCAGTCAGAAGACTGCTGACAAAAAAAAAAGGAAGTAGTGGGCGGGACTGGAGGCACTGCATGAGGTTATGAAGCCCAGTCCAACTGCCCAGTCGATGAGTAATTCATCGCAGTGCTACAGTGCTTGTGGTGTTGATATAAAGCAGAGCAATAGCAACGATAAACGAAACAAACGTTGCATTATATCTACAACAACGGTTGCCGAAGTCGACATTTCATCAGAAAGGAACCCAAGGAACTTCGCAAAGTGAGAAAGAAGTGGCAGATGAATTATAAGCGTTTCTGCAAGATAAGTCAGTGGAATGTGTGTTGTATACACTTTACTCTGTGGTCAATGTACATGAGGAGTACAATGATGACTATGCGTGCTTAATAAGTGAAACTAGTATTGAAACAGGTGTTGAGCCATGTGGTGCATCACCCTTGTCGGACAGAGAGCCACAAATCCTGTTTCCAGTGAAACGTAGTCAGTGACAAACGTTGTTGTCCAAGGACTGGGTACTAAACGTAACTATGCACATGGAAGATCTTCCACAGCGTAGTAGAAAAAACAGTTATGAACGGATTTCGATTAAGTTTCCGACAGTATGACCATGTAGTGCATAAGAAAAAAATTGGATATTCCAGGAATGACAAGGCGCACTTGTAACAAAAACTAATGTTTACGCGTTTAAAGTATGCTCCATATAATTTACAGAATGTGCCTGATAGTGAACTACTGCGTTATGCACATTAAATTACGCGAGACATAGATTACAGTGATCTCAAGGGAAGCAGTGGATTGTTGCATAACTGCAAACGTTGCTTCAGAATGGCAAGACGTGAGATAACGAAATTTCAAACAAAGCGTCATCTTGCCGATGTGCCGGCCGGAGTGGCCGTACGGTTCTAGGCGCTACAGTCTGGAACCGAGCGACCGCTACGGTCGCAAGTTCGAATCCTGCCTCGGGCATGGATGTGTGTGGTGTCCTTAGGTTAGTTAGGTTTAATTAGTTCTAAGTTCTAGGCGACTGATGACCTCAGAAGTTAAGTCGCATAGTGCTCAGAACCATTTGAACCAAGCCATTTTGCCGATGCACACAAACAGCGTAGTCGTCCCGAAAATTTGTAGATGAGTTAAACAAACTTATCGCATCGTTCAGAAAGGAATTTGTTTTCAACTGGCACTTGAAGAGGAAAGCATATGAAAGGAACCCTGGAACTCAAAGATACCAAGACAGTTGCATCAGGATCAACTAACATCAATGGCTTAACGCATTCGTGTACTGTTATGTCGACTGTTAATCTGGATGGTAAAATGGCTGGAATGTTATTTATTGTGCTGCGGGAAGTTTGGAGGTTCTCTGCCCCCTACGAATCTTTCTTGCGTGCGCGATCTTGCAGGGGCAGTACCTAATACTACAACTGTGGTATGAGCACTGCTTTTGGCTAACAGCTGGTCAAAATAACTTGTTTTTGCTGGATTCCTGGTCTACGTACAAAAAACGTACCCCTTATAGTAAACTATCTCTCCTGAAAAGTGTGTGACATTGCTATTTATACCACGTGGGATCACTGGTCAAATTTAGCCTCTTAATATCGGTATTTTCGGTGCATGTAAAACATATTATCGTACTATCTGCAGCCGCTCCCTAAAGAACAGCCAGTTTCACCATAAGCTCCATGGCAGACTGTTTTGCATTCTGTTGCGTGCCATCACATTCTATCAGTTCCCATCACTCCGTTACACCGAAGTGATTCGTTACGCATTCGTTAATAGTGGGTACACGCATGGCGCGCCATTTTTCAGTCGGTGTTCATGGTGAAAGTTAATGGTTTGTTTTCAACGATTCTTGAATGTCGATGGTGTCCATTTTGTAAAGTGTAATAAATACATCCCGTAGAAGATAGATCTCTACATCTCCCGGACACTCATTTTCTGTAGCCCTCCTTATGCACGTGCTAAGACATTAGCAACAGATATTTTTCTTGTCATAATTGTAACACAACGCTTTCAAATGAGCCTTAATAAAGATTGAACTTGCAAACCTGAGCTCAGTGGTTCCCTATAAGTACGTGTGAATTGCGTCTACCACAATAATTATTCTGTTAACATACTACATTGTTTGCAAATATTTTTCGTTTTATTATGTTCAAGACTTAAGTGAACTACAAATTTTTTATGAGAGGAATCCCATTTTGTATTCTCCTCAGTTTTGCGATGTTCTTTTTGATATCTTATTATTATTAGGTTGAAGTGCTTTTCCTGTTTCTGTGAAGAAAGATAGTTATAATGTCACTTCATTTTCACATAATTTATTTTTTTTACGAGATTCAACAATTTAAAAACGGTACATTATTATTTAAAAAAACAGTAAAATTTCATGAAATTGTAACAAAAACCGCCAAGTCAATACATAAATTTAAAAAAAGAGGTTCGTTATGAATCAGATTTCAAAAAAACAATTAAACATATTGAGGATGTAACCACGAAAGAAAAACTTTTATGAACACAATTCTTCTGTCTCTAGAGGTATTTCATTCATACTGAAAAATATGCCTTCGCTGACTTGGCCCATTTTTAATACTAGATGCCCAATACGTATATGTTACGGCGTACGATGTGTGGCGGGAGGGGGGAGGGCGGAGGGAGGGGGGCCATTGAATGAAACTTTGCTCAAATGTCTTCCTGTACGGGGTAGACCTGAAACGGACAGAGAAACGGAGACAACCCATAAACACACACACACACACACACACACATACACACACACACACACACACACACCTACAGATTGTGCCACATACGACTCTCAAAACCAAAGAGTAAAATAAGATTCAAACCTCCCGCCCAGAACCAATTCAGCTGTTCCTCATCTTGTTTTCTTAGCTCGTAAACTTGACACAGTGCAAGTTTACGAGTGCAGTTTCACAGTGATGATCGCTTCCCGAAGTGTGATACAAAAAAGAATTTTCAAATAACTTCCGGGAATTCAGCCAGGTAACACTTTCAGCGACCGCCGATATTTCGGCGGGAGAACACCCCGCCATTTTCAAGGCAAACTGAAACGTACAGGCGACGTACATTCAAATTTAAAACTTCGGTTCTCGGTCTGACGTAGGAAAGATAACGCAGACACTGAACGCTAGTGCCACCCAAAGATGACCAAAGTCAGAGCTATCGATAGTGAGATTACGAACTCGCAGGTGAGGTAGCATTGACTCTGTACCTCTGTTTTTTGACAAGGGAGAGAGCCGGATTCCAAACAGAATTTAAACAAAAACCTCCATCCCTGTTAACGAGATTGCTCGCTAATTTAATCTCAACTGCCTCCTTAATAACACTGTCCCAATAGCTGGACGTGCATGCCAATGTCTCGGTGTTATTATATAACATGAGGTGACCAGTAACCAAGTAATGTTCGGCAATAGCAGATCTATTTGCCTGCTGTAATCGTGTGTGCTGTTTACGCTCAGTACATCGGTCCCCACGGTCCTGATAGTTTGACCACTATATGCCATGCCGCAGCTACAAGGAATGCGATATACGCCCGCCTTAAGTAGACCAAGATCATCCTTAACAGAACTGAAAAGGCTCTAATTTTAGATGGAGGTCGGGAAACACATTTCACATCGTATTTCCGTAAAATGCGACCGATCTTGTTGGATGTGTTTCCTACGTAAGGCAAAAAGGCAGTAGTAGACTTAGGTTTCGACTCAGAATTATCATCAATCACCCGATGTACAGTTGGTCGATATCGCAACGCACGTTCAATCTGTCTATCACTATAAACATTTTGACGAAATGTAACTTCAAGATGGGACAGCTCAGCTGGCAAAGTCTCAGCGTCAGAAACGACATGTGCCCTGTGTACTAAGGTATGAAGTTCCCCTTCACGCTGAGCCAGATGGTGACAATTATTAGTCTCTAAGTACAAGTCGGGGTGAGTACATTTCCTGTAACTGCATGTCCCAATGATCTATCATCCTTCCTCCTAACCAACACGTCAAGGAAGGGAACCCAACCATCCTCCTCCACCTCCATCGTAAAACAAAATTCGGGTGGATCGAGGTCAGATGTTCTAGAAAGGCATTCAAATTCTCCCTACCATGAGGCCAAACAACAAAGGTATCGTCAATATATCTAAAGAAACAGGCAGGTTTCAAAGGCGCAGACTTCAATGCACGTTCCTCAAAGTCTTCCATAAACAAATTTGCGATCACAGGAGACAACGGAGTGCCCATCGCAACTTCCATCTGTCTGCTCGTAATACTGGTCATTGAATAAAAAGTAAGTGGATGTCAACACATACCGAAAGAGATTAGTTAATTCGGCATGTGTTGACATCCACTTACTTCTTATTCAAGCTCTCACAATCTTGGTGACCAATTAATTGTACTAGCAGGAAAAATCCAGCAATTAGGGTAAGTGATGTGAAAAGTTCTGTCACACGTCCGATAAAATCTAGAGGCGCTCCGTCGTGATGGAAGTTCATTGCAGTCCGCGTGGCCAAAGCAACGCCCTCAAGGTGTTTAGCACACGACTTTCCAGAAAATACTGTACCATCATTGGCTCTTCTATAATGACTGGACCTCTCAACACGTGACTAATCACGTACATTAAAATTGTTCTATCTCAGGAAACGTTCAGAGTAGGTCATATGTTCGTATGTTGTTTTTTTCTTCTTCAAATGAGAGTTCTTGTCCTATGCCTGAGTATTGACCATTCCTCCCAGGACACCCTGTATAATTATTGACTGAATCTAAAAAATTTGAATGCTCTCATAATCTACTCATTAAGAAGTTCGATGTTATGTTAAAGGCGACAATAAGTCACCTGTTAAAGTTAGAAACTGCTCTCAAATTACACAGACTGTACTGGTCTAGCATCTGAGACTGAATCCACTTAGCGACTTTCACCAAACTTTGCACATGATTTCAAACCTTTACGAAACTTTTTCTCACTGGCACTACCCAAAAATTATGAAAAGAAAATAGTTTATTGCTTTCCACATTTTCAGAATCCATGTAGCGAACTTCAACGTTAGATACGACGTATCACATTATTACTTCTTTACTACCAACTCTATTCGCAACACATTTTTTCAGGCACTGTCCACATGTACCACTGAATGCACCTGGAAAACTGAATCATTGTGCGACGCCATAGTTCGGGAATTATGACACTTTTTACGTTGGAGTTCGATCTTTAGAGAATCGGGGGTTTAGGAGAGGGGGAGTTACTGCTTAGCTACTAAACAGCAAGGTTACTTACATTCCATAATTTATGTTTTGCTGATCCCTGTGATGTAGAGAGTTTGATGGGAATTTTGTCTTGCAGAAAAACTTGACATTTAAAGTTTCGTAGTAATGTGTATTCTAAAATTTTCGACGCCTCTAATAAACGTTTGCTGGAACACTGATCTATTGTGTTTTACAGTACCTGATTATACAAAAGTGTTGGATTTTACTTGGTATGCAATAATTTCGAATTGACTGTAGTCTGAATATTTCACTGTTTACACAAAACATAATAGCGAATATTGCTTGAACTCTGCTGCAAAGTACGACCATATTAATTTCTATTTACAAAAGAGTATGAATTAATGAGAGACACAATGAAATTTGTGTTTGTCATGGAATTATGTAAAATGTGATTAGCACAAGGTGAATGAAGTAAACTTACTTAATTTTGTGAAAGTATTATTACATACGTACTCCAACGTACACTACATTTCGAACCGTGAAACTAGGCATATTAGCGAGCGACATACAGCATTGATAGTAATAGCAAGTAATATTCTGTATCTAATTACGCGTAGAGTTTTGGACTTCCAACTGACAGTGTTTTCGTTTACGGATTTATTAAGGCTTATGAAAACCACAGTCACTTCTCCACCCAGAAGTCTGCATAAGAATTGCGTGACAGCATAATAATATTTTTGTGCAACCCATAAGTGTTTCAGCGTGCTCATTGTTGGATAAAATGCAATGCGCATTGGTTATCTGTGATGACGTTTATAATGTACTCCAAAATGTTTGTAATGGTGAAAGTCCAGGAAGTTGTTGAGCCCTGAGGTTTAAAAGATTATTAAACCCGAGCATTACAAATACCAAATAAGTTTATCAGTTGGTACTAACTGTAGCTGCTCGCCGTACTGTAAATTGGGTAGGAAGCTAAGTTTTTGCCTTATTTAAGCAGGTGGTAGGTAAAAATAGAGTCTCCTTTTCTAAGTTTCCAAATTTCCTCAAGCGGGCACATATTGCCCAGCCAGACTGACCTGTGTATAATCTGACAAAATTACAAGTGACTTTATACAGTCCACTGTTTTCGAAGGCTGAAGTGTTGTGTTTACCACAGCGCAAAAAGTGTCCAACAGTGTTGTGAACTTAAAATGATGTTTCAGAGTTCCTTAAATCCATGATATAATGGGAATTAATGAAGATATGGCCATTTGCTCGAGGTTAGTACTGAATGATCAGACACAGTTCCCTTACTCGTCGCTTCTAACCGCTGATGCTCATCACAATCCCATCCAGACCATGTTGCAAATTTCCTCTCCTACTTACAAGCCTCATTTTTTTTTTCGTTTATACCAGTTACTATAGTTTCATTTTCCCTCTAAAAAATTTTTATTTTGTGTGATCACAGCTGTTTCAGTTACCTGCGTAATCTCTCTTGTATAACTTATCTGTCTGTACTTTAGGACATGTTCACGTCCTCCCTAGGAACATGTCACCAAAGTTTATTTTCTTTTAAGAACAGTTGTTCTGTTTTGTTGTAACAGTTCGTTAGTTACTGTGTAACATATTTTATCTTAGTTGAATAATCTTGTATCCCATTTTCACTGAAACATTTCCCCTCGTTTTATTCCTAAATCTAATGTTTAGAGTTTTCGTCTTTGGAAATGGAGTTACCCTGTAACTGCACTAGTTTAAAATCTTTGATCTTGCAAACATTTCACTCAACCTCATATTTAATTTTTTACCTAATATTGGTGCAACAGCCGAAAACCGGACTGAAAAGAAAGCAATAAATATTGTTGATTATTACAGCAGTGTCGATTGTGTTTTCATTCATAATGTATAAAATATTCTATCAAGGACCGACGGAAAAGTCAGTGTTCAATATTTAGTGGGCATCTGCACTGACATCTCGTGGTGACGATAGGAACTTTGACGTGCAGCGGTGCCCAGTCCTCGCGACTGCAGCGCCAGTTCGGCGCGGGCTACGGCCGCTTGCTGGCCATCCGACTGCAATGCCGGGTAGCACAGCGCGGTCCGACCGGCCACAGCTTGAGGTCGGCGCGAACTGTGTCACTCACCCTCCGCCCAGCTCCAGCGCAAGAACGTGCTACATTTTACATGTGACCTTTCCCCGAATTTTCCCTCACGCGGCTAAACATTGACTCTACGCCAAAAAATCTTTTCCCATCAGCAACAGCTTCGCAGTGCATTAAGGAAGTCGGTTGCAACTCATATGAGCCAGACTCTCGGAGCCAGCGTCTCACTAAGGTCGGTCAGCCTTTTGCCGGCCTCCTGTATCCACGTATAGATGAGTCCAAGGAGTTCTGTCAATCACCGCTACATACCAATAGCATCGTTTTCACAGTGACGCTGGGCAGTAATTAATTATATTTCGACCCGTTTACAAGACATATTTATGAATTATATACACAAACCTTCCTCGTGAATCAGTCGGTCAGTGGAAACCGTACCGAAATCCCTATAGTAGCCCAAATATATAGACAGAAATCGCGATCAAGGACTTTAATTTATATATGTATAGACAGATAGATAGAGGAACATAACATATAATCACTGTTTATTGGATTAACATTTCTCACTTGCATTCACCACTATTGTTACAGCACTATGTTCACTTTGGCTTGAGTGATTCTGAAATATTCCCCATTGAAATCTTTGCTTACATATTATCATCGTTAATTTTACATACCACATTTTATATTCTACACAACATCATTTCTAAAAATTCTGTCTGCATTACACTTACAAGAAGCACTATTTCCAAACACACACACACACACACACACACACACACACACACACACACTCGAATTCCAAACTCACTCTTTTGCTTGTAGAGGGATAGTCCATTTTAGTCTGAAGAAGACTGTCGTCACAAACGTTACTCAACGAGAAGACAAATAAATGTAACATAGAAAGGTAGTAATGAAGCATTAGTAAGTGATGTAAGTTGTGAAGGAAGGTAGTGCGAAGGAAGATTTTCGAATAAGCATGTTTTCGGTCTTACTGCCACGTCAGATTAGAGTAAAAACTGGAGCCATCTACCACAGACTCCATCGTGTTCATCAGAAACAACTGACAGAGAATATAAATTATAACCTAAAAGTAACATTTTTGCAGCAAATTTTATTTTGTAATGGTAGGGTGGTGCATTTTCTGTTGCATGGTATGGAGAGTTGTACTCTGAACAGATAGGAGAAGAGAGCTATTCAAAAAGTGCAAATGAACTCTCTAAAAAAAATTTTAAAAATCCAGAAATTATACTGTGGTAAGTTCTTACTCGGTATGTGTGATATATTGTAGTTGCATTGTGAGTAAGAATTATCTCCTTCAGTATTCGTTGTTACAGTATGTACTGTATGTACACATAGAGACTTCAGGAAATAAGTTACGTATGTCGTTCCGCGGTGAGATCATAGAGCAAGACGGGTGACACTCTGTCAGGAGAGAGTGCATGTGTCTGGGTTTCCTGCAGACACAACTGCATCACAGGGTGCTTGTGAAAAGGCGCGGCAGCTAGAAGACTATTCCAAAGTTGAAGTACGTGGCACAATACGGTTCTTATGGTCGAAATGTCTAAACTGCCCACATATTTACCGTGAAAGGCTCTGTTTATGCTGTATGGCCTCTCTGGACTTCCTTGAGCATTACTTGGTGGAAGGCAATGATTTCGTAAGCCGTTTCACTACGAGCGATGAAACATGGGGTTATCATTTCGCACCTGCGACAAACAGAGCGTCTACGGAATAGAAACACTCTGCAGAAGAACTAAAAAACTGTGCAATCAGCAGGAAACGTCACGGCCATCGTTCCCTTCGACCGTGGAAGAGTTGTGTAGACAGTGGTGGAGGACACAGCCATCATTCGTTCTGTGCAGCGCTGGAATCGCCGCGCAACTTCAGATAAACGCAAAAGGTGTAGAAAATAAAGCAAAGGCATTGTTCCAGACCGCTACGTAACACCCCACACGGGCCGCACAACAGAACCTTTGCTTCAACATTTTCGATAGGGGATTTAAAGGTAACCGCCACTCAGTCCAGATCTTGCTCCGTGTCCGATGCCCATCTTAGCAGAATAATGGGGGGAAAAGAATTTTCCAACGATGAGAAAGTTCACACAGCCGTTGTCGAATGGCTCCGTCAGCAAGGAGCGGGTTTCTATCGTCAGTGAAGTAAACAATTGATAGAACGATCCGTACGGAAACTTTATGACTAAGTTGAAATATTGTTCCATGTACTCGTATCTCTGTCACTTTGAAGTGTACTGCAGCATCCGCTAAAAGTAACATTGCCTGTCGTGATTCTGTGTAACATACTTTTTGAAATCCTCTCGCACATTCCGCACGTTCTTTGTTTGTTTGTTTGTTTGTGTGTGTGTGTGTGTGTGTGTGTGTGTGTGTGTGTGTGTGCGTGTGTGCGTGTGCGTTCATGTGCACTGTTTAATGCTGCGGTGACACAGCGGGTAGTCATTAGGTTAATGCAGTATAGACGCAGTGTATCGGATGGAAGATACAGGAGAAACCTTGGCGGTCAATGGCGTAAACTAAAGCCGCAGATGAACTCCTACGAAGTATATAAGGTTTCTCGGCGAGACTGAGGTGCACCATTTCGCCTCGCTTCGTGCTAATTTGATGGCGTTTGCTTCGCAGTGGGCGGCAGTATATTGGTATAGGGCGCGAACAAATACGTTCTAGCGGCATCCGGCGGACGCTGTTTGTTTCTTGTGGCCTCCTTGAGGCCGCTCGCCGATGTAGTTCTGAGAGCGGCCGCTCCTCCAGTTCGACGCCACTGTTCGCGGAACAAGCAGCCTGTTCGTACACAGCACAGTGGACAGTGTCAACGCGGCGCCTCACATTCTGGTTGGCTACAGTCTGCTCCTTAGTAAATACTACCACACATGAAAGTGTGTTTATAGTACGTTTTCCTGTCCGTTTTAGATTAGATTAGGTTATGTAGGTTGCAGAAGCATTACGATGCGCCAGAGCCATGTGCCGTCTTCCCTGTCGGTAGTGTTACGTTTGCTTCCGGAGCCTGGTCTACTTGCGACCGTATCTTCCGTGACCACAGCTGCCAGCAATCACGTGCAGTGGCTACGTTTGTGCCAAGTGTTTCTGCAGTATTGCAGAAGGAACATTCAGGCTTCTCGTAGCCCTGTTCTTGATTAACATCAAGTCGCAAAGTCTAATCTCCATGGTAACTAACGCTCACGTCTGTTGCAGCGTGTATTTAAATCAAACCTGATTTGCAACTTTTGCGACTGGCGAGAAATTTCAATAGACGTGATCTTTCTGGTGGAGAAACAATCCTGCCAACTTTCGTTTATCTCGCACAACTCCTTCTTGCTGTTGGGATTTTTTTGCGTCAGTGTATTATGCTGAAGATCGCAGTTACTACTTAAATTCGTTGATGTTAATAACTTCAACTGAATGGCTTGTTATGGTAGATGGGAATTTTTTGTGTTTTTTTTTTATTTTGAGTAAACTTAACAATTAAATCACCTACGCTAAAATTACGAGATAAGCTGTACTGCAGATAAGCTGCAAAATACGCTGTACCGCAGGAACAGCACTGCAATAAGAAAGTCGATATGTGGTGCTGTAAGATGCCATGTTATATTTCATTGAATATAAAGGCCACTTGTTTTAAGTTTTATGAATGTACAGAGAGCGCAAATGAATTTTCTTTGTAACTCTGGAAATATATATTTGTAAGGATTCGCCGACAAGTCTGTAGCTCGTATGGAGGTTAAAGAATAAAGGGGAGCTACGATTTACTGAAAAGGATCGAATAAAATTCATATTAAAGGAAAATTGGTGTTATATTAATGAAAGATGTCGGCTCGCGGGGCGTGGCCGAGTCCGAGTGCTAAAGTGCAGCTTCACACTTCCCCCGCCGCCATGCTGTAAGGAGGGGAAACAGCGAAAGTGCCGCATTTAAATAGCGTCACAGTCTTACTGTATACGACTTGTGTTTATATTGCACATTTCTCAACAACATAGACCACAAACAAAACAAATTTTCAGTACTAATTAATTATTCTTGGCGCGTTGAATATACAGGGTGTTACAAAAAGGTACGGCCAAACTTTCAGAAAACATTCCTCACACACAAATAAAGAAAAGATATTATGTGGACATGTGTCCGGAAACGCTTAATTTCCATGTTAGAGCTCATTTTAGTTTCGTTCCACCTACGCTCAATGGAGCACGTTATCATGATTTCATACGGGATACTCTACCTGTGCTGCTAGAACATGTGCCTTTACAAGTACGACACAACATGTGGTTCATGCATGATGGAGAGCTCCTGCACATTTCAGTCGAAGTGTTCGTACGCTTCTCAACAACAGATTCGGTGACCGATGGATTGGTAGAGGCGTGCCAGTTCCATGGCCTCCACGCTCTCCTGACCTCAACCCTCCTGACTTTCATTTATGGGGGCATTTGAAAGCTCTTGTCTACGCACCCCAGGTACCAAATGTAGAGACTCTTCGTGCTCGTATTGTGGACGGCTGTGATACAATACGCCATTCTCCAGGGCTGCATCAGCGCATCAGGGATTCCATGCGACGGAGGGTGGATGCATGTATCCTCGCTAACGGAGGACATTTTGAACATTTCCTGTAACAAAGTGTTTGAAGTCGCGCTGGTACGTTCTGTTGCTGTGTGTTTCCATTCCATGATTAATGTGATTTGAAGAGAAGTAATAAAATGAGCTCTAACATGGAAAGTAAGCGTTTCCGGACACATGTCCATATAACATATTTTCTTTCTTTGTGTGTGAGGAATGTTTCCTGAAAGTTTGGCCGTACCTTTTTGTAACACCCTGTATAATTTTTATTTGTAACGAGCTGTCGGCATACGGACAGATGCAGACAATTTCACAGACTTTCGCGCACGTTGTCAGGTAATCGTGGATTATTTAATCTGATAATCGATAAATGTCTTTCACATAAGTATTTCGGTCGAAATATTGTAGCACTTATGGAAAATATGAGAAAAGCAATGTAGACATCCTGGACAGTTTTAACGTAAAAATATCTATAACTAAAACCTGAATTATCTTGTAGGTTAACAAGCTACATGTATACATGAACAGGGGTGCTTTCAGGTGAAATGGCAACCGGTCTCGAAAACAGCTCGAAAAGAGATGTAAGATTGACTGTGCCTTCAAAACCTTCATAAAACTATCATCTCGATACCACCAATTCCTTCAAGTGCTCCGTGCCTGCAAATTTCACACAAAGTGCTTCTCGATGAACAGAAAACGAATCCCGTCTGTCTGTCGTTGTAATGTTTTGCTCTTTCATTGTCCTTATCCTTAGTACTGTATCATCGTTTCGTGCAAACAACTTCACTCATCGCCTATGAAAACAGAATTGTCATCCCTCTCTACTGTCACTCCTACTCTTTTTAAAGGATTGTGACGATAGATCGCTAGACTGCCTCGTACTGTGTTAACAGCCACTGGACCTGTGAACGTCCTTCATACCATGAATAAATAGCGAAGCGTAAACAGCGCTGACACCACGATTCTGCCGAAATGCCAACTCAGAGAGTTGTTCCGAAAGCAAAACCCCGCACCGCAGCGCTAACCGCGAAGTCGCGCTGTTCGGGAACTTCCGAGAAAGACCGAGCAAAGCCGAGTTGCAGGCCGTGCTCGCACACGCTGCGCGCGTGAAGTTTGCCGCGCCGTGGTCGGCCCTGCTCTAACATTTAACGTCTCTCCATATAAATATTTACTCATCTTCAAAGATTTTGCTGTCTCCTTGACAGTGGCAGTACTGAAAATAGGGACCTACAATAGGTGTTTAAGCGGAGAAGTGTTGAAACAATTAGGGACGGAAGTGAAGGTTACAGACAAGTAACAGATAGGCAGAAGCTCAATTAATTTCTGTATGTTGGCTCCATAAAACAAAATAAATCTGACGTAATCTTTACAGTGTGGGAAAACAACCATTGTGCAATACCGTATCATCAGTAGTGATAGCCTGTTCTCAATGGGAAAAAGAATTCGTGAAAATAACAATAGTAGTGACAGTGGAAGATACAGAGTTCGAACTGGATACGAAGTGCGTACAGCTACTCAGAGGAAAAGACCGCAGCCGTTTGTGGGCCGTCAGAGTAATCGAGAATCGTTGCAACGGCAGTTTGTGTGGCCAGCTTACCAAAAACTGTCTCAGAGTGATGTACGCAGTCCGCTCGCAGGCCACACTGTGGGCCCACGTCGTCACGTCACTCGCGGTAGTCGAGTAGATCTCGCGACGCGACCGAATTGCCTTCATGATTTAAACTCTGCACTTCCCACTCCAAGGTAATGGAAGTCGGAATATACTGTAAGCAAAGATGGCGGCAGTCTTTGCGCCAAAGACGAGAGAGTACGATCGAAAGCGTGTGAAAAGCTAGTTTTATTTAGAGATAGGAAAAACTGGAGTCAACTCATGGACGAAAGTGTGGACGTTCGCTGAAGAGAATCGTGGAAAAAAATAAGAGGACGACTGCTGCAGAAATCACTGCAGAACTCATTGTCACATTTACGAACACTATAGCACCAGGACCATAGTAACAGGAAGGGGGCTCCGTAAGCAGGGAACTTAAATTTTTAGTTTAATTTGATACTGTACCTGATGAAATTTAACTGAAGACCGGAAAGAAGTCGAATGGCCCTCATTGTACAAACACTAGCATCAGTCAATACGAGAACCCCTGAAACCTTGTCGATGTGCCGAATAAAACTCTGGGCAATACCTTTACACCGAAACTTTCCTGGTTTCTTAAATCCGTGTGCCGCAACAAGACTCTTAACTCCGAACCTTGACTTTAGTGCACAACTTGGCAGTTCACCACGACATAGGACGCACTCTGGCATTTATGATTCCCTCATTGTGTTTCTCCTATTATCCAAACTGACTGCGAGGTAGCGCAGTGGATTCGCATTCGGGAGGACGACGATTCAGACCCGCATCCGGCCAACCAGATTTAGGTTTTCCATGCCGGGATGGTTCCTTCGAAAGGACAAGGCCGCTTTCTTTCTCCATCCTTCCCTAATCCGAGCTTGTGCTCCATCTCTAATGACCGCGTTGTCGACGGGTCGTTAAAAAGTAATATCCCCGTCTTCCTCCTCCAAACGTCACAGAATTTCCCGTGCATACCTTGCTGGACAAGCACTCGCGGAACGAAAGACATCGTGGAGAGAAATCGCTTAGCCACAGCGTGGAGGTTATTCCCAGAACGTATATTTTACTCTATGGCTCTGCTTTCGACACAATTTGTATGTCACCCGTTAATTGGGCTCAGCCTCTAATCATCTCATTATCGATCCTTATTTCCTTTCTCCACTTCAGCGCGGAACCCTACTGCTTTGTTTTCTCCGAGGCATAAACAAACGATATCGTCTCTTAACTTCACAGTAGAGGTTTTCTGCAAAGCTGCAAAGGCCTCAGTCGAAGCGCTTGTAGTTTTTAAGACAACCGATTTATGTCCGTCAATGGTTCTCCAATATTTATCAGACTCAACTAATATACGTACGATTAACTATTCGTATATCTCACAACATGAAAGCTATATAATACCTGACTCACGTGCAGTGATGTGGCTTGCGTAAGTACATTTAGAAAGTGCACTTGTCTTTGCCGTAATAGCATTGGAAATAAATTCTACAGAGAAAATAAGTCATCCCCTTAAATGGGGCGCTGTAGTCACACTGTCTGGCAAAAAAAGTGAAGCACCGACAAGATATGGTGGATGGTAAACTTAACTTCGTATGTGTAAGCATCATCGGTCAGTACGTAAATCATCAGAGTTGCAATTCTCTGTGACAGGTAGAACGGCCACCAGATTGCTTTAGAGTTGTTACCAGGCCTTGTAGGATATATAAGGCGTCGTGATCAGAGTCAGATGCTGAGTGATAGTTGTGCTGGATACGGAGGCGCCGCGTACTTGCATGAGGCAGTGTTATCAGCAGTGAGAGAGCTGACGGAGTGTGATATGGGCGTCATTGGCCGGCTGGTCGAATTGCACAATATTCATGCTTGTGCGGCATTCGGATGTGACAATGGCTCGACGTTTGACTGCTTGGGAACGTGAGGTCTGACATATTCGTCATCAGGGTTCGGCCACGTTGAATCACCACAAGGAAGGATAGCCGTATTGTGCGCCAAGCGCATTCTAACCCCTTCACGTCTGCGCATGCCATACTAGAATAAGTAATGGACTCCGTACAACATTCTACGTTTTGTCTCACCATTACCAGGAGACTAGCAGCAGTCTGACTAGGAATTACCACCTCATCCGTAGGCTATCGTCAACACGAAAAACAAACGGCTGCTTTTGGATTGGTGCCGTGACCGGGAAGCAGCACAGGCGTCGCATTTTGTTCAGAGATGAATCGTGTTTCTGCACTATCCTGTATGAGCATCGTGAGCGTGGATGGTGGAACCTGGCGAGAAGACCCATTCTTGCAATTACTTGGAAAGGCACAGCGGTGGACTGCTGGTGTCGTGATGTGGGGAGTCGTCAGGTGTGACTTCAGTTCGTGGCTGGTAGTGATTGAGGAAACTATGGTGCAACGATGGCACGTCACAGACATCCTGCGTCCTTTTGTGTTACTTTTCATGCAATAGTATCTTGGTGTCATTTTCCGGCCGGCCGGAGTGGCCATGCGGTTCTAGACGCTACAGTCTGGAACCGCGAGACCGCTACGGTCGCAGGTTCGAATCCTGCCTCCGGCATGGATGTGTGTGATGTCCTTAGGTTAGTTAGGTTTAAGTAGTTCTAAGTTCTAGGGAACCGATAACCTCAGAAGTTGAGTCCCATAGTGCTCAGAGCCATTTTTTTGTCATTTTCCAACAGGATAATGCGCGTGCTGACACGACACGTGTCCCTCTGAACTGTTAAGCGGGGACGTTGATGAAAAACACTATTTCAAAAATGCACCAAATCCACAGTCTTGGAGATATGGCAATGAAATTTTGTACCACTCTTCACATGAAAGTAACACATGTACATATAAAATCCTTTCATTATATATATTTAGCTTTTTTTTAATGAAATTTGAAGTTTTATTTTCAAGAAATAAATGTATGTTCCTTTTTCTCAGAAAGTATTCAAGAGATTTCTACAAAAATTTCTCTGTTTCATTTCGTTACATGTTGTAAGCTTCTCTCATGAGGTTTTTGGAATAGGTCAAGCAGGAGAAATTGAATAATATCTTAATTATAATTCTACAAGTACAATTTTAAATTCATGCAAAATTCCAAGCACTTTGCCCCGTATCCCAGAATCAGAATTTCAAAATTTCCTCTTGAGAAAACGTTTATCAGGTTTACAGAAATATGTGCACAAAATTTCATAATTCAAGCATTCATACAATCTGAGGGAAAGGTACATAAACTTTAAAAAACAAGCTTTTAAGGAAACGCAATTTAAAGTTCAGCCTATCTTTTTTCCTTACGTCACTTCTTCAGAAGGCACCACATTTGTACTCTGGGTCGTCTTTCCCTTCAAGGCTTCTCTTCTGGTTTCTTGTTGTCTGTCTTCTTTCCTTTACCAGGTCTTCAACTGACTTAGGATTTCTTGAGCAAAATTCCGATATTGAAGCCCATTCTTTCTAATACCTTATTCCTCCCGACGTTCCCATCATTAAATACAATGGCTGCATCATACGTTGCAATTCTAACAACTGTAGCAGATGCAAGTGTGGTTTTAGGAAATCGTTTCCATATGAGTGGGTTTTGCCATGAACACACTTTTTGAGAAGTGTAGGATCGGCCAGAAACCTGTAAGTGGGCTTTACAAGGTCCAGGATACAATTTGGAAGCCTCTCCTTGTGAATGTGGGGGTTGTTATCCCTCTGAGGTTGGCGTGGCAAGGAGGCCGCATCACACGTTTAATTAAGTTTCAGGCACTTCGGATGCGATTTCAACATTGAAACTTTGGGAACTTATTGTCCATAAGTTGTACTAACAGATAAAAAATAAATTGAAAATTGGCATTTTTGGTCAATTTCATCAACGTCCCCCCTTAAGGTACTCACGTTGCCAGAAAGACTCCTAGATGTACTTCCAATGCAACATGTGTGGGGCCTGCTTGGACGTCAACTCAAGAATCAGGATTCTTTCATGTGGCTGTTCTGCTTCTTTACTGCAGTGTATTCATCAGTTTCACTAATGTAACTGACCAACTCACTTCATCATTGTCATCATTATAGTCAACCACACGGTCTGTTCTGTTGAAATACGCGTTCCGAGACCATCCACTCCCCTTATCCTGAGGCATGCAACATGTCTAACGCCAGTAGGTTTGTAGAACAAAGACAGTTCCCCAGATCTTTCCTCTTCCATTCGTAAGAGCTTACTTTTTTTTCTTTTATCATTTTATTAAAAACCAGTTGAGTGTCCGGTGTTGCCCAGGTATGTATTTATTCCAATCTGCCATTATTCTCTATACATTTCCTCCTGCCCTCCCCCTTTGTCCATTTCTTCCACCTCTTTTCTCTCCCCACCTCCTCCACCCACACTTCTGGTCCGTCTCCTCCTGTCCCTCTCTCTGTCGATCTCCTTCTTCCCACCCCCACCCTCTGCCCATCTCGTCCTCCTCCCCACTCACTCTCTATTTCCTTCTCTTTCCCTTCTCTGTCCATCTCCTTTTCTCCATTCTCCCGTGTCTCCTATCTCTGTCTACTTCCTCCTTCCCCCTCTCTGCCTGTTCATCTCCTTGCCCCCTCTATGTTATCACCCCCATCCCAATAGGAGGCTTGTGCTTCTACTGAGACAGTACTTCTATCCAGATCATAATTCATACGTGTACCAAATTTGGTTTAAGTCCTTCCTGGAGTTAGATATCAGCTTCTTACTCATACCTTTACCCACATACACTCCTGTAAAACATATATCACGTATTTCAGATGTACTTGTAGACCTATACGCATTTCACCTGCACCTCTAGCGAGATTCGCCCTGCAGTTTCGTCTTCAGTGTCGTACAATGATATAATTTTGAATGTACATTCAGCGGCAAATGTTCATAGTGTCTCCGAAATGCGTTTGAATACTGCTTACAAAATGTATCACAAATACATTTAGTAGCAAAGAGGTGATAAATTATAACGTCATGCGGCAGTTTTACTCCATGAACAGTGGGTATGTAGTACGCAATTAATTTTGTTCCTTTTATTGTTTTGTGGGGGTGCGAGCAAGAAATAGTCTCGTGAAGGCTTCAAATAATGTGTGAAGTTTGTTGCAAGCGACAAAGTGCTCTCATTCTCAAAACCTGGATGAATAAAATCTGGCTATTTACTCGTCGTGAGCAACACTAGTTTTTCATCCCGCCACCACCCTTTTTTTTGTTCATACCCCCACAGCACTTCTTTCCAGGCAGTAAGTGAGATGTGTACCAAGTTTGGTTCACATCAGTCCAGTAGTTTAGGAGGAGAAGTGGAACATGCATAGATGCACACATGCGAACATACATGCATTTTTATAATGTATTTGGATTGTATACAAACCTCGTGAACTAGTATACCTATCAGTGAAAACCGTATCAAAATCCCTACTGTTGTTGCTGAGATTATCCTTCACAAATAGTCAGAAAAATGTGACGGCTGACTTGAATGTAGAATATGTATAAACATCTTTCGTCTGATGTTATCATCTACATCTGCATCTACATCTACGTGGATACTCTGAAAATCACATTTAAGTGCCTGGCAGGGGGTTCATCGAACCACCTTCACAATTCTGTATTATTCCAATCTCGTACAGCGCGTGAAAGAACCAACACCTATATCTTTCCGTACGAACTCTGATTTCCCTTATTTTATCGTGGTCGTCGGTTCTCCTTATGTAGGTCGGTGTCAACAAAATATTTTCGCATTCGGAGCAGAAAGATGGTGATTAGAATTTCGTGAGAAGATTCCGTCGCAACGAAAGATGCCTTTCTTTTAATGATGTCCAGCCCATATCTTGTATCATTTCTGTGACACTCCCTTCCATATTTCGCGATAATACAAAACGTGCTGCCCTTCTTTGAACTTTTTCGATGCACTCCGTCAGTCCTATCTGGTAAGGATCCCATACCGTGCAGCAGTATTCTAAAAGAAGACGGACAAGCGTAGTGTAGGCAGTCTCCTTAGGAGATCTGTTACATTTTCCAAGTGTCCTGCCAACGAAACGCAGTCTTTGGTTAGCCTTCCCCACAACATTTTCTGTGTGTCTCTTCCAATTTAAGTTGTTCGTAATTCTAATACCTAGGTATTTAGTTGAATTTACCGCTTTTAGATTAGACTGATTTATCGTGTAACCAAAGTTTAACGAGTTCGTTTTAGCACTCATGTGGATGAGCTCACACTTTTCGTTATTCAGGGTCAACTGCCACTTTTCGCACCACTAAGATATATTTACTAAATCGTTTTACAGTTTGTTTTGATCTTCTGATGACTTTATTAGTCGATAAGCGACAGCGTTATCTGCAAACAACCTAAGACGGCTGCTCAGATTGTCTCTTAAATCGTTTATATAGATAAGGAACAGCAAAGGGCCTGTAACACTACCTTGGGGAACGCCGGAAATCACTTCCGTTTTATTCGATAACTTTCCGCCAATTACTACGAACTATGACCTCTCTGACAGCAAATCACAAATCCAGTCACAGAACTGAGACGATATTCCATAAGCACGCAATTTCACTGCAAGCCGCTTGCGTGGTACAGTGTCAAAAGCCTTTCGGAAGTCCAGAAATACGGAATCAATCTGAAATCCCTTGTCAATAGCACTTCATCTGAAAGAGAGGTAGTTGTGTTTCACAAGAACGATGTTTTCTAAACCCGTGTTGACTGTGTGTCAATAGACAGTTTTCTTCTAGGTAATTCATAATGTTTGAACACAATATATGTTCCAAAATACTGCTGCATATCGACGTTAACGATATGAGCCTGTAATTTAGTGGATTACTCCTACTACCTTTCTTACACTACAGTGTCTTAATGTATTACTAGCAATATGAAAGCAAGCGCCCTAAATTCCGAGTGCGATGCCGTCCTTGTAATCCTTGTTTAGAATAGCCTTTGCTTCTCTCTGTTTGAACGCTATCAGTAACTTTGTAAATCACTTTCCATGTACGTGGCGCCAATTACTGAGAACTGAATCTGACTATCAGAAAGTGAAACTGAATGCAAAGAGAGGTCATCAACAGTACATAGAATAGCTTCCTCATTAAACGATCACAACACACCGGCTAAATGTCACGTACTGAATCTGTACCCTGTTCAGAAATGTATCAACTGAATTATTCGAAGAATTTGCAGATGAATACAATTTCCTAAATCTATCTCAAAATTTATTTAGGCCCAATGATTGATTCTTTCCTGGAATGCTTAATTCGCCTCTATCTGTCTGCATAACGGCGTAATACGAATTGCCGAACTGCAGGTTCCTGGAATAAATCACTGCGAGGCTAATATATACTTTCAGCTTTTTGCCTAATGAGAATCTGATATATTTCCAAAAATGGGGCTAGCTTTCCTTGCAATAGTGCAAGACGTGATAGAAGATGTGTGTTAAGATTTGAATTCAATCAGTGGTAATAAACTTAGTGAAGTAGTGGCAAATAAATCAAAAGGTTCCTTTAAATTGAAAAAACATTACGAGCATTTAATAATCTAAAAGTGAATCACATTAACTTGAAAACTATATTCTTCATTTGACATTATTATGAACAATGAAAACTAATTCAACGAAACACTAGTTAAGTTATGTAATTTACACTTTTTCTGAAACATATTTTAACTGAAAAGGAGGAAGGTGAAGAATAATCAGAAATATGAACATATGACTGATAGTTTGCCTTGGTCACGCCAGAGAGCAGCCCAAATGAAATTCGTTCTCTAAGCAGCACGTCCGCCGTCAAAGCTCCTCACTCACCGACGAGTCAACGTACATACTCTGCAGCCGACACCTACTCCTAATACAACCACTGGTAACCGCAACCTAACATAATATTAATATGTTCAGGCATCCAAAGACGCTCTTAACGGCAAACATTTCAAACAAAACTGCCATTTCTCCGATGCATAAACCTTTCACGCTTAACGTCAAATATTGAACACATTAACTCATCAGTAAAGTAACCAGACGATTGAAGCCGTTGTATACGTGACAGTTCGATTCATTAAAGATTCGAGTGTGAGCAGTTTACTGGTTCTTTCAGATCCCATTCATCTCTTTGGAAATTAGCTGCCTGTTTGCTATCATAGGATCCTTAATGGTTATGCAAGTTAGGAAGCAGAATCACAACGTTGTGCAAATCACGCCCAAGTGGGTTTATATTGAATCTGCACAAGATGTGTAACGCAAATCTTATAACAGGCGTGATATAAATCCTACGTGGGGTAGCTAGCATCTCACATAATTTATTCATTGATCAGAGCGCCCCCCCAGAAATGATGACGGGAAAGGACTCTGGTGAATGTTTAACAGATAAATGCTGTCCTAAAAATTAACAGTCACAAAATTAATCATGAATTTGCACAAGAAAGAATTACGCATGTTAACGTAAACCAAACATGTAAATATTCCTCGCTTGAGAGAGAGAGAGAGAGAGAGAGAGAGAGAGAGATGCAATGTGGTTCTACGGATGCAACCACTAGGAAACCTCAGTTCGTATTCTGGGTGGTGGAAAAAACCAACAGAAACCCTGCAGGCTAGAACTGCTTGTATTACCGATTGTACAGCGCAAAACGGCATGCTGATGTCGGCTGCTACTCGTTGTGGACTCCACTGCATATGGAGATGGGCTCCGTACTGGAGACCGATCAAAGCGCGAGCGCAAAAACAAACAAACAAAAAAAAAAAGACAAGTGGAACATCGAATGAAACTAATCTTCAGCAATGGCGGCAAAGTACGCGACCGACTCCTGCGATGTACAGGAGCCAACTTCACTCAGTTTTGTTCCGCCCCGCGCCCAGAAAGCGACAACTCCGCTTGTGCCAGAACTGGGCCAGTCGTCGCCGATAAACAAAGCTTTCGACAGTTATGGCCTTACATGAAATCCATCTACTGTAATTCCAATCCGTCAGTCCAGAAACCTGTACCACTCCTTCCCGCCAGATGCCGACAGCGGGAGCAAACGGAAAACGCTCTGGCGACGGGCTCCAACGGAATATAATACATGCGTGGCGCCGTTCTGTCAGCTATACTGTAGAGCTTAGCGACCATTTCTCCAAAATGTCCCAAACAACAGCAAAGCCGGAGCGCCGAGCTAGCGCGAGACTTTCACAATAAAACTGCTCCCAGCCATTGTAAAAATAGTGAGCGTCCATCCCTCTGGCCCTGAGACCCGATATCAAAAGCCACGGGGAGGTCGACTCTCAGTTGGGAATTTTCCGTGATCGCATATTCCCCTCCCCTCCCCGCCTCCCCTCACCCTCACTCCCCTCCCCCCCCCCCCCCCCCCCCCCCCCCACGTCCTGACCGTTGGCTGCCGTTGTAAGCGGTTGGCCCGGCCAAGGCGTTCTGCAGCTGCAGCTCATCAACATTATGCCACGCATGCATCATATACAAATTTTAGAAATCAAATATAGACTGGTTTTATGTTGTTGTTGTCTTCAGTCCTGAGACTGGTTTGATGCAGCTCTCCATGCTACTCCATCCTGTGCAAGCTTCTTCATCTCCCAGTACCTATTGCAACCTACATCCTTCTGAATCTGCTTAGTGTACTCATCTCTTGGTCTCCCTCTACGATTTTTATCCTCCACGCTGTCCTCAAATGCTAAATTTGTGTTCCCTTGATGCCTCAGAACATGTCCTATCAACCGGTCTCTTCTTCTTGTCAAGTTGTGCCACAAACTCCTCTTCTCCCCAATTCTATTCTATACCTCCTCATTAGTTATGTGATCTACCCATCTAATTTTCAGCATTCTTCTGTAGCACCACATTTCGAAAGTTTCTATTCTCTTCTTGTCCAAACTATTTATCATCCATGTTTCACTTCCACACAAGGCTACACTCCATACAAATACTTTCAAAAACGACTTCCTCACACTTAAATCTATACCCGATGTTAACAAATTTCTCTTCTTCAGAAACGCTTTCCTTGCCATTGCCAGTCTACATTTTATATCCTCTCTACTTCGATCATCATCAGTTATTTTGCTCCCCAAATAGCAAAACTCCTTTACTACTTTAAGCGTCTCATTTCCTAATCTAATTCCCTCAGCATCACTCCATTTAATTCGACTACATTCCATTATCCTCGTTTTGCTTTTGTTGATGTTCATCTTATATCCTCCTTTCAAGACACTGTCCATTCCGTTCAACAGCTCTTCCAAGTCCTTTGCTGTCTCTGACAGAATTACAATGTCATCGGCGAACCTCAACGTTTTTATTTCTTCTCCATGGACTTTAATACCTACTACGAATTTTTCTTTTGTTTCCTTTACTGCCTGCTCAATATACAGATTGAATAACATCGGGGAGAGGCTACAACCCTGTCTCACTCCCTTCCCAACCGCTGCTTCCCTTTCATGTCCCTCGACTCTTATAATTGCCATCTGGTTTCTGTACAAATTGTAAATAGCCTTTCGCTCCCTGTATTTTACCCCTGCCACCTTTAGAATTTGAAAGAGAGCATTCCAGTCAACATTGTGAAAAGCTTTCTCTAAGTCTGCAAATGTCAGAAATGTAGGTTTGCCTTTCCTTAATCTATTTTCTAAGATAAGTCGTAGGGTCAGTATTGCCTCACGTGTTCCAACATTTCTGCGGAATCCAAACTGATCTTCGCCGAGGTCGGCTTCTATCAGTTTTTCCATTCGTCTGTAAAGAATTCGCGTTAGTATTTTGTAGCTGTGACGTGTTAAACTGATAGTTCGCTAATTTTCACATCTGTCAACACCTGCTTTCTTTGGGATTGGAATTATTATATTCTTCTTGAAGTCTGAGGGTATTTCGCCTGTCTCATACATCTTGCTCACCAGATGGTAGAGTTTTGTCAGGACTGGCTCTCCCAAGGCCGTCAGTAGTTCTAATGAAATGTTGTCTACTCCTGGGGGCTTGTTTCGACTCAGGTCTTTCAGTGCTCTGTCAAACTTTTCACGCAGTATCGTATCTCCCATTTCGTCTTCGTCTACATCCTCTTCCATTTCCATAATATTGTCCTCAAGTACATCGCCCTTGTATAGACCCTCTATATACTCCTTCCACCTTTCTGCTTTCCCTTCTTTGCTTAGAACTGGGTTTCCATCTGAGCTCTTAATATTCATACAAGTGGCTCTCTTTTCTTCAAAGGTCCCTTTAATTTTCCTGTAGGCAGTATCTATCTTACCCCAAGTGAGATAAGTCTCTACATACTTACATTTGTCCTCTAGCCATCCCTGCTTAGCCATTTTACACTTCCTGTCGATCTCATTTTTGAGACGTTTGTATTCATTTTTGCCTGTTTCATTTACTGCATTTTTATATTTTCTCCTTTCATCAATTAAATTCAATATTTCTTCTGTTACCCAAGGATTTCTACTAGCCCTCGTCTTTTTACCTACTTGATCCTCCGCTGCCTTCACTACTTCATCCCTCAGAGCTACCCATTCTTCTTCTACTGTATTTCTTTCCCCCATTCCTGTCAGTTGTTCCAAGTGTACGAAGAGGCCAAAAGGCCTGCCATGTTGCGTCTTACGCGAGGGAAAAATGATTGTTAAATATACTTCCAGATGCCTCACTGCGTCTCTATTCTTATTCTCGTGATACTCCTATACGAGGATACGATGGCGGCAGCGTAGTAGCCACACATTCCAATATAGGTTCTCTACATTTACCCAATAGAGTTTCAAAAGAACTAAGTTCTCTTTCTCCCAACGATTCCCACGTAAATTGCTTCAAAGGCTATGCGAAGATAGATTCTGCAGACCCACCAGATCAGAGCTTGGATCGGTGGACATCTGCCTTTGACAATGACCTCGCTGTTCTGCTCCTTCCCCCGAATCAACTAACCTGTCAGTGGTAAATTAGAGGTCCAGGGTACGATTGGGGATACGTCCTAGGTTTTTTCCTGCCACTTATAGCTGCTTTCAGTTCTACCAGTGTTTGTCAATATGAAAAATGCGGAATTGCACCGTGGACTGGAGCCGATGTTAAACTATTGTTCCCCGAGGAGCTGCCTGGGTAGGTCATTTCAGAGGTCAGATAAAGGCAATAGCATACTACCTCCAATAGGAGCGTGCCTCGCTTAGAACATAGATACATAATACAGACTACACTTACCTCTATCTCTGCCCCGTCAAGGTTTGCAACCAAAGTCTACGTCACACGACAGAAGGCGAAATATGAGTGACTGTCATGAGGCACCAGATCTGTCAGTTACAGCTTTATTCATTTACGGCATAAGTCAAGGACTAATTTTATCAGTTGAACAACTAGTTGTATAGTACAGTTACCTAACTTTTCTGAAATTCCCAACGTTAATGCGATGATTATCGTTTCTAAATTAGACGAGCTGAAATGGTAAAAAAGGACAGAACTGCGTTTCTTCAGCATTTTCCTGTTTTTCCCACTGGAGTAAAATAAATATCAATTTGTCAAGAATCATTTACTTCTGTGACGATTCTTCTACAATACTTGTTGTATGGTGTCTGTTAATAGCGAAGTGAAGTCGTCTAGTAATCGTATCGATATTATGCATCTTACTACGTCTTAGAAAGTTCAACCAGACACCGGTATACATCTATTGCGCAACGGCACAATCGGTCATTGCTTTGTAGATATCATGGTGTGGCTAGAGCAATAAACAGCCTCCCTATGCCACTAACGGCCAGTTCCCATCGATGCGGATGAGACAGCATGCGCTACCAATTTCTTCTAAAACGCAGCGCGAAAAAACAGGATTTTTCCGGACTCATACCTCGGATTCTTTTGGTGATAAGAGGATGGGCTACTGTGTCTTGGATAGCTCTTGAGCTAGGGACCATTTGCACAACCAACTGAAGTATCGTCATACTGTAACACGTTTGGAATATTACAGACTTGCTTCAACTTAGGCAACTGGATCAAATCGGTTGGTTGTTTATACACTAGATGTGGTCTACAGGGCGTCTTAAAGGGCTTGTGGAGGAACTATTTAGTTCACGGATGGTTCCTGAGAAAACCCCAAAAAACCGTTTTTCGACATTAAAGGCGATATCTAAATAACTAACAGCAGCAAATTTCTCAGATTCTGACGGTGTATTCTGTAGACATTTATCTAGAAGTTCCATGTTCCCATAATCGAGAAACACCCCAGAAAGGTGGTTTGTGGATACAAAAACCGAGCGGTGGATTCCAAGACGCCTGTGCATAGCAAATGGCCGAAATTTTCATGAAATATTCCCACTGCCTGTCTCCTTCTCTCTAAGCATAAAAAGTGCGAATATGTTCGCTTATCAAAAGTTCTGGAAAAATTTTGAAGGTGCTGAGTATGGTAGAAGCTAGTACCCGACTTTTCAGTCAGAGTCTTTTAAACAGGAGCATATTCGCCTTTTTTGTCATCCAGTAGGATCATTTCTCCGCCGGTCCTTAAATCTGGGATAAAGAAACCAAATCGTAGATACGTTTACTCACACGTGGACTGACAATGCCACACCTCCTGAGAAGAAGACTATAAGAGCTCGGCAGGCGCAATTTCGTCGTTCTACATCGTGACTTACCACACATTTACAAAATTGACCCTATTATACGACAGTGAATCCTCGTAGACATCTAATTTAGTCATAAATGAGTTAAAAATCCGGACTAGTATTAATTACAAAATATTTATTTCTTATTACTTCAGAGAGACATAGGATGGGAATATTAGAGACGGTAATAAAAATGGAAATTTCATGTAACTTCTGATTTATTAGACTAACTGTTACAAAAAACCCTCACATAGATTAATAAAACACGAAACATCTGCTACACTTAATACAGTCACATTCTACTCGATTCCTGACTCAGCAATATTTAAAAAACCAACATAGGAATATTACCAATCTTTTTAGTGAATGGAACATTTATTGTCTGACTCCCGTCGCGGTTTGAACATGGGACGCCAAAGTCCGTAACATTCAAGGGTATGAATGTACCAAAGAATAGACTCAACACTACAACATGCAGCAATGCAAGCGGTAACCATATACTGCTGTTATTTGGAATCGGCAAATCTAACACACCGGGGGCCTTCAAAAACAGAAACACGTTAACACTTCCTGTTTATTACAGAACTGAAAAAAGTCCTTTGGTGAACGGTAATTCGTTTAAAGAATGGTTTTCTGTTGCTGTTTGCTCCGGCTGTTAAAAAATGTTTGACGTCGATAAACCTACCACCATCCCACGCAGTTGTATTGCTAGACAAAGCCCCAAATCCACCCAGAGTGTCTCCGGCAAGAAGACATGAAAGCTATGTTTCTGCCCTCCCCCCCCCCCCCCCCCTACCCCTCTCATGTCTTCAGTAATCCAAACACTGAAGCTGGGTGTTACTGAATGGTTAAAACGACGTTACCGAAGGAACTACGTCGGCGCTTTGATGGAGAAAACGGAAGTGGGCTGTGATATTTTTTGAAGCAATGAAAAGACTCAATATAAAAGATACAATTTACCCAGTTGCTTAAGCTTGGGAACAATGTGAGGAAACCACTCAAAAAAAATTCGCGGAAGAACGTTTGTTAGTCTAAACCACGAGCAAGAACTTACAGGAACTAATGAGTCACACACTGCAGTTACATTCACCGACTCTTTAGAATGATAGCCAGCCTGCTGACTTAGAAGAATTGCTAACAGAAGATGACGCTGTTTCAATTAGCAATAAAGGACTTTGAAACTGTTCGCAGTTTTAAAAGACTTCAGTATTAGTAATTACTATTTGTTCTGCTGAAAGATGTACGGAAATGTGTGAGGTTTCATCTCTGACAGTAACAGTATACTGATTGAGAACAGAAAAACATAAATTGATTATTCCTCCCACAAATCATAAAGAAATTAATTCTCAGGTATCTGATTGCGAGTTTTAAAATTTTCTCTAACATCTCCTAATAACTGTTCTGCAATGCTCCTGTAAGCAACAGGCAACTTACCTGGTCTTGCCGCTGCAACTGCGTGATCAGAAACATGCTAAAAATATTTCAAAAGCAGTACTACGATCCATTCAGTGTGCGGTGCATGGACATAACAACTGCAACAACTACTGCCGTATTTTTATGTACATATAGAAACTGAATGATCAGGAGGGGTTTGGTCACGTAGCCTTATACGGTGCAAAAACATGAAATAAACCAATAAAGACTATAATCTACTATATTTGCAATGTATATTATTTACACACTGACAAACTTTACACAGGCTTTTAGTTATTCCACAATATCCGTACCCAATAAACACTTTTCTGGCCACAACAAAGGTACGAATATTACTCTCAATGTGTGCAAACACAAATCTGACAAAATCCCTCCAGTGCGCATGCAAGCAACAACAAGTGCAGCAAAAAGGCAAATTAGCAAAAACATCGTCAGTTGATACCAAAGTCTCCCCGGCGCCACTAGCACGATCTCGGCAGGGTGACCTCTCATGTCGCGCATCTGCTGTCCACCGCTGCCTCCGACTCTTGTAAACTGTTCGCCCTCTACTACTCGCGATAATAATATCGCAGACTCAGAGTTTGTGTATGCACACGACAGCAGAATCATTCGTCAATTTTACAAAGAAGTGTTAACGTCCAACTTCCAACTTAAAGATGATCAGATCTTCGATCATGTTTTGCAACAGCGTAGTGTCGAGCGAGAGGAGACGGATGAAGAAAAGGATGCAGCAAAGGATGCATTCGCGAATGCCCTCAAGTATTTGGAACAACAGCCATTATCTTCAGCCACAGACGCATTGTGGGCAAAGAAGTGTAGTGATGCAGCCATAAAGTCAATTTTTAAGAAATTTAAGCAGAAAAACGTTTTAAACATCTTTATATAGATTTTCAGTGTCAAAAATTTTCTGTTTTCCTTTCTCCTTTTTATAAATGTAGGTCTTTTATTTAATTTTGATTTATTACATCATACTGAGCTCTGTAGATGTTTCTTTTTTCATTCTCCTCTGATTATCCGAGATTTTTAGCGTTCCTACCACCTCCTCATTCCAAAAGTGACGGTTGATCGAGGTTCTACTGTAGATTGATTTCGGTCTAATAGTCACCATTCTTCATTCTGCTAAATGGTTCTCCTTTTTCTTCTTCTTCTTCCTCTTCTTCTTTTTATAGTAACATGCACTACATTACATTGGGAGACCACTTACAACTGCCCCCGTCTGACCCTAACAGACCGGCTCATACCAAACAACAGCCTCTCTTTCTCCCTTTCAAATTCTACCTAATCACGTGGTGCGGCCATGACCTAGCCGTTCACTGTTCGAGCTACCGATTCCAAGGACCACAAGTAAAACGTAAGTATTTCCCATGTAGCAGAGATAAATATCTAAATCGATCAATATGCGGTTGTAAAGTAAAGGGAGAGTCTTCTCCCGTAATGGATACGAAAAATACGTTACCCAAATGATGGGTGGCTGAATCAGCAGAAACCTTTCATTGCGACAAGATTCGTACCGCTTTTACAAGAAACAGCATCCACTTCTATAAATAATATACAGTATTTAGAAGAAGTAAGCGTTTGTTTTATTGCTTTTGCTTAATCCAGTACACATGCCGAAAAAGTATCAAGACAAAAACCTAATATAGGGTGATAATAATTAAAGTTAAACTTTCAAACCGCTGTAGAAATAACCCCGCTGGTCAGAATGACGTCAAATTGCAACGGAATATTATCGGGGAAGGGGGGAAAACGCATGGCAGAAGAAAAATAAACAGTTACAAAATGTAGCAATAGATGGCACTGAAAACATCATAATTTAATAGTGGTCGACTAGAAATAACAAATGAATCATACAACAATACCCAAGCTGTACCTCTGACGTTAAACAAACTGTACTACTCAGTGTGCATGGGTGCACAGGTGTGATACTGTTACTGACGTGAGCCCATCCACCACGGCAACGTCATATCACATCGGATGGAAAAATCGGTTAATTGTCCTGAGGCCAAAAACCGCATAAAAAGCATAAATCAAAGTCAAATCAGATAATTAATTTCCTTGTGACTGGCGCGAAACATGTTCAATATGCTGTCCACCGTTTTCTGCAACAAGTTGAAATCTAGGAACCACATGTACGACAACTGATCGAAGCGTTTCGGGGTCACGTTCAGAATATGTTGCGCAATGCATGCCTTGAATGCAGCCACGTTTGCAGTCGGAATACTGAAGACATCCTTCACGTATCCCCACAGCCAGAAGTCACACGGATTAAGACCAGGTGATCGGGAAATGACTGTAGGGAAATGACGGCTGATAGTTCTAGAATTTCCGAAATGGCGCTTCAGCGGCCACTTAACTGGCTTTGCAATGTGAGGAGGTGCGCCATCTTGCATAAAAAAATGATCCCATCCACAGATCCACGCTATTGGAGAGCTGGAATGACGTGGTTGCGAGAAAAACACTCATAGCGCTTACCACTGACGGTACACTAACAGGAGCGGAAGCACCTGTCTCTCAGAAAAAATATGGCCCTGTGATAAATGATGCCGTAAATCCGTGTGGTTGATTTGCGTGTGGATTTTCTGTTGCCTATATTCGACAATTCTGTGTATTGACATATCCTGTCGGATGGAAGTGAGTTTCGTCTGTCCACAAAATCTTCCACGACCAATCATTGTCCACTTCCTTGCAAGCAAGAAATTCTAAAATGAAGGTTCCTCTTGCTGGCAGGTCAACAGGAAGCAACTCGTGCACATGGGTAATTTTGAATGGATAGCAAAGAAGGATGCTTCGTAGGATTTTACGCACCGTGCTCACGGGCATGCCCAATGTTCGGACAGTTCTCCGTGCACTACACGTTTGTACGCCACTCGTCTCCCCCTGCATTGCTGTGGCCACTGCTTCCACTGACGTCGAATCAATTCGTTTCCTCCCTCTACCAGGTTGCACACCAAAAGAACCCGTCTTTTCCAATTTCCGAATCATTTTCTCCAGACCCACGCCTTTTTTCAAACCCTTCAGTGTCCGGAACTTCTGCAGAGCGACATGTGCACAGTCATTATTCTTGTAGTACAGGTTTATAAGCAGAGCGCGATCCTGCATTGAGACAGTCATGGCGAACGTCGCAGACGCGGAAGACGGAAAGCCGTGTACCCGGCGAGTTTATACCAACTTCAATGGGTCTTGCGCATGATAGATTTTTTCGTCTACGTAATCTGACACATACAGCGCCGTCTAGTGATCAATTTTCACACTACTTTTTTTTTCTTCTGCCATACGTTTTCCCCCTTCTCCGATAATATTCCGTTGCAATTTGACGTCATTCTGACCAGTGGTGTTATTTCTACAGCGTTTTGAAAGTTTATGATTATATTCACCTTGTACGTTAGAAAACTTTCGTTAAAGAAAAAACTCTTGTAATGAATTGGATTTTAAGAGTCTATCGGCCGAAAATCTTCGTCATTCGTCAAGTTTTAGCTTCAGCATACGAGTACCTCATTACTTTCAAAAAATCTTTTGTAATGAATTGGATTTTAAGAGTCTATCGGCCGAAAATCTTCGTCATTCGTCAAGTTTTAGCTTCAGCATACGAGTACTTCATTACTTTCAAAAAATCTATGCGGTAAGTTGTTTTATTCTTAAAATAACTATACCAGTGGAAAGGAATATTACTTTCTTTCTCACAGCTTTCTTTGCAAGCAAAAGCTGCAGAGGGTTAAACCATAATAATAAAGAAAGAGTCAGTTAAAGGAAAGATAAATTTAACAGTATTCTAAAAGTCTTCAGCCAATGGATGCCGCCAATAGTTACCTGATAGAGATGTTGGTTTCAGTGTAAAGACGTCTCGCGTGATGTAAATCATATCTCAACCTGGTAAGAACAGTGACACAACTGAAAAATGCAGTACTTGAGAAAAGTCGACTTAAAGAATCAAATCTATAAAAACTATACTGAAGTAGGAGAAGCTTTCTTTAAAATTCAAGTAAGTGTTGTTGGCAGTAAATTCCATTACATTTTTCGTGCACGATGGGGCACTTCACACACATTTTTCAGACGTAAACTAAATGTTACCGTTTTTCGACGTGCCATTTTTCTTGCTGGGATGCAGTATATGGTCTACAACGCGTTGAAGAGATACACTTTGTGATCAAAAGTATCCTGACACCCCCAGAAACATACGTTTTTCATATTAGGTGCATCGTGCTGCCACCTACTGCCAGGTACTCCGTATCGCGACCTCAGTAGTCATTAGATATCGTAAGAGAGCAAAATGGGGCGCTCCACGGAACTCACGGACTTCGAACGTGGTCAGGTAATTGGGTGTGACTTGTTTTCAAAAAGACTTCGGGCTTGCAGCCGGTTGTCGTAAACTTCATTGCACGATATTTCGGCTGGATAACTGCCAGCTATCTACAGGTCAGCCGAACGAGGACTGACGAAGACGCTCTCCACTCCAGCTTACGTAGTGCGCTGATAGTACTGACGCGCATGCGTTGCAGTCGCGGAGACAGAGGGGCCACACAGCCCAGCGACAGCGCCCTCGCTGGTGGAACTGCAAGACTCAGCTGCCGTCGGTATTGTCGCTGGCCGCAGCTATCGAAGTCTTCTGGCGTCTCCGTCTGGAGAAAATTTCGAAGATGACGGGATTCCATGCGTTATTCAATTGGTAACCACTTTCACGGTTCATTAGATTTCCCGCAATGCGTATTTCAACGGATTCTTTGATAATGGAATCTCAAAAAGTTGTTGTTGTGGCCAAAATCGAAGTTTTGTTGTACGCCATTGAATGTCCGTTAGAAATATAATGTTCCGCAACTGCAGACTTACTGGGTTGCAGTAGGCAAGTACAACATTAATGTTCTGTACAACGCTCTTCCACTGTACGCGTTGTGTGTCCTATATAGGCCATACCACGTTGACACGGTATTTTGCAAATTCCCGCCTTCTGCAGCAACAGATCCCAGCAAATCCGAAATCTTAGAAGGCGGACGAAAAACCACTTTCACACGAAAATTATTATGAAACCTCGCTATCTTGAAGGAGTTATTTCCAACGAAGGGAAGAAAAGCTAGGGACTTGGCTGGCGCGTTCTCCTCTTTATCCATTTCCCGGTTCCTGGCTCTAGTTGAGAAGGCCCTGTTAATTTGCCGGGTCGAGTACCCATTGTCTCTGAACGCCGTCCTCAAATGTGAAGTTCCTTAGGCAAATTCTCTGCATCCGACACCGTATGTGCCTTGTGCACAGGGTTTTTAAGTACACTCATGGTCTGGGATGGGTGATGGCAACTTGAAGAATGCAAATACAAATCAGTGTGAGTGGGCTTACGAATGGAAGGCAGCCACCTTTCTCTAGTTCCATAGTAAATCGAATATTCTCACGAATGGAGATAAGATGATGAAAAAACTTCATTAGCTTTTCTTCTCCGTGGGACCACACTATGAAAGTATCATCGACATATCTCCAAAAAACAGTTGGTTTACAAACCGCTGATTCAAGTGCTCTCTCCTCAAAATCCTCGATAAAAAGGTTAGCCACCAGAGGAGACAGAGGGCTGCCCATGGCGACACCGTCAGACTGTTCAAAATATATCCGGATATATTTGATCACATAGTGTATGTGATGTCCAAACGAATCTTTGGATTAGTGAGGGTTTTACCTTTTAGTACATTGGTTAAATCCACGAGAAATTTGTAAAGAGAATTTGTAAATAGTAAATGTAGCTGTGTCTCGCGTTCAGCCATGTCATTTCACACGAAGCTGTAGAAGAACGTTGTAGTGACGGTGGAGTATCAACAGTGAAATGTGTGCTAAGTATGCGGAGAAGTGGAACGCGGTGATAGTGGAGGAAGGAGCACAGCATGGCTGCTGCTGACACTGTTTGCCGGGAGATGCACAAAGGCAGCGGCAGGCGTCGCTTGTAAACACACTCTGCCCGGAGAGCCCTCGCAACAGCGGCACACATCAAAGGCCGCCTTTTACTGCACCGCCGTACACCTCTCACAATCGCTCACGTGCTTCTGCCACGATAATTCTTCAGATATTGTTTCGTTCTGTGCGGGTCTTGTAAGTGCGATCGAGCGAGGAAAGATAACTGACCTACTGATAAAACGGACTGTCGGATATAGTTATGACCATAACGAACCTCTGCAAAAACTGGCAAGGTATCTAAGGCTACGAAGCACCAGTCAAGCATAGCTCTCTCTCTCTGTGGCTAACAAGTTGTACCCTGAAACTTACCGCGGCCTGAGTCCGTATGATTGATGTGAAACCCGAACCTCGCATTTGGTGGGGCATACTTCCACCCACTGAGGCATCTAGGCCGCCCCGCAACTTCACTTCTTCCCTACGCAGTGGCTGAGCCATATCTCCACAATATCTGTTCTTCAAGGAGTGTTGTGGTCTGTCTGCAGACTAAGAGGAAGCAGGCGAGGCCCCGCTCGTCTCTAATCACCTATGTCACAAGGAGCACCTATTGATTGATCTACAAAGTTGCACTGAACACTCTCTATCGCGCCTAAACCTTTTGTGAAAAAATTAAATAAAATTTTGCATATTACTGTAAATACTGATTTTTGCTTTTGTAATGGATAATGAGTCAGGCCAGGTTTATAGTTTTATAATTACTTTATGTGCGGCGTACCAGAGGCGTTCAACAAGCAACACAACACTTTTTCCTTGGCCATTGTCAGTTGACAAAATGCGGAGTTCCTTCTGGGACGTCGTGGAATATTCCTTCTTCGGCCTGTTCCCATAAGTGGCGGCGCTGTAGGTAGCTTTCAAAAGGTCTGTAACGAAGATGCAGTCCAAGCAGAGAGCTGTCACTTAGTTTCTCTTGGCGGGACACCAGGGCATCGCAGCAATTCGACAAAACGGCAATCCGTGGAGTAGCGACAGTTTACCTCTCCTCCGAAGAAAACTTTCAAAGCCGCACCCTTAGCTGGTAAACTCATGACGACGTGTTATTCTGTCTGATGTCCTCCGCCATGATGCAACGATCAACCTTTGAAGGGTATTGCGCTACCCTCCGGAAATTGAAGAAACGACTTCAGTGTATTCGTCGTCACAAAAACGAGCTTCTCCTTCTCCATGACAAGGCAAGGCCTCTCACAAGTCTGCACACCCGAGAGGAACTCAATAACTTCACTGGACTGTTCTTCTCCATCCACCATACAGCCTGGACCTCGCACTTTTCTACTTCCATCTGTCTGACCCAATGACGATTGCAATCCGTGGGAAGCATTATTGGAAGATGGGGAGGTTAGTGATGCAGCAAGATGTTGGCTCCCACATCGACCAATAAAGTGATACCGTGCGGGTCCACGGGCCCTCCCAGTAATGTGGCGAAAGGCCGTCGCCTCGAACGGAGATTATGTTGTAGCCACAAGTGTGGGAAATAATATTGTATATTGGAATTCTGAATAAAACCAACTTGCACTCAGAAAAATTTGATGCATCAGCTGCTGGACTCCAGAAGGAAGAAAAAAAAATGGCTCTGAGCACTATGGGACTTAACATCTATGGTCATCAGTCCCCTAGAACTTAGAACTACTTAAACCTAACTAACCTAAGGACATCACACAACACCCAGCCATCACGAGGCAGAGAAAATCCCTGACCCCGCCGGGTATCGAACCCGGGAACCCGGGCGCGGGAAGCGAGAACGCTACCGCACGACCACGAGCTGCGGGCCCAGAAGGAAGATATGGTTCCCTAAATTTATTCCTCCGCGAGTACAGCGACACGTATATATCCCATTAAAAATAATTGTTTTACTAGGCATTAGGATCTATAAAAAGAAGAAAATAAGTCTACTATTACTTCAAACAAATTTACACTGGAGTGACATAAGTCATGGAACAGTACCTAATATCGTGTCGGACCTTCTTGTGTCCGGCATATTGCGGCAATTCGACGTGGCGTGGAATCACCAAGTCGTTCGAAGTCTCTTGCAGAAATATTGAGCTACGCTGCCTCTACAGCCGTCCATAATTGCGATAATTGCGAAAGTGTTGCCGGTGTAGGATTTTGTGCACGAATTGACCTACCTTTTATGTATGTGGGATTCATGTCGGGCGATCTGGATGGCCAAATAATTCGCTCGAACTGTCCAGAATGTTCTTCAAACTAAATGCGAACAACTGTCGTACGGTGACATGACGCATTGTCATCCATAAAAATTCCATCGTTGTTTGGAGAGATGTATTCCATAATCGGCTGCAAATGGTCTCCTAGTAGCCGAACAGTCAATGATCGGTTCCGTTGGAACAGAGGACCCAGTCGACTCCATCTAAAGGCAGCCCACACTATTATGGAGCCACCACAAGCTTGCACAGTGCCTTGTTGACAATTTGGGTTCACTGTTTCGTGAAGTCTGCTCCATAATCGAAACCTACCATCAGATCATGTCAGCTAAAATCGAGACTCATCTGACCAGGCCACGGTTTTCCAGACGTCTTGGGTCCAACCGATATTGTCACAAGTCCAGGAGAGGCACTGCAGGCGATATCGTGCTGTTAGCAAAGCAACTAGCGTCGGTCGTCTGCCGGCATAGCCCATTAACGCCACATTTCGCCACACTGTCCCAACTTACACATCCGTCGTACGTCCCACATTGTTTTCTGCGATTGTTTCATGTGATATTGCTTGTCTGTTAACACTGGCAGCTCCATGCAAACGCCGCTGCTCTCGGTCGTTAAGTGAAGGCCGACGCCCACTGAACTGTCGGTGGTGGGAGGTAATACCTGATATTCGGTATTCTGGCCACACTGTTGACACCGTCGAGCTCGGAATGTTGAATTGGCTAACGATTTCCGAAATGGAATGTCCCACGCATCTAGCTCTAACCACCAGCCCACGTTCAGAGTCTGTTAATTCCCGTTGTGCGACCATAATCACGTCGGACACATTATCACATGAATCAACTGAGTACAAATGACAGCTCCGACAATGCATTGCCTTTTTATACCTTGTGTATGCGAGTGTGCTCCCTGCCGCCGTTGGATAAGCAGCTGCAGCAGCAAGTCGTATACCCCTAGCTTACTTATTTGTTACATAGTTTAATTCTTAGCTTCTTTGCGTGTTTTTGGGTACTTGCATTGTTTAATTCATAAATTTCGGGCGTATTATAGTATTTGAGAGTTGTAGCATCGCGCTTTAGTGTTTACTTCGTAGATTCTTACTTAAATTGCGTGTGAGTTTCGTATAGGAGCTGTAATTTCGAGTTTTAGTTACTGTAATCGTAAATTCAGGCAGATTGTAGCGCAGTCGTTAGGCATTTGTACAGGTTAGTTAATACATTCTTTGCGTGTTTCCCTTGCGTTATCTAGGCACTGACTCGTGTTTCAGTAGCTGTTGTTCAACATCGATTAGAATGTACAGGGACTGTGATTGCTGTGTTCGGATGAGGGCTGAGGTGGCATCCCTTCGCTCACAGCTGCAAGCGGCGCTGACTTCGGTCGCGCAGCTTGAGGCTGTTGCCAGTGGGCACCACTGTGGGGAGCCGGACTTGGGTATCACGAGGATATCAACCTCGTCACGTCTGTCCCCAGATCGGTCTGCCGCTGTGGTTGCCCCGGTTGCTACCCGCAGTGGGGCTGAGCCCTCGCCTGTGGTTGATTGGGAGGTCGTTCCAAGTCGTGGCAGGCAGCGAAAGACGTCCCCGGAGGCTGATCAGGAAGCCTCCCCGGTGCGTCTGACAAACAGGTTTCAGGCACTGTCTCTGGCTGAGCCAGATGCAGCTGCCTGCCCTGTTTCAGAGGATGATTCTCAGTCTTCAAGGTCCGGGCAATCACAGAGGGTGGGCTTATTGGTAGTTGGGAGCTCCAATGTTAGGCGCGTAATGGGGCCCCTTAGGGATATGGCGGCTAAGGAGGGGAAGAAATCCAGTGTGCACTCCGTGTGCATTACGGGTGGAGTCATTCCTGATGTGGAAAGGGTCCTTCCGGATGCCATGAAGAGCACAGGGTGCAGCCAGCTGCAGGTGGTGGCACATGTCGGCACTAATGACGTGTGTCGCTTTGGATCTGAGGAAATTCTCTCTGGATTCCAGCGGCTATCTGATTTGGTGAAGGCTGCCGGTCTTGCTTACGAGATGAAGGCAGACCTCACCATCTGCAGCATCGTTGACAGAACCGACTGCGGACCTTTGGTGCAGAGCCGGGTGGAGGGTCTGAATCAGAGGCTCAGACGGTTTTGCGACCGTGTTGGCTGCAGATTCCTTGACTTGCGCCATAGGGTGGTGGGGTTTCGGGTTCCGCTGAATAGGTCAGGAGTTCACTACACTCAGCTGGCGGCTACACGGATAGCGGAGGCTGTGTGGCGTGGACTGGGCGGTTTTTAGGTTAGAAGGCCTCGGGAAAGTACGGGGTGGGCTGCAATCTCAAAGGGTGCATGGAAAATACAGGACGTGCTTGAATCAAGGAACAGTCGGAATTGCAGTTGTAAATTGTTGTAGTTGTGCTGGGAAAGTCCCTGAGCTTCAAGCGCTAATAGAAAGCACAGAAGCTGAAATCGTTATAGGTACAGAAAGCTGGCTAAAGCCTGAAATAAGTTCTGCAGAAATTTTTACGAAGTCTCAGACGGTGATCAGGAAAGATAGATTAGGCAGAATTGGTGGTGGAGTGTTTGTGTCTGTCAGTAGTGGTTTATCTTTTAAGTGAAGTCGAAGTAGATACTCCGTGCGAATTGGTATGGGTGGAGGTTATACTTAACAGCCGAACTAAGTAAATAATTGGCTCCTTCTACCGACCCCCAGACTCCGATGATATAGTTGCGGAACAGTTCAGAGAAAATTTGAGTCTCGTAACAAATAAATACCCCACTCATACGGTTATAGTTGGTGGGGACTTCAACCTTCCGTCGATATGCTGGCAAAAATACTTGTTCAAAACCGGTGGTAGGCAGAAAACATCTTCCGAGATTGTCCTAAATGCTTTCTCCGAAAATTATTTCGAGCAGTTAGTCCACGAACCCATGCGAATTGTAAATGGTTGCGAAAACACACTTGACCTCTTAACCACAAACAATCCAGAGCTGATAGAGAGCATCATGACTGATACAGGGATTAGTGATCACAGGGTCGTTGTAGCTAGGCTCAATACCGTTTCTTCCAAATCCAGAAGAAACAAACGCAAAATAATTTTATTTAAAAAAGCGGATAAAGTGTCACTAGAAGCATCCCTAAGAGACAATCTCCATTCCTTCCAAACTGACTATGCAAATGTAGACGAGATGTGGCTCAAATTCAAAGATATAGTAGCAACAGCAATTGAGAGATTCATACCTCATAAATTGGTAAGAGATGGAACTGATCCCCCATGGTACACAAAACAGGTCCGATCGCTGTTGCAGAGGCAACGGAAAAAGCATGCGAAGTTCAGAAGAACGCGAAATCCCGAAGATTGGCTAAAATTTACAGACGCGCGAAATTTGGCACGGACTTCAATGCGAGATGGCTTTAATAGGTTCCACAACGAAACATTGTCTCGAAATTTGGTAGAAAATCCGAAGAAATTCTGGTCGTATGTAAAGTACACAAGCGGCAAGACGCAGTCAATACCTTCGCTGCGCAGTGCCGATGGTACTGTTACCGACGACTGTGCCGCTAAAGCGGAGTTATTGAACGCAGTTTTCCGAAATTCCTTCACCAGGGAAGATGAATGGAATATTCCAGAATTTGAAACACGAACAGCTGCTAGCATGAGTTTTTTAGAAGTAGATACCTTAGGGATTGCGAAGCAACTCAAATCGCTTGATACGGGCAAATCTTCACGTCCAGATTGTATACAGATTAGGTTCCTTTCAGATTACGCTGATTCAATAGCTCCCTACTTAGCACTCATATACAACCGCTCGCTCACCGATAGATCTGTACCTACAGATTGGAAATTTGTGCAGGTCGCACCAGTGTTTAAGAAGGGTAGTAGGAGTAATCCATCGAACTACAGACCTATATCATTGACGTCGGTTTGCAGTAGGGTTCAAATGGCTCTGAGCACTATGGGACTCAACTGCTGAGGTCATTAGTCCCCTAGAACTTAGAACTAGTTAAACCTAACTAACCTAAGGACATCACAAACATCCATGCCCGAGGCAGGATTCGAACCTGCGACCGTAGCGGTCTTGCGGTTCCAGACTGCAGCGCCTTTAACCGCACGGCCACTTCGGCCGGCCTTGCAGTAGGGGTTTGGAGCATATACTGTATTCAAACATTATGAATCACCTCGAAGGGAACGATCTATTGATACGTAATCAGCATGGTTTCAGAAAACATCGTTCTTGTGCAACGCAGCTAGCTCTTTATTTGCACGAAGTAATGGCCGTTATCGACAGGGGATCTCAAGTTTAATCCGTATTTCTAGATTTCCGGAAAGCTTTTGACACCGTTCCTCACAAGCGACTTCTAATCAAGCTGCGGGCCTATGGGGTATCGTCTCAGTTGTGCGACTGGATTCGTGATTTCCTGTCAGGAAGGTCGCAGTTCGTGGTAATAGACGGCAAATCATCGAGTAAAACTGAAGTGATATCAGGTGTTCCCCAGGGAAGCATCCTGGGACCTCTGCTGTTCCTGATCTATATAAAAGACCTGGGTGACAATCTGAGCAGTTCTCTTAGGTTGTTCGCAGATGATGCTGTAATTTACCGTCTAGTAAGGTCATCCGAAGACCAGTATCAGTTGCAAAGCGATTTAGAAAAGATTGCTGTATGGTGTGGCAGGTGGCTAAATAACGACAAGTGTGAGGTGATCCACATGAGTTCCAAAAGAAATCCGTTGGAATTCGATTACTCGATAAATAGTACAATTCTCAAGGCTGTCAATTCAACTAAGTACCTGGGTGTTAAAATTACGAACAACTTCAGTTGGAAAGACCACATACATAATATTGTGGGGAAGGCGAGCCAAAGGTTGCGTTTCATAGGCAGGACACTTAGAAGATGCAACAAGTCCACTAAAGAGACAGCTTACACTACACTCGTTCGTCCTCTGTTAGAATATTGCTGCGCGGTGTGGGATCCTTACCACGTGGGATTGACGGAGGACATCGAAAGGGTGCAAAAAAGGGCAGCTCGTTTTGTATTACCACGTAGTAGGGGAGAGAGTGTGGCAGATATGATACGCAAATTGGGATGGAAGTCATCAAAGCAAAGACGGTTTTCGTCGCGGCGAGATCTACTTACGAAATTTCAGCCACCAACTTTCTATTCCGAATGCAAAAATATTTTGTTGAGTCCAACCTACATAGGTAGGAATGATCGTCAAAATAAAATAAGAGAAATCAGAGCTCGAACAGAAAGGTTTAGGTGTTCGTTTTTCCCGCGCGCTGTTCGGGAGTGGAATGGTAGAGAGATAGTATGATTGTGGTTCGACGAACCCTCTGCCAAGCACTTAAATGTGAATTGCAGAGTAGTCATGTAGATGTAGATGTAGATTACGGCCATTTGTATATGTGCATATCGCTATCCCAGGAATTTTGTCACCTCAGTATATGTGTTCACACCGTCATATTTTCATGAAATTTTTCAAAACATGGGTGAATACATAGTGTTCCTTTGCATCAGCTGCATATAAAATCGGTTATTATCTCTTGCCTCCGTGTCCTGCATTGTCTGCACAAATACTTCCAGAAAGAATTCCGCCGGACAGCCGTGGCTGCGTCGCGATCATAACAGCTTACGCTCGAGCGTTTCGTCGCGCTGCAGCGGCTACCGGCCACCGGCAGGACGCCACCCACCGCCTGAAGTCCGGCGCCGCCCAGGTGAACGCGGCGCGACGCTGTCATTGTATGTATCAAATGCCAGTTTCGAATTTGAAGTTCTAGTTATCATCTTGCAGTTTAGTATTGGATTTTGCATACTTGAAAATTATGAACTACAGTTAAGCGTTGTAGAATTGGGTCGCTAGTGGAAAAAGGTGTAACATCTGCAACACAATACTATTTACTTTTGGTATAATAGAGGGGTGAATGCAGAGGAGGCAGTTCGAAAGATTTGAACTGTGTGTAGAACGAGTGCTTTTGGGAAAAATACACCAGAAAAAGGTATTATTTTTTTCAATAAAGATCGTCTAGCGTAAATGATTTTCCACATTTAGGAAGTCTCGACTACAGACATAAGTGATGCATTACCATTTAACCATCATGCGACATTTTCATTCAACAAGCCATATTCAGAAGTCTGCTCTAATTCGAAACAACAAAAATCAACGGAGTGACTATTATTGCAGTTTTGCTTCAACGTCATCAGGTCGCTCATCGACCATTCCTATCCAATACTGTTACTGGTTACGTGTTATGATTCTTTTATCGTTAACTTCCTAAGAAATGAAAGGCCGATCCCTACCAAAAGACGTAAACTGGAACAAAGAGTAGTGTGTACATAATATTTTCCATCTGATAGCTCCAAAACTGTGTTTTGCACTACGAAATCTTCTCCAAGTATGTGTCCATCACAGCTTGAATTTGTTGCCAACAACTTATACACCTTTCGGTCGTAGTGTATCTGCGTAACTAATTGACGCATGTGTTGTCCAACAGACAGCAGTCGTCATTCTCACTGGAATCAATGACTGTGTGTGTGTGTGTGTGTGTGTGTGTGTGTGTGTGTGTCTGTCTTTACATGTTCACACACAATCTGACTCAATGCTATTAACATCAGAGAGACAAGCAACAATAAATATTGCATCAAATATATCTGTAAAGTATTTTAATGCAATGGCTAGTTACAACAAACTGAATTTTTATCCAACCCATGTCCTGCATATTACGTTAAGTAAGTAAGATTTTGTTTGTTTTTTTTTTTTTTTTGTTTTTTTTTTTTTTTGTTGTCATCAGTCTTCTGACTGGTTTGATGCGGCCGGCCACGAATTCCTTTCCTGTGCTAACCTCTTCATCTCAGAGTAGCACTTGCAACTTACGTCCTCAGTTATTTGCTTGACGTATTCCAATCTCTGTCTTCCTCTACAATTTTTGCCCTCTACAGCTCCCTCTAGGACCATGGAAGTCATTCCCTCATGTCTTAGCAGATGTCCTATCATCCTGTCCCTTCTCCTTATCAGTGTTTTCCACATATTCCTTTCCTCTCCGATTCTGCGTAGAACCTCCTCATTCCTTACCTTATCAGTCCACCTAATTTCCAACATTCGTCTATAGCACCACATCTCAAATGCTTCGATTCTCTTCTGTTCCGGTTTTCCCACAGACCATGTTTCACTACCATACAATGCTGTACTCCAGACGTACATCCTCATAAATTTGTTCCTCAAATTAAGGCCGGTATTTGATATTAGTAGACTTCTCTTGGCCAGAAATGCCTTTTTTGCCATAGCGAGTCTGCTTTTGATGTCCTCATTGCTCCGTCCGTCATCGGTCATTTTACTGCCTAGGTAGCAGAATTGCTTAACTTCATTGACTTCGTGACCATCAATCCTGATGTTAAGTTTCTCGCTGTTCTCATTTCTACTACTTCTCATTACCTTCGTCTTTCCGCGATTTACTCTCAAACCATACTGTGTCTCATTAGACTGTTCATTCCGTTCAGCAGATCATTTAATTCTTCTTCACTTTCACTCAGGATAGCAATGTCATCAGCGAATCGTATCATTGATATTCTTTCACCTTGTATTTTAATTCCACTCCTGAACCTTTCTTTTATTTCCATCATTGCTTCCTCGATGTACAGATTGAAGAGTAGGGGCGAAAGGCTACAGACTTGTCTTACACCCTTCTTAATACGAGCACTTCGTTCTTAATCGTCCACTCTTATTATTCCCTCTTGGTTGTTGTACATATTGTATATGACCCGTCTCTCCCTATAGCTTACCCCTACTTTTTTCAGAATCTCGAACAGCTTGCACCATTTTATATTGTCGAACGCTTCTTCCAAGTCGACAAATCCTATGAAAGTGTCTTGATTTTTCTTTAGCCTTGCTTCCATTATTAGCCGTAACGTCAGAATTGCCTCTCTCGTCCCTTTACTTTTCCTAAAGCCAAACTGATCGTCACCTAGCGCATTCTCAATTTTCTTTTCCATTCTTCTGTATATTATTCTTGTAAGCAGCTTCGATGCATGAGCTGTTAAGCTGATTGTGCGATAATTCTCGCACATGTCAGCTCTTGCCGTCTTCGGAATTGTGTGGATGATGCTTTTCCGAAAGTCAGATGGTATGTCGCCAGACTCATATATTCTACACACCAACGTGAATAGTCGTTTTGTTGCCACTTCCCCCAATGATTTTAGAAATTCCGATGGAATGTTATCTATCCCTTCTGCCTTATTTGACCGTAAGTCCTCCAAAGCTCTTTTAAATTCCGATTCTAATACTGGATCCCCTATCTCTTCTAAATCCACTCCTGTTTCTTCTTCTATCACATCAGACAAATCTTCACCCTCATAGAGGCTTTCAATGTATTCTTTCCACCAATCTGCTCTCTCCTCTGCATTTAACAGTGGAATTCCCGTTGCACTCTTAATGTTACCACCGTTGCTTTTAATGTCACCAAAGGTTGTTTTGACTTTCCTGTATGCTGAGTCTGTCCTTCCGACAATCATATCTTTTTCGATGTCTTCACATTTTTCCTGCAGCCATTTCGTCTTAGCTTCCCTGCACTTCCTATTTATTTCATTCCTCAGCGACTTGTATTTCTGTATTCCTAATTTTCCCGGAACATGTTTGTACTTCCTCCTTTCATCAATCAACTGAAGTATTTCTTCTGTTACCCATGGTTTCTTCGCAGCTATCTTCTTTGTACCTATGTTTTCCTTCCCAACTTCTGTGATGGCCCTTTTTAGAGACGTCCATTCCTCTTCAACTGTACTGCCTAATGTGCTATTCCTTATTACTGTATCTAGAGCTTTAGAGAACTTCAAACGTATCTCGTCATTCCTTAGTACTTCCGTATCCCACTTCTTTGCGTATTGATTCTTCCTGACTAATGTCTTGAACTTCAGCCTACTCTTCGTCACTACTATATTGTGATCTGAGTCTATATCTGCTCCTGGGTACGCCTTACAATCCAGTATCTGATTTCGGAATCTCTGTCTGACCATGATATAATCTAATTGAAATCTTCCCGTATCTCCCGGCCTTTTCCAAGTATACCTCCTCCTCTTGTGATTCTTGAACAGGGTATTCGCTATTACTAGCTGAAACTTGTTACAGAACTCAATTAGTCTTTCTCCTCTTTCATTCCTTGTCCCAAGCCCATATTCTCCTGTAAACTTTTCTTCTACTCCTTCCCTTACAACTGCATTCCAGTCGCTCATGACTATTAGATTTTCGTCCCCCTTTACATACTGCATTACCCTTTCAATATCCTCATACGCTCTCTCTATCTGTTCATCTTCAGCTTGCGACGTCGGCATGTATACCTGAACTACCGTTGTCGGTGTTGGTCTGCTGTCGATTCTGATTAGAACAACCCGGTCACTGAACTGTTCACAGTAACACACCCTCTGCCCTACCTTCCTATTCATAACGAATCCTACACCTGTTATTACCCGATACTCATCTGACCAGAAATCCATGTCTTCCTTCCACTTCACTTCACTGACCCCTACTATATCTAGAGTGAGCCTTTGCATTTCCCTTTTCAGATTTTCTAGTTACCCTACCACGTTCAAGCTTCTGACATTCCACGCCCCGACTCGTAGAACGTAATCCTTTCGTTGATTATTCAATCTTTTTCTCATGGTAACCTCCCCCTTGGCAGTCCGCTCCCGGAGATCCGAATGGGGGACTATTCCGGAATCTTTTGCCAATGGAGAGATCATAATGACACTTCTTCAATTACAGGCCCCATGTCCTGTGGATACACGTTACGTGTCTTTAATGCAGTGGTTTCCATTGCCTTCTGCATCCTCATGTCGTTGATCATTGCTGATTCTTCCGCCTTTAGGGGCAATTTCCCACCCCTAGGACAAGAGAGTGTCCTGAACCTCTATCCGCTCCTCCGCCCTCTTTGACAAGGCCGTTGGCAGAATGAGGCTGACTTCTTATGCCGGAAGTCTTCGGCCGCCAATGCTGATGATTTATCAAAATTTAGGCAGTGGCGGGGACCGAACCCGTGACCGAAGACGTTTTGATTATGAATCAAAGACGCTTCTGTTCGTTGCATCTGCTCGGGGCGGACGTCGTAAGACATCCTTTTATGTTCGTTGTTGGTCGATTGACTCAGTTTTTTTATTACAGAGTGCAGCTAACCCTCTGACCGAACACGCTGAGCTACCGTGCTGGCTACGTTAGCAGAGACAGTGCGCTCTTGTTGTCGCGGCTCGCGACGAGTGCAGCGATTAGCAGTGCCCAATGCCGCCGCGATTTGTTTATGTTGGTTGAGCCTGGATATCGCAGCAGACATTTCGCCATAAACAGAAAGAAATCACCTTGGCTCTGACTACAGTAATCAACTGACTATAGTAATCAACGTGAGACTCTACGCCATGGAGCGATTGGAATGAGTATCACGTTATTAGTCATCAGAACCAGTGATGAAATGACCACTCACTTTGAACCCCAACAAAATAGGAACCTTCTCGCAAAGTAATATGAGGTGATGTTAAAATTTATCCAACACACAAAAATTAACTGCAGAGCTTTCATGCACGCTGTAGTAGCACACAAGTAAATTCTTGGATGTGTACACTTCATTTCTTCCTCTTATATCAACGCTCTTGTTTTAGTATGAAGTGAGAAAATAAGCACAAAAGCTAAAGTTTCTGAGAAGCATGTAAGTCATTTTCTCTTCTCATATCATGGCTTTTGTCTCAGTATGGAGTGAAAAATAAACAGTTTACGGTTCTGAAGCATAATATGACGGCAGATTATTATCGTATGCCTCATCGGAAAACGCAAAAAGTAGAGAGGTCTCCATTCTTTTGTCCCACAACCTGTTTCTTATCATGCTTTACTACCGCTCGCAGATTCTTATTGAAGGACTTGCGGGTTTCAAGTTCTTCAGCAGAATGAGCCTTACGTTATTGTGCTAATTACGGTATGGAAAAATGCAACAAAGACGAGTTCCCCTAGAGCAGTGAAAATATCTGCACGTGTCTGTATTCAGCAGTGACTGCCAGCTGCCACAATGCTTTACAGATTTCATGTTGCAGGCAACACAACTGTGATTCCATTTCAGTCTTCATTCAGTAAGTCGTTAGGAGACGGACGAAAATGTCAAATTAACTTCGATTTCCGAGTCATATTCAATCCAAAATGAGGTGTTGTTAAGGTAGTTGAGTGTTCTAGCAATTACACTTTGATTATTCCCACATGAGTATTCCGATATCCAAAAGAACCCGTTAGTGTGAAACCATCGGGAACTACATTAATATCAAACAAGAACACGAGACAATACGAGGACGCTTCTCTTCTCTGGGTAACCTCTTAACTGTTATTTAGGATTCTCTCTGTTCTAGGCTTAATGCAAATGGAACTTCATATTCATGGGGCGCTTTCCGCTATTACTGACAAACATCAGCAACTTGTAATCACTGCTAGTAACAACTATGTGATGATAATGATACAGGTTGTCAGTGGGTGTGGTGGTGATATGCTGTCAAACTGCTTACATTAACGTTAATGGTGGCGCACACAATGTAGCGCCGACTACCTAAGCAAAATTAGCGTGGTGGCATCGACGGTTCTCTTTATTTGGCATCAGCTTGAATAATCTGATTTAACGAACATAGCACTCAATTCACGAGCTGCTAATAATACAGTATGACTACATAGATCGAGTATTACAAATATTACTTTCAGCTTGACAAACATTACTGTCAGCTATGCAGCTGAAATGACTCACTACGCAGGTGCTCTGTGTTGCACTTGGTTAAGTAATCAGCTCGCTGCAATACTGCTTCTACTGTTCGTAAATACTTGTATACGGACCATTCTTCATTTGACTAGGACCATTCTTTATTTTACTAAATATGCGCTACACTCTGATTTGCATTTATATGACATGGGCTAGCGCCATCACAAAGCAATGACTAAGGAATGGATGCCATTGACGTCCCGTTACATTGATGCAAGACAGATGTTCGCAAATCACCTCTGTTGCCTCAAAGAAACAATTGCATCTTAAATATCGAAGGACAGAGGACCACACTGTCACAGGGCGTTGAAATACAGAAAAGGCGGCAAATGAAAATTTGTGTCTGACCGGGATTCGAACCTCGATCTCCTGCTTGCCCTTCTTTTCTTTTTTTAAAAAAGGAACCGCTGCAGGGGCACGACGACGGGTAGGGCAGGGGTCGACACCCGAGGCCTGGCCATCCCGCCAACATGCCCAAGCAACGTGTTCTAGGGTCGAGGCAACAGGGAGAGGATGTAGCGGGATTGTCTATATTGTTCTACCTATTTATTTGTTCAATTTTTATAATTTTTAAATTTCTTTAATTGCATTTATGGATTTATTTTTGTTTCAATAAAAAAGGCCCTAAACTGCCGTAGCCGTCTTCTCGTCTATTGGGAGGGGTTCACCCTATTCCGATAGTAGAGGGTCAATATGCTCGAGGCTTCTTCTTCACTAGACAGCCGCGCTGTCCATTACACTATCAGTACACAGCGGCCAACCTGCCTGCAGAACCTATCTACCCACGCTCCTCGTCAGACACAAATGGTTCAAATGGATCTGATCACTATGGGACTTAACATCCGAGGTCACCAGTCATTTGCACTTAGAACTGCTTAAACCTAACTAACTTAAGGACATCACACACGTCATGCCCGAGGCAGGATTCGAAACTGCGACCGTAGCAGCAGCGCTGTTCCAGACTGAAGCTCCTAGAATCGCTCGGCCACAACGGCCGGCCACAAATTCCCATATTTTCCGCATACCACATACGCGCTACCCCCCTGTCCATTATTCCACTCGCCCGCTGCTACACTGTATTCCCGCGAGGGTTCGGACTATGACGTGAGTCTAGCACTGAAAGCTTTCGACGGCCCGTCGAGAGCCGGCCGGTGTGGCCGAGAGGTTCTGGGCGTTACAGTCTGGAACCGCGCGACCGCTACGGTCGCAGGTTCGAATCCTGCCTCGGGCATGTGTGTGTGATGTCCTTAGGTTAGTTAGGTTTAAGTAGTTCTAAGTTCTAGGGGACTGATGACCTCAGATGTTGAGTTCCATAGTGCTCAGAGCCATTTGAGCCATTTTTGAGCCTGAATAATTACACAGGATGTTTCAGGAGGAATACTAAATATTGTAGGAAGTGGTAGTATAGACAAATTGCAGAAAAAATGCTTAGTGCAGCCATCATAGAAGAGACGCAAAGACGACCTTAGAAGAGCTACACATGGTGTCATTAAGAGAAAGTCAAAAGTGGATGGAAGTTGGTGGGGGAATATTTTAAAGTCATTTGCTTTTGCTTTGAGTTTGTTAGGGTTGCGTACTAACAGCTGTTTCTCTCCATTCAGTAAAAAGTGGACACATTTATATGGAATTTTTTAAGCTATTCGTTTATACTGCCACCTGCTAACATGTCTACTATTCCTCCTGAAACACCCTGTATACGGGGTGTTACAAAAAGGTACGGCCAAACTTTCAGGAAACATTCCTCACACACAAAGAAAGAAAAACAGAACGCACCAGCGTGACTTCAAACACTTTGTTACAAGAAATGTTCAAAATGTCCTCCGTTAGCGAGGATACATGCATCCACCCTCCGTCGCATGGAATCCCTGATGCGCTGATGCAGCCCTGGAGAATGGCGTATTGTATCACAGCCGTCCACAATACGAGCACGAAGAGTCTCTACATTTGGTACCGGGGTTCCGTAGACAAGAGCTTTCAAATGCCCCCATAAATGAAAGTCAAGAGGGTTGAGGTCAGGAGAGCGTGGAGGCCATGGAATTGGTCCGCCTCTACCAATCCATCGGTCACCGAATCCGTTGTTGAGAAGCGTACGAACAATTCGACTGAAATGTACAGGAGCTCCATCGTGCATTAACCACACGTTGTTTCGTACTTGTAAAGGCACATGTTCTAGCAGCACAGGTAGAGTATCCCGTATGAAATCATGATAACGTGCTCCATTGAGCTTAGGTGGAAGAACATGGGGCCCAGTCAAGACATCACCAACAATGCCTGCCCAAACGTTCACAGAAAATCTGTGTTGATGACGTGATTGCAGAATTGCGTGCGGATTCTCGTCAGCTCACACATGATGTTTGTGAAAATTTACAATCTGATTACGTTAGAATGAAGCCTCATCCGTAAAGAGAACATCTGCACTGAAATGAGGATTGACACATTGTTGGATGAACCATTCGCAGAAGTGTACCCGTGGAGGCCAATCAGCTGCTGATAGTGCCTGCACACGCTGTACATGGTACGGAAACAACTGGTTCTCCCGTAGCACTCTCCATACATTGACGTGGTCAACGTTACCTTGTACAGCAGCACCTTCTCTGACGCTGACATTAGGGTTATCGTCAACTGCACGAAGAATTGCCTCGTCCATTGCAGGTGTCCTCGTCGTTCTAGGTCTTTCCCAGTCGCGAGTCATAGGCTGGAATGTTCCTTGCTCCCTAAGACGCCGATCAATTTCTTCGAACGTCTTCCTGTCGGGACACCTTCGTTCTGGAAATCTGTCTCGATACGAACTTACCGCGCCACGGCTATTGCCCCGTGCTAATCCATTCATCTGCCAACTCCGCATTTGTAAACATTGCACTGACTGCAAAACCACGTTCGTGATGAACACTAACCTGTTGATGCTACATACTGATGTGCTTGATGCTAGTACTGTAGAGCAATGAGTCGCATGTCAACACAAGCACCGAAGCCAGCATTACCTTCCTTCAATTGGGCCAACTGGTGGTGAATCGAGGAAGTACAGTACATACTGACGCAACTAAAATGAGCTCTAACATGGAAATTAAGCGTTTCCGAACACATGTCCACATAACATCTTTTCTTTATTTGTGTGTGAGGAATGCTTCCTGAAAGTTTGGCCGTACCTTTTTGTAACACCCTGTATGCATATATGTGTGGTATATGTTCTTTCGGACATGTCCGAATGAACATAAACCACACACACACACACACACACACACACACACACACACACACACACACCCCTTTCTATCTTAAGTGCTATTTGGAAAATGTTTGGCAACTCAGTGATAGTGACGGAATGGTGATGCATTAACCTACTGATTTCAGTAGATATAGTTGTAATTTTCTGAACAATTCATGTTCAACAAGTGACTGCGATTTGGAATATTTACGTTTGCGAGATGGTTGCTTTATACGTTAATTACGGTGTCTCTTATCGTTTACTTCGCTTAAACTTGCTTCTTTCTGCCCTAGCCTACACCACAGCAATGATTGAATGCTCAGATTCTTGATAACTGACTGGATGTGCTACTGAAACTGTAGCCAAAGATTCAAATCCAGCTGGATAATTATATTTCAAGTCAGATTGTTTTACTCCTCCTCTACTGTCGTTGGAAACGATCATAACGAAATTAAGTATAGGAATCATACGAAACCCTTGAGTTCCTACTGATGAAAAAAGTAGTTTCTCACAATTATCAGATAACGGATGGAGTTCATCAGATTCCACTAATTATGACTGCATTATTAATTGTTGGTTCACAGGCGCTTCTCTGCCGCTTATTGTAACTATTTTTTGAATGGTAGAGTTGGAGAAATAGAATCATCAGATTTTGGCCGTATGGAATATTCGAATGCGCTTTATGTCTTCACATTTAGAGCAAAAAAAAAAAAAAAAAAAAGGCATGCCAAATTTAAATGAACGCAAACTCCCTAAGATCGGCAAAGTTTTGCAGAAGTTCTAAATATAGTGCGTGCTTCAATGCGTACGCTTTTAATAATTTCCACAGCGAAACTCTGTCTCGGAATCTGGCAGAAAACCCAAAGAGATTCTGGTCATCTATAAAGCACACCAGTGGCAAGACGCAGTCTATATCTTCATTGCGCGATAGCAGCGGCGAAGTCACTGATAATAGTGCCGCCAAAGCAGAGTTATTAAACACGGGTTTCCGAAACTCCTTCACCAGATAAGACGAAGTAAATATTCCAGAATTCCAATCAAGAACAACTGCGAAGATGAGAAACATAGAAGTACATATCCTCGATGTAGGGAAGCAGCTTAAGTCACTTAATAAAGGCAAGGCTTCCCGTCCAGATGGTATAGCCTACCAGTCACGTTTCTTTCAGAGTATGCCGATGCAATAGCTCCGTATTTAGCAATTATATACAACCGTTCGCTCACAGGAAGTTGCTCAAGTCACACCAATACTCAAAAAGGGAAATAGGAGTAATCCTCTGAATTACAGGCCCATATCACTAATGTCGATTTGCAGTAGGGTTTTGGAACATATACTGTATTCGAACATTATGAAGTACCTCGAAGAAAACGAATTACTGACACATATTCAACACGAATTCAGAAAATATCGTGAAGTAATGAGTGCTATCGATAGGGGATGTCAGATTGACTCCATATCTTTAGATTTTCAGAAGGCTTTCGACGCCGTTCCTCATAAGCGTCTTCTAACCAAACTGCGTGCCTATGGAATATCGCCTCAGTTGTGCGACTGTATTCGTGATTTCCTGTCAGAAAGGTCACAGTTCCTAGTAATAGGCGGGAAGTCATAGAGTAAAACAGAAGTAATATCCGGCGTTCCCCAAGGAAGTGTTTAGGCCCTCTATTGTTCCTGATCTATATTAACGACATAGGAGACAATCTGAGTAGCCCTCTTAGATTATTTGCAGATGATGCTGTCATTTACCGTCTTGTAAAGTCATCAGATGACCAAAACGAATTGCAAAATGATATAGATATCAGTGTGGTGCGAAAAGTGGCAGTTGACCCTGATTAAAGAAAAGTGTGCAGTTATTCACACGAGTATTAAAAGAAATCAGCTAAATTTCGATTACGTGATAAGTCACACAAATCTGAAAATCTGTAAATTCAACTAAATACTTAGGGATTATGATTACAAATAACCTAAATTGGAACGATCACATAGATAATGTTGCGAGTAGAGCAAACGAAGGACTGTGGTTCATTGGCAGAACACTTAGGTGCAACAGATCTACTAAAGAGACTGCTTTCACTACACTTGCCCACCCTATTCTGGAGTATAGCTGTGAGATGTGCGATCCATATCAAGTGGGACTGACAGATGATATTGAAAAAGTTTAAACAAGGGCGGCTCGTTTTGTATTATCGCGAAATAGGGGAGATAGTGTCACAAACATGATACGTGAATTGGAGTGGCAGTCACTAAATCAAAGGCGTTTTTGTTGCGACGGGATTTCTCATGAAATTTCAATCACCAACTTTCTCCTCCGAATGCGAAAACATCCTGTTGGCACCCACCTACACAGGAAGAAATGATGATCACGGTAAAATAAGAGAAATCAGGTCTCGCACAGAAAAATTTTTCCCGCGCGCCGTTCGAGAGTTGAACGGTGGAGACAGCTTGAAGGTGTTTCATTGAACCCTCTGTCAAGCACTTAATTGTGAATAGCAGAGTAATCACGTAGAAGTAGATGAACGGCAGAATATCTGTCAGAAAAGCTGACAACAAGAAGCCAAGTCATGCCTGTCTTATGGCGGGTGTGCCAATGACAGTCATCTCAATAATAATATTGCAGAGCAAAGATACGTTGCCAACTCAACCACTGGAGAAGCTCGAAAATTGTGAATCGCGTCTGGTGAATACGCTTTCAAGGTTTCGGTCCGATTAAGACAGTAAAACACACACAATTGTCGCGGTTATTAATTTAAGACGTTTCGTTTACACTCAGTGCCTCAAAGTATTACAAGTAATTACACTTTAGCTTCTGAACACAGTTACAGAAATGCGAATAAGTCTCATTGACATATAATGAGGATATTTCGGACCTTGCCACCCACAACTTTGAGACGAAGGTCACTCACAGAACACATCAGCTGATATCCTTCCTGGTAGTATAACTGAAACTTTGCAACAACGCATAATATGTTTGGCAACTATGTGGGAGGCGAGTTACTTCCTTGATGGCACAGAAGTATTCTGCAAAATTCACTTGATATTATGATTTCATTGCAATTGAATAATGTGAGTGATTTTCTCTTGAGATGCGATATAAGGATATCAGTTAATAAAACTTCCTGGCAGATTAAAACTGTGTACCGGACCGAGACTCGAACTCGGGACCATTGCCTTTCAAGGGCTAGTGCTGACAGAAGCAAAGCTGTGAGGACAGGGTGTGAGTCATGCTTGGGTAGCTCAGATTGTAGAGCACTTGCCCGCGAAAGGCAAAGGTCCCGAGTTCGAGTCTCGGTGCGGCACACGGTTTTAATCTGGCAGGAAGTTTCATATCAGCGCACACTCCGCTTCAGAGTGAAAATCTCATTCTGGATATCAGTTAATAATTTTGAGTCAACGAAAATCGTTCCACACGGGAAATACTACTCTCGTCCATTATGTTGCCATTTATTTGTCATAGAGGCTACTGGGCCAATAAGATAGAAACTCAATAAGGAAATCGTAAGACAACGCTCGAGCAAACTTCGTCTTGCTACTTTCAGTACCCCTTAGTGTCAGAACGAAAACCTTATGGTACTGCAAAATTCATAATACCACTTTTGTTTTCTGCTGACGTACTTTTCGTTGTTGTGAATACATAATTTTTTTATGAACTGCCACTTTTTCATTATACTTGAATATGATACAGGAAATGAAGTAAATACAGACCTTTCCGAAATCAAAAGTCTCTAATATCTTATTAATTAGTGTTAAAATAGGCACAATCGTCTTACAGACACTTAATGCCTTATTGAGATAGACTGCTGTCGTGATGTTTCGGTAGTAAGTTGAATTTAATTTTAAGTTGAATTAATTGTGTTTTCCATTAGTTTATTGAACACAAGAGTAATCATCAAAGTGAAGTTAATCAGCAACAATATATTCTTTCACAATATCTAAAACAATATGACAATGCAAAAGAAGTTTATAAATTCTACTCCTGTAGAAATCTACTGGTTCAAACGATGGATTAGACCAGTGTAGTTTGAAGAGCATTTTCGTCTCGAAATGAACTGCCGTGAAAGGTAAAAGTTTACGAGTATACGACCACAGGGACAAGTGCCTGAAAGATGACTTCCCTGTCAATCTCCTGGATAGTTTTGTTTCTCAAATCAACGGAGTGCGTTATCATGCAGTAGGACAAGTGATGTTTTGTTGGTCGATTTTCTACCACTGCAACCGAAAGGTGTCTCAAGCAAAACCGCAATAATAGCCACTCAGTTGATTTTTGTTCTTTCGAATCAGAGAATGCAGTACTGCTACACCAGGCCTCTGAACCCCGCCTGTTGAATGCAAATGTCGCATGATGGTTAAATGGTAATCCACCACTTATATCAGTAGTCGAGACTTCCTTAATGTGGAAAATCATTCATGCCAGAACGATCTTTGTTGAAAAAAGAATATCTTTTTCTGGTGTATTTTTCCCAAAAGCTCCACACACAGTTCAGATATTCGAGCTACCTCCTCTGCATTCCGCCCTTTACTATACCATAAGTAAATATTGTGTTGCAGATGTTACACCTTTTTCCACTTGCGACCCAATTTTACAACGCTTAACCGTAGATTGAGAGTTTCAAGAATGCAACATCCAATCCTAAACTGCAAGACGATAACTAGAACTTCAAATTCGAAACTGACAGTTGATACATAACACTGACAGCGTCGCGCCTCGTTCACCTGGGCGGTGCCCGATTTCAGGCGGCGGGTGGCGTCTCGCCGGTGGCCGGTAGCCGCTGCAGCGCGAGGAAACGCTCGAGCGTAAACTGTTCTGATGGCGACGCAGCCACGACTGTCCGGCGGAATTTTTTCTGGAAGTATTTGTTATTACTGGTGGGTAGAATATGAAACGAATTATCTTCGATGTTCAATCAGACTCATAACTTTAGACAAGGGCCGAAATGTAGTAAAAAAAAAAAAGAAAAGAAAATACGGTTGGACGCGAACACGTGACTACAAGTTTAGAATGCACGACGATTACCACGGGCTCACACAAGACAACAACATCTCGGAAGTAGACAACACTTCCTCCTGACGCTTCCACATCTTACACTCTTACCAGATCGTGCTGATGCCCGGACTTTGCGTTGTCACGGGCGGTCGGTTTTATTGGCCACCGTAAGTGAACGACTCGGACTTAGCCTCTGTGGCGGGCGGCCGGCGGTCAGTTTTTATGTCTATAGCTGTACTTTGATGTTGCTGTCGTTGTGGTCTTCAGTTCGAAGACAGGTTTGATGTAACTCCCCATGGTACTCTATCCTGAGCAGACCTCTTCACCTCCAAATAACTACTGCAATCTACATCCTTCTGAATCTGCTTACTGTATACATCTATTGGTCTGCATCTACGATTTTTACGCCCCTCTCTCCATACCCCCTCACACACACACACACACACACACACACACACACACACACACGCGCGCTTTCCTCCGGTAGTAAATTGTTGGTCCCTTAATGTCTCAGACTGTGTCCTGTCAACGATCCCTTCTTTTAGTCAATTTTTGGCATAAATTTGTTGTCTCCGCAGTTCTGTTCAGTGCGTCCTATTAGTTACGCGATCTACCCATCTAATCTTCAGTTTTTCTATAGCACCACATTTCAAAAACTTTTCTCTTCTTGTCCAAACTATTTGCCGTTCAGCTTTCACTCCCGCTGTAACCGAGCGGTTCTAGGCGCTTCAGTCCGGAACCACGCGACTGCTACGGTCGTAGGTTCGAATCCTGCCTCGGGCATGGATGTGTGTGATGTCCTTAGGTTAGTTAGGTTTAAGTAGTTCTAAGTTCTAGGTGACTGATGACCTCAGATGTTGAGTTCCGTAGTGCTCAGAGCCATTTGAACCATTCTTTTGCTACACTACAAACGAATATCTACACTTAAATCTTTATTCAATGGTAACAAATTTCTCTTTTTCAGAAACACTTTTGTTGTCATTGCCAGGCTACATTTTATACCCTCTCTACTTTGGCCATCGTAAGTTATTTTGCTGCCCAAATAGTAAAAATCATGTACTACTTTAAGTGTCTCGTTTCCTGATCTAATTCATTCAGCATCAACTGTTTTAATTCTATTAAATACCATTATCCTTGTTTTTTGTCGATCTACATCTAATATCCTCCTTTTAAGACACTGTCCATTCCGTTGAAATGCTCTTCATAGCTGATCTCATCAAGAACCCCCACTGATGACTGCGGAAGCACGAAGTTGCTACTACACCGTTTGCATTAGATCCAGTCCTTTCAGAAAAGTGACTCCATTCTATTCAAGAAACTGCTCTTCATGTCAGCTTCTCAGTCCACCTGAACAGCTTTGTCAACATCACCCCCCCCCCCCATTTTCCCTCTCCTCCCCGTGACAAGTAAGGAGTTGACGAGTTGTTCGAAATTATTTCTACTGTATAAAACAAACAAAAGCAAGTAAGAAGTCAACTGTATCAATTCCGAGAGGAAGCGACACGCTGATGTCTGAACCGTGTAAGAGCTGCAGCTGTAGTTGGCGTTGACTGGCGCCACGTTTTGAGGGCAACGTCATCTGGCGCTGCTGCCCGTCGCTTTGCCGACGCTGACAGCCGTCAGAGGCGGGCACGACGGTAAGATAACCCCGGAGCACTGACCGCCATCCCTGCGCAGCCAGACGGACGGACGGTCCCGGAAGAGCGCCCCTCGTTACGTGTCGGCGCTCTCAAAGCGGCTGAAAGACGCTCGTTATAGTGCGCGCCCGCTCCGCACACTGACGCCACCCGCCCGCGGCCTCCATCGCGTCTCCCCAAACCGTCCATGTGGGTCAGCGGGCTACCGTCGCAAACTTTCTGCGCAGCTATTTTTGAGACCGGCATTTACGCGATCGCACACCCGGAGGCGTCGGTGAGGCAACTTTGGCTGGGCATTCTCGCGAAGTGCGGGCGTGCGCCACGCTTGTTTGACCCTGCCCGCCCCGTTCCCTGAACCGTGCAAACTGGGCCGCGCGCGACGCCCCCGCTCCTGCCAACAGGTGGCGCTATCGAGTTCCGTCCGCAGCTGGGTTCCCGCGCTGGGTAGCGGCCCACGAGCACAAGACAAGCGGCACTCGCTGCCTCTCTGCACCGTGTTGTGTAGAGCTGGTCTCGTGGGTCGGGGAGACGTAAAAAAAACTAGCCATTTTTATAGTTAGTCTTCAAAACCGTTAACGATTTTGGATGTATCGTAGAACTCTGTCCAACTTCCGAAGGCACTAAGTTGAAATCTTAAAAATTTGTTAGTACGCTACCCATTGGCGGATTTACATATATACCAACTAGGCACGGGCCTAGGGGCGGCTCCTAAAGGAGGGAGGGTGGCAGTTTTTGCTCTGTACTCATTTTAACCTTTTACGTTTGAAAGTAGCTCAGCTTACAAACGACAAAAATTTTTAATGTTGTTAAACAACTTGTTAGTTTAAATAATCCTTAAGAACGAAGTTCGACAATACAAGCTTGGATATACAGGGTGGTCCATTGATCGTGACTGGGCCAAATATCTCACGAAATAAGCGTCAAACGAAAAAACTACAAGAAACGAAATTTGTCTATCTTAAAGGGGGAAACCAGATGGCGCTATGGTTGGCCCGCTACATGGCGGTGCCATTGGTCAAACGGATATCAACTGCGTTTTTTTTAAAATAGGAACCCCCATTTCTATTACATATTCGTGTAGCACGTAAAGAAATATGAATGTTTTAGTTGGACCACTTTTTTTGCTTTGTGATGGATGGCGCTGTAATAACAACAAACATATGGCTCACAATTTTACACGAACAGTTGGTAGCAGGTAGGTTTTTTAGTTAAAATACAGAACGTAAGTACGTTTGAACATTTTATTTCGTTTGTTTCAATGTGATACATGTACCTTTGTGAACTTATCATTTCTGAGAACGCATGCTGTTACAGCGTGATAATCCTGTAAATACCACATTAATGCAATAAATGCTCAAAATGATGTCCGTCAGCGTCATTGCATTTGGCAATACATGTAACGACATTCCTCTCAACAAAAAAAATGGTTCAAATGGCTCTGAGCACTATGGGACTTAACAGCTGTGGTCATCAGTCCCCTAGAACTTAGAACTACTTAAACCTAACTAACCTAAGAACATCACACACATCCATGCCCGAGGCAGGATTCGAACCTGCGACCGTAGCAGTCGCGCGGTTCCGGACTGCGCGCCTAGAACCGCGAGACCACCGCGGCCGGCTCCTCTCAACAGCGAGTAGTTCGCCTTCCGTAATGTTCGCACATGCATTGACAATGCGCTGACGCATGTTGTCAGGCGTTGTCGGTGGATTACGATAGCAAATATCCTTCAACTTTCCCCACAGAAAGAAATCCGGGGACGTCCGAACCGTGAACGTGCTTCGACGACCAATCCACCTGTCATGAAATATGCTATTCGATACCGCTTCAACCGCACGCGAGCTATGTGCCGGACATCCATCATGTTGGAAGTACATCGCCATTCTGTGATGCAGTGAAACATCTTGTAGTAACATCGGTAGAACATTACGCAGGAAATCAGCATACATTGCACCATTTAGATTGCCATCGATAAAATGGGGGCCAATTGTCCTTCCTCCCACAATGCCGCACCGTACAAGGTGCTGATGTTCCACTTGTCGCAGCTATCGCGGATTTTCCGTTGCCCAATAGTGCATATTATGCCAGTTTACGTTACCGCTGTTGGTGCATGACGCTTAGTCGCTAAACAGAGCGCGTGCAAAAAATCTGTCGTCCTCCCGTAATTTCTCTTGTGACCTGTGGCAGAACTGTACACGACGTTCAAAGTCGTCGCCTTCAAATTCCTGGTGCATAGAAATATGGTACGGGTGCAATCGAAGTTGATGTAGCATTCTCAACACCGACGTTTTTGAGATTCCCGATTCTCGCGCAATTTGTCTGCTACTGCCGCGGCAGCAGCTAAAACACCTACTTGGGCATCACCATTTGTTGCAGGCCGTGGCTGACGTTTCGCATGTGGCTGAACACCTTCTGTTTCCTTAAATAACGTAACTATCCGGCGAACGGTCCGGACACTTGGATGATGTCGTCCAGGATACCGAGCACCATACATAGCATACGCCCGTTGGGCATTTTGATGACAATAGCTATAAACCAACACGATTTCGATCTTTTCCGCAATTGGTAAACGGTCCATTTTAACACGGGTAATGTATCACGAAACAAATACCGTCCGCACTGGCGGAATGTTACGTGATACCACGTACTTATACGTTTGTGACTATTACAGTGCCATCTATCACAAAGCGGAAAAGTGGTCCAACTAAAACATTCATATTTCTTTACGTACTACATGAATATGTAATAAATAATGGGAGTTCCTATTTAAAAAAACGCAGTTGATATCTGGTTGACCTATGGCAGCGCCATCTAGCTGGCCAACCATAGCGCCATCTGGTTTCCCCCTTCAAGCTAGACGAGTTTCGTTCTTTGTAGTTTTTTCGTTTCATCCTTATTTCGTGAGATATTTGTTACGGTCACCATCAATGGACCATACTGTATAAGTAGTTTACTTGGTGACTGAATGGAAATTTGACATTGGGTTTCTGTCTGGTATCATCTTCATGATTGTTCAAAATATTTTGAAGTAAGCTGTCAGGAAGGAAATCTACAATACAATGCTTGAAATGTTATTATTCCGATAATGTTGTCGGCTTCTACTTAATCCCACCATATTTTCCCCGTGAAAGTACCGGGACCCCTGAAAAGCTGTGATAAACTAATCAGCAGTTTCTTAAATACTGTAACATGTGTGGGCCTCAGTATGTAAAACCCATCTCTACTTAAATTTCTTCTAGAAATTACGGGGAAGTATCAAGTCAGCCCTCCACTACCGTAATTAATGTGAAAGCTCTGTGGTCTTCAATGTTTGAGCTTTGATTTAATGACACCCTTTTAACAAAACATGTTGATACTGGAAATGTTTAACATTTTTAAACACATGTTTATACCAAAAGAACATAAGTAGAATATTTAATAATGTTTGAAATCAGTTCACAACAGTTTAAATATTTTATTTATTTACGTAGTTACTTTTTTGACGAAAATGAAGAAGAAACGAACTTTCGTTTGTCTCAAATATTGTGCTGCAGCCTGCACGATATCAAAGTTCCCACTGTATGCAATCGAATAGTATGTGGTATTGCAATTTTAAATTAAACTTTTAACCAAGCTATTTTTCTTCGACGAAAGGTTACTTTTATTTTATGTTTGAACAAAAGGTGCGTTTGCCTGTAGACATAACAGCAGTGTTCACACAAATGACAACACACCACATCAACTGCCAACAAGACTACTTAAACTTTGTAGTCTGTCTTCTCTGCCCACAGAAACCGCTAAAATGTTACAAGAATAAGTGGGATAAGAGTCGATCCAGCACACCTCACTGCAGGAAATTGCAAAAATTATTTGCTTTTTAAATTAGAAAGACAGTGTCAAGAATATTTAGAACATACGAGGGTAAGTCAATTATTATCCGCGATTTAGTTATATTCTTGTTTATTTTGGTAGTACTGTCGTTTTACGTTGATGACGCATGCTTTGCTTATTTGTTGTTCTATCTTCGCAATTTTCAAGCTGCTAGGTTAGTTTCATTATCGCTGCTGTGCTGTTAATCATGGGTGCTCCGCTGTCTATTTACACCAAAGAAGAGCAACGTTCAGTGATCCGTTTTTGTGGTCGGAAGGCCTATCACGGGACGAAATTCATCGAAGACTTCGGGTGCAGTACGGGATCAGTGTTCTTCCACTACGGAGTGTCTACGAATGGACTCAAAAATTCCGAAATGGTCGCACAAGAGTTACGCATGATGAAAGAGCCGGACGACCGTTTACCGCCACAAATGAAGAAACCATTGAGCGTTCACTTGAAATGCTTCTGTTAGACAAACGATTAACTATTGACGAAGTGGCACATCGTCTGAAAATTAGTCACGGTTCTGCCAACGAAATCATCCACAGCAGACTTGGGTTTCATAAAGCTGGGCGCCGAACCGCACAATAAGCCTGAGTTCGAGTGTGGGGTGGCGGTGGGGTGAGTGGACTGCTGTAGCCTGTTGCGGGGTTGTGAACCGCTGAGGTCTACGGCGGGGACGAAGCCTCTCGGTCGTTTCTAGGTCCCCAGTTCAATACAATACAATATTACAACTGATGCGTATTCTTGGCGTCTGCTGAAATGTATAGTTATCACGGAAATATACGTTATAGGAGAGTACGCTCAGATGAAAAAGTGTTAGTAAATAACGAAGTTCAGTTCTGTAGATAAATACGTAAAAGCTTTGCTAATACCACTAGAAAGACCTATGGCGAGAACAGTACTTGCAGTACAAAGCTGTTCAGCCCTTACATGGATTAAAGGTATTGTGTACACTTATTATGCAGCATCTAGCTACACAGACCCTAATGCTTTACACGTTAACTATTAGATTATAAAACTAATTTGATTTTTCCACACTAGTCTGTAAAATTATGTAATGGCAAATCCAGTTCAGTGTTTGTTCGTCTGTAATTAGTTATAAGTTCGTGCACCGAAATCTTTATTTCATTTTCGTTTCTTACGTTTTTCTATCTATCCACGTATTAATACCGAACGTGTTTCTTTTACCTGCTACACATTCAAGTTATTAGATCGTAAAACGATAGTTTAATTTTAATTTTGAACGCATCTCTGTAAAAATACGTATTAATTTCTAATGTATTGCACGTTTGCTTCTATTTTTAGATCGTAACACAACTTTTTTATTTTCATTTTCAATGGTTTCACGTAAAAGACCGTATTAAAAGTGAATGTATAACAAAAATCCGTTGTCTCCTACACGCTCTGCTGAATTTTTAGGCCTTAAAATAAAATTTATTTTCCTTGTGTTCGTTTCTGTTGTCTTTCGGCAGAAGAATGTGTTAATACAGTGCAGTTTTAGGTTTGTTTTGTCCGCTGCCGTACACCAAGTACAGTTCAGGACCCATTTTACATTTTGATTGTTCGCTAGTAGACCGCTGAAGCATCCTTCAGAACAACAAATAGCAGAGTACAGAAACAGCTCACAGCGTTCCCACCCAAATCGGCAGTTGTGAAGTGATCAGGTAATAGTTATTATTTAAAACTGCTTTTTTTTTGGGGGGGGGGTGATGGGGCGCATATAATATGTTGTGCCTAGGGGTGCAAAATTTTTAAATCCGCCACTGACGCTATCTGATCAAGAACACCGAGGCATCTCTACATAATACGAAATTCACCAGTAGATGTCACGAGAGGTGGGCCGGCCGGTATGGCCGAGCGGTTCTAGGCGCTTCGGTCAGGAACCGCGCGACCGCTACGGTCGCAGGTTCGAGTCCCGCCTCGGGCATGGATGTGTGTGATGTCCTTAGGTTAGTTAGGTTTAAGTAGTTCTCAGTTATAGGGGACTGATGAGATGTTGAGTCCCATAGTGCTCAGAGCCATTTGAACCACTTGAACGAGAGGTGGATCCACCTGTACAAACAGAGGGGGTGAGTGTTGCGTTGTCAGCGTAGAAGCAGTAATTGCAGAAGGATTCGCTCAGGAGAGCTCAGCGATTCGAACGTGTAGTAGTCATCGGGTGTCACCTGAGTAAGAAAACTATCAGGGACACTTAAACGCTTCTACGGTTGCCTAAGTGGACTCTTGGTAATGTGACTGTGCACTGAAAATACAACTAGGCAGATCTCAAGTACTGATGGACACGGACAGTTGCGCATTGCGAACGGTAATTGTAAAAAATTGCATGAAATAAGCTTGCATTACAAAGTGCAACCAGTTGTCCAACCAGCACAATGACTGTTAAAAAGAATGGGGTACAATGGTCGAGCAGCCCTTCGTAAACCATACATTTCCGTACTGAGTAATGAACGACGATTCAGTTTGTATAAAGAAAGAGTGACCCCACAGACAGCGGATGAAGGGACGCGAGTCACTTGGAGTGTTGGATCACTCTATTCCCCGTGGCAGTTCGATGAGAGGGTTTGGGTTTGGTGAATGCCTGGAGATGGTCACTTGCTATTATGTGTAGTACCAACAGTACAGTACGGAGGAGGCAGTGTTACGGCCTGGTGGGAGTTCCCATAGAGTGTAGTGTTCTTATCTTGCTTAAGAAAATGCTAAATGCGGTGTGATTCTATAGTATTGTGTACTATGTGCAGCAGAGGAACACTCCTGGGACAGCTCGTGGTCCAGTGGCTAGCGTTACTGCTTCTGGATCGCGGGGTCCCGGGTTAGATTCCCGGCCGGGTTGGGGATTTTCTGTGCACAGGGTCTGAGTGTTTGCTTTGTCCTCATCATTCATTAAAGTGGCAAAATTCGACTGAGTAAAGATTGGAAATTTGTATGGGCGCTGATAACCGCGCAATTGAGCGTCCCTCAAACCAAACAACATCATCACTTCTCGGACAGCGGCTGTAGTAGGTGTTACAATGCATCCCGTCATAAAGCAGCATTTGTGAGTCAATGGTCTGTGCATACCAACAGTCCTAAAATGGACTGGCCAGTCCATAGTCCCGATCTGAACCTCATGGAACATTCTCGTGATGTGTTAGCACATCGACTTCACTCCAGACCCCAGTGTCCAATATCACTATGTTTTCTTCATTCACATCTCAAGGAACACTCAAACACGTCATTGGAGGTGCATCCAGCAATGTAAAAGCCGTCGTAAAGGCACAGGCAGGACTCATATTAACGTTCATTGACAGGTGTCAGGATGTTTTTTATCAGATAGCGCATGTTTCAGTGATAGTTTTTCGCAGCCCCACGTTGTGAACCCAATACGCACTACTGGCCTTTAAGATTGCAAAACCAGGATGGATAGCAAACAACGAAATTGTAATTATTGTGCGTACACGGTATACAAGTGATTTAGGGGTTGTGCAGGCTGCGAAAAAGGTCTGCCACCAGGCAGCAATAGCAACTATAACCGTATTTGAGTTTGGATTGCAGCCCCATGACGACGGAATCTAGCACACGTCAGATTGGCATCAAGTGGACTATTTGCCCGGATATGAAACTGATTATCATTTCAGTACAGCCACACAAGGTAGATACAAGTAATGCCATCTATAGTCTGAACAAAAGGAAAGATGACGCAGCAGGTTGCTCATTCAGAACGTCTGTTGTCTGCGAGAGGATCGTGTTATGCCCCACGTGAGGAGGAAAAAACGTGTAGCATCCCGAATCAGAATTCTACAGCAGCACGGTCGTGGTCTGAGAAGTGTATCGTTCCGCGACATTGCTGATCGCTTTGGTCGGGATCACACGGCTATGTGGAATCGATGGGCTGTGCAGGAACTCATCGACCTCACACCACTAGCTCCCGAAAGGATATCACTCGGCCTGGTAGAATCCTACATTCGCGTCACTTACCCTGAGTTGGGAAATGGTCTTTTTCGCACAACACAAATATTCTCACAGACAGTGCAACGACATATGTAGCACAAAAGACTGTCAGCACACGACATACGACACTGTTGCTACGACTTGCCTTAAGGGGAGGTTCTAGTCGAGATCGATGAAAAAATAGATATTTTTTGGTTGTGAGAGTAGTTTAGAGATTACTGTGTGTTGAATGGAACCGTGCACCGATCGAAATATAGGCAGGTGTAGGCTTTCATTGAATTAGTTCAGGAAAAGCTTCGATCAGTATAGGAATTTCTGTCCAATGAAGATTTGTATGAAAGACGCACCAGTGACAATAAGCAAAATGACATCAAGAGCTTCAACGCTCGCATTTGAAAACCAACAGCGAAAACAGCATTGTAGGGTGAAAACTCTTGAAATAGCAACTTATATAGCTGCATGTATATTCAACGAAGATTATTCATCTGTTCTGAAGACCATGAACGTTTTAGGAATCATCAAAGGAACGAACAGCAAAACTTGGCAGCCGTGAAACACGAAATGCCTCAGTTTGATAAAACTGTTCCAAATTCAGAACCAGAGCATGTCTGACGAAGAGGAAGGATATCTATATGGTCCTGGGATTGCAAATTAACATTAAGTTTTCAAACAACATTTTTTTTCCAGACGTCGATTTTTGTAGAGGAGATTTTCGTTATCCAAAAATATCAACTTGAAAATAAAACATGTTCCATAATTCTATAACAGATTGACGTCAACGATTTAGGGCTATAATTATGTACACCTGTCCTACGGCGCTTCTTAAGAAGGAAAGCCGCGCGGGGTAGCCGAGCGGTCTTAGGCGCCTTGCGCGGTTCGCGCGGCTCCTCCCGTCGGAGGTTGAGTTCTCACCCGGGAATGTGTGTGTGTGTGTGTGTGTGTGTGTGTGTGTGTGTTGTCCTTAGTGTAAGTAAGTTAGTTTAAGTTAGATTTAAGTAATGTGTAAGCTTAGGGACCGGTGACCTCACCAGTTTGGTCCCATAAGACCTTACCACAAATTTCCAAAAAACCAATTCCTAAGAACGAAAGTGATCTGCACTTTTTCAGTCCCTATCTATCCTTCGTTGTTCCAGCGATGTATAAAAAACTGCTGCTAGAAGAGAGCAAGTTCTTTCGCATAATCTTTATAGAATTTCCACTACTAAGCGATTGTAGTTGCTTTTCTATTCTGCGATCGGTCATCTCAGTATCTGTTATTCCACGTTCGTACGATGACTCAAAGGAGGGACAGTACTGCGACTTTCCGCGGTGAAACAGTTTCGGAAGAAAATGGGAAATTTGTGGTAAGTTTCTATGGGACCAAACTGCTGAGGTCATTGGTCCCTAGGCTTACACACTACTTAATCTAACTTAAACTAACTTACGCTAAGGACAAAACACACACACACACACACACACACACACACACACACACACACACCCACGCTCGAGGGAGGACTCGAAACTCCGACAGGGGGAGCCGCGCCCACTGTCGCAAGCCGCCTTAGCCAGCGCGGCTACCCCCCGCGGCTTTTACGGAAGACACAATTCAGTATTTCTCTGCATTATTTTCAGTCTCGGTGCCAGTACGATCATTAGAGGAATCAATAGAGGATTTCGGAGTGCTTACTGATTTTACATAAGACCATAATCTCTTAGGGTTTTCAGATCGGTCGACAAAATTTTGCTTTCAACGTCACTGAACTCTTTTCTCGTTGCTCTCATCACTTGCGCTTCGTTCAGCTTTGGTTTTTCCGATAGGTTTTTGGCTTCTCTTGAATCTGTGATGAAACTTTCTTCGTTCAAGTAGGAGTTTTCTTATACGGCTATTAAACCATGGTGGGACTTCCCCATCCCTTAAGACCTTGCTGGGAACATACTTGTCGGAGGAACACTGAATGATGCTTTTTAACTTTTTTTAATTTGTGCCCCATACCTTCTTCCGCAGCACTGAATATATGATGCTGCATAGTGCCTTTTAAACGGGAATTTCATGACAGATCGGCCAGCTCCAACTACTTCATTCAATTCAAGCAAAACCTATTGCAAATGACAATGTAGTGGTGCGTCTGACTACAGATAATTTAATATTCATACCGCCAATTTTATCACGTGTGCTATGGTGACAAATTCAGCACAAACCACAGAACAATGAATACCGTAAAAATCGTCTGACGATTATTGTAATTTTTTTCTCCTTCATCGACAAGCAAATCTTTAAATTCTTTCTCTATTGCAGACCAATGCAGTGTCGTACAAAATTTGTAGAACCCATTGATTATGCGAGTGCGTAGTATATGCTAAGAATTTTCACTCTTCTGCGACACCCATTCGTTATTAAAGGCCTGTGACGATAAATCAGTCATTGCCTCTTTTTATGTAAACAGCCAGTGGACCTGTGAACATCCTTTACGCCACGAACAAACAGCGAAGGATAAACAGCTATGAGCTCAGATGCATCGGTAAAGGCCATAGGAATGGAAAAACTTTGTTTGCTCCTATGAATCTGTCATGCTCCTCGACTAAAGTTTCAAGGTGCAGGAATGCTATAGGGGAAACATTAAAAGCACTTTCAGAAAACTGAATGAAATCTCCAACAGTGGAAGCAGCTGAAGAAAATGATGGTAAAAACGTCATTTACATCGCATGTGGTGGATATTGGCAGAAAAGGGACCAGCAATCTAAAAATTAATTTGCAGCTGCCATAAGCACTGGTAATGGGAAGGTGCGTGGTGCTGAAGTATGTCAAAACATTGCCATGGATGCACGAAAGTGGGGTACCAATAATGAGAACACACTACTGCATGGAACACGACTGTTAGAAAACATATGAGGAATCCAGTGGAGGAATGGGAGCCTCAGCTGTAGAGATTTTTCAGCACTGTCAAGAACAACGTGGGATTCGATGTGCTAAATTCATTGGTGATAGTGATTCCAGGTTATTCAAGTCAATAATTAACAGCGGGCCCTATGATTACCTCTCACCGCAAAAGTTAGAATCTGTCTGCCAGATGTAGAAATGAATGCGTACCTGACTGCGTAGAATCAGGCCGAAATTTTCTAGCCAAAAGCTTGAAGGTGGCAAGACCATTAGAGAACGTTTCACTGACAAAACACTCAGTCATCTAAGTAAATACTATGGCCAAGTCATCAGTATGGAAGCAATGAGAAAAGCAGTATGAGGCATGTTTTCCACAAGACGTCAAGTGCCACTACACAACTTGTGTTCAACTGAGCAGTGTAAATACCGAGAAGATGAAGCAGTAGGAACCGAATACACTCGTGTAAAAACCATTCCTGGCGTTGTTGTAGCAGTAATAAAGCCAGTAAATAGAGATCTAGCACACCCAAATCTTCTGAAAAAATGCCTCGCAGGAAAAAATTGTATACGAGTCTTTCAAAAATATTATATAGACCAGGGAGCCCGAAAATGTATTTGACGGCTTGAAAACACTGAAGACTGATGTCAGTGACGCTGTGATTAACTTCAACCACGGAAATGCAGGCAGAATAAAGGTTCTGAGGCAATTTGGAATTAATTTTGCCCATAATGCAGAAGTAATCCTACAAAAACTGCATAGAAAGCAGGCCTCCACGGTAGAAATTACTATCAAAAATACAACAGAATCGGCAAGAACCCTCAGACGGAGAAAGAGACTGCAATGGTTGATCCTCAAGAAGATATGTATTACAAATCTGGAGAATTTTAGGCTCTTTCTTCGTTCATTTTCCTTTATTTTAACTTTCAAGTGCGATTCCTAAAAGCTACTTTTTTTGAAAAAACTACTTTTATTGCAAGTGCTTCCCATCATCTCAGAAACTACACTGATGTTCAGAAGAAACAGATCACTTTGAACGACTAGAGATGGAACATTCATATTCACAGGACATATACATTAGTGTGTTCTTCGGAAATGAATCGCATTTCAGTCACCTCCGTTTAGCACGTACTCTGTTGCCTAGTAGGCACAGGGTCCGCCATGGCCTTGATAACTTGTTCAGTGCGTGACGGCGACAACATGTGTAAGGCGCGAATGGCGCCCTGTGGTATAGCCATCCATGCTGCATTCACCTGGTTACAAAGTTCGTCTGTGGTAGTTGGCATGGGTCACAACGCTGCACCCTTCGTTTCACCATATCCCCCATATTTTCGATTGGCAATAAGTCTGGTGATCTGGCGGGCCAGGGATGGTGATTTTTCGGCAGGCGCGCTCCCCATACACATTCTTCATTCTCCGTTAGATATCTACCAATCTTTGTATTTCAGCAACCAAGAAAACAATAACATTTCATCTTCGGACGCACTGGGTAATAATGTCACCATAGTTCACGTTTCCGTATTTACTGCACGGACGTCGAAAAGACACAAACGCCACATTAATCTCTTTCCCGTATGTCGATGCTTACATACCCACAACGGAGTCGAGCTATGTTAGATAAACGCTGCAGCAACACTTTCCAACGGAGACTTTGTGATCGTCCCTTATACTCTGGTGTTCCTGTTGTCTCAGAATATCAACTGCTCAGGAAATGTTTTGCACCAGGAGATACCTGCAACATGTGAGGGTCTAACATTAGCACGGATGACTGCTCAGAGAGGACAAGACATCGACACAGCATGGCGCTACTAAACATTACTAATATTCAGAGACTGTCAAACTGTATCAGCAGTCAAGACTATTAGTTACAATCAAGAGCTTTACTGTCATTGTATATAATTCAGTACCACTGAAGATCCTACAGCACTTCAAAGTTATGTACTCGTGTACACCATTCATTGAAAGCATGTGCTGTAAATAAACATAATATGTGTCATCTTTTTTAGATGTATGATTGTCTTTATTACCACTTCTACTACCGACATATTCCGGCTGGGAGTGGTGGCTGATACTTGCTGTTTCTAGTGTTTCATGGCGATCCTCTCTCTGTGGTGAACATAATAAGAAAGAATGTCGCTGTTGTGTACATAGTTCCGCGTAGTCAGCGCGTACACAACTTTCCCACTGGAGCGCGCCCCGCTAAGCACAACAGCGCAGGCGCAGCGCCCGTCCGTCTCCGCACTACGAGATGGCGCTGCCTTAGAGACGGACGAAGTTCTGCTTCCGCCGATCCACGTATTAATATGTAACGCAGCCAATGAGATTGCTGCCAGCGTAGAACCTTTTCTCCTCGCAGATCACACTCGCCCAGTGATACCTGAACGCGCGAGGTATTATAACGAGTGTACAGACCTCCGATTAGTCAGTCTGCATTTGTCTGCACCAGTCTGTACCAGTCTGCATTAGTCTGTACCAGTCTATAGTCAAGTTTCAGTCTGCACATAAGAAGATTATCGTATTCCTGTACATAACCATGAAGATAAATGTATAGACAGTTTGTCAAGTATCAGAGATATGTGAGAATAAGATCAATGTACCAAGACCAAAGGAACTTCAGATTGTCAATTGTAAATAGCATCCAGAATCAAGTTACATAATGTTTATGCTTGTTATTATTTTAATAAATGTGTGTGGAAATTAATCAAGTTCTGTTTAAAGTTGGTCACCGCCAATCTGCTACTCTAAGCGTGCAAGTGGCATTTCTATCGTCTGACCTAACGGCAGAAGATAAACACGCCACGATAAGACCACGAGACATATTGCTGACACTCGCCTACTTCGTTAGAGCTACAAGTCAAATAATCTGATGGTGTGTGTACCGAAGGTCTTACACTATGCACACCACAGTCGCCCATGCATTTGCTCTGGTAACAAAAGCGGCGGGGGGAGCTTGAGTCTTATTGTTCCAGAGGGAGAGAGGAGTAAAGTCAAGGATTCTCGTGGGTGATAGGGACCTGGAACGGTGTTTCATATTTCGGCTGTCTCTCTTCTCACCCATCGAAGACAACAGTAAGGAATAATGGAGGGATGTGATCATTCGACAGTGTGTCAGTGGGCAGAAGGCACAAGCTGGTGCTCCACAGTTCTGCAACAAGACACCACAGCTCTTTGTCCTCGCAGACAAATACTGCTTTGCTCAGTTGAAGGTATAGAGCGCACTGCATCTGGCTCCAGATGTGTCCGTGGAAAACATTATGTCAAATGGACGCTACTCCTGCCCACATTTGAAGGAAACTGCTTGCTGCTTTCTCCAGACTAACCTGACGTAGATAATGAACACACAGTTGGCCTACAGGAGTGGATGGACTATCACTTTCCGCCATCGTGCAGAGTTTGAAATGCAAAATACCTAATAACTCGCAAGAATCAAATATAGGAACAATGCAATGCTTCTAATAAGTATGTTGGATTCTTCCTCCTTACTGTACTAATTTTTCAAAATTTTTCGCTATTTTGCAAAATATACTATCTGTCATTATCTTGGCCGGCCAGAGTGGCCGAGCGGTTAAAGGCGCTACAGTCTGGAGCCGCACGACCGCTACGGTCGCAGGTTCGAATCCTGCCTCGGGCATGGATGTGTGTGATGTCCTTAGGTTAGTTAGGTTTAAGTAGTTCTAAGTTCTAGGGGACTTATGACCACAGCAGTTGGGTCCCATAGTGCTCAGAGCCATTTTTTTGTCATTATCTTGTAGGGACTTGGCTGTGACACAGTCACACACTGCATTGTCAAAGCGCACAACGTCACGAATTTTATTAATGTTTACCAAGGTTTTGCAGAGTATGCCATGAAGTCGTTGTTGTTGTTGTTGTTATAGTCTTCAGACCGAAGACTGGTTTGATGCAGCTCTCCATTCTAGCCTATCCTCTGCAAGCCTCATCACCGAGTAGCTACTGCAATTTACGTTCTTCTCAGCTTGCTTACTGTATTCATCTCTTGGACTCCCTCTACGATTTTTACCTCCCCCCCCCCCCCCAACGGCCCCCCCGCCCCCACACACACTTCCCTGCAATACCAGATTGGTGATCCCTTTATGTCTCAGAATCTGTCCCATCAACTGATTCCTTCTTCTACTCAGGTCGTGCCACAAAATTCTTTTCTTCCCAGTTCTGTTAAGTACCTCCTCGTTAGTTACGTGATTTACCCATCTTCAGCATTCTTCTGCAGCACCAAATTTCAAAAACTTCTCTTCCTTTCTAAACTGTTCATCATCCACGTTCCAGTTCCGTACATGGCTACAATCCTTACAAACACTTTTCTTGCTGTCGCCGGTCTACATTTTATATCCTGTCTATATCAGTTATTTTGCTGCCCAAATAGAAAAATTCTACGTCTATCTTTAGTCCCCTGACTACTTTCCTCAGCATCACGTGGTTTAATTCTTGTTTTGCGTTTGTTGATGTTCATCTTACAGCCTCCTTTCAAGGCATTGTCCATTCCTTTCAACAGCTCTTCCAAATCCTTTGCTGTCTCTGACAGAATTATGATGTCATCAGCAAACCTCGAAGCTCCCGTTTCTTCTCCCTGAACTTTAATGCCTTCTCCAAATATTTCTCTGATTTCCTTTACTGCTTACTCAATTTATAGACTGTATAAAATCGGGAATAGGCTACAACCCTGTCACACTCCTGTTTCAATCATTACTTCCTTCTCATGCCCCTCGATTGACATCTTGTTTCTGTACAAGTTGTCAATAGCTTTTCGCTTCCTGTATTTTACCACTGCTTAGTTTAGAATTGCAAAGACAGTACTTCAGTCTTTCTCTAAGTCTACAAATGCTATAAACGTATATTTGCCTTTCCTTAACCTGTTTTACCTCGCGTGTGTGCACATTTCTCCAGAAACGAAACTAACATTCTTCAAGGTTAGCTTCTACCATTTATTCCATTCTGTTATAAGTAATTCGTGTTTGTACTTTGCAACCATGACTTACTAAACTGATAGTTCGGTATAGTTCACACCCGTAAGTACCTACTTTCTTTGGAACTGGAATTATTATATGTCTCTTGAAATCTGAGGGTATTTCGCCTGTCTCTTACACCCTGCTCACCAGATGAGAGAGTTTTGTCATGGCTGGCTCTTCCAAGGTTATCAGGAGGTATGTCGGGATGTCGTCTACTTCCGAAGCTTTGTTTCGAATTAGGTCTTTCAGTGTTCTGCCAAATTATTCTTGCAGTTTCATATATCCCATCTCCTCTTCATCTACGTCCTCTTCCATTTCTGTAATATTGCCTGCATTAAATTACAGTATCTCTGCCAGTAGGACAATGCGTTTGTTCAATGCGCGCACACACACACACACACACACACACACACACACACATTTTGGTATATAACAGGAGTTTATTTGTTTGTAATTCACACTATCATAATTGTTTAACACTTTTAAAAACTCACCAATGGTAATTTTATTGTTAATAACGCACTGCAGAAATTTTTTAACTCAGACTGTCGAAATTTGTTACACATTGTCCTGCAGCAATTGGTTAATATCTTATTTTCATATATCTTACGATGGAGATATGAGATGGATACAATTGTAACAATCCAAACCGAAACTGTGAAATAGCAATGAATTATGAGAGGGATGGTTTCAAAAAATGGCTCTGAGCACTATGGGAATCAACATCTTAGGTCATAAGTCCCCTAGAACCTAGAACTACTTAAACCTAACTAACCTAAGGACATCACACATACCCATGCCCGAGGCAGGATTCGAACCTGCGACCGTAGCAGTCCCGCGGTTCCGGACTGGAGCGCCAGAACCGCACGGCCACCGCGGCCGGCGAGGGATGGTTTAATTGTACATACTTACATGTTGAAACGCCCTACTAAATCCGCAGGACTGGACAGGTAGTTTAAGTTGTGGAAAGGGGCCAAAATAGGCGGCTGTCAGTTACACTCGAACATACAACCTTTTATTTGATCAAACATTACAAGAGCCATGAAAAAATTAGAAAAAAAACAGACAGCTTCAGTTTTGGAACTTAATTAGCGGCTGAATGCGCCGTACAATCTCATGCCTTAAGGGCAAGACCACTTTAATTTAAAAACGGCTGAAAGCCAATAACTTAAAGCTCAACCCAAACCAGAAATTTAAAAGGCAAAGCCTTATCTCAAAACAGTTCCTTAATTAGACTGAAGGCCCAAATAATCTGACACTTTAAGAGCAAACAACTTAAATTCAAAATCGGCTGAAGGCCCAACACTTAAGACTCAACAACATTAATTTTCAAAATGCCAAAGGCTTTATGTAAAACAGTTCTTAAATTAGGCTGAAGGCCGAAACCATCTGACGCCTTAAGGGCAAAACAACCTTAATCTAAAAGTCGGTATGAAGACATACAAGTACAAACAACAAGAATAAACAAGAAAAGGTAGTACACCCGAGGGTTGGCCTGGAATTCAAACACTAACGCTCGCTTAGTGAGACAGGCAGTCGGCCCAACCATTTTCGATCCGAAGACAACCCAACCGACAGACAGTCAATGGACCCATCGCACCGACAAGATAACCTCCGCTTCACCCAACCAGCACACAACAGGGAGTTCAATTGAACAACGTAGAAGGTACTGGCGTCCACAACCAATTATACAATGAGCTGTCAAACTGCAGACCGTGCTGGACAGCGACAACACGATGAGTAAAATACACTGCCTGAATTTACGTCAACGGCCAGGCCAGGTAACCGGAACGTTAACGGCCACAAGGCAGCGTTGTTGCTCGCGGAAATATCCCAACAACCGACAGCGAACTCGAAACAACACAATGTGAACAGTCATGACTTATTGCTAGATTGTCTAAACTCAACTTTCATGTCCGGGATCGGTGAGCCACGAACCTCGTAAGGAACAGCACCATACACTCAGACACCGCAAAGAGGCCGCCAGCGGGCCCGGCCAAACCCACGCGGCGCAGAGATTTCCTCGCTGCTCCATGCCAACCAACCAACGGCCAGGCTCATAAATGATGAAAGGACCAAATATACGTCGGCCAATGAGACGACCAACCGAACGACCAACCAACGGTCGTCCCACTCCAATCTGCCTCCGTCGGACAGTTCATGTGTGTCGCCAGCGGTCGGTGATGTCGGCGCCTCACCGGCGCTCCGTCCCCGACTTCACTGCTGCTGCGTCCCGACTGCACTGCTAGTCCGTCTCCAACTGACTGCCAGACACACGACGACCCAGAAATACTAATGTCGCTCCAGAGATGGTATGACAGTGCACTTATCAATACGCGCTGCTGCTGCTGCTACTGCTGCTCACGGTCAAGTAAGCCAGGAAGTGAGTGACGCCAGTAAATGGAAGAAGAAAACGAGGAGGCAGTACCGTAATAGAAGATGACAAACAATAAATGGCACGAACACGGGCTGTGCACGACTCACATGTCTTCTTATTCTGCCTTATGATGTTGGTGGCTAGTCCCTGACATCTCACGGTGATCCTTTCACTCTGATCTACAGACTTCAAATGGTGCATCCTATACATTTCCTCCAGTTGAAAAAGGTAAAGTGGGGGAGGAGGCATTTGAATCTTGTGGTTCAGAGGGATAGGAAAGGAAACTGCGAGAAGGATTTGACACAGCACTGAAAGACCTAATTCGAAACAAGGTTTCGGGAGTAGGCGACATCCCGACAGATTTACTGATAGCCTTGGGAGAGCTAGCCATGACAAAACTCTTTCGCCGGCCGGCGTGACCGAGCGGTTCTAGGCGCTACAGTCTGGAACCGTGCGACCGCTACGGTCGCAGGTTCGAATCCTGCCTCGGGCATGGATGTGTGTGATGTCCTTAGGTTAGTTAGGTTTAAGTAGTTCTAAGTTCTAGGGGACTGATGACCTCAGAAGTTGAGTCCCATAGTGCTCAGAGCCATTTGAACCATTTGAACAAAACTCTTTCACCTGGTGAGCAGGATGTAAGGGACAGGCCTTGAATATAACTCGCCCAATTGCCTCTGGTGTAACACAGTATCCCCTCCAAAGGTGAAGTAACCAGACACCAGAAGTATAATCTGATCAGTTACTGACATTACCTTACCAGTTTCTTGAAATCGCATACAAAACTCTCCTTTTTTATCTAGTCTCGACCCCCTCCTTTTCGCTCTCTTCCTCTAGAAAATACACTCTGTTCACAACGTCCGAGTCTCTCAGATCCTCAAATTCTGATTTATAGGCATTGCTATTTAACTCCTCGCGGGTGTTTTTGTTAACTACTTATTCACAACTAGAAATCTGTATTGTATTTATATTACAGTAATTACAACAGAACTAGCGGTCTGCCCCGGCATTGCCAAGGGTAGTTTTAAGTATCGACGGCTGGACGACTTGGTAATAAGGTTTATACCAAATTACATTCCCTCACCTTCTTCGTGAATCAGTCTACCTATTAGCGAAAACCTTATCAAAATCCCTGAAGTTGTTCCTGATACTAGCCTGAACGTTCAGGTAAAAACCGTGACGGGGGACTTAAATTCATAATATGAGTAAATATAGAAGATACTTCAAGCTTGGTTTGCCATCTCTTGCAAAAATCGCCGAACTATGCAGTGGTTTCAACAAGCCTGGCAGTCGGTACCCGGATAATGGGTAGTTTTTTTGTACAATGTTGTTCGATGAGGTGCCTGGGGGTGTTCTTTTACTGTCGGGATGCTTTCTCTCCTGTGTCTTTGGACCCGCTTTCCGACAAAGACATCGCTGTTTTCAGATACCAACATGTCAAAGCTTCGCGAGTACAAATTGGAAAGGTGGGGGATCCAGTCCCCTTTTAATTTATTTTCCAACCTTTCTCTCGTCCATTTTTATCTGCAATCTGCCTGTGTGCATAATTAGGGCTCTTGTTCCAAATAACGTCCTTCTCTTGAATCTGCAGTGACTTATCGAACGGTCTAGTGCAAATTTATTGCTCTTACTAGAGAGTGGCGAGGACCTGATCAGACTGGCTCCGATCAGTTCGCTGTGGCTGTAAAACCGACGCGGGCGTTTCGAAAGAGTGCGGTGGACGCACGCTGGCAGAATCGAAGTGCGTAAACAATTGCCGACAGTTAAAGCGCTGCCGCCTGCGACAGGTTTAACGAGCGGTCCCCGCTGCCTCTGTCAGCCCCGGACTAACGCGAGTGGTTGTTAGCGGGCGGGTTAACGCCGCACACACGGCGCCCCGGCCGGGCTGCGCGCCTTCAAACGTCCCAGCCGGCCGCAGAGGGGCGCAACAGGGCGAGCAAGCGGGTTAACGAGCAGCGGCTGTGCCGAGTAGCACCTGACAGCCTGTATGGAGAGCCAGCTGCTAAACAGACACCTGCTGGCCTCGTTCTCTCGCTGTTGCTTTCGCAGCACCAGGTACGCGAATGGATGTCATCATCCTGGACGAAACTGATTATGATGATGACACGTTTCTTTGGCCATCTATACAGGGCGACCCAGGATGAATATTAAGGGATATGAGGATATGACAAGAACGATCATTTGGGTCAAATACTTCATATGGCCATATACCCTATTCCGAACGGTTTCCGAGATAGAACACATTTAAAATACAGGGTGGGCCTAACGTTCTTGTAAAATCATCTATATTTATTTTACAAAAAATTTAGAACTTACGAATTTGAGGTTTGTGAGAAATGAAACAAAAAATCATAAAGTTTGTTAGCATATCTTTGAGGCCGATGGAACCATAGTACAGAGCACTAATATCACTGTTGTTGTGAAATAGCGTCATGCGAGAACAAGGCGCAGTGCGTTTCTGTGGTACCACGAGACAAAATCTTCAATTACGATGCAGCGAAATTTTCGAAGCCAATACGCCAAGAGGCGCACTTGATCGGAGTACTGTTGAATAGTACATAAATTGCAAACCGACCGCAGTGTGTTGAATCTTCAGCGAACAGGGCGGCCTTCAGTCACCGAACGAAGTCTCAGATCTGTGCAACAGATGTTCTTCGAAGCCTTTCCAAGTCTACTCGACGTGCATCTCGTGAACTGGGAATTTCTAGGACCACAGTGCGAAGCATTCTACACAATAGACTGCACTTTCTTGCACGTAAGGTTCGGTTAAGATATGCAACTGGGATACTGGTACGAATCGGCAGTAGCAGTCAGTATCTTCAGGGAATTTGGTATGCAATTGAGGCTGCATTCCACATATCAGGTAATGTTAAAAAGTCCACTGTGAGGACGCAGATTTCGGAAATACCAGACGTTATCTTACATCTCGTTACGGTTTCCCCTAAAATGAATGTGTTGTGCGTGGTAATTCACAGCGCAGTCATTCACCCCTACTTCTTTAAAAAAGTTAGCAACAGCTAACATCTATCTGGATATGCCTGAACAGTTGCGGAACCACAACTGAGAGACTTGCAGCCTGATCTCATTTTCCAACAAGATGGTGCAGCACAGCGTTGGGATAGCATGTTACAAATTTTCTTAACGAAACATTTCCTGCTCGGCGGATCGGGCGTGATAGTCCTACTACCAGGCCTCCAATATCGCCAGACGTAACCCTTTGCCGCGCAGGGTAGCCACACGGACTGGGGGGCCTTGCCACGGTTCGTGCGGCTCCCTCCGTCGGAGGCTCGAGTCCTCGCTCGGGCACGGGAGTGTGTGCTGTCCTTAGCTTAAGTTAGATTAAGTAGTGTGTAAGCCTAGGGACCGATTTCCTCAGCAGTTTGGTCCCATAGGAACTTACCACCAAACCATACATAACCCTTTACATTTCTTTTTGTGGGGTTGCCTAAAACATAAGGTTTACGCTACGCAAGTTCCTGATCTGTGTGTATTAAGAAGACGGATGACAGATAGTGTTGATGGTGTTACACAAGGAACGTTGTCAATGTACGGCGTGAAATCGAATATCGATTAGACGTTCTTCGAACAACAAACGCCACATATCTTGGAGTTTGTTGACATCGTAAAAAAGCCTGGTGATTTACTGCCTCATGTGTCACAAACCACATATTTGTAAATCTATACTTTTTGTAAAATACCTAAGACATTAAGCGCTAGTATCACGCACCATGTGTTTTACGGACGCAGTCTCTTTGGCGTTTTATTCTCGCCCGCCTTATCTCGTTGCTTTCAGCCTCTGCTCGGGGTGTTTTTCTGCCATTAAACAAGCCAGCTGAACGCGCTTTTGTCCATGGTGTCTTGTGAGTGAAATAGTGTGAGAGACTGAGAGTGTATCAGTGAGTCAGTTAAGTGAGCGTGTACACGCGCTGTTTAAAATGGCACACATACACACTAGTGAAGAGTATGCTTATATCGTGTATGTTTACGGGTTCTGCGATGCTAGTGTCCCCACTCTGTCGAAGAATACCGTCGGCGCTTTCCGATACGTCGAAATCCTGTTCGTAGTGTGTTAGCAGAGTTTCCAGCACAGCGCGTAAAGCAGGTATTCTTCCAAATTCTCATTTTTCTTCTGGGCAGGTTGTTGAGCTACATGTAGTTCAACGACATGTTCAGGAACAGCAACACAGTGTTGAAATAGTGCAGCGTAGTCCGATTATCTGCGCAGGGCGGGTTTCTGCACGTATCAGTTTCCTACGAGCTCATATAGGCGAACATAACATACGGAAAACTTGTACCCATTTCAGATACAGCGTGTCCACAATATTCACATTGGCGGCTATGTCATACGACTTGAATTTTGCCACTGGTTAATGAGAGTCGTCATTATCTTCCATTAATAGTGTTCACTGACTAAGCGGAATAGAATCAAAATACAGATAATAATGATCGATAGTCGAATAACTACAGTGGAAACCGATTCCAAGCCCGGTTTTAGATCAGTCCTTGACACAGCATGATCGGTAACAGGTTGATAGGTTTTAGATTTTAAAAGGGCGACTCTTTCAACAAAAATGCTAGAGGACGAAAGTCAGTTTTGCGGAAGAAGTCCAGTCCAGTTAATATTAGAATAAAAGCTCTTAAATATTGCCTACTGTAATTAGTTAATGTTAGAAAAAATAGAAAATATAAGTTGTGTCTAGCCATTTGTGTTCCAGCAGTATTTAACGTAATTAGAGTGAGCTAATTTAGAAGAATATCAGGCAGTTGCTGCCGTACTGCTTTACTGTTTTAGTTGGTCATGGTTAAAGAAGTCACTCACCATACGTCGTCTTCGTACCATTGAGATCGCAAGTAGCCCCAACAGGCTCCGTACTTGTGCTATGATTAGCCTCTCCTAAGTCTAATTTTTGCTTTCAAATTCGTTGTTGGAATTACTTCAGCCTGGGTCCCTTATCAGTCTGACTTAACGAAAGAGAGATAAAAGAATCAAAGATAGGCTGCACCATTCGTTGCTGGTGTGTTTAGTCAACATTAGAGCGTCATAGTAATGCTTAATGAACTGCAGAGGGAAATACCACAATAAAGGCGTTACAGAGAGCCTCACTCACGTCATTCTCAGAGCAGCCGTTCCGAACTGACACGGGGAGGCCGCCAATTGTGCAATTCAGATTCGATTCATACTGCGCATAATAAAAGCTCATGGCCAGAGGTGTAATGTGGCAAAGCACCAAGGTGCACTTCTCAGCCGTTGTCGAGAAAATCGACAGTTAAAAGAAACCGTTGCGGTGAAATACTCTCTACGATTAATAATTTTCTACAGCGTCGTGGCGCAGCGGTAAGCGCTCGGGTTCGTAATCAGAAGGTCGCCGGATCGAATCTCGCAACTTTTTTTATTATTAGTTTTTTGTAATTCAAATATATATATATATATATATATATATATATATATATATATATATATATATACTATTAATGAATTGCTTATGCATGTTGGTGAAGGCGGATCGCTCTCCAATTGTACCGCCTCCATTTTTCCCTTTTTTTTTAACAGGGTGTACCAAAGCTCTCCCGTCCGCACTGATTTTCGACGATGTTATAAGTTGCGCTAGGGACCACATCTACCTTCTTTCGAAGTTAGCACGCAACTACGCTGTTATGCGGCGGCTCGTTTCGGCCCATTCAACATCTGTCCTTCAAGTGTAACGAGCGAGTAACGGAGTTTATATTTCATACCTGCCACAGCAAATTTGTGTTCGTGGTGTCTCTATTCTAATTCGAACGTTTGACTTACGCTATACGTATTCGTTTCGGAATATCGTTTCTACGTCTTCCGTTAACTATACGTGGATAACATTATGAAGATAATTAATAACATTTGTGAAATACAACTTTGTTTGCGGAAAACATAATGATGTTCGAAGTCGCCAGTTTTTCCACGACAAACGACTTTCAACAACTTATTATATGCATAATTGTTGCAACTGATTGCCGGGAATTTATATATATATATATATATATATATATATATATATATATATATATATATATATTTGAATTACAAAAAACTAATAATACAAAAAGAAAAGGTTGCATGGCGCGAGATTCGATCCGGCGACCTTCGGATTACGAACCCGAGCGCTTACCGCTGCGCTACGACGCTGTAGAAAATTATTAATCGTAGAGAGTATTTCACCGCAACGGTTTCTTTTAACTGTCGATTTTCTCGACAACGGCTGAGAAGTGCATCTTGGTGCTTTGCCACATTACACCTCTGGATATGAGCTTTTATTATGCGCAGTATGAATCGAATCTGAATTTCACAATTGGCGGCCTCCCCTTGTGAGTCAAGAAACCTATCCTCCCAACACATATCTCGAGTAAAGACGATGGAACTGAACTGTGAGAAATCCGAGTCGCCGACTACCATCCACAAATAAAGTAGGAAGGGAAAAATTATACTGGAACCCCATGTACCCTCCGCCACACACTGTACAGTAGCTTGCGGGAGTACAGGTACGGATGAAGCGTGCACTTCTACTTTGCTTTTTTTTTCTATCTCTCTGTCATTTATACAGATTCCCAAACGGATGAACAGTAAGTACATAAGAATTACTCGAACAAGGATGAAATATACTTACGATTCATACGATAATCTCCTTTCGGGAACTACCTTCCATATCCTAGACTTGTAGAGTAGTATGTGAAAATTAAAATAGTCAACAGGCGCTAGTTAAAGTTCTTTATTACATAACGTATTTCGGGCGTAGCCCATCAACAGATGATCAACTAACGAAGCTGATGAAGCACAACATATTCAATATCGCACGCAAAAAATCACAGTTAGAAGCTACAAGTGCCAAGTGAACAAGAACAACGTCAGTACATACAATAAGTGAAGTATTAAAGTTAGAAACTGTGTGCACGCGTTGAGACAGCGTAACTCATGGCGCGTAAATTACCCGGAATATATTCATTCAGTATTTGACAATGAGAGCACTTATCGATTGCCAACATTACACATAATTTCAAGTCGTTTTGGAACTTTCTCTCGCTGACAAACCTAAGAAATAATAACAGAAAAAAGCCTTAATAGATGGCCTGCCGTGGTGGCGAGTGGTTCTAGGCGCTTCAGTCCGGATCCGCGCGAGTGCTACGGTCGCAGGTTCGAATCCTGCCTCGGGCATGGATGTGTGTGATGTCCTTAGGTTAGTTAGGTTTAAGTAGTTCTAAGTTCTAGGGGACTGATGATCTCAGATGTTAAGTCCCATAGTGCTCAGAGTCATTTGAACCAACTTACTAAATCCAGCAAAACTTCAGCATTTACACTGTCCAGTTATATTAATGTGAGCACTGTTAAAAGCCTGATTAACCACTACCTGCAGTGCAAACCGTTGCATGACTTCCAATAAGAGCGTCACTGAGGTTCGGTAAGGTGGAGCCACGCTGACACCAGTGCCGTGGCCGGCTGCGCTACGTTTCTCGATTGAGGATCCGTGGCGTGAACAGCATGATCGAGGTGGTCCCACAGATTCTCGATTAAGTTTAACTCCGCGGAGTTTCGTGACCAAGGGAGTATAATAAACCCATCCTGGTGTTCTTCGAACCACACACGTTCGCTGCGAACTGCTGGTAGGGGTCATCGTGCCGTCGAAAATCAGTCTGCACGTAGAGGTGGGCATGGTCCCCAAGGGTAGATGAAAACTTGTGTTAATTCATTATGCCTTCCTGATCGACGCGATAACGCATGGAATGCCATCTGGCGTGGACCCTTCCAATTAATGTTGCAGGGTGTTTGCTTAGCCTGAAAAGGCGACCCGTCGCAACTCCGTGGACGCACAGCTGCGATACTGGCGTACAAATTCCAGCCTTCGTTGCCGCTAAACAGCAGTCAGTATGGGTGGGTGAACCAGGCGTCTGCTGCGGAGACCCATACGCAGCACCGTTCGCTGAACGGTCGCTGGGGAGACACTTTAGGTAGCCCCTTGGTTCGTCTGGCCAGTCAGTTGTTCAACAGTTGCACGTCCGTTCGTCCGTACACATCTCCGCAGCCGACGTTCACTTCACCCCTGTCATCTATGGCCCGTGATGCACCACAGTTGCTCCGTGCCGGTTTTGGATATACTTTAACTACGCAAACAGTTCACCTACTTAGCCGTTTCAGTAATGCTTTCACGCTTCATCCACATTTACATCTACATAGATACTCCCTAAACCACCGTACGGTGCATAGCGGAGAGTACCCTGCACCACTACTCGTGATTTCCTTTCCTGTTCAACTCGTAAACAGAGCGAGGGAAAAACGACTATCTATATGCCTCCGTATGCGCCCTAATTTATCGCATCTTATCTACGTGGCTCTTACGCGCATTGTATGTTGGCGGCAGTAGAATCGTTCGGCAGTGAACAAATCCCGCTTCTCTAAATTTTCTCAATAGTGTTTCTCGAAAAGAACGTCGCCTTCCCTCCAGGGATTCCCATTTCAGTTCCCAAAGCATCTACGTAACACTTACGTGTTGTTTGAACCTTCCTGTAGCAAATCTAGCACCCCGCCTCTGAATTTCTTCCATATCTTCCTTCAATCCGACCTGGAACGTATCCAGAACACTCGAGCAGTACTCACCACCAGCGTCCTACGTGCTGTCTCCTTTACAGGTGAACCACACTTTCCTAATAAACCGAAGTCGACCATCCGCCTTCCCTTCCTCAGTCCTCACATGCCCGTTCCATCTCATATCGTTTCCAACGCTACACCCAGATATTTAAACGACTTGACTGTGTCAAGCAGGACACTAGTAATACTGTATTCAAACATTGCAGGTTTAATCTTCCTACTCATCCACGTTAACCTATATTTTTCCACGTTTAGGGCTAGCTGCCATTCATCAGACCAACTGGAAATTTTGTCAAAGAAATCTTGTATCTTCCTACAGTCACTCATCTTCGACACATTACCGTAAACTACAGCCTCAGCAAACAACCGCAGATTGCTGCCTACCCTCTCAGCCAAATCATTTATGTATGTAGAGAAAAACAGCGTCCTATCACACTTCCCTGGGACACTCCTGACGATACCCTTGTCTCTGATGAACACTCGCCTTCTAGGACAACATACTGGGTTCTATTATTTAAGAAGTCTTTGAGCCACTCACATATCTGTGAACTTATTCCACATGCTCGTACCTTCGTTAACACCCTGTAAGAGGGCACCTTGTCAAATGCTTTCCGGTAATCTAGAAATATGGAATCTGCCTGTTGCCCTTCATCCGTAGTTGGCAGTTTATCATGTGAGATAAGGGCAAGCTGTGTTATGCACGAGCGTTGCTTTCTAAAACCATGCTAACAGTCAAACTGAGAATATGTTCAGGTATTCTGCACTAAACAGAAGTTGGAGATATTGGCCTGTAATTTTGTGAGTCCGTTCTTTTACCGTTCTTATATACTGCTGTCACCTCGCCTTTTCCAGTCGCTTGAGACTTTGTGCTGGGTGAGAGATTCACGATAAATGGAAGCTAGCTGGGTAAGGAGCCAGTGCCGTAGAGTACTCTTTGTAAAATCGAACTTGCATTCCAACTGGTGATTTATTTACCTAGAAATCTTTCAGCGGTTTCTCTACGCCTGGGATGCTTATTACTATGTCGTCCATACGGGAGTGCGTCCGATGGTCAAATAACGGTATGTTTGTACGATTTCAAGTGTGAACTACTTCTTGAACATAAAATTTAAAACTTCTGCTTTCGTAGTTCTGCCTCAACTGCCACACCAGATAGTCAACAAGGGATCGAATGGAAGCGTTAGACCCGCTTAGCTATTTTACTTATGTCCTGAATTTCCTCGGGTTCTCTGCCAGACCTTTTGCTAAGGTGTGACGGTGGTAATTGTATGCTTCGCGTATAGATCTTTTCACAGACGCCCGAATCTCTATTAACCTTCGCCTACCGTCATTTGTGCATCTGCTTCCTCAGCATCTTCTGAATTTGCTTATTAAAACATGGTGGGTCTTTTCCATGCGTTATCCACTTACTAGACACATAACTCTCCAGACCACGATTTACGGTCTGCTTAAACTTTGCCCATAATTCCTTACTGGAAGTAAGTGATGCCAGTTCGCTATCTTGACCCGAAAGTCTGTAATTATGCCCTTTTGGACGTAAGATCAATCGCTCCGTTACCACAATATGACAACGACTACACTGTTTGCTGCGTCCACCCGGCACTCTTTGTGCTCCCTACACTGCTAGCTCCGTCGTCGACCGTCTGAGAGAGATTATTGCACCTTTACGTCGAAAATACGTGGTGGTCACATTAAAGTGATAGGACCGTGTGTAATTTTTTTACTGATTAGTCTGTTCACAACACATTTTACGCGCAGCATCCAAATATACTATTCAATGTACGCGCAAAACTACGTAACTGTACGACCCATGACTTACAAGATATGACGTCATAAACATTGATATGCGTAAAAAACTATGTTTTCATAAAACTAAGAGCAAATTTCTCGGGCTATACTCGCACAGACATTCACGTTTGAAGCAGTTATATACATGTGAGTTCCATTCTTTATAAAGTCAGGGATGAAGGGGAAACTGTCAATGATTAAAGGGCCGCGAGGAACAGTGGCAGCTCTGTTACTGTTTGTAAGCTGATACTCTTTATCTAAAGGTCTCTTTGTTTATTTGGTATAATTGCTCTGATGCTATAGACCCACCGCACTGAGAGTGTTGGAAGATTGTGTATCGAAAACATTGCAGTCCCACAAAAAATCAGGAAAATATTTCATCGGCTGATACAGAGGCTCGCATATCTCACAAAATACAAATGGAATGTGGAAACTGCCCAGAGGTCACCCTCTAACGACTGATCGCTTTAATAGGTCTCCATACCACAGATGTGCAGCTATCTTCACGTTCCGGGCGATTCAGTAAAGATGTCCATTCACTGTGCACGTGATATTCCATCATTGCACTGAACTATGGTCACTGAAGCATGCACAGACATCACAGTTTCGGGGAACTTGATTTCAACAAACCCAAACTCAGGATCTGCTGATTAAGATCTCTGAGGACACTACCAAGAGGACATATATGTTACCTACCACTACAGATGTGATGTACATATTTCGAAATTCTGTAACCCTGAAGCGTTTATAATGCATTTTCAGATGGTCGATCAAAAACTGCCAGTTATATTGTCACGTTAGCACCTGTTGCATATTCTAGCGCAAGAAGATTTGATTAAAATACTCAGGTACCGTGTTATTTGTCACGCAACAACAATTTTTTCTAGTTACCAGTCCATTTTATTTGTATCTTTGAATCTACAGTACGTTACTCATGCTTACACCGCGTTGGGTGTCTGTTAATACGTATTTCACATCACTCATTGTCCCATTGTGAACCCACCTTTGTGAAACAACTTCTCTTTTCTTTTCCTATCCAAGCCTCGTGTCGCGCATTTTTTCATCCAGTTCTTACAGAGGACTTTCATAATATTTGCTTCTTATAACGTTTGCTTCTGTTACGTAACAAGTAAGAAGATTTTTCTTGTATCCCGACCGATTGACATCCTTACCCAACGACGGTCCACAATCAACTACCCGATTTTGCGCCTCCAGAGCCGGCCGCGGTGGTCTCGCGGTTCCAGGCGCGCAGTCCGGAACCGTGCGACTGCTACGGTCGCAGGTTCGAATCCTGCCTCGGGCATGGATGTGTGTGATGTCCTTAGGTTAGTTAGGTTTAAGTAGTTCTAAGTTCCAGGGGACTGATGACCACAGCTGTTAAGTCCCATAGTGCTCAGAGCCATTTGAACCATTTTTTTGTGCCTCCAGACCGCGTCTCGAAATTTTCTGAGAACGCCGTTTTAGGGTAATCAGTTGCTTGAATGCAAATTCTCAGTACAGCTCAAAACAGCGCTACCACCTGATAGAACCGACTAGTAATCTAGTTTACCCTGCTAATGTTCAGAAAACTGTCTGTCAGTCGTACCAAGTTCTTTGAATATTGGTCGGGCAAAAGACGGTACCAGTAACTCCAGTATTGAAATCATCCCGTCTGCCAGGTTCTGAAAGTGTTTCGCTCTTCTGATAACAGCGGATCACTTCGGCTTGACAGGGACCTTTGAGTAGCTGAGCGCTAAGAGTGCATAGACAGTGCGATTGACATTATTTTTATTTATTCAGCCCTGACTGTCAATCCGCCTGCAATTCCACGAAATTTTGATCGATTATTAGCCCTGCTGTCTATCCTAAAGAGAAAACTGCGCAAAGGAATTTTCTCTACTCTCTCTCTCTCTCTCTCTCTCTCTCTCTCTCTCTCTCTCTCTCTTCTCCCCGTCTCCCTCTCCGATACACACATACAGACTCGTGCGCTCACAGGTTAGAAGTCGCTTTACTTTATAAAACATTAGGGTATGCGTTGGCGTCCACTTTGGGGAAGTAGTTTAGCAAATTACGTAGATGCGTCACATTTATTTCACAAATGGAGAGTACCCCTGAGACTACATTTACGTGGAACAAACATAAAAATACTAAACCTATGGCTCCATACCATCAAACAACACTAACGTACCGATCATTTGTCAGAACGAGTAGGACAAGGTAGCGCAACACGGAACACAAACATTCGAAAGCAAAGTTCACCACCTTCCATTAATAACTAGACCGTCAAAACCAGCTCATGACTCACCACGAAAACTGCAGTGGTAATGAACTCAGCATGCGTTGCAAGGACTGATTCGTAACCATACAAACATCGAATTCGGTTCCATCTGAATTTACGTAAAAATGATTCTGAAGTCGTCACCTGCGAGAGCTTCGTACTGCTCCTAACGTGGGGGCTGCATCGCCACTGAGAAACTTAATTCGAAGTCGATCTAATTTCCATATAAAAATTACTACTTACTTGATCACGGAGCGGTGGCTGCTTGCTGCGATTGCTCTTGCCCACGTGTCAGTATATTGGCCGTAAAAGTTAACATCGTTGGTTGTGCATGCAGAGAGCGAAAAAAATGTTGGGGGTGTATTGACCGATACTCAGACTGCTCGTTTTAGAAAGAGCAGGTGTTTCCATCAGGCAGAAAACAGGAGATGGAATGCCCACTTCTCTCGGCCTAAGATTTTCCACTCCGTTGAACAGCTGAAACTTCGCAGAGTGAGTCCCAACGCTAGGATGCGAAACGACCAATCACGTGGCCCCACGGCCGCATCTGGCGATACAGAATCGCGCCGACTTGACGCCACCGGAGCTGGCTTCAAAAATAGCATTCAGCTGCCTTCCCAGGCTGCTAAACCAAGAGCCTCTACCTGAATTTGCCTCGGTGCATGCATATTTTATTACGCCCACATTCATTCAAAGTGAACTGTTTTGGGACAAGTGGTAAAACGTAAATTTTGTACTAACTGACAGTTGTAATTAAGGTGAGAAAAAAACACAGAGATTCAGATTCGTATCGTAATCAAATGGTTCAAATGGCTCTGAGCATTATGGGACTTAAAATCTGAGGTCATCAGTCTCCTAGAACTTAGAACTACTGCAACCTAACTAACCTAAGGACATCACACACAGCTATGCCCGAGATAGGATTCGAACGTGCGACCGTAGCAAATGCATACAGGGAAAAGAAACTCTCCCGAACTTGATAAAGCAAAACCACCAAAATTATATGACACGCGGATTAAGAGACGCCTTTCATTGGTCTAACAAATTTTAGTAATACATAGTCAAATGGCGATTTACTCTATTAAGAGGTATTACATGACCGTGGCTCAACGTCATCGGAAACTTTTTAAGTTCAGCTACCTTTGTTCTTCGTATGACAGCTAATCTGGGGGACAAACGAATCAACCTGTTATTTTTCATATTCCCACTCAGTAATGACTCATGGAATAATTTTCTGAGGCAATTCACCACTTAAAAAGAAAGTTTTGATTTCACATAACCGACCACCAGTAAGAATAATATGTAGTGTTCACCAACGAACGTCATGTAGGTGGCTCTTCAAGGAAGCAGATATTTTAACTGTGCCGTCATAACACGTATATTCGCTAGCGAAAATCATCATAATTAATCCCTACCATTTGAGAGGAACAGTGATGCTCACATCTGCAACACTAGAGGGGAAAAAACGGCCATCGTTACATATTATGAAAGCTGTCAGTACCTCAGAAAAGAGTTCAAATCGGAGCAACAAAAATATTCGATCATTTTCCCAATAATAGAAAATGTATGGCAGGTAGCGAAGCAAGTTTTAAATCTAACTTAAAACCATTTCTCCTGGACAGCTCCTTCTTTTCCATTGACTCGTAGTTAGTTGTCGCCGTTGTCTCCAGTCCGAAGACTGTTTTGACGCAGCTCTCCACGCTACTCTGTCCTGTGCAAGCCTCTTCGTCTCCGAATAACTACATGAATGTACATGCTTCTGAATCTGCTTACTGTATTCATCCCTTCCTTTATGATTTTTTTAACCCCTCACACTTCCCGCCAATACTAAATTGGCGATTCTTTAATGTCTCAGACTGTGTTCTATCAACCGATCCCTTCTTTTAGTCAAGTTGTGCCACAGATTTCTTGTCTCCCCAGTTCTCTTCTGCACCTCAAAATAAGTTACGCGATGTGCTCATATAATCTTCAGCGTTATTCTGTAGCACCACGCTTCAAAAGCCTCTATTTTCTCCTTGTCTAAACGGTTTATCGTCGTGTTTCTTTTCTGTATATGGCGACATCACAGATAAATGCCTTCGGGAAAGACTTCCTAACACTATAATCTATATTCGATGTTAACAAATCTCTCTTCTTCACAAACGATTTTCTTGCCGTCGTCAGTTTACATTTTCTGTAAATCCTATTTCGGCCGCCATCAGTTATTTTGTTGCCTAAATAGCAAAACTCCTCTACTACCTCAAGTGTGTCGTTTCCTAACCTAATTCCTGCAGAATACCAAATTTAATTCGACTGCATTCCTTTATCCTCTTTTTGCTGGGAAGCAGTTGTTGGGAATGGAGTGAGACAGGGTTGTAGCCTCTTCCCGAAGTCTGTATATTGAGCAAGCAGTAAAGGAAACAAAAGAAAAATGCGGAGTAGGTATTAAAATCCATGGAGAAGAAATAAAAACTTTAAGGTTCACCGATGACATTGTAATTCTGTAAGAGACAGCAAATGACTTGGAAGAGCAGTTGAACGGAATGGACAGTGTCTTGAAGGGAGGATATAAGATGAACATCAACAAAACCGAAACGAGGATAATGGAATGTAGTCGAATTAAGTCGGGTGATGCTGAGGGGATTAGATTAGGAAATGAGACACTTAAAGTAGTAAAGGAGTTTTGCTATTTGGTGAGCAAAATAACTGATGATGGTCGAAGTAGAGAGGATATAAAATGTAGACTGGCAATGGCAAGGAAAGCGTTTCTGAAGAAGAGAAATTTGTTAACATCGGGTATTGATTTAAGTGTCAGGAAGTCGTTTCTGAAAGTATTTGTATGGAGTGTAGGCATGTATGGAAGTGAAACATGGACGATAAATAGTTTAGACAAGAAGATAGTAGAAGCTTTTGAAATGTGGTGCTACAGAAGAATGCTGAGGATTAGATGGGTAGATCACACAACTAATGAGGAGGTATTGAATAGGATTGGGGAGGAGTTTGTGGCACAACTTGACTAGAAGAAGGGATCGGTTGGTAGGACATGTTCTGAGGCATCAAGGGATCACCGATTTAGTATTGGAGGGAAGCGTGGAGGGTAAAAAACGTAGAGGGAGACCAAGAGATGAATACACTGAGCAGATTCAGAAGGATGTAGGTTGCAGTAGTTACTGGAAGATGAAGAAGCTTGCACAGGATAGAGTAGCATGGAGAGCTGCATCAAACCATTCTCAGGACTGAAGACCACAACAACTACAACGTGTTCATCTTATATCCTCCTTTCAAGACATTGTCCATTTCGTCCAACTGCACTTCCGATTCGTTTACTGTCTCTGGTAGAATTACAGTGTCATCGGCGAACTTCAAATTTTTTATTTCTTCTCCTTAAAATATAATTGCTACTCCAATTTTTTCTTTGTTTTCCTTTACTACTTTCTCAATGTAGAGATTGAATAAAATAGGGATAGACTAAAACTCTCTTTCACTCCTTTCTCAAACACTGCTTCCCTTCATGTTCCTCAACTGCCGTCTCGTTTCTGTACGAGTTGTGAATAGTGTTTCTCTCCCTGTATTTTTTTTTGTTTTTTTGTTTTTTTTTTTTTTTGTCTCTGCTACCTTCAGAATTTCGTCAACACTGTCAAAAGCCTTCTCTAAGTTTACAAGCGCTATAAACATACGTCAGCCTCTCTTTAACCTCTCTTCTAAGAGAAGCCGTAGATCAGTATTACTTTGCGTGTTCATACATCTCTCCGGAATCCAAACTGATTTTCGAGAATGTGGGGTTCTACCAGCTTTTCCAATCTTTTATAAAGAATTCATGTTACTATTTTGTATCTATGACTTATTATATTGGTATTTTCGTAATATTCACATCTGTCAGCACATTCTTTCTTTGAAATTGGAATTATTACATTATTCTTGAAGTCTGAGGGTGTTTCGCTTGTCTCATACATCCTGCTCACCAGATGGAATGGTTTTGTCATGGCTGGCTCTCCCAAGGCTATCAGTAGTTCAAACTCCGTGGGCTTTATTTTGACTTAGGTTTTTCAATGCTCTGCCAAATTATTCTCGCAGTACCATATCGCAGTACATCTACGTCACCTTTCTCTTGCCTTCAAGTTCATCTCCCTTGTATAAACCCTCTCTATACTCCACTGTTTATCTGTCTGTGCTCTTGTTATTCTTACAAATGCTTCTCTTTTCTCAAAAGACCTCCTTAATTTCCCTGTAGGAGGTATCTCTCTTTCTCCTTGTGAAACATGCATTTAAATATTTACATTTGTTCTCCACCGAGTCCTGCTTAGACATTTTGCACTTCCTGTCGATCACATTTTCAAAACGTTTGTATTCCGCTTACCTGCTTCGTTTGCTGCATAGTCATATTTCCTTCTTTCATCAGTTTTATTGAGACAACGGTCCAAAAAAAAACCTTATTTTAGTGTAGCTGCATGAATAGGACTAAAATAATAACGTTTTATCAGTGTTAACACTAATCAGGTATACATATCCTGTAAACTGGCTCATTCCAGATCATTTCGATAAAAGAACCGTTGAAATGATTTACGGAACCTTTAACTAAGTAAGTAACTCACACGACTATTTCCATCGTGATGGAGTACGCAGAACCGGGGCTCATCTGCAAAGACGACGTGCTGCATCGTGTTTTGTCGCTGGGTGCTCCAGTGTCGGCGACCCTCCCTCAGCTGCCCCGCCGAGGAAAGCCGCATCAGTGGTGTACGTGCTGCGAGTCCGCCGTGTTCCAGATGTCATCACACTGTCCGTGTGGATACTTGTCTTGCAGCAAAAATGCCCGGTTCCTGACTCTAGTTAGGTGATATAGGTGTACGATTCTGCATGGGGGAACGAACTACACATCTGTACTCTCGAGCACTAGTCGTGGGGTGTCGTTGAGAACAACATGTTGAGGAAGGTCCTGCTGATCGGTTCCTTGTTAACATGACAGTCGTACGATCCCAAGCAGCGCGTGCAGTAATACTGTAGAATGGTAAAACGCTGTCGTGATATGTCACGTTCCTGCCTCTGTCGAATGCCATCAGGTGCTGGGAGACGTTTCTGCTTCTTACAGTAGGCATAACGGTATGTTCTCACAACTTGTCAATTTTCAAACGTAATTTCCGAATTAGAAATCCAGTGTGTAATCTTTCCTTACACAGGGTGTTAAAATGTCAAATATTTGTAGAGGTGATACTAATCATCAAAACAAGGAAAAAAGTTCAATAAACATAGGTTCCAACATGTATACCTTAACAGCTATGTGCACTTGTTCACCTCCGATATTGCAAAAAGATCTCCTCTACTGCAAGCCCTTTGCTTTGCTTATTTTGGGGGGAGGTACTATAGACAAGGAAAATAGTCCATTAAACATGTACTCTAAAATATATACTGTAAGAACACTGATCACTTGTTCAATAGAAGAGAGATGTTTCACAGTAGTGGAGATGAGCAAATGCTCATAGCTCGTAAGGTACGCATTTTACAGCTCATGTTTACTAGATATTTTATCCTTCTTTTGGTCCATTACTTCCTGCCTTCAAATACAGAAAGCAAACAGCTTGCAGTACAAGAGATGTGTTCCACAGTATCGAAGATGAACAAGTACTCAGAGCTCTTAAGGTATGCATTTTAGTGCCCATGTTTATTGGATCTTTGTTCTTGTTTGCCCGCAGCTCGTGGTCTCGAGGTAGCGTTCCCGCTTCCCGAGCACGGGATCCCGGGTTTGATTCCCGGCGGGGTCAGGGATTTTCACCTGCCCCGAAATGACTGGGTATTGTTGTGTCGTATTGATCATCATCATTCATCACCATTACGGTCGGAGGAAGGCAATAGCAAACCACCTCCATTACGACCTTGCCTAGTACGGCGGTGCGGGTCTGAAATGGCTCTGAGCGCTATGGGACTTACCATCTGAGGTCATCAGTCCCCTAGAACTTAAAACTAATTACACCTAACTAACCTAAGGACATCACACACATCCATGCCCGAGGCAGGATTCGAACCTGCAACCGTAGCGGTCGTGCGGTTCCAGACTGAATCCCCTAGAACCGCTCGTGTGCAGGTCTCCCGCATCGTTCCCCTACGCTCTGTCAAGAAGTGTGGCACTTCATTTCCCATTTCCATTGTTCTTGTTTGGATGGTTACTACCAGTTCTAAAAATATTGGACACTTTTATCAAGACCTTTGTGCAGACTGTGGATGTTCCTGTCAGCTTCATGTAGTTGTGCTGTAATGCTTATCATCTCCATATTTTGTATTGCTCTTGTCGTTGAAAATATTTTTCCTTAACGTTTTGCTGTTGATCAGCTGTATATTTTTATCGTTGTTTTATTTTCCATGGCCTTCTGCCTTGGTGCGGTATTTGCACCAAGCTAGAGGTATACAGAAACATATGTTTACATTTCAGTACCTGTTAAGGTTTATAACTTCATTTGTCCAATATTGTGCAAAAATTTTGATGCCTGTTGGCACAGTTCACTGTGAGAACCGTCTGTAGCTCGACAGATATCGAAACGGTGCTCCACTTTGCTCCGCATGCTTATAAGCATGTCATCTGTTATGGACTCTGCCGCAGCGTGGACCAGCTGACCCATATCTACCAGATCTCGAACCCTTGTTCAGTAAACAATGTCCTTGATAAACCCCATGCGCTGAAATCCAGCGGAGTCGGATGGGGAGACCGACCCAACGCTCAGGGAACGTCTCTTGGAGAATTGTGCTAACATCCCCATGATAGTGTGATGGGACACAATCCTGTTGGAAAAAGACGTCGGAAGGCATTTGTAGAACTGCACAGTTCGCCTACATGTCGATGTAGGCGTGACACACCGGTAGTGCGCAAGTGCCTTGCGACTCAGCGCTGTTCATGGAATAGTGAGGTTCAAATATTCACTGTACCCCGAACATCCCGTAATGTATTTTCTGAACTGTGATCTGCTGTAAGCCCACACTACATTTTCTATCAAGCAACAATGTGCTGCGGCAGCTATTGTATGTCTATGCCTGTTCGATCAGCAGCGTATCGATATCTACAGTCGTTTGTGGTATAGTGCGCAGTTACGTGGAGATGTTTGCAACTCTGAATTGTCGCTTTCCGCGTGCAGAAATGCGCCTGAAGTTGTGCAGCAACAAATAAAATCTTATTTCTGCATGAACATCAGAGTGGGAGTTTATTTTATTGACTGAATGTAATTTGCTAATTGAGGTTTAAAATTTGGCATACATTATAACTTAGGGCTACATGCTCTTGTAAATGCAACATTCGCTTGTAACTGATAAAGTGCACACAAAGCATTAAGGGAACTTAAGGGCTCGGATATGGCTCGAAGCTGTGGTTCATTGTCAGAGTGTTTTCAAAGTGAATATCCAAGTATTATGCTCCCACCTACAGCCCTGTCTCCTACTGAAAAACATACACACACATACACACACACACATACACACACACACACATACACATACGTACATACATACATACATACAAAGAGCCTTTTGAATGGCGCGCCAGACACAAAAGAAAACGAATGAAATCGGACGCAGCCATACTGTGCAGTGCGAACAAAAACACCGAGTTTTTGAAGCGTGTGCGGTGCGTGTTTGAATGTATCCGAGCGTCACTATTAAATCAACTAGTGCAGTGGTTTTTTATAACTTTGTTTTCACTAGCTCTGACTGTATGTAAAAATAGCAAAATGGGCAAGGCCTGTAGCTGCTGATGATATTTTCGAATAATATAAATTGTACAAACAGATTTTTATTAATTTTCACCCGAATATTCGAAATATCTTTGCAAGTGGTGGGCCAAGCAGGTAAAATAAATTTTGAGAGACCCGCGATAAATGGATATGAAGGTAAAAACTGATGCCATTATTGCAGTAGTAACTGCAAAATAGCAGAGTTAAATTTAAGTCGTAATATGATTGTGATTGTTTTAATTACATGGAGATTTTTAGATACTAAGCAAAAACAAATTCAGTGTCGAGGAACAGATGCCGGTAAAAATGTAAGAAACGCTTTATTTTTATTTATTCATTTCTTTTGCAAAACTGGAGACGCATATCTTGTTATTATAATCGGTATAGCTGCGTATAACATGAAAGACACTTGCAACGTAACGCTTCATTATTTTACGGTGTACGAGCCACTTCAAAGGCCATCAGTTTCGTGGACACAACCTGTACTTGAAGACAGGAGAAGCTATACGCCAGATTAAGAACTTAAGCATAGAAGATCGCGTGTACTCCGCAAGTCACGATACCGAATGTGCCGAAAGTCATATGTGTAGTAGGAACATTTTACCCATCCTCAGTGTGAACGTAAGGAAAGGTTGTCAGTTCCGCTCTGAAAAACGATCTTATTACCGTGGTCATTATGCGAAATCTGAGCTGCAGGAAGTAATGTGTTTCTTGTCACATGCCGAAGTGTGGGATGCCATAATTTTAAGGGAAATGTTCCTCTTGATGCACACTGTGAATATTGTACCGTGGTCATAAATAAACAACGTAATGCAGCGCCAAATGTCCTTCTATATGTAGGAAGATGTAGCGTTCCTCTTCAGCAATAAATTTTACATAGAAAGAAAGGAAAGCGTTACACCACGAAGAAATAGTCAGATACTTATCAAGCTGGTGGCGATGTTCATCGCATGACTAATATTAAATTATTAAACTTCCATTCTCTTCAGAACTGACGTCTGTCATCAACATTAGTTTGAGGTATGACCACGACGGGCACAAATGTATTCTTGTATTCGTTATGGCCTGGAAGTAAACAGCCTCCATGAGTCACCTTCAGGAATTTCTTGCCAGGTCTGAAACAATATTGTGTCAGTTCATGAAGATTGCTGTCTTTAGGCTGGTATGAAAGTGTACACCTTCCTATCGCATACCAGACACGTTCCATGGCCGACAAATTAGGGAACCAGGAAGGACTGTCAAGGATACATACATTCCTTAATGTTTTTGCAGTGTTAATTGCAGTGTTGGAGTCTTCTATTATCCTGCTGGAATATGCCAATCGGTAGCTTGGTGATGAAGTGTATGATAACGGGGTTTACGGTCTTGCCATGTGCTGCCGAGCCATTGCCTCCCTTCAACAATTACCATATCAGTGATGTCGGCAAACCCAGTTACTCGCCACACCATAGTTGCAGGATACGGAAAGTTATGAATCTCCAGAATAATTACTCCCACCTGTCAGCAGGTCGACTACGGATACGTTGGTGCTGATTTAACCACCACATGCAGAAGTTAGTCTCATTGCACCACAATTGACTGTGGCTATATACCATGGAACTTTTCCATTGTCTATTAAATGGTGTTAGGAGTACAAAATGCATGGCAACTCGATATCTCAACAGAGCTTCTGCTAATGGTCGGAGGGGTGTGGTTGTTAAATTTATGTAAAAACACGAATGTGGGCGTGTCTGACATAATTAATCATCGTCTAATATAGTGAAATAGGAGTCCTACACCTACTAAATGAGAAAAGAATTGCGATTACTTTGATTTATTCTGGTAAAGTTATACATAAACAAATGACCAACAATGGTAATACTAATATAAAACACCTTGGTATATCTGACAGAGAGATCGCTAAGTATGTCCCTAATATTGTGCAAGTCAGTTAATTGCAATTAACTAAATACCCAGTGATTGTCGTGATGTTAATTGAAACGCAAATGCGTTGTACCAGTGGTCGGAGCTGGAAGCAGACTGCTCATTAAAGTGGAACTTTAACTTTTGAAAGTGGAAGTTGTCAATGTTAAGCTTGAAGTGGTCAAAATATAATTGACTTTAATTTTCCTCCACATCATCTTGTGGCTGCATCTTGATAAGACTTTAGTGAGCCTCGGGTGGTAGCCGCCAGGTCAGGGGCGCCTTATCACGGTCCGTGCGGCTTCCCCCGTCGGAGGTTGGAGTCCTCCCTCAGGCATGGGTGTGTGTGTTGTCATTAGCGTAAGTTGGTTTAAGTTAGATTTTGTAGTGTGTAAGCTTAGGGACCGACAAATGGACAAAAACAAGCAGATGCACACCCACATGCCAGGAACTGTTATAGTAGAACTAAAGCCTATATATATAGAGATCTTTCAGATTCTTAAGTCCTGAAAAAGTGTTTACATGGCAAAATACAGTATGTGAATGGAAACTTCAATAGTTGAATCTAGGAACAGTTACCAAAAACTGTTTTTGTTGGCATGTCAGCTTTTCAGGTTGATGTGATGGAGGCCATAACATGTTTTAATCATGTAGTAACAAGTAAATAAAAAATCATGAGCAGGCTAGGTATCAAAGCTGGGGACAACATGAGAAGTAGGCTTCTACGAGTGGATAGGCAACGTGTCGCTGAAGCTGAAAAGCCTGCTGAAAGCTTGATAGTGGAGACCAGAATAACAAAGAAAGGAAATAATCGAAAGACGACGAAAAGGACGCTCAGAATCGCAAGATTATGGAGCTGGTGTGTTTTGACTTGTTATCGTTGAGAAGAAAAGACATGCAAATCTTTAGTTTCAGTTTCCCGTAATCGATGTTTTTGCATACGAAGGTATCATTATTTCATCCAGTATTAAATCTACAAAAACAAAATTTTGCATGAATGCTTACCTACACAATGAACCAAATTATTCTACAATGTTTTAAATATTTTAAGCTGAAGGATGTCTTTTGTTATGTCCCTTAGAAATTCACACGCATTTGAACATTTTTTACTTGAGTGGTGCATGTAGTGGTGGTGGTAGTACCATGATCCTCATCAATGGCAAAGTGAAAATCAGCCCAAATGTTCTCTACGTTCTTCCATCAGGTCTGGCGGTGGCAGGACAGCGGCATCTCTCAGCAGTCATTGCTGGAGAGGACACTGATGGAAAAGCTGAAGTTGAAGTTTTCTACCAGTAAATCTTTCACTGCCGTGTTTCACATCTTGCACTGGATTCAGATTGGCTGAGCTTCGGATCTTCCGAGTCCCGACTGATCAAATTTCTCCTTAGAACGTGTTAGTCCCCTTCCCTGGGCTACCCTCTGCTTGGTTAACCAGTAATGTACGTTCTAACATTTTACACAGATAAAAGTCGTCTCCCTCTCTCTTTGACCGATCTCTTGCCAGCACGACTGAGCTTCTCTGTCTAACCTCTTGTTTCTTCATGTGAGCCAATCCCTGTGATTCTTGTATTGAATAAACATTTATTTTTTGTTAAGTCAACACATCCAGTGGTGTCTCACCCTTTTGAAGACCCAAACCTACGGGCCTCCATTCCATTTTCAAAATATGTATTTGTGTCGTCCGGCGTTTTTACAGAGATAAACTTAGATTACTATTTTGTACATAATAATGTCTTCTGCTAAAACGTTTCTCCTCCTCCCACTCTCAGTGGTTGTAAACTGTTCTGTGGCACGAAGCTCCTGAGCCACAGGAGATCTTACCTGTTTCTGTCCACGACGCCCCACTGCGGCAAATACAAGAACTATCTTGCCGTGGACTGGTGACCTGCACCTCCCTTAGGTCTTCTTTCGCGAAATGGCCCCGAACGAAGCGACCTGCTTTTACTCCCCTGGCAGCCAGTGTGCATCCGCACTGTCCAGAATACTTTTTATAAGACACATGTAAATCTCTGTCAAGAGTAAATGAAGAGTATGGTTAGACTAGTCAGTTGCCGACCATCACTAATAGTGTGGTTTGTCATATGTTTATCATATTGATTGATGTTGATTAAATGTTCTGATCAAATTGGTCTTTCATTACAAATTTATATATGTTATGTGACTGTTTCCCTGTAATACGGTCACGTAACTCTTCCAGTAATCTGTTCATGGTGGTACGTCACGACACTCCGCCTGTGATTGTTCAGATTTCAGCTGTTTTCAGAATCAGTTGAACACTCCTACGGGCTTCATGTTGTGTTGTCACTCCTGAAGGACCTTTGCCCAATCTTCCTGCCACACTGTAATACTGAATCAACGCCGTCATCATTCATTCTGAAAACACTGCAATATAAGCAGTGTCTGTGCGATCTGTCGGTATGAAGCTTCCTCATGCCACTGATTTGACATTCCTTAAAGAACGAAACTTTCTGCTGACTTACACGTACACATTCTCTGGACAATATGGACCTGAAAAGGTTCAGTAACGTTAGACATACCCAAAAGCTATCACGTACTTCCACCATTTTCCATCTATCAGAATGGCTTTTTCAGTATTGAAAATAAGCACACAGAAATATGAAATTTTAATAATTAACCTCCCTGGGCTTGTAAATATTGCAACGTCATTTTGGTAGCTTTCAGTCAAAGTGTTCATAGTCTCGCTGTTCACGATGGAGTCCCTGGATAAAAAATTCTCTGTTATTTCTGCGTCAGACCAATAAAACTGTGTTATATTGAAGCCAGGGAGAACTACTCGCAGCGTGTAAGGTTTTCGATGACTATGACCTCAAGTACGGGGTATTCCATAACATGCAGGATGCAAAAATTTGAAAGAAATCCTATCACTTTCTGGTGTCTTTTTGCTTTAAATAGCCTCAAAATATTCCTTTTTTGAAAATTTGCAGCAGTCAAACATTGACACCGTAGTATGCGGAGTGAAAGTTTCAGTTTTCTCTGTGTTGTATTTACTTCCATCACAATATTGCGGCATACGACTAGACTGGTAGCTCCGTTTAATGACTTCACATGTAGCCAGAAATTCCTAGGACTTCCTGGCAGATCTTTCGATGGATTTTCTTGTGTGTTTCATTTAGTTTTTTTCCTCAGCCTTACATCCTCTTTTTATCGATTGTGTAACAATATTTATTTTCGCATAATTATCCGAATTATGTCAGTGAACTGTTGTGGGTATTTATGACCGTATTTGGTAAGTATTTATATAAAATGTAATCTAATGTTCGAATCCTGCCTCGGGCATGGATGTTTGTGACGTCCTTAGGTTAGTTAGGTTTAATTAGTTCTAAGTTCTAGGCGACTGATGACCTCAGAAGTTAAGTCGCATAGTGCTCAGAGCCATTTTTGTAATCTAAAATATGCTTCAGCTTTGAACAGCTTTTCTGCATTTGTAGCATTTAAACAAAATGTTGTCTGTTCGTATGCGAAGTAGACCTTAGTGACTGTCTATGAGTTCTACCAGGTATAAATATTCTCCTAGTTCCTTTGATGAAAGTTTTATATTTGATGGCCATTGTTCCTGTAGTAGCATAATAGTAACACTCTCGAATAGACCATATCTGTTTGTAGCCAGGACGTCTAAAATAACTCTTCGCGTGTCGGACGTCGGGCTAAGCATCTGTTTGATGATGCTTTCAGCAATCATAAACAAGCTTGTTTGTCAATACTGTAGGCAATGTACGTGTAATTTTCCTAGTTGGTAATGTTCCAGTTACTGTTTTATACTACTACTACTACTACTACTACTAACATATGCTCTCTGTATGTCGGAGTTGTCGAGATAAAGCTATCTTTGAATGACTCCACAATCAGTGCTACTGGCATTCCGTAGAAATACCTGACATTGTGTGCTCTTGTCGATATCGCCGTCGGATCCATTTTGAAACTCTATGGCCAAATATTTCTGCTTGTTGCTATAACCACTCCGCCTTCTCTCTTTCTTACTGGCTTCCTCTCTCTTTGACTGTTTTACTAGAAGGAAATGGTTAGAAGAGTAATATTTGTCACAAACTGAAACTGCACCAATTGATGCTCATTCATTTCAGTGCTAAAATTGAAAGCATGAAGTTCACAGTCGCTCCTGCTTGTCGCGAACATTTATAGTCTGAGTGTAGAAGCATCGTTCTGTAAAGCGGAGGTGATCTGTTTGTATCCCGCCTCGGTCACGAGAGTTGCTTTTAAGAATATGCTTTTAACGAATGCACCCTTTTAGAGTAACAGTAAATAATAACGACAAATTATCATCTCTCTCTCTCTCTCTCTCTCTCTCTCTCTCTCTCTCTCTCTGAGGGGGCGCACGCGCGCGCGTTTGTGTGTGTGTGTGTGTGTGTGTGTGTGTTAGTAGTAGATGATACACTATGACACACGTGAATATAACAACAGTATGAGCTAGGAAACATTTTGTTTCATGAGTGTGATGACTGTCTGATCGACTAAGCTTTTCAACCAAGTTGAAGGAAAAAAAGAACTATTTCTGGAAAGTTAATGCTAAGCAACAGTGTTCTTCAGTGAGCGTGTTGGACGCTCACACTAGATTCCGACGTGTTCTTATCCGTGTTAAACTCGAGGACATCCAGTAATAGTTACTTACGGCGATGACAGAAGAGAAACCTACGGATATCTTTTGGCAGGGAACTTTATCCCAGGACATTTCAGCCAGAATATATGCAGATAGCATCTAAATAATATGAAACGCTGTGCGATAACTGCAAGTAATCTGCTGATTCATTTCGACAGAATGCTGCTGCGAACAAGACCTACCTACCAACAGCATAACTGGCAGCAGTGTTGTATTTAAGGGGACGTGGACCTCATGAGGCCCCAGAAAATGGAGATTTGTTTATTTAATAAAATCCTCTGATTCTTCCTGATTCTAAAAATATATCCTTTATGTATAGCACTTCACCATTTTTGTGTTCAAATGCTTTTCTAAAGCAGATGCGGAACTTGAAGCCCAGCTGTCACAGTACTGTCAAGCACAAAGTCTTGCCTACAATGTCTCGTTATTTAATTCCGGCGGCAATTCCTTAGTAACTCGTTTATGTAATATTCTTGAAGAACATATCGACTGTACTGTGAGCAGGGATATATTTCAATCAGTCTTTCTGTCGATACAAGCAGATTACTTGAGTTTGCTTACGTTTTTCGCGTGCGTTCGTGTTGTAAACTTGTTGCTGTGACTGGGTATTTCAACCATTTTACATCGTAAAATGGCAAAAACGAAGAAGTTTAGTTGCAGTCGAATATTTTACGGTAATTAACACAAGCGTGTTGCTGGATATCGGAAAACTGAAGAATTTGTTACGCCGCAGCGAAGTGAGGTCAGGCTTAAAAATTCGCCATGCAGTGCTTCAAAACACAAGTTGAAACAACTTACCGAAAATTATAAGATGTTGGTGTTGTAAATAGTGAAAAAATAACGGTTAAATTCTAATTAGTAGGTGCAAGCTTTCAGAATTGCTCTTTCCTTAATGTTAACATCGTAATACTGAAGAATTCCTTACGTTTAACGAAGACATAAGTAAGAGAAGAGACCTATCTAACAAAATTGTAGTGGAACGTAAAGTGTGTAAAATAACGAAATGTACAATGACATCCCCTGTTACAAGCACAAAATAGAAAGAACATTTGCCTTTCTAATGCCATGAGGTGTATTGGGAAGGGAAGAGAAGCAGCCCAGAGAATCTGTGTTATGATGGATCTACCACCACCACCACCTGTCAAATTTGAGGTTTAAAACCGTTTGCTTAGTGCCCTAATAGAAGGCAGTGAAGCATCTATGTATAGTACAGAGGAAGAAACTGTAGATATTTTTCGGTCGATATTGTTTCTGTATTGGACAGTTCCTGGAAGAGGAGAAGTCATACATAGGTGTATAGAGTTGTCACAATTCCATCTGTAGACGCAGGCAATTTTGCTGAATTTTGAATGTATGATAAGACACTGCCAGGGTTGTCCGAATAAGATAAAAAACACAAATGTGACAAGAACTTTGAAGGTTTCAGTGGTGATATGGAAAGCAAGGGGGCAGTTTCTATTTTTAGTAGGTCAGCTGCTAGAAATGGTGTGCGATATACTCACTACCTCGGTGGTGATGACTCTAAAGACTTCACTAATGTTATGACTGCTAAACTATATGATGAAACTAAAATCAAGAAAATGGAATGTATAGGAAATTTGCAGAAGAAAATGTGGGCAAGACTTAGGAAACTTTGCGATAACGTGATAGGAAAAAAACTCTTTGATGGCAAAACAATTGATGGACAAGGCAGACTCACCAAATCAGAAATAGAAAACCTCACAGAATATTATAGTCCAGCCATCAGGAGTGAGATGAGAAAAGCAATTTGGGCAACTCTGTTTCATTAAAGATCCACTTATGAGCATCCACAACATGGCCTCTGCCCGAATGGAAACACTTCATGGCGCAAATGTAATAGGGGTGAAGCAAATGGACAAAAACAAGCAGATGAACACCCACATGCCAGGAACTGTTATAGTAGAACTAAAGCCTATATATATAGAGATCTTTCAGATTCTTAAGTCCTGAAAAAGTGTTTACATGGCAAAATACAGTATGTGAATGGAAACTTCAATAGTTGAATCTAGGAACAGTTACCAAAAACTGTTTTTGTTGGCATGTCAGCTTTTCAGGTTGATGTGATGGAGGCCATAACATGTTTTAATCATGTAGTAACAAGTAAATAAAGAATCATGAGCAGGCTAGGCATCAAAGCTGGGGACAACATGAGAAGTAGGCTTCTACGAGTGGATAGGCAACGTGTCGCTGAAGCTGAAAAGCCTGCTGAAAGCTTGATAGTGGAGACCAGAATAACAAAGAAAAGAAATAAATCGAAAGACGACGAAAAGGACGCTCAGAATCGCAAGATTATGGAGCTGGTGTGTTTTGACTTGTTATCGTTGAGAAGAAAAGACATGCAAATCTTTAGTTTCAGTTTCCCGTAATCGATGTTTTTGCATACGAAGGTATCATTATTTCATCCAGTATTAAATCTACAAAAACAAAATTTTGCATGAATGCTTACCTACACAATGAACCAAATTATTCTACAATGTTTTAAATATTTTAAGCTGAAGGATGTCTTTTGTTATTAAATTACTAGGAGAAAAATTGACTTCCAAACAACATTTTTTAAATGCACTAAGCAACAAATTGGTTAATATTCCTGGACTGCTGTTTCAACGAGTTAATAATTAAAGAATAAAATTTGGTTTGACCTTTTATTTTGAATAGTGTGGGAGTACAGAGAACTTAAAATAAAAATTAAAAGTAGTTCAGTACATAAGATCAAAACCAATATCCACTCCATGTATTCCATAGTTTTTAAATTTTTGGTACATATAGGTCGTAATGTACTAATTACACTGGTCAACAGAATTTTTGCTATAAAGAATGGGTGTGAATGGTGTATCTTCGAAAATGAAGTCATTTGTTTACTATTTTGCTCAGTTTTCGCGTACGGTACCCTTTTTCTATAAAAAAATACAAAAATACGAACCAAATAAAACTTGAAAATGTTTTATATTGCTTACTTTGGTATTGCTTAATTAATTTGCTTTTATTATTTATTTTTTGGGGGTGTAATTGTTCGTAAACAATTGAAATATATACAAGGAATTCCATACAAGATCGTCAGTTCCGAAATTCACAGCCAGGATATGAAGAAGGCTGATGAGTGACGCTCACGTTGCATCGCGTCGCGTTGTGTTTTGTGTGTCACTCTCATTAGTGAAAGAGCTCTGACCCAGTGAAGTGCGGTCAGCTGTGTTTCTGAAGGTTTGTGTTTTGTGTGATTTCAGAAGAAGAACTGCCCTTGCACCTGTACAAATAGCCCAAATTCTTTTTCTGATGTCTGTGGTGACTTAACTCTGAAATCGCAAAAACAAAATCTTAATCTTGAAGAGGATCATAACGCATACCCTTTGATGTCCCCATGGTTTGCAGGTAACCAACGAATCGCCGAACAGATTTTTTTTTTTTCTGTGTGACAAAAATACCTGTAATCTCATCTAAAACAAGAAAAATTGTGAATATCCGCATTTACCATCTACTTTAAGACTTACAAGTCACAACGAAGAGCTGCCGGTATTAGCGCCTCCTGAGAATGTGACAATGAGTGAAGACGAATATGGAGACGAACACCTAGAAGACAGAGAAGAAGATATGATAACGATCCAGCATTTTATGTCCCCTGAGAATCAAATGAGCCACTTTTTTTTCTCGAGGGGCCCTCAGTGATCTTATTCGTGATTTAAATTTGTCGAAGCAACAGGCTGAACTTCTAGCGTCACGATTAAAAGAAAGGAATCTTCTTCTTCTTCTTGAGTGTTTATGGTGACCGCCATGTTCCGTTTTCTGATTATTTTTCCAGGGAAGGTGACATAATTTTTTGTAATGAAATCGAACCCGCTACGGAGACGCTTGGTTTCATTGTAAGTGATTGGCGCTAGTTCATAAATTCTAACAAACTTAGTCCGAAGGCAGTACTTCTCCACAATGGGAGCAAATTTCCTTCTCTTCCGACTGGACAAGCAGTTAACATGAAGAAGACATGTAAGAACTTCAGCCTGCTATTCACACAAATCAATATGAGAAATACAAATGGCATATACGTGGAGATCTCAAGGTTATTGCAGTTGTGCTCGACTTGCAGCTTGAGTACACAAAGTACTGCTGCTTCGTATGCGAGTGCGACAGCAGAGACAGAAAAAAAACACTATTCTGGGGAAAGCGGCCTGCTAGGAAAGAACTGCTGCCTGGAGGAAATAATAAGGAGAAGACTCCTCTCGTTCACCCAAAACTTGTGTATCCACTTCCACTGCATGTTAAACTGGATATTATAAAAACTTCGTGAAAGGCATGGACAAAACATAACATGAATTCATGTATTTGCGAAATAAGTTCCCAAGATCAGTGAAGCAAAAATTAAGAAGGGAATATTTGTAGGGCAACAAATAATGGAATTAATGGGTGATGAAAATTTCCATGATTTGTTGAGTGATGCTGAAAACCTGGCATGGCTATCTTTCATAAGTGTTTACAAGAACTTTTTAGGCAACCATAAGGCAGAAAACTATCGCGATACTGTACAAGAACTAGTGAGAGCATACCGCCGTATAGGATGTAACATGTCACGTAAGATACATTTCTTGAACGACCACTTTGACTTTTTCCCCAGTGTCCCTGATGCCGTTAGTGACGAACATGGAGAACGGTTCCATCAAGACTTTTCTCAAATGGAAAAGCGTTATCAAGACGACTGGAGTACTGTAATGTTGTCCGACTACTATGAAACTTACGAAGAGGTCTTCCTGAGGCGAAATATCGCAGGGCATCAGGACAAAAACATTATTAGGTATGGTTATTCACTATTCTTTACTCTTATGTTGCTCATTTCTTTGAATAACTACTGATGCAGATTTTTCGTTCTTCTTTCGCCACGAACATATAGCGCTATAATACATAGACTGGCGTAAGCATTTACAGAAACCAATATTACATAAAAACTGAGACCGGTAGAGAAATTCTGAAATTGGATGTGGATTCAAGGATGAATTATCTTCCAGAAACAGTGTGTTTTGTTTTCATAACTGAAAAAATATTCTTTTGTGACCAATGTTATTTAGTTAATGCTTCAGTCCAATATCTGTTAGTTTTTGAGTTATTAAATTTCAAAATATTAGTAAAAACTACAGGCCATGAAGTCCAGGTCCCATTAAATACTTGTGAGCAGAGGATAGATTGAGAAGCGTGGTACTGTACTTTATTTACACTGCTTGAACGATGATAGTCTGTAACTCTTTTCGAATAGTTTCCACTGAAAATCACAATGGTAACGATACTAGTAGAATTTGGTCGATCCCAAGATAACCCATTTCCGGTTTGAATAATATCGCTTCACGTAATTATCGCCCTGAGTTATTGTAAAAAAGTAGAACCCCAAGAAAAAGAAGTAATCATGGTAATGATCATGATTTTTACAATTATTTTCTCTCTCTTTCTGAATGATACTGCGAACCAAAATCTTCCTGACATGCTAAAGGTCAGTTCTATTAACTGCGTTCATCACATTCTCTTCAAGCATACAAAATATCTTAGGTCCGTCTGCATCGGCGGCAGTCGCAAATTTTCCTCATCCATAAGTCCTCCGATACCAGTACTCGGAAATATGGGTTTCCTGACATTTCATGATAGCAGCTCCATTTTTATGTCAGCAAGTCGCGTGTACTGCGAACATGTGGTCAGCAGTACGTCAGATTCGTAAAGTCAAGAATAACTTTGAGGGAAGCGAAGGCATGCCAAGGCGGAAAATGCGTTCGCTAGGTACTGGGAAGGGCTGGAAATGCACGTGCTTTTATTTACGTGTTGCGTGAGGTGAACCACTGAAACAGTTAGAATTTTTGAGCGTGTGTTGAAACACTCTTTAGAATGAAAAACTACACCGTTATCCGTCGTTGATGATTTCTTCTCAAAACACCACCTTTTTATCTATATTTACGCTCGCGAATGTTACGTTCCGCGTATAACCAGGTATTATTTCGAAGCTATTACGTTTCTCCTACTTTCTCTTAAAAAAAAAAAATCTTTGGATATTGCTCACATTAATACTAATGATGAAAATAAAAAGTTCACATGTTCAGAAACGAAAAATAAACTTCGCTCATGACAAATGTACCAAAAATACACAGACTAGGCTCACATTGCAGGCATCTTTCGTCGTTGTTCGGTTGTACTTTGAGGAGTGTCGATGTAACATACTCAAATTATTTTATGATGACAGTCGAAACCGACTGTGTCTTCAGGCTGAGAAACGTAATTTTCAAAAACCTAGAGATGCCTAACTAACCACAGCCCACTTCCCCTGTCACTCTGAAGAAAAGGGCGAGACATCGTGTCATGCATATTACAAAACACCAGAAACGTTAGGCACCCATCTTGAGAATGACGTCTTCCGTGCCAGCCATTGCGGATCGCGGAAACATCGGTCATGCGAATCCGAACTCTGGTTTTTCTCACACAACATCCTAAAAGCCACGGATAACACAATCAGGTATATGCTGTATTTCTTGTTTTCCAAAAGTATTTTATTCCTTACCACGCCAACGATTACTTACAGAAGTACGATATTATGGATTTTCAAATAAAAGCTGTCACTGGATTGAGAATTTCTTGGTATGGAGTACTCAGCATCTTATGTTGGTCGGAGCGTCATCGGCTTCAGGTATGTCCCAAGACATAACCCCAAGAGGAGCGAGTACAATGCTCGTTGCCTTCTCTGAATAATAAGAGAATGGTCGTTGAGTTTGGGCCTTGTCCACAACAGTAACGCCGTCATAGTGAGAAAAAGACTGGTTATGAACAGGTTATAATTTTTAATTAGTGGGTCGGCTAAACCTGGGGTAGCTGTACGAAAATTTAAATGATCTTGTAATTTAAATCACGTCCGAGTATAATAGATTTTTATTTGCTGCGGTTATTGACGCAATTCACTAGTAGCTGACAGCGGATAAAGTTCTCAATAATATCACAAAAATGACGCTAGCGCTTCGAGAGTATACCAAATTATACGGAAGACTACATGGAGAAAACGTTAAGATCTTAACCTTGCCTGGCCAACTCGTGATTTCATCATTAATGAGACAAAATCGCTAATTACAATCAAATAGACAACAAGAGCTGCGTGCCAAAACAGCTAAGTGGCGAGTTGCTCAGAGTACGAATCGCACTACCACAGGTTCCAAAAATCAGCGAAGCATGTCCCAATCCGTACCAGACGGCAGCCAGGAGACCAGTCGCGTGGTGGAGGAATGCGTGACAGCGGGCAGTGATCGAGTGACCACAAAATTTGTATTCCTCCTCAGTTCCCAGATTTCAAAAATCTCTACAAGGAGGGGATGACTCAGTGCTGCTGCCAATGCGACAGGTGAGACTATACCTCATTTCATAAAAGAAAAACAGGTGAAAACAGCAAAAACTTTCCTGTATTGGTGTAGAAAATGCACATTAACAAACAGGGGGCTGGTACTAGGCTGCAGCAGTATCTCTCTAATTGATCGGCTTCTCTGCACCGAGCATGGTGGTGGGTCAGCTCAATTCAGCTGGATGACCAAAATTTTGGACTTAAGCCAGTCGTCTTTTCCATGCTGGCCTGACAGCGTTGGAGCGTGCAGAAAAGGCAAAAGTGTCGCACTCAATTCTTCTCTGGTGACAACGGTGGCGGCACGGCGTCCCCTGCCATTGGCTAGGCCAGGCGCTGGTTCTTCCCAAAAAGAGCACGAAGCAAGCAGCAGTCTCATTTCTTTGAAAACTGCCCGTCTTTGTGGGAGATTCACTTCTCCCAGTGAGATTCACTGACTGCTTCCTGCCGACAACAGGACCCTGACACCACAAGGCAGGTGCACCTTCCCTTCACAAAAAATGCAATGTCTTCTGTCCAAACACAAACGTCCAGTACTCTCAATAAAATAACCACCAAATGGTGGCAGGAAGTGAAAAGTTATCGCTTAGTGATATGTGACAGTTATGTCACACCATCTTATATCAAAGTACTAAATTTGTTGTGATGTGAAATAGAATCTTGACATAGGCTATTGCAGGTAAAGGACTGGCAAACTTCCGTTCGTTGGTAAGACACTGGGAAAATACAATAAAATCCTATGTCATTCCAAGCAGGTGAGTCAACTTTAATCTCCCTACCTACATTATTCTGTGAAGTATCGAATTCTCAAAAGTTACCGACTTTAGAATCGCCCTGTATATTAAGCGATGTAGACGGCTCCATTCACAAAAAACTGCCGGCCGCGGTGGTCTCGCGGTTCTAGGCGCGCAGTCCGGAACCGCGCGACTGCTACGGTCGCAGGTTCGAATCCTGAGTCGGGCATGGATGTGTGTGATGTCCTTAGGTTAGTTAGGTTTAAGTAGTTCTAAGTTCTAGGGGACTGATGACCACAGCTCTTAAGTCCCATAGTGCTCAGAGCCATTTGAACCATTGAACCACAAAAAACTTTCTGTTTCGCTCATGAATCGCTTAAGGGAAATGCAGGTATGGTTCCATTGCAGTGGATATGGCCGGTTTCCTCTCCCGTCGCTCCCCAGTTCTCTCTTCTATGCCATGATTAATGATTACGTCGTCGACGCGGCTTTAAACCCTAATTTCTTTCTTTCTTTTCCAGCACAGAAGATTTCAGTGATGTCATCGGTCTTCAAGACACCGACTGCAGCTGCATCTCCTGTATGACGCGTATTTCGACATCAGTATTTGAGGGGCTCGGGAGGAGTAGGTGGGAAGGGACACACTGTACGGTTACGCCAGACGATTTCTAGGTCATGCGAGGAAATAAGATAAAAAATAAGGAACTGAAATTACTAAACGAGATTTTCTATTCGGGAGGCAAAATAACTGACTATGGCAGAAGCAGAGAGGGTATAACCTGTGGATGTGCATTAGGAACAAAGGCTTTTTTTCAACGAGAGAAATATGTTAACATATATGTTGACATATTTGTTAGAGGGTCTTTTTCTTAAGGAATTTGTCTGGAGTGGAACCTCGTATGGTAGTGAAACATTACAGGCAAGGAGAGAATAGATGCTTTTGAAATGTCCTGCAGAAGACTACTGAAGATTAGACTATTAGACTGATCAGCCAGAACATCATGGCCACCTACCTAATAGCCGTAATGTCCACCTTTGGCACGGATAACAGCGGCGACGCTTCGTGGCATGGAAGCAATGAGGCCTTGGTAGCCGACTGGAGGGAGTTGGCGCCACATCTACACACGCAAGTCACCCAATTCCCGTAAATTCCGGGGGGTGGGGGGGGGGGGCGATGAGCTCTAACACCACGTTCAATCACAACCCAAATGTGTTTGATCGCGTTCAATCTGGCGACTTAGGTGACCAGCACATCAACAGGAACTCGTCACTGTGTTCCTCGAACCACTCCCTCCTGGCCTTGTGACATATAGCATTATCGTGTTGAAAAATGCAACAGCATCTGGAAACATGCTCGTCATGAAGGGGTGTACGTGGTCTGCAACCAGTGTACGATACTCCTTGGCCGTCACGGTGCCTTGCACGAGCTCCACTGGACTCGTGGAAACCCACGTGAATGTTCCCCAGAGCATAATGGAACCGCCACCATGTTGTCTCTGTCCCCTAGTACAGGTGTCAGGGAGCCGTTGTCGTGGAAGATAATAGATTCGTGGCCTCTCACCGGCATGATGAAGAAGGTACACGACTCATCCGACCATGCTCTGCCACTGCGCCGATGTCCTGTGTCGATGGGCATTCGCCGATGTTGTGGAGTTAACATTGGCACAAGCATGAGTCGCAGCCTGTGCTCTTTAGGAGTGTTCACTGCACTGTGTGTTCACACACACGCTTGTACTCTGCTCAGCATTAATGTCAGCCCGCATCTCGTGGTCGTGCGGTAGCGTTCTCGCTTCCCACGCCGGGGTTCCCGGGTTCGATTCCCGGCGGGGTCAGGGATTTTCTCTGCCTCGTGATGGCTGGGTGTTGTGTGCTGTCCTTAGGTTAGTTAGGTTTAAGTAGTTCTAAGTTCTAGGGGACTGATGACCATAGATGTTAAGTCCCATAGTGCTCAGAGCCATTTGAACCATTAATGTCTGATGTTAGTTCCGCCACAGTTCACCGCCTGTCCTGTTTTACCACTCTGCCAGCCTCTGACGTCCGACATCTGTAATAAGAGGTAGCCATCCAACCCCACGACGTCTGGACGTGGTTTCACCTGGGCCTCGCCATGTGCTGAAGACACTCACCACAGCTATCCTCGAACACCCGACATGTGTAGTTTCTGAAATCCTCGTGTCGAACCTTCGGATCATCACAATCTGGTCTCGGTCAAACTAAGAAATCCTCGTGTCGAACCTTCGGATCATCACAATCTGGTCTCGGTCAAACTAAGATTGGTCGCGTCCATTCCCCATTCTACACACGGACGGCACGCTCACTGATACTATATGCACGGTGCGGGTATCTGACTAGCACTCATTCCTTGTCAGGTAACGCTGCTAGCGCCTAATCGTGTTTATATCGATAGTAGGCCGGTGGTCATAATTTTCTGGCTGATCAGTGTATATGGGTACATCGAGAAACTTTTGAAGAGGTACTGGATCTGTTCGAGGAGAAAAGAAATGTATGGCACAATTCAAGTAAAAAAAGGAATAGGATGGTTCGATACATATACTGAGCCAAAAAGGAATCGTTATTTTGATAATGGAGGGAAGTGTGGGGAGTAATAACAGTTGATTTAGACCAACGCTTGACTATAACTATTGTAAGCGGGTTCAAGTGGATGTAATTTCCAACAGTTATGCCGAGATGAAGAGGCTTGCACACGATAGACTAATGTACAGAGCAGCATCAAACCAGCCATCGGACTGAAGACCACAGCAACGAGAAAACAGTAGCAGTCACCTGTCATTGTTGATTTGAATTAATGTGAATGATGGTCAGACTGCATTAAAATCGAAACAGGGTATGAGCCTACGCTCACTAATCTAATCATACCTGTGTTAATCAATATTGCGCAACACAATTGATCACTTTTTTGAAACCCCCGTAATGGTCTCCCATCGAGACCCAGAATTTGAAATTTGTCTTAAAGGTGAATACGGCCTTCCTCTGTAATGGCGCAGAAACGTGGTGCCATGTGACGTCACCTTCCAGCTTGACGTTGCTCCAAATGCACGGTGTCGACATATGCGAAAGAAAGGCCCGACCTCAGAACTTCATGTGACGTGTAAGAACAGTTAACGGTATCACACTGGAACCAAATTTCACCAAAATTCTTCTCAACGCTGCCGTGGCAGTGTCACAAGATTGGAAGATCGTCACACCTCTCTTACCCACGTTTCACCCCTTCTTTTGACACATCTGCGATGGAGGTCAGAACCGCGACGCCCAGCGTTGAAATCAATCGGTTTTCTTAAGAGTTGCCGAGGAAAACATTACAGCCACACCGCTGCTCAGAATCGACACGAAAAGGCCTCAAGGGGTGGACAAGGGCGTCAATGGAACCACACCTTTCTTTGGGGCGTCGATTCCCACATATTTCGAGGACGACGACGACAGCTCGCTATGCGAAGAGCAACAGGATTGTATCAGCCCTTCTCTAAGGATGCTTGGGAAAAATACGAGGGTATTCCCAAAAGTAAGGTCTCCTATTTTTTTATAAGTACATAGACCTGTTTATTTCTACAATGCTTTACATCAGTTTACAGCTTGAACATTTAGCTATTTTTCGACATAATCTCCATTTCTGTCGATGCATTTTTGAAGACGCTGTGGCGGTTTTTGTATGCCCATGTCATACCAGCTCGCCACCATTCTGTTCAGAAAGTTATGAACTGGAGTGATTGTTTCTTGGTCTCAGGTATGAAGTGGTCTGCCCAGCTTCCGTCACCCGTGACAATTGAGTCCAGAAAGTTGTCCGGTTCGGTTGCAAGGCGGTGAAGAAATACGCGGGAAGTATCAACTCGTTACCGCATGTGGTCCTCGGTCATCATGCGTGGCACCCACCTTGCGCACACCTTCCGGTAGTTCAATGTTTCCGTTAAAATTCTGTGAGCGGTGCTTCGGGAAACCTCAGGAACCAACGTGCAGAGCTCATCCGTAATTTTATCTCCCTGGTCTTTTCGCGAGATCTACGCAGGGGGAGGCAATCTATTGGTTGACTTTCCCTGTATTGTTCGCTCTGGAAACTTTAACAGCACACGATAACGTGATGCAGAACACCTTTCTCGCAGCGTCTGCCCCTGGAGTTGGCTGAGCATCTCCATGACACTTTCTCGCTTACTAAATGAACCTGTGACGTAACGTACTGCTCTTCTTTGAATGTTATGGATTGCCTCCATCATTTCTGTCTGGTGCGGATCCCAGACTGGCGACCAGTATTCAAGTATTGGTCAAACGAGTGTTTTGTAAGCCACCCAGTTTGCTGATGGACCACATTTCTTGATTATTCTTCCAGTGAATTTCAGTCTGGCATCTGTCCTACTCGTGATTAAATGTCCCTTTCAAATCGCTCTGTATACAAACTCGTAGCCATTTTATGGAAGTAACTGCTTCCAGATTCATGTTTTCGTTAATTCAACCTGCTGTAAACTAATTTTTCTTTTATTTTTATTGTTTTATGTTTTTCGAATACAGTCAAAAAGGAATTTCCCAAATCCGTAACTGGTTCAGACTAGCCAGTTGCCACCTCCAAAATGTTCAAATGTGTGTGAATTCCTAAGGGACCAAACTGCTGAGGTCATCGGTCCGTAGACTTACACACTACTGAAACTAACTTACGCTAAGAACGACACACAAACACACACACAACCACACACACACACACACACACACACACACACACACACACACACATCCCCGAGGGAGGACTCGAACCTCCGGCGGGAGGGGCCGCGCAATCCGTGACATGGCGCCCCAAATCGCGCGGCCACTCCGCGCGACTTGGCACCTTCACATTGTCAATATACATAGAGAAAACGAAGATTCGGTGTGTAACCTCTAAATCGGCAAAGTTTTTCTCGTGGAATTCTTGACTGTTTGATATGCCGCATCATCTCCTTTCTATTTGAAATTTAGATTGAGCCAATATGGCGAATTGAAAAAGACCGTCACGTTGGTGACACAGCCTCACGCGTTTTCCCGTCTTCCATCTCATACTACTTAACTTTAAATTACTGTTTATCCAACTGTTTTGTTTTAAAAGCGTGGCTCCACTCTTGCGGACCACGCTGCGGATTTTCAGAGTGACTGAGGTGCCTCCCTGCCCCGCAGGTGGTGATCATGGGTTCGAGCACGACGTCCACCTCGTCGAACAACACGATCAACACGTCGACGGACTCGGCCAACACGGTGGCGACGCTCATCACGGTGACGGACGGCGACTGCGACGACGAAGCCGACCCCGAGCCCGAGACGAAGGCCTTCTCGCCGCCTCCCGAGCGGCCCGCCGTCTCGGCGCAGCGCCGCCAGGAGCTGCTCGACGAGATTTTCAGGTGAGGCGCGTCAGTGAGCACGGCCGCAGACGAGTGACGAGGCTACACAGGGCGGTCAGAAACAGTCTCAAAAGCTTGTAAGTGTGTTGCGGGCTACGTTGGCCTGAGAAATAATTACTGAGGTGCGCATTCGGTACGTTGCGCCGTTTCCGAGTTAACTAGCACTGAAGTTAGCCAGTCAGGCTGTCGTGGGCGCAAATTCAAGCTGCCCGCCAGAGACAGTGTCGCTAATCGTGCTCCTTCGTGTGCTTTCCTAAAACGGAGCAAGAGAGCGATGCAAAAATTGGACATGGGACCGCAGTAAGGATCGAACCCGAGCCAAAGGCTGAGCAGTTCTCGTGCACTATCATCTACGCCGTGAGAACGATTGACAGTAATTACATCTGGCGGGCCGCTTCAATTTGCACTCGCGGCCTCCTGATGGCCCACTTCATTGCCAATTATTTTGGAAATTTGTGGTTATAACTATGGGACCAAACTGCTGAGGCCATCGCCCCAGGCTTACACACTACTTAATATAACTTAAACTAACTTACGCTAAGGACAAAGCACACACACACAAACACACACACACACACATCCATGCCCAAGGGAGGACTCGAACCTCCGACGGGTGCAGCCGTGCGAACCGTGTCAAGGCGCTCCAGACCCCGCGGCTACACCGCGCGGCCCAACGCTAATTAACTCGAAACGGCGCAACACAAATATTTTTATCTTAACAGTAATTTCTCAGTACAACCTACTCTGCAATGCCTCAACAAGCTTTGCAGACTGTTTCTGACCGCCCTGTATACAAAGAACACATAATAAGCTGAAAGTGTGAAAACACCCATTCTTCTTCTCCTGAGCACACATTGAATCGTGGGCATTAATCATCTAACATGGAACTGGATATGAAAATTACTGCCGGCCGGAGTGACCGTGCTGTTATAGGCGCTACAGTCTGGAGCCGAGCGACCGCTACGGTCGCAGGTTCGAATCCTGCCTCGGGCATGGATGTGTGTGATGTCCTTAGGTTAGTTAGGTTTAATTAGTTCTAAGTTCTGGGCGACTCATGACCTCAGAAGTCAAGTCGCATAGTGCTCAGAGCCATTTGAACCATTTTGAAAATTATTAGAGCGAATAGTCACAACGGAAAACTCCTAGCTTTGCAAGTGAATTTTCACATAAAAAGAGCACAGTAATAAATGAGTAAATTAATGGAAGAAAATCTCATGGATGTTAGCCACAAAAAGAAACCGGGAAATGGAACATAAACATATTAAACGAAAGCCTACTCGATCTCCCCGCCAATGACAAATGAATTTTAAAAAATGCTGTTCCTTCCACTCATTTTCCCTCCGTGTCCGGAGCATCCCTCTCCACGCGCAACAATAGACGCCCTACATAACAAACAAATATCAAATGCACACAGACATCAGAATGAAAACAAAAGCCGACCGAAAAAAACACAGCTAGTGTTGGCTATACTACAAACAGTAAACATACACAGTCAATACTTGTTTAAAAAATATATATGCAGCGACAGTGAAGTGTTTAGGTGAAATGTGCTCACAGACCCCAACAATCAGACATCCTGCTACATGTAGGACAAACACGTACAACTACATATTAGCACATATGCAATAATAAGATCCCAAAAAATCATAAGCAGGACCAAATAATAATTTACCCTTACAAAACTTGCACTCCAAAAAGTAGTTTATTACCTAACAATGAGAGAGCAACGAAAAAACTGTAATATATCTGGAAAAATGTTCGTTATATGCGTACTACAAACATGTATTACAGGCCTCTGAGGATGCTTCGCAAATAGACGGAGTGAAATGCTTGTGCTATAGAAACACACAGAATTTTATTTAGTAACGTGGATTTAGAGCATCTTCAAGAAGGCGATGATGATGACGATGATGATAATAATAATAATAATAATAATAATAATAATAATAATGCAGAACCAACTAAGGAATGCCGGAATTCATAGAAATGATGAAATATCACTGGGATTCGACAAAAGTACACCTTTTGCTGGTAATATTATTTACTACTCCGTCGGCGTACGGGACTAACCTACCAACAGGAACCTGGCAGAGAATACACAGACTCTTTAGAAAATTAGTGTCATGTATTCCGACAGGAGGTAATGTTGGTCCAAACTGAAAGAAAAGTTCCTATAATGATATATCCGGAAACCAATACCTGCTGAGATATAGGCCGTTGAAGTTCACAGTCTACATTTTGTTTACAGATTAGATTAGATTCACAAGTGTTGGCATAATAAATATACACGTGTGGGCAGTTACAACGCTTCGAGCAATAATAGACGTGAGGCATTAGGATCGCCGTATGGTGCAGGAGCTGTCGGCGACAAACTCATAGACCGTACGCTTTACGAGACAGATTACCAGGTGCCGCGTATCACCGATTTCTGCGCGAAGAATTACCATTGCTCTTGGGAAAGGTATCCACGTAGAAAGACAATGACTGTGATTTGTACACGACGGACGACTCCCCATTTTCTGCGTATCGTGCGACAATACATCACCGCCATGTTACATAGGCGATGGATTGGTCGAGGAATTCCGCGTTCTGTGTATCGTAATCATTTGAATTTCTGACTACGGGTAAATTTAAAGGCGCTGGTGTATGCTCCACCCACCAACAATGTGCAAATGTTACAGCAGAATGTGACAAATGCACGAGAAGGAATCCCAATAGAGGCAAGAAGGGCTGAAGGATGTGTCAGGAGTTAACCAAATGCAGCACCGCCCGTAGTGTCTGCGTCTACGTGATAGATACATTGAAATGAGAGAACACATTTGCTCATGTCTTAAATTGTATTGGTTTCCGGACATGTTATTATAGCAACTTGTGTTCGAATTTTGACCGATGCTACTCCCTTTACGAGTATGTGACACTGTTTTTTCAACTTAACAGAATTAGAAAGTTATGACACAGCCGTCACGTCAAATAATAAAAAGGAATAACGTACGTAAACATACCTTACTATCGATAATTATATCCAACTTCTTACTTAATACGTCTGGTTTTCACTTACCCACAATCACTGAACACATTGCCTAGTAAAATTTCCAATTTCCTCCCTATTCTCTCTCTCTCTCTCTCTCTCTCTCTCTCTCACACACACACACACACACACACACACACACACACACACACACACACACCTCTGTCTTTCCAGTCTCCTTTCGAACTTATTTTTCATTTATGAAGTTCCAACATACTGATGAAAGACGGAACCAGCGACTAGGCTATTACACTGTTTTCTAATATCTGTCACAGCTGCAATAATAGTAATTTCTTTGTGGTGACTAGCTAAGAACCATCAAGTCTATTTTCAAACCATGGCTTTAAACGTAAGTGTAATCATATAATTCCCAACAGTGTACATGTGAGTAAGAAAATATTCATTATACTTCACTAGTAATAATTAGATAAATACAAAATGATAAACTTCATATGAGTGTACAAAGCTATTTATTTCCACGCAAAGACTCACAGGATGTAGCGCACTGTCAGAAGGCATATAGTCAGCTGATCCTTCTCCCACGACACGGATAAGCCCTTGGCACCTAGAAGTGTCTGTAGCAATGACCAGGAACAGAGACACCCAGCAGTGACTATGATGTTAGTGCATTAAACACTGAGAGGTGTATTGGAAGATCCTCAGTCTCCCCAACAGCAGCCTAGTAGTTGCTGACCAAGTCCCATGAACAGAAGGCTATGGTTACTTGGATGCTGTCATCTCAGGAATGGCAAGCATCGAGTTTTCGAGGTGCTGTAACATCTTGTGCTGGAACATTTAATACATGGATGTCACTGCATGGAAATAATCGTTGAATCGAGTGCTACAGTACAAATGCCGTCAATCCTAAAGATCAGCTGAATTCAGAGCTGATGAACTGCGGTGTTTGTGGAGAAGGGTTTAGATAATGACATGTGGCTCTGCGTGTTACGATCGAATGTGGCCTACTTTTTTACTAGTGGCCAGCGAACACCATTCTGCTGTGTTTGCTTAACAACTTGCTGCAGTCTTTAACTGCACTGTCAAGACTCTGAAAGGTGGTACTGCATCTGAGGTAAACCTTGTTTCTTCACATAACAACATCTAATGATTTTCTCTCTCTCTCTCTCTCTCTCTCTCTCTCTCTGGACATTTTGCTGACTGTGTGACATGTGCCCAGCGATTGATGTTCATCTAGCAACGTGAGCTTATGTATGTGACCGACCGACTTACAGTGTTTATTCTTTCTTTCTACTGTTTGGCTACATCCTCACCTCTGCCTGCAGCCTCCTGTGGCTGCGCTAATTTCAGAAAAATTTTAATTTCTTCCCCTTTTCTACTTCGTGGCGTAACAGCAGTTATGGAGAAGAAATTAAGGAACGACAGAAAACATAAAGATGACGTATTGTCCGTTTGATATCTCACATGGCACAGTTTCTATTTGAAAATTACGAATTTCGTCCAAGCTGCTGGCTTCCAATATGGCTGCCATGTTGGTAACATAGCTTCCCATGTTTTCGCCCTTTCTCATCTCGTTCCACTACTTGACTTTATATTTCTGTTCATCAACCTGCTTTTAATTTAAAAGGGTGGTTTTACACTTGTGAACCACCCTGTATGCAGTGCGCCTGGTCAGCTGCGAGGGAGAGCCTGGTGGTTCTGATCTTGCCAGTCTACATAAAACAATCAACAAAGTAAATAAACTGTTTTCTTTGTAAGTGGGTCTGCAGCCATCAGATATTGCTTACATAGAGAAATGTTGCCACTGAGACTGTGACTTCTCAACGTCATGCACGCTCTAAAAACAGTAGACTCTTTACCGCTGAGATGCAAGTGCTTGATAACCTCCTCAGTCCTGAGAAAATTTTTATTTAAATTTTTTATATTTTCTTCCATAATTTGCTCATTAGTAATACTAGAAACACTAGAAAAATGTTTAAATAATCATTCATTTCTCCTAATCCTGCAAAGGGATGTCCACCACAGGGGACGTTAGGTCTCAAGGTGTAATGAAGTTCCACAAATCATATTTCCATTAAGAACATTATTTTTAGTTTTATCGATGCAGTATTTATTTAAATTAATACAAAAATACATTTTATTGTTACAATATTGTACCGAGATATATCTACTGAACAAAAGAAAAGTAGATTAGAAAAAAATTTGAAATACAGTAGGTCTATCATAATCATTTATTTCTGATGACAAATTTAATTCATTTAGTCTTCACAGCTCGTGATAAATCTCCAAGCAGTTGCGTGTATCTTGCAGGCAGAGGAAAACTTTGTAGGTGGAACATCTTATTCGTGCCTTATCAGCTGAACACCCTGGAAAACAACAGCGATTTTTGGTAACCGGTTGAGGAAATTCTGGTACATGTAGAACACTATCGGTCCGTAGGGCATCGCTTTGGTGCTGGATTTTCGAAGTCAGGATTATCATCGGATATGACTTCAGATTCACGCGTATGCCGTAGATATTCCTCTTACTTTTCTCTGAACTGGAGGCAGTCTAGAACGTCATCCTTCAATGTACCCAAGACAGCTTGATCACGTCTGTGTTCTAGCCATGAAGCAGAAATAGCGAAATCTGTGAAGTGCATAATCACCTTACAGTCCACTTCTTAGTTCTGCAACTTATTCTGTAATAGCTGATCAACCTGTCGAGAAAGTCAACACCTCCCATATATGAATTGTAGGTGCTTACAACTGCGGGACAGTCCACTTGGGTATACTTTTTTCTTCCCTGCACCAGCGGCGACATTTTATCAACTGGATTTACTCCTTCTCTACTGGACATAAAGATAACAGGGCGATTGTCGAACCACTTCACTACACAAACTTGTCCTTCACTTCTCACTGACTGACCAATGGATCCCCTACCAATTTTCTTCATATCCTTGTCCAATGATAGTTTGGAATCTTCTGGAATTCTAGAGTTCTGTAATGTTCCAGTGGCTTGACACTCAGCTTCACTGTGCAGTTTGTCTCAAAGCGACTCCGATGTGAAATAACGGCCCATGTATATGGTCACTCCAGGACGAAGACTGGCTGTCAGTTTTATAACAGCTTTCCACCTACATCCAAATTTTCATACTGAGTGTCAGTCACTATAGAAGTACCTTTCCCATGGTAAAAGGAGAAATCTAAACGAAGGCCATCAGTTGCAGCCAAGACAAAATTTTTTACTGTGACCCCAAAATGGAATCATCTATTCATCAACAAAAACGTCAGAGGGCCTAGGGTTCAGTCTGTAACCATTCCGTACACTTTCAAGAATAGGTTGTATTTTCCAAAATTTATTATTTTGTTTTACTTCAAGAGACACTTCTTCATCATTAACAATTTCTGTCACGGCAATCTTTTTTGGCAATACAATCCACCCTAGTCTTTTTGGCCCAATAAATCCTAATCCTGCAGCACAAGTATGACATCATCATTGTTGCAGACATAAACCTTTTCATTTCATCTACAGTACATTCAGCTCTCTCCCATATATATTCGGTAAGAGTGCTAAAAATATTTTCTGGCAGATGTTTTCTCACATAGTCAAGAGGTGGTAAGTTCACACCGAGTGCCACTTGTTCCTCATAATCAGGTGTAAGTGGTAAGGGGAAAAAATCCAAACTCTACTTGCAAAGTATCCTGTTCAACAACTAAACTGCCTGAGCATGAAATCAGTTGAAGATAAAAAAAGAAAGATTCCACCTTTGCTGAACATGTTCTTACTGAACGTCATTCGTATGATGTTAAATGTGTTGTTCTCCATAGAGGAACTGAAGGCAGACAACTAATGTTGCTCGAAATTCTGGTCATTAATAAACATCAGTCAAAAAACTGTAAGCCGGTCCTTAATAACCAAGCACAGTTCCATTACTCACCCTTACTAAAGTAACTGGCTACTTAATATTTTCCTCGCTATTAGAAAATGTGCCTGTTACAGTTGTTCCACACTCACATTCCATAGACTTCTTTCTCCCCTCTGTTTCCTCTCAGAGGTGTTCATCACATTCACCAGTCTGTCCAGATAACAAAGTAGTTTGAGTCATTAATCACTTGTAAAAGACGTTTGGTTGATTGATTTCCATCTGGTAAACTTTGAATATACTTTAATATAAGATTTATTTGTTCTTAGCCTCTTTGGATATTACATTATGCTGTATTATGTATCGATATAGTCGTAAAATGTCACGTATCTTTGAAAAACAATTTTAATACAGCTGTGAACCCTCGTTAAAGTGGTGGTGACTATTTGTTTAATGTCATGTTATCTGACCATGTCCTAGGACGCCCAAAGCAGGTTCATTGTGAACTATTAAATAAATATTATTATAGAACATTAATACTGTGTATCCAAGTTTATAATATGCCTGCTCATCCAAGAATTGATGGAATATTTCCTAAATACACTCTAAGGAAAAAAACACAGGACGCACCACGAAAGAATTAGTCGATTGGGACGGAAATCTGTAGATCTTAAAAGTTAAAAGTTGGTTTTAACTGATTGTTATCTGCAATGGCAAAGTGTTACCATGTGCGATTTCATTTACGATGAGTCATCATGACTTGGATATAACTGCACTGAAGATAGCTACACAAGAAGTGAAGGTAGTCTTCATTAAACAGATAAATTTATGATTGATGCTGCCTTTCCTCCAATCTCGGATCTCATTAATACTGAGTGGAGCACGCAGTTCCTGGTGGAAACAAACCAGAAACAAACTGTTACAATTTCAGAAAAATTGGATGATTTATTCAAGAGAAAGATCCTCACAAATTGAGCAAATCGGGTAACGCGGTTCACCTCTGGCCCTCATGCAAACAATTATTAGGCTTGCCATTGACTGACAGAGTTGTCGGATGTCCTCCTGAGCGACATCGTGCCAGATTCTGTCCAATCGGCGCATCAAATTTTCCGAGTGTGTTGGAGGGCTCTGCCCGTAGTGCTGCAAACATTCTCAGCTGGGGAGAGACCTGGTGACTTTTCTGGCCAAGGTGGGGCTTGGCAAGCACGAATACGAGCAGTAGAAACCGTCACCGTGTACAGGTGCGCTTTACTTTTCTGAAATGTAAGCCCAGAATGGCTTGCCGTGAAGGTTAACAAAACGGGGCGTAGAATACCGTCGACCAGCGGCTGGGCTGTAATGGTGTCGCGGATGACCACCAAAGGGGGGCTGCTAAAAAAATAAATGGCGCTCCAGGCCACCAGTCCTGGTTGTCGGGCCGTATGGCCAAGAGGGAATGGACGACCGACAACGAAGTGCTCGGATTAAGAAGGGTGTAAGACAGGGATGTAATATTTCCTCCCTACTGTTAAAGACGCAATGATGGAAATAAAAGAACGGTACAGGAGTGGAGTTAAGATTCAAAGTGAAAGGATAAGAATGATATGATTCGCTGATGACATTGCTATCCTGACTGGAAGTGAAGAAGAATTACATGATCTACTGAACGGAATGAACAATGTAATGAGTACAGAATATGGATTGAGAGTAAATCGAAGAAAGACGAAAGTAATGAGAAGTGGCAGAAATGAGAGCAGCGAGAAATTTAACATCAGTATTGGTGGTCACGAAGTAGATGAAGTTAAGGAATTCAGCTACCTTGGCAGTAAAATAATCAGTGATGGACGGATCAAGGAAGACATCGAAAGCAGACTAGCAATGGCAAGAAGGGCATTTCTGGCTCAGAGAAGTCTACTAGTATCAAACATAGGTCTTAATTTGAGGAAGAAATTTCTGAAAACGTACGTCTGGAGCACGGCATAGTATGGTAGTGCAACATGGACTGTGGGTAAACTGGAACAGACGAGAATCGAAGCATTTGAGATGTGGTGCTACAGACGAATGTTTAAAGTTAGGTGCGCTGATAAGGTAAGGAATGATGAGGTTCTACGCAGAATCGGAGAGGAAAGGAATATGTGGAAAAGACTGATAAGGAGAAGAGACTGGTTGATATGACATCTGTTAAGACATGAGGCAATGACTTCCACGGCACTAGAGGGAACTGTAGAGGGCAAAAACTGTAGAGGAAGACAGAGACTGAAATATATCCAGCAAATAATTGAGGACTTAGGTTGCTACTCTGAGATGAAGTGATCGGCACAGGAGAGGAATTCGTGGCGGGCCTCATCAAACCAGTCAGAAGACTGATGACCCAAAAAAAAAAAAAAAAAAAGAAAATGGCTGCAAAAGATAGATCACACTGGTGCTCAGAGCGTCTTTAGACACCGCTGGTCTTCGGGGGCTCAGTTAGAAGTGAGACTCATCACTGAAGACAGTTCTACTCCAATCAATGTGACTGGAGACCGAATATGCACGACACCTCTGCAAACGGTCTTGTTGGTGTACAGAGTCGCAAGAAGCTCCGTGAGATCAGTTCCCTTTCTGTGAGCCGCCTATTAATGGTCATTATTGTTACTGGAGCGATGGTAATGATGAATCGCCGGCTGAAGTGGCCGCGCGGTTAAAGGCGCTGCAGTCTGGAACCGCAAGACCGCTGCGGTCGCAGGTTCGAATCCTGCCTCGGGCATGGATGTTTGTGATGTCCTTAGGTTAGTTAGGTTTAACTAGTTCTAAGTTCTAGGGGACTAATGACCTCAGCAGTTGAGTCCCATAGTGCTCAGAGCCATTTTTTTTAATGATGAATCCTGGGCTCTGAGTGCCTCTGACGATTTCTGGGTCAGGTTCCCTCGTCTTCTATGTTACCCGCATCGTTCCTGAATCTGTGTTCGGTCACCGTTCACCATTGCTGAATAGTGGTATAGCTTCTATTCAAATGTCGAGCGATTTGGCGATTACTCCAGCCGGCTTCTTCTAGATCGACCACATGTCCTGTCTCAAATCCTGACATCTGCGTATATTGCTCACGCTGCTGTCTGCGAGGAGCAGTTACTGTCCAGTTGAGTACACGGAATGAAATTCGCAAAGACTTTGCCTCGGTATCGACCGTGTCCCACGCTTACCATCCTTGCCAGCTGCGCGGTGAAATTGCGCTGCAGCGTTACACAGTCACCCATCGGCCGTCAAAGTATACAGTCGATACCTGTATGAATATATCAACTTGTGTGGTGTGCAGCAGCGTGAGCGCCCACGCTCCGCCGGAGTCCCCGCTGGTGCCGCCGCCTGCGCCGCCGGTCACGCCGCTGACGCCACTGCTGGGCGCGTGCCGGCGCGACACGCGCTTCTTCGCGCGCAGCGAGGACCTGGACTCGCCGCCGCCCGAGGCCAGGGGGCCCGCCCCCGCCGCCACGCTGCCGCCCCCCGCGGCCCGCGCCCCCCACGGGCTGCAGCACCCGCACCCGCTGCCCGCGCTCACGCTGCGCCGAGCCTCCTCCGTCAGCACGCCGCCGACCGTCGTACCGCTGAACCCCGACAAGGTCAGCTACCCGCTACACGTGAACGTTGCCCAATGAAGAACACTACTTTTGGGCCCATAAATAAAAACTTATCGATAAGAAAGAGTTAATTATGTATTTAAAAAAGTCAGCCTGTGTGTGTTTGTGCTTGCAAAACTATAAAAGTAACCGGTCAATTGACTTGGAAATTTTGACACAACATTGCATCCTAATACGCACGTGTTTTTGTGTAACTATTTTTTAAAGCAATATGTAATATATAAAGACAAAACGTTCTTCCAAAAATCTCGCCAAGTTCTTGACTGATTAACTTCAAATGTTTACGTGATACTCCATCGAAAATTCGTATATATATATGTCTAAAGAACTTTGACAAGAAACTTCCTGGCAGATTAAAACTGTGTGCCTGACAGAGACTCGAACTCGGAACCTTTGCCTTTCGCGGGCAAGTGCTCTACCATCTGAGCTACCGAAGCACGACTCACGCCCGGTACTCACAGTTTTACTTCTGCCAGTATCTCGTCTCCTACCTTCCAAACTTTACAGAAGCTCTCCTGCAAAGGTTCGCAGGAGAGCTTCTGTAAAGTTTGGAAGGTAGGAGACAAGATAATGGCAGAAGTAAAGCTGTGAGTACCGGGCGTGAGTCGTGCTTGGGTAGCTCAGATGGTAGAGCACTTGCCCGCGAAAGGCAAAGGTCCCGAGTTCGAGCCTCGGTCGGGCACACACTTTTAATCTACCAGGAAGTTTCATATCAGCGCACACTCCGCTGCAGAGTGAAAATCTCATTCTGGAACTTTGACAAATTTTCGCAACATTTTACACGATACTGTTGTAAGACGTCGTGGTCTCCTGACCTTCATTACTTACATATTCCGCCCTCACAATCGTATTCCGCACATCGAGACGCATCATTCGAACCCAAACTCGATAAGATAAAGTCAATGTTGTATGAATTCGTGTAAACGATATGCAAATAACCAATAAATCGCAAGTGTGCACCGTGGTTGAAATACTCGAGGCTAGCGTACAGACACACGCATTCGAGACACGACGGTCGCAGGGGCTTTTAGTTCGGTAGAGCAACCGCACGCCAGGAGGCCCGTCCCAACCTATCTACGTCGGCCAGTGACCGCCCGTGGAGCGGACAGCATTTGCCCGAGGGAAAGGAGGAACGACCCCGTGTTCGGCTTAAAAGCAAATTCCGCTACATTGTGTGGGAGCGGCCATTCTTTACACATAGCACTCAGTTTCAGAGATTATCACAGGGAGACAGCAAACGCCAAACGCCGATGCTACAGATTTCCGGATTGGTCGCCTTAAACGAAACGTCATTCTCCCGTTTTAGAAGAGCGATGCTGATTGGCAGACGATATTTCAGACGCCTTGAGGTGAAGGAGTAATAGAAAAGACCGAAAGATATACCGCTTCACGTCTGGCGTGAAGAGGGGCCATTCCGTTGTCACTCTTGGAGCGAGAACACGTAATGAGAGCGTGCGCGCTCGTACGTATACTCAAAGAGCGAAAAACAAATCTCTCCTCAGTACTTCACTGGGAGAGCACCTCTGTCGAGAGCGAATCGAAGTGCGACTCTATATTGAGTCCTTGCGATTAAGCATTTTTCTCTGTGTTGGCAGCCACACTTATTGTGCGGTGTGAACAGACAGATTTATAGTTGAACGCCTGCGAGGGAATTTTGAGTCGCATCGTGGTGGACTGGTTATCTGACCAGTGTACCACGCCAATAGTTAGACTAGGGGCGAATAGGAGTCCCTGACTTCATCAAGGCGTAGGGAGAGTTTGATTGGCGAAGGTCAATCCAGATACAACAAGAGTTATCTTATTTGTCAGCAGCGAGCAGTCATCGCAGCTTACGGTATTGTGCGCTACAGTTCTTGCGAGCCCCATATTTCCTCCACAGCAGTACACTTCACCGCATTTCACATGAGACAACCTCGACCGTACCTAGCAACATTCGAACGGATAATTATTCAAGTTGAGTAGGCACGGCTCTCAGCCATTTTGCCAAGTCAATAACAATCTAAAACTTTGTATAGAAATTTCATTAGCGAATCCTATCCTTGAGAGGTAACTTCACATTCTGAAAAGAACCAGGAAATAACGTGTTCAGTTCATAACTAAAAGTGCCATTGTGATTTCTCAGAATTTTTGCAAAATAAATAATAATTTTCGTTAGTTTCATGTTTTTCTCACACTACTCCAGTACCGAAGTATCCTGCTAGTAACATAAGAAATTTTGTGAATTTTTGTGTCATTTCCTAACAGCGGACGACTCCAGAAGATATTTATTGCTGAAAGTTTTTCAGGCATTTCTCTTTAGAACGTTAGGAGCGTCTGTCTGACTTCTGTACTAGTGTGGGGGGGGGGGGGGGGGGGGAATTGCATCTTGCAGGAGCCACAGGGTAAAGGGTACATCTCTGATTAATCCGTTTGGCAGAACGACAGAATAGCACCCCACCGCTCACACTGTATGCAACATTGAGACGGACAATAGGCAATATATATTTTGATACATAATATGTATATCATAGGACATTTTTAAGTTCTACATCTCAGCTGTTTCCCTTATGTATTAAATTTGTTATAGCTGGCCCGACTGGACAATTTCGGCGCTGTAGGTATAGCTGTGTTGAACAGTTATCCATATTGATATGTCGCGTCTGTTCCGTCGGATATCTCCGACAGTACAGACACCTTTGGTAGTACAGCGGCCATAAAGAGACTATACTGCGAAAAATCAGGACTTCAGCCACTTACTGGTATTAAAATAAATCAACGGTGAAGTTTGAAAATTTATGCCGGACCGGGACTCGAACCCGGGCGGAAAACTGCGAGGTGTCTTCCTATGGGGTCTTTCTGTAGAACAAAATCTTGTATTTATGTAACAGGTTGTTTTCGACCACCGCTGTTTTTTTGCTCAACGCAGCAATCTGCAAAAGTTCCAATAGACTCGCCCACATAACATTTGCCACACTCGAGAGAAATGCTATAAATTCCAGTACTCTCAGGCCTAGATTATCTTTAACAGCCCTCAGTGCTACTTTTAACTTTCCTGGGAGGCCGGAAGACTGGTCTGCCTGTTTAGGACTCTTTCCTAATAGTTTTTGCACCACAAAATTGGAGACGCGATATGTGTCTGTTCATCTGGTTTCCTCGACGTAATACTCGTATTACAGACGTGACACATGTTCCTTCTGAGTCATATGGTTAATTTCGGTGGTTCTTTTGTAGTTCTGATTCTGTAAACCAAGGTGTTCAGCATAGCTCTATTCTGAGCAGGATGGTGAAACTTATGCCCATTACGAGATACACCCCTGTGCATCCTACACAGAATGACCGACTCGTCCATCTGATTTCTGTTTGACCAGCAGATCTATAAAAGTTAATTTCCCTTTCTTCTCTACCTCCGCTGTAAATTTATGTTAGGATGTATCTAATTAAAATGGTCAATGAACTGCTGGAGGGGTCACTGCGATGCAGCGAGTTCAAGTATCGTTAACGTATCTGAAGGAGGAAGGTCGACGGAAGAGAGCACTGTTCAGTGTTCCTTCTTCAGAACCCTCCATGAAAAAAATAGCTATGACTGATGACAGCGGCGACCCAATGGCTCTTCGATCAGTCATTTCGTATAATTTCACCCGTACCAAAAAAAAAAAAAAAAAAAAAGTGGTCGGAAAAGTGTGCCAAAAGAATCCCGGAGTTCAGGGGAGAAGTGAGCGGTCAGCCTTCCATTGTACCTTCATATACAGATACACCACATCGACGCTATGACCTCACTCGGGCCTATCCTCATCTGCATTATGATATCAACTAATTTTTTTGAGTTCTTAGTGATGTCTACAGTCACCGACTGTAGGTGCCAATAATTTAGTTCATTACATTGCCATACTGTATGTAGGAGATCTGATAGCAATAACAATTGTTCTGAATGGCACACCATCTTTGTGGGCCTTAGGCAGACGATATAGTCTGTGTGGTGTGGTGCTCTTGGCATTAAATTCTTCACAAGTTCGTCAGAGATGCCAGCATTCTTAAATAGGTTCTGTGTCTTCCTGCTAAATGCCGATGAGGGATCCCATTTGAGAATCCGTGCCGGCCGTTGTGGCCGAGCGGTTCTAGGCGCTTCAGTCCGGAACTGCGCGACTGCGTGACTGCGCGACTGCTACGGTCACAGGTTCGAATCCTGCCTCAGGCATGAATGTGTGTGCCGTCCTTAGGTTAGTTAGGTTTAAGTAGTTCTAAGTTCTAGGGGACTGATGACCTCATATGTTAAGTTCCATAGTGCTCAGAGCCATTTGAACCATTTTTAGAATCCGGTATGTGCAATCATCCAGTAACAGACTCATTTTTTTGTGATAGTCTGTAGCATTGAGGATAACCGTAGCGTTCCTCTTGTCAGCCTTCGTCCTTCTCCAACGATTTCAGTTCTTTTTTCTCCACTGTACTAATACTGACCTTAAGGGACTTGGCTGTCGCTAAAATCCGTCTAGTAGCAAGCCTTATATCTCCCACTTCTTGAGCACTGCTTGTTCTACTCCACCGATAATCTCGGCCACTAGTAGGTTTTTTGGAGCTATCGTCAGGTTCATCGTCGACGGATATGATGACAGTGCGGTGAATGTCCCATGGAAGAGTGCACTTGACGAAGAAAGACCACAGCGGAAGACTTTTGGCACTGCAAACAACGATGGACAGAGAGGACAAACATAATCTATGGACTAGAGGGCGCCGCCTCAGTACGCGCCATCTCACTATTGTCATCAACACTTAATCCAGCCAATCAGATGCCGTCGTGTGAGTGTAATCGCAATTTTGGGATTTTATCCGAATTTGACACGGAAAGTAAAGCGAGGACTTTTTATGTAAGAGCTTCGTCACGAAAGACTCCGTAGCCACTCTTCACATTTGTCACTAACGAGTAATCTGCGATACCCGGTCAGATCTCCTTAGTGATTTACATTACCCGCATGTTTACCTACCCGCGTCAATTCAGGATCTCATGCGGCCAAGTTGACAGTTTTAACATTTTGACTCATTACTCTCAGCTACGTTGTAAAATCATTCGACATGCATCTGCATGACCACCATACATAGTAATCGTAACATAGGTTAACTGTATGAATGTGTAATGACAAGTAAATGTCCCACTTTTGTATATCATTTCTTATCCCTGATTTCTATCCTGTAAATGACAACCACCATCATCTTGTAATTATAATGCAGATCTTAGTTTATCTGTTTGGTCAAGTAATACGTGCGGAATATACAGAGTGGTAGTACACACTCTCCATTCCAACTGGTGTCCCTTCAGTTTCTAGTGAAGCCGCCAGAACTTGTGCCAGATGATCTTCCTATGTCTCTGCAGGAGTCTCGTAAGTTAAACTTTGCTTATGACCCCACAAGAAGTAATCAGCTTCATCCTATCTACCGTATTGCATACCAGGACAAGCAACTCTAGGATTTTTCTCTTCCACTCAGCAGACATGGACGCGTTACACATCTGAACTGAAACCCTTGTAGAACGAGAACGATTCGTTTTCGAACATTGAGTTCCTGTTCAAAACATTATGTACTTACTCCCCTCTACAAGCCTTGGAAGTTATTAACGGGAATTTCCTAACACCCTGTGTAACATGCTTCCAACATACGGGGCGTACTGTCCGTCAGCCAGCTCCTTATGGTACATCATGTCGTACCAATCGCTGCTGCTGGTCGCCCATCTGTTTGTGACGTCTCGCACCAACTGTCTCCGTGCACGTCCGTCTCTCCTCCCGCCACTGCCACCAGATGTAGCTCGTGCCGGACCAGCCACCACACGGCACAGACGCGCCAGTCCCCCACACAAGCAAGGATGTTCCAACTTACGGCGCAAAACTTAAATCAGATAAACGTAATGATTATTGTAAACTGTCAGAACAGCTAGTCGCCTCACTAAACTACCTCCCACTTTTACTTTCGTCCCATAAAGTGCGACAACGATGACACGTTTATTTAAATCTGCAGCTATGTTGCAAAAGTATACAGGGTAGCTGCTATGAAATTCAGAACGAGAGAGAACAGGGCACCACTTCTGGGTGTTAAACGTAGGGACGCCAGATTCCCAGTGCCAGGGGTACAGCAAACGAGGCGCGTCTGTTCCTTTCGGCACTACGTGATCACGTCTCCAATCTGTGGAGAATGCTTGCCTTTGGCTTGTGAGAGGCCAGAGTCAGGGTTGGTTCGTTTAGGTCAGCCCCTACTTGTGTCGGTATCCTCAGCAAGGTGGTGCGGCAGTCGCGCAACGGACAAATTCGAACGGGGAAGCTGTAAAGCAGCCAGCGTCTCGTTGTTGAAAAATCAGCTACTCAGCCCATCTCGATCGACACCACCATCGGAGGTTATGAAGAACAGCGCCTACAAGTGGACAGCCTCTCTAAATGAGGCGAGCACGTTCTTTCATTACTTTCTCTCGCTGCACACTTTAGCCTTTCATCTCTTATTTAGTCCTTAACACTGAACAGCCAAAGAAACTGGTACACCTGCCTAATATCGTGTAGGGCCCCCGCGAGCACCCAGAAGCGCCGCAACAGGTCGTGGAATGGACTCGACAAATGTCTGAAGTAGTACTGGACGGAATTGACATCATGAATCCTGCAGGACTGTGCATTAATCTGTAAGAGTATGAGAGGGTGGAGATCTCTTCTGAACAGCACATTGTAAGGCGTCCCAGATGTGCTCAATAATGTCATGTCTGCCGAATTTAGCGGCCAGCGGAAGTGTTTAAACTCAGAAGAGTGTTCCTGGAGCCACTCTGTAGCAGTTACGGACGTGTGTGGTGTCGCAATGTCCTGTTGGGCGTGCTCTAGTCCGTCGGAATGCACAATGGACATGAATGGATGCAGGTGATCGGACAGAATGCTTACGTACGTGTCATCGGTCAGAGTCGTATCTAGACGTATCAGGGATCCCATATCACTCCAACTGCACACGCCCCACACCATTACAGAGCCTCCATTAGCTTGAACAGTCCCCTGCTGACATGGAGGGTCTAGGGACTCATGAGGTTGTCTCGTACGTGACCATCAGCTCGGTACAATTTGAAACGACACTCGTCCGACCAGGCAACATGTTTCCAGTCATCAACAGTCCAGTGTCAGCGTTGACGGCACCAGGCGAGGGGTAAAGCTTTGTGTCGTGCAGTCATCAAGTGCACACGAGTGGGCCTTCTGCTCCGAAAGCCCATATGGATGATGTTTCGTTGAATGGTTCGCACGCAGACTTGTTGATGGCCCAGTATTGAAAAGCGCAGCAATTTGCGGAAAGGTTGCACTTCTGTCACGTTGAACGATGCTCTTCAGTTGTCGTTGGTACCGTTCTTGCAGGATCTTTTTCCGGCCGCAGATATGTCGGAGATTTGATGCTTCACCAGATTCCTGATGTTCACGGTACACTCGTGAAATGGTAGTACGGGAAAATCCCCACTTCACCGCTACCTCGGAGATGCTGTGTCCCATCGCTCGTGCGCCGACTATAACACCACGTTAAGACTCACTTAAATCTCTATAAGTTGACATTGTAGCAGCAGTAACCGATGTAACAACTGTGCCAGATGTGGTGTCACCGGCAGACACCACACTTGCTAGGTGGTAGCCTTTAAATCGGTCGCGGTCCGTTAGTATACGTCGGACCCGCGTGTCGCCACTATCAGTGATTGCAGACCGAGCGCCGCCACACGGCAGGTCTAGAGAGACTTCCTAGCACTCGCCCCAGTTGTACAGCCGACTTTGCTAGCGATGGTTCACTGACAAAATACGCTCTCATTTGCCGAGACGATAGTTAGCATAGCCTTCAGCTACGTCATTTGCTACGACCTAGCAAAGCGCCATTACCAGTTACTATTGATGGTGTAAAACATGTACCGTCAAGAGCGATGTTCACCATTTACGGATTAAAGTTAAGTATTCCAACAGCTACGTCCTTTTTTGCTAAAGTCGAACTTCCTTGCCCTGTCCAGACCTCACGCCAGCCTGCGTGAGCTAAAACGCGTGCCTTTCGGCTTCCTCTCATAGTGGGTTGGCTCTCTTGCCAATCCACAACACCAGACACTTGTCTTATACAGGCGTTGCCCACGGCAGCGCCGTTTTCTGCCTGTTTACATATCTCTGTATTTGAATACGCATGGCTGTATCAGTTACTTTGGCGCTTCAGGGTAAGTTACTCTGGATACGACTAGCTGTGGAAGAGCAACGTGTTCTTCCTATGTTTTCTGTGAATTTATGGTTGGGTGGGTGGGTGGGTGGGGGTTGTTGGGTGCCCACGGCTAAAGGCGTCAATAACTTTCTTTAATTTCTTATCTGTCTTTAGAAACAAAAAATTTTAATGTTCGTTTATTCAAAATCTTAATCATCTGAGAGTTCTTCACCGATTGCTTCACGACACAACGTTGTATTACATTACTGATATACTTTTTTTTTAATATGTCTAATATATAAACACATCTATATATAATATGTAGGAGTGCAACATTTTAACAAACATGAAAGTTGTATTTATGGCTTATCGGCTTATGACTACAACTACTACATATTGCTAATATAAACAAGACTCAGAGAGAGGGGGGGAGGTGAGAGAGGGGGGGGGAGGTGAGAGAGGGGGGAGGTGAGAGAGAGGGGTGAGAAGAGGATATGGACAGAGAGGTGGAAGGAAATGGAGATAGAAAGGGGATAGTAGGAGATGGACAGAGAAAGGGGCAGAAGGGAACAGAGAGAGGTAGGAAGGAGAACATAGGAAGGGAGGAGGAGATCATGGACAGTGGAAGGCAGAGAGGGCGAGGGGCCAGGAGAAGATGGAGGGAGAGGAGGGAGGACAGAGAAAATAGGAGGAGGTGATGGACAGAGAGGGGTGGAAGGAGGAGGAGATGGACAAAGAGAGGGCGTGGAGGAGACGGTGGGGGAGGGGGGAGGGAATAGTTTAGGACGTACACGCAATTCCCATCATGTGAGAAACATGTACTTTCTGTTTTCTTTCTTTTCGATTTAACCAAGCTGAGCCGTAGCAATGCGTGGCCATGGGCAACTTTTACAGATAATAAAACTATAAAAGCGTCGTGTCTGTTTGAACACGCTAATTTCGAGAACTAATGGTCGAATTTCCATGGCGTCTGATAGGTAACTTAAGGGTATGGGCTTTATTTCATAAAAATTGGGTCAAGGGAAAAAAAAGATATCCACACATATTATAAAAATATGTATACGAGTATGTATGTATGTATGTATGTATGTATGTATGTATGTATGTATGTTTCACATTTTCTCCGAAACTGCTACACCAGTTTTAACGAAACTGGGTACACATATAACCTACGGTCTGTAAAGAATCACTGTCGGGGTAAGAACCACCTACCTTTCAAAGAAGTGGTCGTGACGGTGAAAAAGTAGTATAGCCCATGACACGCGAATACCCATACTTCACTCATGCAGTGGTTCAGAATGAGAGCACGTATTGACGTGCACCAAACTTGATACATAATTTAAAACTTTTAAGAAACTTTTTCTCGGTATCAACACCCCCCCCCCCCCCCCATATTAATGAAAGGAAAAACACACAACAATTTCCCTGTTCGTGCAGTAAAACTGTCGCTTCAGGCATAAAGTTTTAAGTATGTTGCTTCTTTCCTACTAACTGTATTACTACTTGGAACAAGTGGACCATTTCCTCTACCTAGGAAGCATACTGTCATCTAACTGCTCATCTGGAAAAGATGTGGAGAATAGATTACGTGTTGCCGATGTAGCATTTGGACGTCTTACAAAGCGTGTCTTCCTGAATAAAGACCTAACACTGTACACCAAACTGATGGTGTACAAAGCTGTAGTCATTTCCACCCCGCTATATGGTTGCGAAACCTGAACGTTATATTGCTGTGATCTGAAGAAACTAGAACGCTTCAACCAACAGAAGCTAAGATATAACATGAACCTGAAATGGGATGACTTCATATCGAACACGGCTGTTCTTGAGAAAGCAAAAATGTATAGCATGGAAGCTCTTATCATTGGGCATCAACTCAGATGGGTCGGACATGTCCAGCGGATGAAAAATGACAGACTTCCGCGCCAAATGCTGTACAGAAAAGTGAGCACAGGTAAAAGGCCACGAGGTGCCCCTCTCAAACGTTATAAGGATCAGTACAAGAAAAATCTGAAAAACTTGAACATCGATCCGAGTAACTGGTCCACAATAGCAGAAGATCAAAGTCGCTGGCGCTCAGTTACCTTAAATGCTCTTCAAAACTTTGAGCTGGAACGTCGAAGAATGGAGAATGATAAACGCCGGAGACGTAAACTCCTCCAGGCTCAGCCACGTGCTCCACCTTCCATCAGCTGTAATGTCTGTGGCCGCCTGTTCCACGCTAGGATTGGATTGCTAAGCCATCAACGACACTTCCACGCCTGTACCGTGACATAGGAAATCTCAGGAGAGAAATGAAAACTCTGATACGAGTATCAGCCGACGACTAACTGTATTCGTAATACATTTTTCTGACAGTATTTGCATATGCCACTCAATGTGCCTGAAAAATTATAGCGTTGTACGACATATAGTTCACGAGATATGGTGTCATAAACGCTGAGATGCGTTTAAATTTATACCTTCTTTGCTACTAATTCCGTTCGAAACACATTTAGCAGAGAATATCCACATATACCGCTGAATGCACCTACGAAATTATCTCATTGTACGACGCCTATTTCACGATATTTGAAGCTATGGACATTGAGCTACGTGGAAACCGAACTGCATGGCAGTATTCGCTAGAAATGCAGGGAAAATATATGTACTAATACGTCGAATACATGCAACATGTGTGTATACGGACAAGGCTGAAGGTGAAGAACTCCTCCTAAACCCATGGATCGATTTCAACAACGTTTAGTACACATATTTACTGTCTGGAAAGAAATGCTGTGGGGATCATTAAACTCCTATTGGGATGGGGGTGATAATGTGGAGAGAGAATGGGGAGGAGGACACGCAGAGAGGGGGGGAGGGGAGGAGATGGACGCATATAGATAGGTGGTAAGAGGAAATGGACAGAGAGAGGGCGAGGAAGAAGTGAACAGAAAAAGGGAAAAGAATGACATGGGCAAAGAGAGTGAGGAGGGGGACATGGACAGAGAAAGGACAGAGGAGATGGAGAGAGGAAAAGGTTGGAGGGGGGGAAAGGAGGAGATGGAGAGAGAAAGTGAAGAGAAAGAAATGGTCAGGGAGAGTGGGGAAAGGTGAAGTCGACAGAGAAAGGAAAGAGGAGGAGATGGACGCGAGGTTGTAATAGCAGACTAACAGATAAGGGGGGTGGAGGTGGAGAGAGGAAAGGGGAGAAGGAAACGGACAGAGGGAGGGGGGGAGAGGGGTGCTGAGGAGATGATAAGAGAGAGGGGCGAAGCAGTAGATGGACTAATAGAACTGAAATAAATACTACCAAAGAGTACTCAGCTAGTTTGTTAATACAAATGAACATTAGTTTTTTCGTGTTCTTTGTGTTCCTATACAATTCATCGAGTGTCGATGAAGCTTGGTGAATTTTTGCGCACACGCTCGCGTAGGTTTCTAGGTTCATCCGTAGGGATGACCATGAAAGGGGGTGACATGTAAGCTTAACTCAGGAACGCCTGGAGCTATTTCAGTCAAATTTTGTTCTTGCTGGACTCATTTATTGCATAATTATTTGCATAAAAATGCTGTGGTGTTAATATACCTCAACCGCCTCTAAAGGTCGGGTGGGACTCAAAAATTGTGACACAAAATATTCGAAAACGGCCAATATTAGTATCAAATCGACTGTTTTCGACTTGTTGGTGATAGTCACGGTGACGTTTCACCCTTAGAATTGAATGTAAGGGCGCGGGGCAGGGATTGCCAAGACAGTTTGACAAACAGCGTGTCTTTGTATCCGCTGAAGGAATTTCTACCAAAACTAGCACTTACTATCTCCAGATGTATCAAATATTGTGATAAAGCACTCGTATGGCTGACGGTTTGGATTGAAAAGAGGCGACATAAAATCCTCACTCAGGAACGTCTGGAGCTACTTCCACTAAATTTGGTATATGCGTGACTCATTATTTCTATAAAAAGTACTGTGGGAGTAATATTCCCCTACTAGCGTTCGAGGTGGTCGTACCAATAATTTATAAACGACCGAAGACAACCTGTTGGTATTTCTTTCCTGTAAGTAGACTTGTAACACTTTAAAAGTATGATACGCAACTGATCTCTTATTTGCGTTTTTCAGTGTATCAACCACTCAGTGAAAATCAAAACTGCAACGAGCCAACATTTATCCATCTTGTTTCGGGGCCAAAGTTCATGCCACGCGGCTCAGTACCACAGATATATTTAACGTCCTCTCTACAGTGGCATGGTGTAAAACAGAGAAGAGTCACAGAGTTGCAAGAGACAGCACTTCTTATTACAAGTTTCCTCAGACTTCAGCTGAAACAGCAGGGAGAAATTCGTTAGAGATGCAGATCAAATAGCTCTACAAGTATGTGAGAAATGTATACAAGGTGAAGCGAAATTCGCGCACTACGGCTTCACAGCGCGACTCCTTACATACCAGCGATAAAAAAATGTCTGTCACGAAATTTCGTCCGGCGAGTACATCCGGCAGAAAACGAACGTTAAATAGTGGCAATCTGGAAACACTATAATCACATGTATGGTAACTACCTGTGTCAGCACATATAAATTGTGCCGTGTAGGCGGTGCAGAGGATAGAGTTTTGGGTTAGACTGCAGGAGGTCGAAGGTTCAATCTTGGGGAGGGGCGCATTTTTTTATTTGCTAATGTCATTCTGACATTTCATACTGTAATATACACCATTTTTTAGGTCACATGTATCCTAAATTTACAACATTTTGTAACGTTGAGCCGGCCGAAGTGGCCGTGCGGTTAAAGGCGCTGCAGTCTGGAACCGCAAGGCCGCTACGGTCGCAGGTTCGAATCCTGCCTCGGGCATGGATGTTTGTGATGTCCTTAGGTTAGTTAGGTTTAACTAGTTCTAAGTTCTAGGGGACTAATGACCTCAGCAGTTGAGTCCCATAGTGCTCAGAGCCATTTGAACCATTTTTTGTAACGTTGAACATAACAAATGAGTGGTTAGACAAATAATAAATAGACAGTTGAAATAAATGACCTGTCACAGGACAGAATAATCACAAAAATAATCCCAATTTCGAGATGCTAAAGATGATAGCACAGTACAATAACACAACATCTACTTGCCATTTATATTACAAGTAACATGAGCGCTCAGATGTTGCACATTAGCAACCAGTGACAATAATAATGTCCATATTAATGACCGGATAACCTTCACGTCGTCCTCAGAATGACAGATGCTCTACATTGCGCAACCCGTAGGATCATACAGCTCTGGACCTTTCACAGCAAAGCTGTGTCCGCAGTAACAATAATAATAATTACAGTGCATTGAGATACGTACTAAACAGCATGCGGTTACCAGACTCAATGTCGAAAGGCGTGATTAATGGGACCATGGTGATAACACACACAATAACCGAGTTTCGATATTATCCGCAAAGCACGTTGCTGATCCTACTGGTAACGTAAGGCCCTAACGAAATGTAAAGGACATGAATGAGGCAAGAATAATAGTTGGTACTAATCTATGGGACCATTGGAGGAGGATACAAAGAAAACAGGTTTCGCGTCTAATAGATGAAATGGTGCGAATAAATTCACGCCCACGATATGGAAAGGGCTTCATTCGAAGCGGACCAATCTTCCATTTCTACTATTGTAGTATGTAAGTGCAGATGTTTTCTAGGGGACGCGCTGCAATCGCTGTTGACGATTGCCAGATACCGTACCATCTGGACTACATTTACCAAATAAAAAAGAAAACGTATGCCTTAACACAGGATCGAACCATTGACCTCCTGCATGCCAACCCAAAACTCCACCCACTGCACCAACTGTACAGCACAACTTCTAGGTGCAGACAGAGGTGGTTACCATACATGTGATTACAGTGTTGCCAGATTGCCACTCTTTAACGTCCTTTCTCTGCCGGATGTACTCGACGGACGAAATTTTGAGACAGACATTTTTTATCAGTGGCATGCGAGGAGTCGTGCTGCGAAGCCCGAGTGCGCGAATTTCGCTTCACCCTATATATACACACACATGAAAAGTTTTGTGTCACCACGCTTCTGAGAGTTCCGGAACCTGTACAGAAAACTGTAATAGAGATCAACGTGAACATCATTTCCGCCCTTTTTATTGCTACTGAAAACCACTCATTGCATGTTGTACCACCACACAGCGAGACCTTCAGAGATGGTGGTAAAGATTTCTGTACACACCGGTACCTCTGATACCCAGTAGCACGTCCTCTTGCATTGATGCATGCCTGTATCCGTCATGGCACACTATCCACAATTTCATCAAGGCACTGTTGGTCCAGATTGTCCCTCTCATGAAAGGCGATTCGGCGTAGATCCCTGTGGGGGTGGGTCACGTCGTCTATAAACAGCCCTTTCCAATCTGTCCCAGACATGTTCGATAAGGTTAATGTCTGGAGAACATGCTGGCCACTCTAGTCGAGCGATGTCGTTATCTTGAAGGAAGTCATTCACAAGATGTGCACGAAGGGGGCGCGAAATGTCGTCCATGATACCTCGCCAATATGCTGCCGATATGGTTGAACTATCGGTCGGAGGAAGGCATTCACGTGTCGTACAGCGGTTACGGCGCCTTCCATGACCACCAGCGGCGTACGTCGACCCCACATAATGCTACCCCAAAACAGCAGGGAACCACCACCTTGCTGCACTCGGTGGATGGTGTGTCTAAGGCGTTCAGCCTGATCGGGTTGCCTCCATACACGTCTCCGACGATTGCACATGCGACACTCATCGGTGAAGAGAACGTGATGCCAATCCTGAGCGGTCCATTCGGCATGTTGTTGGGCCGTTCTGTACCGCACTGCATGGTGTCGTGGTTGCAAAGACGGACCTCGCCATGGACGTCGGCAGTGAAGTTCATCTTGCAGCCTATTGCGCACAGATTGAGTCGTAACACAAAGTCCTATGGCTGTACGAAAAGCATTATTCAACAGAGTGGCGTTGCCTTCAGGGTTCCTCCGAGCCATAATCCATAGGCAGCGGTCATCCACTGCAGTAGCAGCCTTTGTGCGGCCTGAGCGAGGCATGTCATGGACAGTTCCTGTCCGAACAACATCGCTTTGGTTCACTCCGAGCCGCCTGGCCGCTTCCCTTGTTGAGAGCCCTTCCTGGCACAAAGTAACAATGCGGACGCGATGGAACCGCAGTATTGACCATACAGGCACGTTTGAACTACAGACAACACGAACCATGTACCTCCTTCCTGGTGGAATGGCTGGAACTGATCGGCTGCGGGTCCCCTCCGTCTAATAATCGCTGCTCATGAATGGTTGTTTACATCTCTGAACAGTCAAAGAGACTATGTCTGTGATACGATATTCACAGTCAGCGTCTATCTTCAGGAGTTCTGGGAACCAAGGTGATGAAAACCTTTTTTTGTTGTGCGTATAAAGGGCGATCAGAAACTTTCCTTTTGAGGGCATTGCTGAAGCGTATGTGTAACTTACATATGCACCGACATGTAGGCAGAGGATTAGTGTGACATTCGTGTCTTACCGAAGTACATGCGATAAACCGGAAATGTGAAAGATGGCGACGTTATTGCCAAATGCGTTCAAAGAGGACTAACACTTTTCTTGGCTACCGAAAGACAAACGCCGGAAAATGAAGAATGAGTATACTGTAGCATGTCTGTCGAAAAACACAACTGTGTATGGTGCGCCAGGTTTTGTGCCCATCGCGATTCGACAAAAGACGCCGGTCGATCTGGGAGCCCAGTCTCATCCATTATGGACAACAATAGGCGGTCCTAGAGTCGTGATCTCTCCCCGTATGATTATCAAGCCTTCGAACCCTTAAAGAAAGGCCATGAAAGGTCAGACGAATACGTCAGCAGGCAGTTAAGAACACGAAGCAGAACACGGTGCTTTACCAAACGGATATGTGCAACCTGATGCGTCGGAAGGATGATTGCCTCAATCCTCACAGGGTTTTTGCCTGATTGGCATACCGATTCTGCACAGTACGGCCTTCGAACGGAAACTTTTTGATGGCCTCTTATATGTGTTGCGAAAAACTTGTGATATTCGTGTACGCACGCAAAGCCACGCACAAAAAGTTTGTTCTCTTATAACTATGACTTTGTTTAATAATTATGTCTTGCAAGTCCATTATCATCAAAAGTACGGGACACCAACCTTGCCTGCAAGTATGCACACAAGCCCGAATTCGTACTACAATTGTCGTTGCCCTGAGAAATAACTGCCCAGCATAGCGACACCTCTTAGGAGACTATTCCTGCCCCAGCTTTACCGTTTCTCCCTCCTCCCTCTACACCGCATTACCATAAAAATGAAATCACGCAGGATATGAGTAGAGCTGCATTGTGGAGCGTCACTATTTCTTAAACAATAAGATACATTGTATTCACTGCGTGGCATTACAGATGAATCAGAACAGCAAAAACTTAAACTTTTATGAAATTTTATGTTATAAATAACGAAAACAGTGCTCGAAAGGACGTAATGCAGCTGTTGAGTCTTGCTCATGCGTGCGTACATGAAAACACGCAAGCACACGTAAGCGCACACACACACACACACACACACACACACACACACACACACACACACACACCAATTTACAAATGATTCAGAAATGAAACCTGTGTGTTTATACGCAAATTATTCCATGCGCATGTATGTACGAATCCTGCCTCGGGCATGGATGTGTGTGTTGTCCTTAGGTTTAAGTAGTTCTAAGTTCTAGGGGACTTATGACCTCAGCAGTTGAGTCCCATAGTGCTCAGAGCCATTTGAACCATTTGTTTGTACGAATAATTATTTCGAGTAAAACAACGACTGAATGCGACTCTGCTGTTTAAATGATTTTGCTCTGCTCATTATCTTCGTACCCGGCCTGACCCAAATAATTTTTTTTTTTTTGTGTGGGGTCGTTGGTTGAGATAGATGCATAAAAAAATTCGCAAGCCCTTATGCCTCACTCCATGCGGCAGGAAAGTACAATCGTTGTCTGTAATCGACGACTAACATTATCTATTCCTATATTTATGAACTGCTAATAGGTCCAACCAAGATGGTACCGTATATTGTGAACAACCATTTTTTATCTTACCAAACCACATTTCAGAGAATAAATATCCTCTGTTTCGCTGAAAATTCTGGCCGTTACTAATTCTCGCCAGTCCGCCTCCGTACCTGAGTGGTCAGCGCTGCTGCTTGCCATGCGGGGGACCCTGGTTCGATTACCTGTAATGCCGGGGATTTTTTTTTCCCCTTGGTGGATGGACAAGTGTAGGGTGCGCACAGTCTCGCAAAGTCAGCTGAGAAACTACTCAACCGATCAGCAGCGGTTCCAAGATCAAGTAACCCGACATCTGCCGGGAGAGAAACGTGCTGACCTTATGCTCCTCCATACTGTATCCGAAGTCGCCATTGGCCGAGGTTGACATGGTGGTCGATCGGGCCCGATTGGCCCGTCTAGGGCTAGAAAGCGAAATCTTGCCATGATAATGTTTCTCAAAATGGCTTACTCTTCTGAGAGCTTAGTCCACAGCTCTAAGAACTTGAAAAAACCTTTTATGCTGAACTCCGCTGGAGTTTTAGGGTGGATCGCTCCCGCCGCTCCCTCTCTTCCCCGCTGTTGCTCTTCTTGTCTCGTGTGCTAAAAGCATACCGACGCCAATCATAATATGTCAAGCCTAGAATGTGAAGAACACAGTATGTTTTCTTACCATATTTGCCAGTTTATTCTCTTTTGGAGTGTGTCTCGTGGGAACAAAAGGTATATCGCGTTCATGAAAAATCACGACCTTCATGAACGTTACGCTTTATTGCATGACAGCGCATCTACAACCTTTGCTCCGGTAAGTTACTCACGGATCACATTTTTTTATGGGAAATTAGCGAGGTCAGAAAATTGCAACGAAATGTTGGAAATCCGGGAGAGAATCGACAGTTAGTGCACGATCTGACACTTAACCCTCAACATAAATTAATATAATCTGTTTCCTATAAATACAAGAAGAGGCGATTATCATTAAAGTACACGATTCGCGATGTAGCAGTGACCGCCGTAAAATTTTGGGGGTATCCTTCGGAGCTACCTAAAGTTGAGCTACCACTTGATTCTAGTTGTAGGTAAAGCAGATGCCAGATTCGTTGCAAGAATGGAAGAATACCACAGATACACGATGTCCGTTCACATTAATGTGACCACATGTCAAAGGTTTGAATAACGAACTTTTGCAGAGTAGACGTGCAGGAAGAGAATCAGTGAGTCTCTCTATGGTACGGACAAGTATGTGCAGCCATGCCGACTGCAGTGCCGTGACGAGCTGCACTAGGGCTCTCGGGTGAGGATCCTTAGCGCGAAGAACCCACCAGTTGATTCAAAGAAGAGCGGCGCGTTTCGTCACAGGGTTATTTGGTAAGCGTGATAACGTTACGGAGATGATTAGCAAACTCAAGAGGCAGACTCTGCAAGAGAGGCGCTCTACATCGCGGTGCAGCTTGCTGTCCTGGTTTCGAGAGGGTGCGTTTCTGGATGAGGCATCGAATATATTGCTTCCCCCTACTTATACCTCCCGAGGAGATCACGAATGTAAAATTAGAGATTCGAGCGCGCACGGAGGCTTACCGGCAATCGTTCTTCCCGCGAGCCATACGCGACTAGAACAGGAAAGGGAGGTGATGACAGTGACACGTAAACTGCCCTCCGCCACACACCGTTGGGTGGCTGGCGGAGTATAAATGTAGATGTAGATGTAGATCGAGGTGGTTCCACAAATTATTAGTTGGGCTTAAATCCGAGGAGTTTAGCGGCTGGAGGAGAACGGTAAACTCGTCACGATGATGTCTGAGCAACGCGCTTACACCTTGCATAATCCTGCTGGTAGATGCCTTCGCGCCGACGAAAAACAAACTGCATGAAGGGGTTGACGTGGTACCCAAACATAGATGTATACTTGTGTTGATCCATTGTGTCTTCCACAATGACAAGATCACCCAGCGAATGCCACGAATAATACGTGCTTCATTTGAAAAGGCCACGAATAATTTGTGGTTCATCTGAAAAGGCCGCCGTTCAGTGAACGTCCACTTGCGCTATTAGCACGCAAGTTCCAGCGTTCGTCGCCGATCAACGGCTGTTAGCATGGGTGCATGAACCAGGCGCCTGCTGCTGAGGCCCATATGCAGCGACGTTCGCTGAACGTGCTTGAGTACACACCGCTGGTAGTCCCTTGTCTTATATGGGCTGTCAGTTGCTCATCAGTTGCACGTCTGTTCGCCCGGACACATCTCCGCAGCCGTCGTTCACCTCTGTCATATACGGCCCGCGGTACAAAACACAGTCGCCTCGGTGTCTGTTTTGGATCGCATTATTTTGCTACGCTCGATATACTTTAACTACGACGGCACACGAACAACTTACAAACTTGGCCGTTTCGGATATGCTTTCGCTTCGCCCACACACATTTTATTTACCCTCCACTACTAGTGCGGCCACCCACCGTCGTTGAGTGGCTATTGCACGTTGACGTCTAAAACAGGCGGTGGCCACAGTAATGCGACTGGACCATGTATATTTCATTCACAAAAGATGTAGTTTTCAAAACTGTAATTCTAGCGGTTGCTAAGTATTACGCGTTTCTGTGGGGCGCGCACCAGGTAGGATTACTAGAGGAGAAAGTAACCAAAAAAGAGTGGCACGTTTCGTCACGGGTTCGTTTAGTGAGCGCAAGAGCGCCGTAGAAATGCTTTTCAAACTTGTGGCTGACGCCGCAAGACCGGCTTCGTGCATTTTCGAGAGATTCGCTGTTCAAATTCCGAAAATGTACGTTCCAAGAAGAGTCGGACAATATATATTTTTTTCCCACACACGTCTCGCGAAACGATCACGCCGATAAAATCGGTGAAGTTAGAGGTTCTGCGGAGATTTCCGACAGTCGTGTTTCCTGAATTCCATTTGCGATTTTCATAGAAAAGATAAGGAATTATACTGGTACCGGAAGTATCCTCTGCCGCACACTGTAAAGCGTAAAACAATGTAGATGCAACACCCAGCACTGATAGTTTCAGCAGTGTGAGAACGTCTACGAGGAGTCTTCAACTGAAGAAACAAGAGCACATATTAAAATGTCCTTCCACGAAACTTTAAGCAGCTACAAGTAGCACAAAGATCCTTCTCTGAAATTAACAGAATTGCGTAACTTCGAAAAAACAAAAACTTATGTTGCGTTGATAGAATTTCAAACAGAATTCTACAAACTTAGTAAGTAATGTCTTTGGTGACATACGTAATGCGTCATTAGCACAGGGAAGTATTCCAACACTTAAAATATGCAACTGTTCAACCTCTTTATAAGAAAAGTGAGAAGAAAGACTTAAATAATTGTCGTCTAATTTTCTTGCTGAATTCTTTTTCCAAACTATACATTGGAGAGTAGTCTCACATTTAAGTAGAAACAACTTACTTAGCACAACACAGTTTGGATTCTGAAGGTTTGCTGTTCTGAGAATGCTATGTACACATTCAGTCACCAGATATAACAAATCTTAAGTAATAAAATATCGCCACTTGAAATTTTTATGGTCTTCATAAGGCGTTTTATTGTGTAGATCATTTTACTCTCTCAGAAAAACTCAAGTTTTATGGAACTGATGGTTTTAAACACAATCATACTTAACAAATGGGAACCAAAAAATTGTGCTGATTAATTTAGACAATGTTGAAAGGTTATAAAATTTTAGCGAGTGGAGAGAAATGACGAAGGGAGTCCCATAAGGTTCAATTTTGGGTCCATTTCTAGTCCTTATAAGAGGGTGGGAACTTCAATAGTGGCAACTATTTATTTACAGCTCCTACAAAATAGATACGTGTTCCAAAGTTTTACTGACCTTCAGAGTAGTCACCAGCATTGTGCATAACCCGCTACCAGCGATGTGGAAATCGTAGGATACTCTTAGCAGTGACAGTTGTGTTGACAGTTGGAGCGGCGCGGTCTATTGCACGACGAATTTGTAGCAGCTCTGAAGTGAATACCGTGAAGTGTTTCCTTCAGTTTAGAAATCGAGTTGAACTCACAAGTGCTTAAGTCAGGGGAGTACCGTAGGTGGTATAGCACTTAGCAGCCCAATCAGTCAAACAAATCAGTAGCAGCTTGCACTGTACGTGCTTGACCAGTGTCCTGCAAAATGATAGCCAGGTCCTGCAGAAAGTGTCATCACTTCTGTCTCTGTGCTGTTCATTTTTGGAACGCAACCTACGACCAGCTTAGAGACAGAAGTGATGACACTTTCTGCAGGACCTGACCATCATTTTGCAGGACAATGCTCAAGCACGTACAGTGCAACTGTTACTGATTTGTTTGACTGATGGGGCTGCTAAGTGCTATACCACCTGCTGCACTCTCTTCACTTAAGCCCTCGTGAGTTCAATTCGATTTCTAAACTGAAGGAAATACTTCACGGCATTCGCTTCAGAAGTGCTACAAATTCGTCGGGCAATAGACCGCGCCGTTCCAGCTGTCAACACAACTGGCACTGCTAAGAGTATCCAAGACTTCCATATCGCTGGCGACGGGTTATACACAATGCTGGTGACTACTTTGAAGGTCAGTAAAACTTTGAAACACGTATCTATTTTTTACGAGCTGTAAATAAATAGTTGCCACTGTCAAAGTTCCAAACCTCGTATAATATGTGAATGAGCTTTCACTTAACATTCAACAAGCAGAGTTGGTACTTTTTGCAGACGACACTGGTTTTGTAATAAATCCCATTAGAGGGAAGGCAACAGTATGCTTATTAAATGATTGTCAGAAAACTGGCTCTCCTTTAATTTTGTTCTATACAACAAACAGTCATAGTAACAATTGATGTAGTACACGAATAAAAGTCAGTAAATAGAGGAGTATACGCCAAATTTTTGTGTTACATATAGATGTGGGAGAGTCATATCATTAAGGTACTCAAACAATTAAGTTCAGTTACCTTTGCTCTTCCTATCACTGCTACACAACCCTTGTCTTGTTGCGTCTGCCAATGGAGTTTGTTGAATATCTCCATAATGCTCTCACGTCGAATTAATGTTTCCGTGATTAAATGCGAGGCTCTTCATTGGATCTTCACCATTTCTCTTAATACAAACTGGTGATGGTCCCAGATTGACGAGCAGTACTCAGGAAGCCGCCGAACGAGTGTTTTGGAAGCCATTTCTTACACGAATGAATTACATTCTTCATGTATCTGCCAGTTTATTTTATCCGGTCAAACAAACCAGTAACTTTACAGTATATTGATAATTATTATTCAGGGACCGTCTGCTCCCAGCCGAATAAAACAAAGTTTTTATGCTATACGCGTTTCGCCCTCATTCTTTGCAAGGTATCTTAGCGTCCTGAGATATGTATTTGGTTGGTGCATATGTTCGTAATGTTTTTTCATACGTTTAATAAACGCAACAGACACACATAACAGAGACTTTAGTCATCAATAATATATTAACCTTCACTACTTACAACAGTCTGCCAACGCTGTGGTAACTCCTTAATTCTGCAACTGTAGAAATCACGTGATTTTGAAGCTAAGAAGTCGTCGAGGCATGTTCGGAGCGCATTTTCAAATAAAAATGCTTCAAATGGCTCTGAGCACTTTGGGACTTAACATCTATGGTCATCAGTCCCCTAGAACTTAGAACTACTTGAACCTAACTAACCTAAGGACACACATCCATGCCCGAGGCAGGATTCGAACCTGCGACCGTAGCGGTCACGCGGTTCCAGACTGAAGCGCCTAGAACCGCACGGCTGCACCGGCCGGCCGAGCGCATTTTCATCTGGAAACGAAGTTCCTTGAATGCTGTTCGACAGAGAGTGGAAAAGGTGAAACTCTAAGGGTGCAAGATCAGGTTAATATGGCTGGTGCTGAATGAATTCCAAACACAACTCGTGTACAGAGTTTTCTGTCAGTCCAGCAGAATCCGGGCGGGCGTTATTGTGAAGTAGCATCACTTCAGGCAGTCTTCCTGGTCGTTGTTCTTCGATTACGTCTGCAACACATCCCAGTTGTTGACAATATATGTCAACAGTGATGTTTACACCTCGGGGAAGCAATTCATAGTACACCACACCGTCGCTTTTCCACCAGGTGCATAACATTTTCTATGGATACGCGTAGGTCTTTGTTTTGGGAGTTGCTGCGTTGTTTGGGCTCAACCATTCGTTTCTTTCCCTTATATTAGCATAAAGACGCAGTTTCTCGTTATCAGTAACGATACAGCATGGAAAAGATCGGTGTTGTTCACGAACAAATTGATGACGAACAATCAGAGTTGCACACACAGTCACCTGCTGATTTGCGTGATTTTGGCTTAAAGCATTCGGTACCTAAACACCCGATGTTTGAACATTCCCCATTGCTTGCAAATTTCGCACGATGGTGGAACGATCACAGTTCATCAAATGTCCCAGTTCTCGAGCGCTCTGGCGTGGATCATTCTGGATTAATGCGTTTAAACGTTCTTCATCAAACCCCAAGGATCTTCCTGAACGTGGAGAGCCACTAATGTCAAAATGATCCTCCTTAAAATGAGAGAACCATTTCCTCGTCATGCTCTGTCCAATGGCATTATCCTCATACACCGCGCGAATGTTTCTGGGTGCCTCCGATGCTGTCACACTTCGTTGAACTCAAAGAGAGACATATTCCGATTTCTCCACTTAGCACTCCATTGTCTCCAAATGCCAGTATGTCGACTCAAATAGCAACAATAAATTACAAATAAAAATGACAGTCAATAAATAATTCCAAAACGAAAACGGTACGAACGTACGCACCAGCGTAATAAATATTTTTGTTTATACTATTTAGTTTACATTTTACTTTATGCTTTTTTATTCTACAGTAGTAATTTAAAGTTTTACTGAGAGATTTCGTATATGTTGATTTACCTGTTGTGTTCTAGTTTCTTTGTTACAGCTGTTTTCTTCTAATAACTGTTATTTGAAATTTCGTTTATACACCTCACAGCACTAGGAATTGAACATACGTTTAGATGGTTTGTTTTGGATGGTATTCCCAACTGTCGAATGCTACTGCCAACTACTGAGTGCGGTTTGCGATATTTGTCGTGTGTGCGTGTGTATGTGTGTGTGTGTGTGTGTGTGTGTGTGTGTGTAAAATGGTACATACAGGGTGAATCTCCTAAAACTTGCACCGCAAATATGGCAGAAATGGAAAGTGCTATTGACGTGCTGTTTTCACAGAATGTATTGGTAGTCAGGAGCTTGTATTGTTAGTCAAAAAACAGATTGTAAAAATAATTTGACAGTGTATTTGTTGTGCAAACATACACTTTTTTAATTGAAAAGTTGCCTATTGACATTAAAAAACTAAAAGCAGGGTAAATTAGAATGTTAGTGGTGTGTGTCGCAGGATTCTAGTGGGAGTAGTTTAGGTGATATGGTACTGAAAAGTTTCTACATCAACATGTTTCTGTACCATTCAACCTGCGTAGTTGCTATGTACGATGTTATGCTTGCTTACAGAGTGCTTGTGTATTCCTTGACTGCATTGCGACTTGCTGATCAGTTTGTGTATGTCAGTCCAAGCAATAGATCGTGAGTAGACGGTAGGATCTACCAATGCAGAAAAAGTCGACATGCTCATTGTGTATGGAGAGTGTAGGAAGAGTGCAGTTCGTTCTTTTACGGTGTATGCGGCAAGACATCCCAATAAACGTCAACCATCTCGATAACTACTTGTCAGCCTCTTCAACCAGTTACATGAAAGCGGTAGTGTAACACCTAGACAACGTAGTAATAGAAGGAAACAAGTGACGATAGAAGAGGGGGTTCTTGCTGCTGCTGCTGCTGCTGCTATTACGATTGATCCTCACGCAAGCTCCCGCACAATCGTACGAGGAAGTGCCATGAGTCAGAAAGCATCCTACGCATTCTCCATTGACACAGGTTCCACGCCTATCACATCTTTCTCCATCAAGAGCTACATGGAAACGAATATGAGAATAGTGTTAACTTCTGTACGTGAGCATTAAGACACGATACTCCAGACGTATCATGTCTCTTTTTTGGTGATGAAGCCTTGGCCGGCCCGTTCCCCGGATTTGACGCCTGTAGACCTTTTTCTGTTAGGAAAGCTGAAAGACGCTGTCTGCAAGGACATACCAACTACACCCAGTGATGTACAACGACGTATTCGTGCAGCCTACTCGGACATCTCCGATGAAATGCTACCACACGTGCAGCAGTCGTTCCGTACTAGACTGGAAACGTGTAATCATTTTGCACACAACTGTCAGTTTGACGGTCAGTTGCATCGTTACTGGTCAGAGCCCACATAACTAGTGTATTCACTGGCGTTGTTCTTTAGTGTACGCTGTCACAAGTATTATACAGGGGGAGGGGGGGGGGAGGAGTTATGGGAACTTTTCAAAATACGATACCTCATAAATGACTCCCACTAGAAACCTGCAACAAAACACCACTGACATTCTAATTTAACCTACTTCTAGTTTTTTAATGTCAGTAGGCATTGTTCTATTTAAAAACGTGAATGTTTGCACATAAATTAGACTTTCTAAATATTATTACAATCTGTTGTTGGATAACAGTACGAGCCCCTAACTACTAATCTATTCTGTGAAAATCGCACATCAAAAGCAGTTTCCATTTCCGCAGTAATTGCGGTGCAAGTTTTAGGTGATTCACCCTATATCTAGTTTTCTTTGAATTTGATTGTGTGTGTGTGTGTGTGTGTGTGTGTGTGTGTGTGTGTGTTTGAGAGAGAGAGAGAGAGAGAGAGATTGTTTTATCACGACCCAATGTACAAATGAAGTGTTACTTATCTTATCTTTTCTTTCATTAAGTTTATTAGCGAGTCTGTATTGATCTGTGTCAGATTGTTTATCACATGTTTGTTCTAAGCAATGGCTTTACGGATGTGCTAGCTTTCCTGCGATTGTAACCAAAAAACCTAGAACACAACGTGTAGTCGCCATCCAGAATTCAGTAAGTAGAAGTTTAAATTATTACTACAGCAAAGAATAGCTGGAAGTGCCAGAACTGTTTACAATCTAGATAACAACGTCCTTAATGTAAACTAAGTATTATAAACAATATATGTACATATTCCAGGCTAGTGAAGATGCCTTGCAAAGAATAAAGGCGAAACGCGTATGGCACAAAAACTGTGTTTTATTCAGTTGTGAGCAGACGATTCCAAAGGAATGATTCTTAACATACCGTAATATTATACGCAAGTGAAGACGACAGGACTACAAAAGTCTGAAAAGTAATTATTCTTCCTGCCCTTCTTTGTATACGTTCGATATGCCTTGTTAGTCCTATTTCATACGAATCGCAGATACGTGGTCAATTTTCCAGGATGAATCGCACGAGTGTTTTGTAAAAATCTCATTTGTATACTAATTGTATTTTTCCAGTATGCTACGAACGAATTGAAATTCTCTTGTTTTACCTACCACTAGGCCGATGTGATTGTTCCATATCATATCCCTGCTATTTGTTACGACGAGGTTTTTCATGAGTTTTACGAAGAGCACAGTTTTAAATTTCTGAACCCTGATAGCATGTTGCCAATCTATGCATCATTTTCAAATGTCATCAAGGCCCGACAATATTTTTGCAGCATTTTTCAGACAGTACTTTGTTATAGATACTGCACCATATGCAAAAAGCCTGAAGTTACTACTGACGTTGTCCGCCAAGTCATTAATACACAACATGGACAGCAAGGGTCTCAATACACTTCTCTAGGGCACACCTGACGTCACTTTTGTGCATCTGTCGATGACTCTCCACCCAAGATAACTTGTTGCGCTGTCCCAACCAAGAAAGCTATAACCGAATCCCTAATTTTGCTGAATACCCTCCGTGAGCTTACTTTCGTTACGAAGCATTGGTGCATTAATGAGTCAAATGTTTTTCTAGGGGCAAGAAATACTGCAATTACATGATTGGTTTGATCCGTGGCTGTCAGGGTGTCATGTGAAAAAACAAGAGTGACCGAAGGTTTCGGAATCCATGCTGGTTGGCGTCGAGTTATTGGTAAGGGTTCGAGATTCCTCACTACGTTTGAGTCGGAATATGATCTAAGGTTCTACAAGAGATGGATGTCAGAGTTTTGTGGCTCACTTCTGCTAAACTTCTTGTTGACGACTGCGGCCTGTGTTATCTTCCAACTACTGGACGCAGTGTTTTCTTGCAGGGATCTACGGTATGTTATGGTTAGGGGCTAACTCAGCCGCGAATTCTATATACGGTCAGATAGTGATTCCATTGAACACTGGTGCTGTCGTTAATTTTCGTCATATTTCTCAACGCCATTGCCACCAATATCTATAAGGGGCAGTCAAATGAAAACCGAACACCTGTCGGAACGGGACCATGGAACAGTCCCATTCAAAAGTAGCCACTACACGCGTTAAGACATTTATCACAATGGAAGACGAGACGATCAATTCCTGTTTCGTAGAAAGCGGTCGGCCGCTGACGGGTCGACAATCATACAAAATCTTACATAATGTAGTCCGGCTGAAACAGAAGAGCACGAATGTCTTTCTTCAGTTTCCCAAAGATGTGAATATCCCACGGTGAAAGATCTGAGCCGTGCGGAGGATGTTACAGCGTTTCCCAACCAAATCGCTGAAACGTGGCTTTCGTCCAATCGGCAGCGTGGGTGCGGGCGCTATTGTGCAACAGGATAATTCCGTCCAGCAGCATTCCGATAGCCTGAGAGCAAGTGGCAAAGGCAACAAGGAAACATCCCACATCTCCGCCGCCAAAGGAATCCAAATCTATTCACGCAAGTTCCGATAAAGTCAAGGTGACCTACTTGTTCGACTGCAGGGGCCCTGTGGTCGTAGAGTTCCTCGAGTGTGTAGTTACTATCAATGCGCAGTGCCACGAAGACACTTTGCGGAAACTGCGACGCGCCATCAAGTCAAAACATCCACCTACTATCCATTTCCTGTGTTATTTGGCCCAGTGAAGGCGTAAAAATCGATAAGCCACTGTGAGCAATTGCGTTACACGACTGTAAGTGTCCTTTGCATGTAGTTGCCCTCGCAATGATTGCTCTGAATCTGGTTAAGGCATACATGCATTCACTGACACCAGCAGCTTGTGCCGGGTTTGAATACGATTATCATCGACGAGAGATGTGTCTTGTCTCTGGTCATGGTTCTTTGTCGTGATGCTTGGCTGCGAGTGGTACCTTGTTTGTCGAAGACACGTTGGACAGTCCGTGTTGACACACCAAAATATCACCAAACGTCATTCATGGTTCGGTCATGGGCACGTCCAAACCTTTGTCACGTCTCCTAGTCCACCCATTATACTGCACGGTTTCCCATAAAACGATCTGCACGTACATACCTACTACATTGCCAGGACTCAACGTTAGCAATGCAGTCTCATGACCGCTATCTGCATCGCTCCAAAGGGACCAGTGTTCTGGTTTATGGGGGTAACCAACACACTGCGTAACGAAAAAGGAGAAGCACCGTGTAGGCATAGTCGGATGTCAAAGTAACCGTACACGTACCCACAGTCAGCTGGTATGTAAATGGCTAGAGCTGCAATTCTCTGTGACATACAGAACGGCCAGTGTTGTTCATATTTAGTGTAGTTATCAGGCGTGGTGTGGCATATGAGTGACATGAATACCGTCTGATGTGTTATCAACGTGAGGGAAACGAAGATGCCGCATATTCGTGTGAGAAACGTTCTCAGGACTTAGCATACTTTGATAGAGCCTCATAATGAGTCTTCACTTACTTGTTAGCCAGCTGGTCAAATCGTGCACTGTCCAGATATGTGAGGCATTGCGATGTGACAGTGGCCCGATATTCGAGTGCACGGGAACGTGAGGGAAGGTTTCTGAATGCATGCTTAATGCACGAATGTCGTCGAGGTTATGTTGAACAACGCCTCACTACCACAAAGGAATGTGGCCCTATTGTGCATACGTGTCATAGCAAAACCCCTTCAAGTCTGCGATTGCCTTTCAAAAAAGTAACGGATTCCCCGTAAAATTCTGTGTCATCCTGCACCATTAGTCGGAGAATAGCAGCAGCCAGGCCAGGGAATTACCGTCCCTAAGTAGGCTGCCGTTGACACCAGAACACAAATAGCCGCGTTTGGATTGGTGTAACTGGGAAGGATGGACTGCTGATGAACGGCGTCTGAAAGCTTTCAGCGATCAACCGCTGTTCTGCACTACCGCACATGGTCACGGTCGGCGAGTATGGTGGTGAAATGGTGTGAGATTCCATTCTTCCCACGTTTTTCAGAGGCACAGCGGTGGTACTCTTGGCGTCACGGTTTGGGGAGCCATCGGATAGGACCAGATCACGCCTCGTAGTGATTGGGGAAACTCGAATGGTACAACGGTACGTCACGGACATCCAGAATCGCCGTATGTTACCGCTCATCTGACAGTATCGTGAGGCCGTTTTTCAACATAACAACGCTCGTCTACAAATCGCACTTGTCTCTACGAACTGTGTTTGTGATGTTGGGAAGCTCCCGCGACCTGCAAGATTTCATTGGTTCTCCCCTGACAGAGCGTGCGTGGGATCAGCTGGGTCGATCCAATTGCAACAGTCGTGGACCAGCTTGCTTCATGACACCCTCTCCTATCGAATCACTGTGTGCATCCATACCAGAGAGGGTGCAACGTCATACTGATAAGTGGACTCCTACTGTCAAGTTCTTTGTATATTTAACTCGTTTTGTGTTCGGTGAAACGTCAACTCGTACCCTCTCGACCCGCGAATCAGGCAGTGGATTTCGGCCGGTGAGCGTGCGTCGTCTCCAGACTGATGTGGCACACTTTGCTCAGCAGAGCTCGGCCAGGGCGCGGCGTTATTCCCGTCCCTCGTCCCGGCCGTCATCGGAAAGCGGGCGCCGGGGAGGGAAGCGCGCGTTATTTCGCGCTCTGCGTCCTCTGCCGGCGGCGACACACAGGGGCGGCTGAGTCAGCGGCCTGGGTCACCGGCCGGCCACCGTCTCTCATACGTGGAACGCCGTCTCGCCGCCGCGGCGCTCCCTCAAAATAACGCTTCTCGTTACGTGACGCCGCCGGAACACACGTTTCACGCTGCCAGGACTTTTCGTACCTTCCGGGTTCTCTGTAGTCTGTACACTCGTACAATACACTTCCTGTAGTGAGAGTAATACAGCCAGTATCGGGTCCGGAACTTCTTTATTTTTATCTGGAACTTCTTTTCTTTTACTTTCGTAGTGACGGTCTAGGATCACATAACAACTCAGATTCCTATTCTTTCTTTGTTGTTCCCTATTTTTCCAGTACCCTTTCATCTTCTCCAGAAGTTGTCTTTTCGTTTCTTCTGCCTTGAGATCCTTCTAAATTTAATATTTTATCCTTAAAAACATTTCTCTCTGTCATTGTGATTCTTTGATGCTGTTTCCTTCTAGTTATGAAACTTCCTGGCAGATTAAAACTGTGTGCCGGACCGAGACTCGAACTAAAAGTGCAAATATGTTCACTATGCAAGAGTTCTTCAAGGTACCATTTAAACATATACAAATGATTGTTAGTTAAACAAAAAAAATTAAAAAACATTAAATACAACAAAATATAACATATTCTGTCTTCTTCCTTTTTTTTAAATTTGTTTTTCAGTCGATGCATGAGAACGTGGAGAAGGGTGTTGCATCATGTGACGGGTAGGCATGGCGCACCCCAACTTTGAGGGGGGTCAAGGAAGACGCTGCGGAGATAACCGGCAAAAGTTTGTCGGTAAGATGGTTTCCGGGTGAGGGTGCTATGCGCGGTCACAACTTTGTACCAGAAGTCAAAGACTGTATGCCGACCACTCTGAAAGAGGTATTCTAAAGTCTGTCCTCGAAACCAGATTGGGGTATGGTGCTTAGCAAGAGGGTAGTGAAATGTCTGGGGCAACAAAAGGAAATCCGAGGTTACCGTCGTTGGCGGGGCACGGAGGTAAAAGCCCACGATTCGTTGGATGAGCAGCCATACGTTTTGTTTCAGGGGGCACGTAAGACGGTGCTCGTCGGTGTCTTCGAGCTGACAGTCAGGGCAGAGTGGGGAGGTGGCCAGCCCTATGCGATCGACTATTAGTCGGGAATTTTCCATAGACTAAAACATACCAGAGTGCAGACACAGGCGACGGTAAAAAGGGTGCATGCACACACCCCAAACCGTTCGCCAGTTAATGTCAGGATGCTGTAGCACTATGGGGTGGCAAGGGCTGGACTGCATAAACAAACGATAATAATCTTTTGTACGGGGAGGACGGGTGACTGGAAGACCGGCCCGAACGTAGCTGAGTTCTACGAAACAATTGGCGACGTGGTAAAATAATGGAGAAATAGGTGCCACATTGACCGGTGGATCGAGAGAAGCAGGTCGGAGGATATCTAAGAGACTGCGTGTTAAGGACGGGACCGGCTCCTGCCAGTGCCGCAACAAAGAGTGCAGAAGATCGTGCCAAGGAGTAAGGGAGGATCTGGGCGACGTGTACCAGTTTAGGGGCGACATACATGTTGACATAGGACACACGTTGGAGTTGGTTTAAGTTACGGTGCACTTGACCGCGGACATGGTGCCGAATCGACTGCAAAAGCCGCCGGTAAGCCAGGGCCAAGAATTCAGGTGGAATTGGGAAGGACGGAGTAAAGAGTTTCTGAATCATTTCCGTCCAGCGAGGAAGCATTAACGTGGTGAACTCCCGATAAAACTCCACTGGGAGACCATCTGGTCCTGGTGATTTGTTCTTGGCCCCTTTGTTGATCGCATCTACCACCTCGTCTGCGGTGATTGCAGACATCATGGACGTTGACGCCGCTACGGTGAGGGTCCGATCAGGGGAAGGACGGAGATCATCAGGAATTGGCGTTGCCATCGGTTCATCATCATAAAATTGGCGATAATGTTCAGCAAAGGCAGACACCACTGCCGCCTGTGTTGTGTGGTGAACACCATCGGAGGTCGTGATGTTGGGGACGAAAAGTCGACGTCGACGACTATGGTCGGATGCGGCGTGGATTGTGGATGGGGTTTCGTCGTGGAGGAGGTCTTGTCGTCGGGAACGCACCGCGACACCATGCAGTCGTGCGCGTTGGAGAGAGAGGAGACGAGCTTTAGCACACTGTCGTTCCCTATGGGCGTCAGGTGATGGAGGGAGCGCATCGAGCTCACGGAGGACGGCGTGGTGAAAATTTGTGGTCTCTCGATGCCATGCTGCTGCTTCCTTGCCACATTGCATGCAGACCTTTCTGATCGCAGGTTTGGCACATTTGAGCCACCAATGGAAAGTGGATGTGTACTGCGGGAGGCGTCTTTCGCAAGACGCCCATGTAGTGGCAATACATTGTCGGCAGCGTAGATCATAAAGGAGGGAGGTATTAAGCTTCCAGTAACCTCTGCTGTGCCACACTGACTGAGGTGGCAGATCCAGGGAGCAAATGACGGCGCAGTGGTCCGAAAATGCGAGGGGCCATCGTTCAGTTTGGGCGACTTCATTGCCAAGGTGGGCAGAGACGTAAAACCGGTCCAGAATGTGCCGTATGATGGGTAAACCCGGGGGTATTGCCATGAATTTTCTCCCAAACGTCCACTAGATGAAAATCTTCGATTAAGGTGAGCAGCGCCGAGCATGGCGAATAACCAGGCATTTGGTCCTGCGGATGGAGGACGCAGTTGAAATCGCCTCCCATGATAAGGCGATCATAGCGTCCGGAAAACAGGGGCGCCAAGTCATGTCCGAAAAAAGTGGACCGCTGCCGACGGTTCGTGGAGCCAGACGGAGCGTAGATATTGATAAAGCGTGTGTCGAAGATGGTAACAGCCATGCCCCTTCCACAGGGAAGGATGGTCGTGTCCTTGAGTGGGATTCCTTCGCGTATGCAGAATGCCACTCCACGCCCTGATTGATCACATATGGATGTGTATGAGTCGTAGCCGTAGACTGGTTGTAGTGTGGCAACGCGTACTTCCTGAAGAAGGGCGACGTCGACGTCAGAGGCCCGAAGCATGTCACGTAGGAGTTGCAGCCTGGGTGCAGTGCCGATAATGTTGATGTTCAGTGTGGCAAACCGGTACATTTGTTTCAGTGCTGGTGGACGCGCATCTACCATCACCAAGGGAAGTGTGGGGAGGGCACCGACAGGAAGTCCCGTCCCATCAGCTGCAGTGCCTCGCTTTTGATGTTAACAGGCAGCCTTGTCCGGCGGAGGCAATTCATCCGGAGGAGGGGGCGTATCTTCCTCTATGTCGTCGGCCCATGCTCCTGTGCCGTGGGTCTGTCCAATGTCCATGGGAATTGCGTCGTGGTGAGAGAGATCTGGAGTTGTCGACGGGGAGACAGGTCTCTCAACCTGCACATCGATCGTTACATTGTGCGTGGCGACCTCCATGGTTGTCCCGTCGTGCGAAACGTCGTGTTCATCGTGAAAGTTGTCCGCCGACCTCTGCGTGGAAATGTCGGCTGGTTGGGTGTCGTCTTCGTCGTCGCGGGTGGCGACTCTTTGAGAGCCCGTGGGTGAACGGCGACGGCGTTTGCGCCTACGTGGCGAGCGTTGTTTGCGCACGTTCAGTCCTTACTACCGTCCAACGTCCAATTTTTGCACCGCTCTCTTGTTCGGTTTTAGGAAACCAAACGAAGGACACTTTTGGTGACAGCCTCTGGCGGACCGCTTGAATTTGCTCGTAACTGGCCGATTGGCTACCTTCAATGCTTATTAGCTCGGAAATGGCGCAACGTATCGATTTTTTTTTCTTAACAGTTACTTCTCATCACAACCTACCCTGCATCACCCTTACAAGCTTTTCAGACTGTTTATGACTGCGCTGTATGCCCACATCGGAGTCGCGCTACGTTGCATTTAACGACGTCGCAACTGCCTCAATCCTTTTGACGGGCTTTATAACATAAACTAGTCGCACACAGTGGTTTATGAAATGCTCCGAATGAACTTTAGTCTTGCAGCACCATTGAGTTGCCGGAACGACTGCCACTGTATTCTAGTACTGTAATGATATTATTTCCTGTGGCTCAGCGTCACAGTGTATGTCTTTCAACAGGATGCTACTTCAGCTACTTGCTTTCACTATCCTGCCCTAGTTAAACAACCAGGAAATGGGACCTTCCGTTTAATGTAGAATCCGAATCACGTGTCATGTCTGGCGAATATCTGTGTCTTTGAGAGGTGAATGCTAAGTTAAAAGGAAGATTAAAAAATCCGACCGAGATTCGATTCCACGACCTTTGGGCTAGAAGTACGCACTTAACCGCTAACCAACCAAGCCCGACAAATCTATAACGAACGGATCCCAACAGTACAGTACAGTTTAGTCCACTCAGTTCTATTTCAAGAAGGATCTGAAACTGAGCACTTTCATCCAGAGAACTAATGGTCGGCAATAAATAATTCAGATGAAACCGGTCTTAGGTCATCAAAGCGTATGAGACCTCTGTTGTAAAGTGCATTTGTTTCGTAGCGCTCTACCTAATCGATAGTGGTTGCACTCTTCTGAAATACAACACTCAATTGTCTGTGATCTGTTGTCAGGACAGTTTACCGTTCATGACTTCCTGTCGAAGGTGCAACATTACTCGTAATGGAAACTTACAGACATGGATTTAATATCTGACGTACCAGGGCGTAATGTCAAACTCTGGAAATTTGTGGTAAGGTAAGGTCTTATGGGACCAAGCTGCTTAGTTCATTGGTCCTAAGCCTACACACTACTTAATCCAACTTGAACTAACTTACGCTAAGGCCAACACACACACACACCCATGCCCGAGGGACGACTCGAACCTCCGACGAGGCGAACCGCGCGGACCGTGAAAGACGCCTCAGATCGCGCGGCTATGCATGGTTACTCTGCAATTCACACTTAAGTGCCAGGCAGAGGGTTCATCGAACCATTTTCATACAACTTCTCTACCATCCCACTCTCGAATGGCGCGTGGGAAAAAGGAACACCTAAATCTTTCCGTTCGAGCTCTGATTTCTCTTATTTTATTATGATGATCATTTCTCCCTACGTAGGTGGATGTCAACAAAATATTTTCGCATTCGGAAGAGAAAGATGGTGATTGAAATTTCGTAAATAGGTTTCGCCGCAAAGAAGATCGCCTTTGTTTCAGTGACTGCCACCCCAACTCGCGTATCACGTCAGTGACACTCTCTCCCCTATTGCGCGATAACACGAAACGAGCTGACCTTCTTTGCTCTTTTTCGATGGCCTCCGTCAATCCTACCTGGTAAGGATCCCACACCGCGCAGCAATTTTCCAGCAGAGGACGGACAAGTGTAATGTAGGCTGTCTCTTTAGTGGGCTTGTCTCATCTAAGTGTTCTGCCAACAAAGCGAAATCTTTGTTTCGCCTACCCCACAATAGTATCTATGTGGTCTTTCGAATTTAAGTCGCTCATAATCGTAATTCCTAGGTATTTAGTCGAAACGACAGCCCTTAGATTTGTGGGATTTATCGTATACCCAAAGTTTATCAGATTTCTTTTAGTACCCATGTGAATGACCTCGCACTTTTCTTTGTTTAGTGCCAATTGCCACTTTTCGCACCATACAGAAATTCTCTCTAGATCATGTTGTAATTGGAATTGATCGTCTGATGATTTTACTAGACAGTAAATTACAGCGTCATCTGCAAACAATCTAAGACGGCTGCTCAGATTTTCACCTAGATCATTTATGTAAATCAGTATCAGCAGAGGGCCTATGACACTACCTCGCGGAACGCCAGATATCGCTTCTGTTCTACTCCCTACGAACTGTGACCTCCCTGAGAGGGAATCACAACTGAGACGATACTCCATATGCACGCAATTTGATTAATAGTCGCCTGTTAAAATGGGTCTGAGCACTATGGGACTTAACATCTGAGGTCATCAGTTCCCTAGAACTTAGACCTACTTAAACCTAACAGACCTAAGGACATCACATACATTAACGCCCGAGGCAGCATTCGAACCTGCGATCGTAGCGGTGGCGCGGTTCCAGACTGACGCGCCTAGAACCGCTCGGCCACAAAAGGCCGTCAGTCGCCGTTGAGGAACGGTATCAAAATGTCAAAATGCCTTAATAACGTCAAAACCTGAGCGGATTGCAGAAAAAAGATTTGTAACTGGCATCAACGTAACTAGAAAAAAATTGGCTTGTATAGAAACTGGATCGTTCAAGCCAGGCAAAACACTTCTACGACGCATAACTCGTGAGTATGAGGCCCGGATCCGGTCTGACAGGCAGAGCACATCGAGTGTATACAAAGAAGCGCGGAGTGCTTGGTCACAGGCTTCTTTCAATGGCAAATACGTGTACCGCTGCGTTAAATAAATTTCACCGGTTAATGCTCCGAGAGAGGCGTCGTACGTGTCTTGTGAAACTGCTTAGGAAATTCAAGAGCCGTCTTTCCAAGGCAGACACTTCGAATATTCTTCAGGCCGCAGTTGTTCATCACGTAGAGACGATGTGAGCAAAATCAGGTAAATAGCAGTCTGCATACAGGCTTTATTATAAGAGGCAGTCAAATTGAAACGTGACATCGCAGGTTCGAATCCTGCCTCGGGCATGGATGTTTGTGATGTCCTTAGGTTAGTTAGGTTTAACTAGTTCTAAGTTCTAGGGGACTAATGACCTCAGCAGTTGAGTCCCATCGTGCTCAGAGCCATTTGAACCATTTTTTTGAAACGTGACAAGAGGGGAAAAATCAAGTAAACTGTTTATTATTTCCAAAAGTAATCATCGTAACTGTTCATAAACTGTGAAACAAGACGGTCATTGCCTTCATGGAAAAAATGTTTGAGGATACCTACGTAAGCATCATTGTACTCAGACGTGCCCTTCTTCGTCCGAAGCAAATAGACGATCACGAACGTCTTTCTTTAGGGCACCAAAACCATAGAAATCACTCGGGGAGATTTCGGGTCTGTGGGGGACGTGTAAGGGCTTCCCAGTGAAACACATGGACCGGCCCACATCGTGCAAGATTGTTTCTAGCGTTCTGCAGAAATTCCTGTGAGAAGCCATTATACACCCGACGTATGGTACCGATCTCTCTCCATGCTTTTTCCATACCCTGAAGAAAGACATCCATGGACGTCGATTTGCTTCGGACGAAGAGGTGTACGCCTGGGTACAATTAAGGTTCCGAAGGAATCGCAAACATTTTTCCATGAAGTCGTTGGTCGTTTTGTCTCACTGTGGGATAACTTTTTTAACACTTATTAAGGCAATTACTTTCGAAATAATAAACAGTTTGCATACTTGTTTTCCATCTGTCACTTTTTCACTTGACTAACAGTTATTAAACGCATACATGAAGAGTTATGGGCACATGTTCAGTGGAAGAGACGTGTTTCACAGTAGCGCAGATGAACAAGTGTCCATAGTCTTAAGGTGTGCTTTTGACAGCCCGTGTCCATAAGACTTTTTTTTTAATTTTGGTCAATACTATCATCTGTGAACTTCTCGTTCACCATATGTATCAAAATGAAACAACGCTCGAACATTTCAAGTACGTTGATTTTCATTAATAAGCCATATTTATACTTTATTGAGCTGGACGCACATTTTTGAAACCGAGTTTAGAAAACCGATGTATGATAGTCGAAAAGACTAATCTTAGTTCAGATTAATCTCTTCTCATGTTAAGAAGTAGACACACCAGTCACAAAGTTCGCAGGAATATCCATTATTCCGTACAGAGTTCTGTTATAATCATGACAGGACTTTTAAAACACCTTACACGAACGCATGTAGATGAATTTTAATTTACATGATCATATCCCATCACCCCTGTCGGAGGCCTTCACCCCCACACTTTTTGGAGTCACAATTCCACAAATAAACTCTGTCTCGAAATCTGTCAGAAAATCCAGAGAGCTTGTGGCCGTATGTAAAAGTACACCAGCTGTAAAATATACTCAATACCTTCAGTGCAAGATACCAATGATGATATTACCGATGGCAGCGCCACTAAACCGGAGTTATTAAGCAATCTTCCCAAAATTCCTTTACAAAAGAAGACGAGGTAAATGTTATATAATTCGAAAGCAGAACAATTGGCAACATGACATATTCTCGGTGTAGCGAAGCAGCTTAAATCACTAAATAAAGGCAAGTTTTCCGGTCCAGATGGCACACCAGTTAGGTTCCTTCCAGAGAATGCTGATACGATAGCACTATACTTAGCAATAATACGCAACCGCTCGCTCGACGGCAGATTCGTATCAAAAGACAGGATAGTCGCACAGGTCACATCAATACTCAAGAAAGGAAATGGAACTAATCCGCTGAATTAAAGACCCATAGTACAGACGTGGATTTGCTGTGGGATTTTGGAACATATACTGTGTTCGAATAGTATGAATTAGCTCGAAGTTATATAGTTCTTGTGAAACACAACTGGCTCTTTACGCACACGAAGTAATGAGTGCTATTGACAGGGGATCTCAAATTGATTCCATATTTCTAGGGTTCCAGAAGGCTTTTGACACTGTTGCTCACAAGATATTTCTAATCAAATTATGTGGCAATGGAATATCGCTTCAGTTACGACTGGATCCGTATTTTCCCGTCAGAAGCTCACAGAGCTTACTAAATAATAATAATAATAATAATCGAGTAAATTAGTAGTGGTATCTGTCGTTCCCCAAGGAAGTGTTAAAGGCCCTGTGCTGTTCCTAACCTATTGAAAAGTCCCCTTTAAATTATTATTAACGACTGTGCTGGTAAACTTCTACGTTATTTGATTTTCAAACATCTGAGCAAAACTCAACGTACTCAGACAGTTTTATCTTTACTTATTCTGATCATCACTAAACTGACACACAATATTTTTTAGCGCAACGCAATCTGACTTTCAATAATCCTTACAAAAGAATGGCCCTGACTAACAATAACCTATACCTTTCATGAATCACTTACTTCAGAAAAATCTTCGTTACTCGAACTACTGCAATACAGCGAGCGCCAATACAGCCACCTCAATAAAAGATTCTAACTACTGAAGGCACTAACTACTGATAGGCATAGTTATCAAATGAGAGTTTGATAGAGAGCAAACAATGTATTTATCTTAATAGCATTCAAAAGTCATCATATATATATATATATATATATAATCAATTCATGACATTCATCTTTACAAATTTCATTCTTCTGCGGACACACGTCCAGATCGTCCGCTTATAGCAACCTCTCAAAACTCTGGCCTCTCTCTCTCCACATCTACCACTGCTGGCGGCTCACCTCCAACTGCGCAACGCTACACGCTGTTCACATCCAACTGCCCAACACTACAATAGCGAATATTACAACAATGCCAACCAGCCACAGACTGCACACAGCACAGTCAGTGATTTTCATACAGAGCACTACGTGACATTACCAACATAAAAACCTAAACAGCCTACTTACAATATGAGCAGCCATATTTGATTGTTTGCAAATGAAGCTGTCATTTGCCGTCTAGTAATGTTAAGAGAAAACGAAAACCAATTCCAAAATCATTTAAAGACGATATTTGTAGGGTGGCAATCGCCTCTGAATAAGGAAAAGTGTGACGTCATCCAGATGAGTACTGAAAGAAATACGTTAAATTTCGGCTGCCCGATAAATCACACAAAGTTAAACGCTGTCAGTATCTAGGAATTACAATGACGAATAACTTAAATTGCAACGACCATATAGATAATGTTGTAGGGAAGGCAAATCATGGACTGCTTTTTATTGGCAGAACCCTTAGAACGTGCAACAAGTCTATTAAAGAGACTGCCTTCACTACGGTTGTTCGTCCTCTGCTTGAGTATTGCTGTGCAGTTTGAGATCCTTACCATGTAGAATTGACGGAGGACATCGAAAAAGTCCAGTAAAAAGCAAGTTGTTTTTCATTATCGCGAAATAAGGGAGAGTGTGTCCCCAGTATGATAAGCGAGTCGGGATGACAATCATTACAACAAACTAGTTTTTCGCTGCGGCAACATCTTTTCACGAAATATCAAACACCAAACTTGTCCTCCGAATGTGAAAATATTTTACTGTGTCATCCTACATCGGGAGATATGGTCATCGTGAAACGATAAGAGAAATCAGAGCCAGTACAGAAAGATATAAGTGTTCATTTTCCAGCTGTTAAAGAGTGGCACAGTAGAAAAATAGTCCGAAGGTGGTTCGAAGAACCCTCTGCCGGTTTCTTAAATGGGAATTGCAGAGTGGTAGTGTAGATTTAGATCTCCAATTCAGTGCAGTCTGTACGTACCTTTTAATTTTTATACTATGCTGTCCTTCCATTCGTATCTCTCACGTCAATACATTTTCACCATAGCCTTCATATCTTTTTGTTTTTATTTCTACCAGACTACTTACCCGCACAGAGTCCTTAGTATTAACAGGGTGTCTCTTTCTCGCCAAACGCGTAGAAGAGAAGCCAGTCATCATTTCCCTTCCACTAAGTATCCGTCGCTCGTACCGACACCCAGCAGCTGGTATACAAAGAACTAGCTCACAGACTGGGGTTTCCTGCGAAAACCACACACCGCGCATCAGCAGTGCGGACCACACATTTATACTTCCTTCTGAGAATACTGTTTTGGCAGCCACTGTCTGTTGCTCATCATCTCGCCTCCCTTTCTCGAAGTTGACTCTTAGTTTCGGAAATTAATTAAATACCACACAAGGGGCTGAGCATCGGACTTTCCTCCCTTAGTACTATAAACATATAACATTTCACAAATATATCACAATTAGCAGTTCCGTAAATTCCTCGCAGTGACTTCTTCAGAAACGTGCCAGTAATCGTAGCTTCTCATTGCCACAGTCATCGTCCTGGCATATTAACCGAAACTTAAGTCATCGTTTTAGTAGAACAATAGCTGTGTGTGTTGCTTTGTCGAAAACTGACATTTGAGGCTGTCGCTGGGCGCAGAGTATGAGTTGATTCTCGAACAGAAGAAAACAGCATCCAGCCACTAATTTACACCCTTGTTCAAAATCTTAAATCTCCGAAAGATTTTCACAATTTCTTTGAAGCTTTGACACAACGTTGCATTCGAATACGCGCATGTTTATGTACATACTGGAGCAACATATGGTGTTGAAATACATATACTACACTTATTACATTTTTATTTATTATGTATATGTCTCAAAATTTGAAAGTAATCGGTGCAGAAATTTCGGAGATTTACAGTTGTGTACAAACGAACATTTAATTTTTTTATGTGGATTATGTGTTTTTGCCAAAAAATACTCCTGGACTGCACTGAGTAGCTTATGTAAATTAAAATAACAAAAATTGTATATTGTGTGGCCATTGTTAATGTAAAACGATATCAAATTAAACTGATATCAAAGTGTGAATAGAAACGGTACCCGAAAATGTTCTTACAACAGAGTGACACAGCAACGACATTTCCCCTTGTATGTAGTAAACTGTTCTGTTAAAAGTAATAAATACTTTGACAAAGGAGGGGGGGCGGGGCTGGCTGGGGACCATGAACTAAAATTTAGTAACAGCTTGTTGCTAAAATGAGGGATTAGGTGGGGCAGTGGGTCATGCGGATTTTCGAAAATTTCGAATAATATGAAAATACACCAAAAGATATAATTATTTGGTTGAATGCGATAAACATACGCTCTCGATATTTATTTTGATGTAAATATACGAACTATACGTTGTGTTCACGTACTGTGACCGGATATAAAAAAAAAAGAAAAAAAATGAAAAGACAGTAACTTTCGTTTATGTGTACCACGATCTTGCAGACATTTCACCAGCAGATATGAAACTTCCTGGCAGATTAAAACGGTGTGCCGGACTGAGACTCGAACCCGAGACCTTTGCCTTTCGCGGGCAAGATTCGCAGGAGAGCTTTTGTGAAGTTTGGAAGGTAGGAGACGAGATACTGGCGGAATTAAAGCTGTGAGGACGGGGGTAGCTCAGTTGGTAGAGCACTTGCCCGCGAAAGGCAAAGGTCCCGGGTTCGAGTCTCGGTCCGGCACACCGTTTTAATCTGCCAGGAAGTTTCATATCAGCGCACACTCCGCTGTAGAGTGAAAATTTCACCAGGATTTTGTGGACGAAGTCGTTTCCGTTTGGCGTTCTAAATAAACCATTATTTTGCTGCCTCTGTACATGTCGTCATGTCTGTAGATTGAACGCCAACTTTGTGAACTGACCCGTCACCACAAGCGTCATTTGCTGTAGAAAATCATATGGCTACAATTTCATCATCGGAGGTAGCCATTAACACCCGTATCTGCGATCTCCTACGGGGCGCCATTGTCACAGTTCCTTTACTCACTGTGCAAACTGCGTCAGCGGACTCTCAAATGTCTGGCCTTAGTGCATCTAACATTTTGTTCGTGGGCACAGCCATCTACTTTTCCTTCTAGATCATTTTACACTCGCAGCAGTCCTGCGCTGTACAGAACTGTAAAACGCAATGTTACCTTGATAACTGACACCACGCCATGTCCGTGTATGACAATGATTGAATTTAAATATTACGATTGTCTTCGTAGATTGCTGCCGCTATTACTACCGAAGTACCAAGTACTGTACAATCACTGTACAAAAGCAGTGCAATAACGAACCGGAGATCCGAATTGATCAGGGCTGAATAAACGAGGATACTCTGTACCACCATAAACTGCTAAACTTAAGCATTCTGGTGTGCTAGATGTTGATATAATGTCGACTCTAGTCGAAGCAGAACAAACATTTTATCAGCTTGTGGAGGTATACATAGAACATTACATACTCGCACAGCAACTTGAAGTGGTACACATAAAAGCACCGGGACCATCTGACTGCCGTGTCATCCTCAGTAGACGATGCGCATAGGAGGGACGTGGGGTCAGCACACCGCTCTCCCGGCCGTTATGACGGTATTCTTGATCGAAGCCGCCACTATTCGGTCGAGTAGCTCCTCAATTGGCAACACGAGGCTGAGTGTACCACGAAAAATGGCAACAGCGCATGGCGGCCTGGATGGTCACCCATCCAAGTGCCGACCGCGCCCGACAGCGCTTAACTGCGGTGATCTCACGGGCACCGATGTATCCACTGCGGCAAGGCCATTGCCTCGGTATATACAAAAATATCACACCGGACATCTCTTAGACAAACCATGTTTTGTAGTACTAGATCTGTTCTTCAGGTCGTAACAAGTCAACAACAAAACCAGTACAGTAATCAAGAGGGTGTTTCTTTCCATAGTAATTGTTAGGGGCTTTTCTTATGTATCATCTCCATAATTAGCTACACTAATTTTTATAAAGTACCTTGTCACAAACAATAGACATCTGTTTTTATCTCTGGCCCTTAGTCGTTTACAAAATAAACGTAGCCAGACACCTATTAGTGAATGTAAATTATGGGTGTGTCTACTTTTCGCCTTTGTGACGGCTAGGACTCTGCTAAGGGCATTTTTCGATGAGGTGTCTGAATGTCTGTGAGGGAATGGCAGTCGTTTTTTTTTCTCAGTAGCAGACCCGGAGTAGGTGCTGACGTTTGGCGCTGGGCTATGGGGCAAAATCGACCTTCTATCACACCCCAAAGGTCTCCCATTGGACTCAGGCCGGACTTAGGGCAGACCAGTCCATTTCAGAAATGTTGTTGTCCACACATCATTGCCTCACACATGCTGCTTCATGACACGCCGCACTGTCGTGCTGGTACGAACAGTCATCGTCTCCGTATAGTTCCTCTATTGTTCGCATTACACAATTGTGTGTTCATATATTTCCTCATTTAGCTTTTCCTTAAATGCAATAAGGGAACCATACCATAACACGAAAAACAGTCCCGTACCGTAACACCACCTCCTGCATACGTCACTGTTTGCACATGTGATGACATGTAACGTTCTCCAGGCATTCGTCAAACCCAAACCCTTCCATCGGATTGCCACAGAGCGTAGCTTAATCATCGCTTCAAATCACTCGCTTCCAAAAGTTCACTGTCAAGAGGGTCGCTTCTACACCACCTCAAGCCTCGCTTTGTACTGACTGATGTGTGACTCATGAGTAGCTGCTCGACCATTGTACCCCATTGTTTTTAACTCCCTAAAGACAGTAATTGTGTTAGATGGACTGTTGGTAGCACTGTGAAACTCACACGTGATTCCTCCCGCTGTTTTCAAAAAAAAAATGGTTCAAATGGCTCTGAGCACTATGGGACTCAACTGCTGAGGTCATTTAGTCCCCTAGAACTTAGAACTAGTTAAACCTAACTAACCTAAGGACATCACAAACATCCATGCCCGAGGCAGGATTCGAACCTGCGACCGTAGCGGTCTTGCGGTTCCAGACTGCAGCGCCTTTAACCGCACGGCCACTTCGGCCGGCCCCCGCTGTTTTCATGTGATCTTTTACAAGCATACTCCGCAGTGCTCGACGGCCCCTCTCCGTCAGTTCATGAGGTCTGTTTGGTCTTGGTTTATCTGTTGTTTCTTCGCGTTTCCACTTCATAATCATATTGCCAGCAGTCGACTTGGAAAGCTTTAGAAGGGCTGATGAAATGTCCAGGATGAATTTGTTACTCAGGTGGCATCCAACGACTAGTCCAGGCTCCAAGTCACTGAGCTCTCCGCATTCTGCTGTTACTGCTTATTCACTGTCAACACTATACTCCCTGCCTCCTATTACACCGGTAGGTCCGCCTCTCCAGACGCATTGAGTCGATTCCGCATTACGTAGGGGTGGCTGAATGCTTTTGATCAAAAAGTTTGGGCACCGATGTAGACCCCACAGATAATCTCTCTTGCCTTGAACATCGATTCGTGTATGAGATGCTAATTGATGGGTAACAGCCCATGGTTTTATTCTTTGATCTATGGGGTCAGGGGGAAGCGGGGTGGGGTGGAAGGTAGGGGGGGGGGTGGGATGGATACAGAAGAGATGACGCCACGTCGCATCCGGGAAAGCACAAATATCGAAGGAATGGCGGGATGTGATTATTTTGTCAACATACAGCAAATAACGAGGGCGTAACGAAGCGTTGCAATGTTGCCAGGCGGCCACCGGCTGCGCGTCTCCAGTGATGGATGACGTGTTCTGGAATTTCATTCTCCAGCCAGATAAACGACAGCCGTCGACATTCCCCCTCCTACAAAGCTAGCGCGTAGTGACGTTGAGCCAATATGTTCGGCATTGTGTCGCATTTTGGAAGGGCTTTATCAAATTTTCTTTTATGCTTTTCCTCTCCCGAACCCCTCGCCACACGTGGAGTCTCCAAGAACTGCATTGCTTATATTCGTAGCGCCTTACGAGTATTGTCCACGGTAGACACGTAACGTGATACGAATAAAACCAACGGTAGCCCTAAGCAGTGCACAAGAAGACACAGGAAGATTTAAATCAATGCCTTTCCGACTATACGTGGGAAGCCTATCGTCAGAGATAGGATAGCAAACACAAAGTAAAAGCGATTTTTCGCCCTCCACCAAAGACAACAGATTCTTGGGTTGCGTCAAGGATGATCTGATGCCGGTGAAGGTGATATGATGCTCCGAAAGGCTGAGTTTACAGGATCCCATGCAGCGGAGGCCTTTCATACATCAGACAGACGACTCGAACAGTCCGTGAGAGATGTGCGGAACACCGTAGACACTCCTGCCTCTCACAGCCAAATAAATCAACTATGGGACAGGATTGTATTGATACTGGTCATTCTATGTTGTACGAAAACATCGAAATTTTAGAGTCTACTTTATCTTTCTGGGACTCGCTGGTGAAAGACGCGATTGAAATTCGCTTTGATGACTTCAGCTTGTATAGGTCATAAAATCCGATGCTTTCTGTAACAAACTTACAAAGACGTCGCGAAGTGTAAATGACAGTGATACATCGACATCCCGGAGTGCGTATGTGTACTTCTTTGCCTTCAGTCAACGTGTCTGGACGCCTATGTATCTCTGGCCGCGATCCGCGATATTATAAGGACGGAGAGAGTACTCGAGCGTCAGTCTTCCGGCTCGCTCTGAAGATGCCAGAATGATACACAGCCGACATATTAGAAGAAGCTGAATTTATGCAGCTACACACACAAAATTTACTGGAGCAATCATTGCTTTGCGAAAAAATGAAGATGCGGATTTTCACTTTTGCTACATATGTCCTTTCCGCATCTTGTAGTTCATGTATTTTCTGTGCTGCTTTGCTGCTTTAAAACAGTTCGCTTTTTTTAGATTGGAGCTATCAGATAGTTGCACAATATGCACTTCTCGTTTGTTTCCCGTTACTTCTTCTCTGATCACCGATCATGTCTGTGTCTGTTCCGTGTTTGTTTCTGTGTAAGGGTCCTCCAATGGTTCCTGTTCTTGTCTCTATCTGTGTTCTGGAAATATATAAACACGTAATTGCTGTTCTGGGGCATTCATCCTTCGCAAGAATGCTTAAAACCGAGGGATCTCATCAGGAAGACCACGGCCGATTTTCTTCCTTATCTTTCCCCACCTATGCTGTTCCTCCGTCTCGAACAACTTCGTCATCGGTGGGGTATCAAATTCCGACGTTATTTCCTTCTTCTCTTCCTGACTCTTATCGTGGAGTAGTGTCTCTTCCAGCCTTAGTAAGCATTCGTAGACTATTGGGAAGTGTTGGCTGCCGCCTCCTGTGAGTCGTGTAACCGCCGCTTGCCGGAGCGAGCGGGTCTTTCCCAAACGACGGAGGCGCCGTGTCGCGCCAGCCACCTGTTGCAGCGCGCGTGCTCTCACTCCGATATTTGCGAAGGGAACAGCACGCGAGGCAGCGCGCCACGCCGGCCGGGCAGGCAGCCTCGCAGGAATCCTACAACTCACGGCTAAAACGATAACTACACGCCGGCGAGCCAGAAACGCTAATCACATTCACACGCGACGTCTTCCGATCTCAGCGGATGTTTGTTGTGTTGTGGTCTTCAGTCCGGAGACTGGTTTGATGCAACTCTGCATGCTACTCTATCCTGTGCTGTGCAAGCTTCTTCATCTCCCAGTACCTACTGCAACCTACATCCTTCTGAATCTGCTTAGTGTATTCATTTCTTGGTCTCCCTCTACGATTTTTACCCTCCACGCTGCCCTCCAATACTAAATTGGTGATCCCTTGATGCCTCAGAACATGTCCTACCAACCGATCCCTTCTTCTAGTCAAGTTGTGCCACAAACTTCTCTTCTCCCCAATCCTATTCAGTACCTCCTCATTAGTTACGTGATCTACCCATCTAATCTTCAGCACTCTTCTGTAGCACCACATTCCGAAAGCTTCTTTTCTCTTCTTGTCCAAACTATTTATTGTCCATGTTTCACTTCCATACACGGCTACACTCCATACAAATAGTTTCAGAAACGACTTCCTGACACTTAAATCTGCATTCGATGTTAACAAATTTCTCTTCTTCAAAAACGCTTTCCTTGCCATTGCCAGTCTACATTTTATATACTCTCTACTTCGACCATCATCAGTTATTTTGCTCCCCAAATAGCAAAATTCCTTTACTACTTTAAGTGTCTCATGTCCTAATCTAATTCCCTCAGCATCACCCGACTTGATTCGACTACATTCCATTATGGATGTGGGTAAGGAATACTTTCGCCTCGACGTTGAACCTCATCTATAGCGGACCGAATGTCAGCGAACACAATCGAACGAGCATTCGCAGACAATTCGCCAGTATTCGGTATCATTCGCTCGTATCGATGTACAGGCGTTAATGCCACAGAGAACGGAAAGGGACTCGAGAGGGCGAGTATCAACCCTACGGTCTACGTATTGTTGTATTTTTGGCGCTAAATTCATTGATACACAGGTTTCACTCAGGAAACACTATTTATGATCGAGATGTAAAACTGTGATGTTCAGGATTATTTCGTATGGCGAGCGTTCTGTTGGTGTCGAAGCAAATAAAGCAACAAAGCAAAAGAAACATGTAGGCTGCAACAAAACGAACAGCCTCAATTAAAAATAATGTCGCATGCGAGATGATTAAAATATAACATGAACCGCAAAAGTAACAACACACTTCCCTGGAGCACAAGGACTCTCCATCTAACGTAATATGGAGCGTCCAACCTACCAAGGAACCCTCAATTTCGCTTGATGCCTCATGCAATCTCACCTTCGATGATTAGAATGGGTTACCATTAGCATGAAGAGAGGACCAAAACCTCAGTGTGCGGTGGACCAAGCTCTATAGCCGTCCCAAACGTTAAATTAAAAGTAATCCAGGGCGTGTCAAAAGTAAACGGCATAATTTCAGATACCTTTTCCACATATGCAGACAAATAAAAAAAAAATCTTCGGTATAGCATGCTCCGAAAATGATTTATTGCAGCCTACAAAAGAGTGGTATTCATCGAACTGATTTTCTTCCAGTACGTAGTTGCCATTTACAAAATATGTTAAAAATGCCTACGTCCTCATGTTGATTAATATGGTTTCTGCTGGTTGTTCGCGTCTTTCCTGCACGATATTTCAACTGCGTGACTCGCAGTCTTCTTCAGGTGCCCGGCCGGAGTGGCCGAGCGGTTCTAGGTGCTACAGTCTGGAACTGCGCGACCGGTACGGTCACAGGTTCGAATCCTGCCTCGGGCATGGATGTGTGTGATGTCCTTAGGTTAGTTAGGTTTAAGTAGTTCTAAGTTCTAGGGGAATGATGACCTCAGAAGTTAAGTCCCATAGTGCCCAGAGCCATTTGAACCATCTTCTTCAGGTGCTGTCTGATACTGATTCCAGTGTGGAACGAGACCGGTATTTATGCCTACCTTGTGTTAAGCGTTCCCTCTGCCGTCCGCGCCGCGTCTGGCGCTCTGTCTGTGGTGTGCGCCGACCAATAGCATTTCCTTCTAGCCGCGGCTGTTCCGCACGCTGTGCGCGTACTTTGTGGTTGTTATCCGTTGTCAATACAGCTGAGTTAAGTTCTGAATGGCGTCCAAGCTGTGCTAGACGTTTTCTCTTCCGATTGTTGTTATTTGAGTCCTGTGAATTAGGACGTTCTGTTACCGTGGTCCCCAGGAGCGGCTGAAGCGTCATTTTCAAGCCGATTGTGTTCAGATCGTCGCTCGAGACTCGGAAGAGCGTCCTCAGATACTTTGTCAGTTGTCTGAGGTGCCATTTTATGTAAGTCCTTAGTTACATGTACTGGGCTGTCATCTCTAATTTCATTCTTATACTTGTGTCCCTTGGGGTCTGGATGTTGTCTACCTTGCGCCTTCAGAAGATCGAGTGCTGGGTTCCAGGCCGAGCTCAGCTTGAAACCGGTGTTTCCACAACCTTACTCTCAATAGATTTTTTGATGACGCTGTCCCAGTATCTCGATGTTTGTGTTAAAATCTTGGCATGATTATACTTCATAGAATGATTGAGTTCGAAACAATGTTCGGCAATCGTTGACTTGGTTGCCTGTCTCAGTCTTGTGTGCCTTTGGTACTTTTTGCACCTGATGTCAACGGTCCTGGTCGTCTGGACGATGTGTGCCAGCCCACATTCACATGGTACGTGGTAAACGCCCGGTTTCTGTAGACGAAGGTCATCCTTCACACTCCCTATCAGAGCCTTAATCTTGGTGGGTGGATGGAACACGCTTTTATGTTTGCGAAGAATTCTGCTGATTTTGGCAGATATCGGCCCAACATATGGCAAATCTGCAACCTTTTGCGTTTCTGCGTGTATCTCTTCAGGAACCTCTCGTGGGGAAACGGGGCGCAGCGCCTTTTGAAGATCTCGAGAAGAGTACCCATTTTTGGAAAACACGGATTGTAGATGTTCTATCTCCGTCGCCAAATTATCAGGATCTGACAGAGCTCGTGCGCGATGTACCAGTGTTATGTGCCGGGTGGTGGTAATTGCTGGCCTGCTGGTACAAGTCGGTGTGAGTGGGTTTGCGGTACACACCGTGACTGAAGGTACCATCTCCCTTCCTCCTAACTAGTACATCTAGGATAGGGAGCAGTCCTTCCTTTTCCAGTTCCATGGTGAATTTAATGTTAGGGCGGCATGAGTTTAGGTGGTCGAAGAAAACATCGTGGATCCTGATGCAGCTTGGAATTCCCGTGTGGTGGTCTGGATAGATGGCTGCCTGTTACACATTAAGACCCTCTTCACCAGTCGGCGGTCTCTGTCAGTCAACAGGCGAGGTCGGCCTGTACGCTTTTATGCTGTACGTGTCCCTTCACGTTTCTACTTCACTATCACATCGGAAACAGTGGACCTAGGGATGTTTAGTAGTGTGGACGTATGACACAAGTGACATGCAATCACCTAACCACTTTGGAAGTCCGTGAGTTCCGCGGAGCGCCCGATTCTGCTCTCTCACGATGTCTGATGACTACTGAGGTCGCTGATATGGAGTACCTGGCAGTAGGTGGCAGCACAGTGCACTTGATATGAAAAACGTTTGTTTTTGGGGTTTCCGGATTCTCTTGATCACGTAGTGTATTTGTCATAATACAAGTACAGAAATACAGGAGCAATATTTTAACTTATATAACTGTAGTCAACAAAAACCATTTCTCATTTTTTTACATTTTTTAAAACGAATATAACGAAATTGTATTCATGACAGAAGTCGTTCGGTATTGACCTCTGTATCTTAGACTATCCATTTATGGGATCAGATGTTGCAAAGTGTCCTGTAAAACTGCGTGTGGTGTTCAAGAAGATATGGCAGCATCGTCGACAGGTCCTTACTGTCCTGTAATTGATAAAGATGGCCGGTATTTCAGATGAAGTACGTCATGGCATATATCTGCCAAGAGATTTTCTCTCTTAAATACAGTGACATTCCTCCATTCTTCTGCTTCGGGGTAAGAATTTTTAATAGCTACTTGAGATGGATGAGCAGCTTTATACTCTAAGTTTGAAAATCTGACACGCATGAATTGACAATGTTTCAGCAGCATCTTTAAAATCAAATACGTCAGCTGCATCATTGAAATTACATGGAATAGGTTCATAGCTTTAGCAGACAGATTTGCTGAGGGAAGTACTGCTTGTCACAAAGACCATGAATGTTGGCATGTTTTCTCCACATCTGACGCTGGAAAATTTGTGTACATAGACAATTCATCCATCCCGCGAATCGATAACGTTGATAATTTTCTCCCTTATCGACATTGGTACTGACAAGATATCAGTTCCCGGAATTCCAAGACTTCCGAGAATATTTTAATTCTAAATCTGAAGTCGCATGAAAAATGAAAAAAGAAATTTTTTCGTTTGCTGTAATTACGAATTAACAAATTTGGGAATTTTTCCTTTCCTTGTGCTGTGAAACCTTGATTCTTCCAAATCTCGTGTTTCTAGGTCTTCGGGAAGTACCCTATATTTTTCAATGGATGAGACTGCAAGTATCAAAATATGACATGAATGGCCGCCTCTTCTGATTGCACTGACTTAGAAGCCAAGGGACCATATACCTTATTATGTGACGTAAATTTCAATTTGTACGTCTACCGGTTCATGAGAAGAAAGGGGCCTTAACAGACGGACGGACAGTCAGTCAGATAACAAACTACAAAAGAAGTTTTCGCGTAAGTTAATTACAAATTAACGGTTTTAGGGCTTTTTCCTTCATTTTCAGTGTGAAACTGCGCTTCGTGCTTAGTTCAATGATTCTAGGGCAACGGGGAATTCCCTGTAGGTTTTCTTGAGTGAGTTTGTATCAAAATATGTCACATAAGTAGCCATAGCCATTGATTTCATTGATTCAGAAGCTTATATTTATTATACCGCCAAAGGCCTAGCGACATCTGCCTGTTGCTGAGAAAAAGGGTTTTTAACAGTCTGTTGTCTGTCAGGCAGACAGACGACAGAGTGAGCCCTTACCGATTGAGGTACGGAACCCTAAAAAAGTAGTGCATAGAACTTTTATATTTTCATCCTTCAGTTGAGGCACAGGCGAATTGTTTGGTTAGTGGAAGAATTACATGTCACGAACGGAGAACGAATGGGTGAGCTCGTGTGTTCGCCGGACTGTCCGCAGGTGCCACCGCGAGGCGGCACGGGTACGGGGGAGGACGTGTCGGAGGCGGCGCCGCCCCCGCGGCTGCACCGGCGCAGCACTCGCGGCTCCCGCCACAAGCGCAAGAGCACCAGCAGCAGCGGCGGCGGTGGCGGCACGACGTCGGGGGCGGCGCCGGGGGCGGCGTCTGCGGTTTCCAAGGGCAGGGCGGCGGCGGCGGCCACCGTGGGGTCCCCCGCGCCCGACCTGCGCGTCGACTACTTCTCGGAAGACGGCGCGGCCCCCGTGCTGCCGCCACCGCACCTGGACGCCAGCCAGACGCCCACCGCCGACGTCGACGTCAGCGTCAGCGCCGCCGCCGGCGGTGGGGCGGCGGCGGCGGCGGCGGCGGCGGCAGTGGCGGGGGGCGGCGCTATAAGTAGCGGCGCGGCGGCGCCCGTGGTGAACACGACGGCCAACCCGCTGCAGGCGATCGTGGCCGGCCGACACCCCAACCAGCAGCCCACGGCCATCGTAGTGCAGCCCGGAGCCAACCCAGGTGTCGCCACGGTGCTGCTCAAGGACGCGCGCGCTCAGCGCGAGGAGAACATGAAGCAGCTGCTCGACGTCGCCAACAACCTCACGCTGCAGGAGCTGCACGACTTCGAGATGAGGTACGGCTCGCGTCGCGTGTGCGCTAGAGTGCCGGCGACTGCACCGTGGCCCCTGTGGTCAGTTTACCAGTATCCCAGCGTCCCAAAGCCGCAGTTACTGCCATTTTTCCAGTTTGTGGTAGGGTTCGCTACTGGTGAATAGCAATTACTTTTATTCTGTAGGCGCAAGTCCTCCCTGGCATCGCGCTACAAAGCGTCGAATGTTAGCCAGGTACACTCCTCAATTATCGCATCGTACGCAGATCACTACCCAGTTGAAGGGGGTCCCAAAAGTAATGTACCCAATTGAGCAACAAGAAAATTGTTTTGTTAATGGCATCGCAACTGAAATGTTTATTTATGAAAAAAAATTAGCCACATGTCGACCATTTAAGTTTTGACAGCAAAGAAACCATAGTACAACATGTTGCACGAGTTCTGAAGCTCTCTTGTCTAAGTTCGCAAATTACAGTGCTAATGACATCTCGGAAGGCAACAAGTGTCCGTACTTCATTTCTATAGACACTCTCCTTCTGAAAACTCCGAAGAAGAAAAAAATCAGAGGCCGCGAAATCCAGCGGCCAGCTAATGATATTCATAGGAAAAATCTTAACGTGCTGTAACTCATCCCCGAAGGATATGCCTTACAAGCCGTCTGTTCGACCGACTCTTGAGTACTATTCATCAATCTGCGGTATTTACCAGCTGGAACAGATAAGACAGAGAAGTGTCGCGTTTCGTCACGGGATGGTTTAGTCGGCGGAAGAGCATCACAGAGATGCTCAGCGAACTCCAGTGGCAGACGTTACAAGAGAGGCGTTGTGAATCACGGAGAGGTTTATTATTGAAATTTCGAGGGAGTACTGGCAGGGAAGAGTCGGATAACATATTAGTGCGTCCCACCTACACCTCACGAAATGACCACGACGAGAAAATTCGAGAACTTAGAGCTAATACTAGGAAAGGGCCAAACACGAGATGCGACATTATCCCACACCAAACTGTAGCACTTTGCTTGTGGAGAGCTCGTTCGCGTATAATTTTTGGCTGTTCTGTGACCCAAATGCGGCAATTCTGTTTGTTAAAGCCACTGACATCAAAATGAGCTTCGTCGCTCATCGTAAGTTTCTTGTGAAAACTGGGTTCTTCTGCCAATTACATAAATTGATATGCAAGCTCCGTCGTTCATAACTTTCTTGTGAAAACTGGATTCTTCTGCCAACATGAGAAATTCATATGCAAGCAACAGTCTTTTTGACAAGTCAGTGGGGAGTTTTCTTTGGAGAATGTGAATTTCATAGGGGGACGTGCGTGCGTTATCTGTGGCCGACCCGATCCTTACCGCTAACTAGTGAGCGTTCCAGCTTTCAGGGTAAGCGGTCGACTGCTTGGTCGTTGAAGTTTAAACATACTTTCATTACGTTTACATAATAGTCTGACATAAAGTATTTGGTGATTATTATTAAATGCTTTAACTTGCTGCATTTTGCCTTTATAAATCTTATAAAGTTAAGTTACTTCCTTACTCTGTGAATCATCATCACGATGGAAATGGTGGGCGGTTACAAAATTATACTCCTAACGCAGATACAAAACTGAGCGGCAGGTAAAAAAGGTTGATTACCCCTGCTGTAGGGGACCTGCCAAAAATCGTGTGTAACGAGGATTTGGCTGTGTCATGTTCTGGAGACAGACGATGAGATGACGTCTTTCATTGATGCGCGGGCTTTGTCAGTCCTCCCTGGGTCCCGCGAGGATTTTGGACGTCCACGTCTGAGTCAATCTGCAATATTACCAGTTTCACGGAACTCACTCACGCGTTTTCGTAAGATGTGTTTTGATGACGCAGTACGAACATTAAATCTTCTTTTGTACGCCCTCTGGGCTTGTACAACACTTTGCCCATGTGTGAAGTACAGTTCAACTGCAGCAGTACGGCCCTCATTACTCCATTTATTTGCAATTAATGTTCAATATCACAGCAAAAACCTGTAAGAATGGAAAAGTCTATAATTAATATATTAACCGTTTTATTTGCATTTCAAATGCGTAAGCTAATTTTGGGACACACTGAACCTGGGAACTGATCGTCTGTACGGATCTCGTGAGTATCTGTATATTGCTGTAGCTGCCAGTCCTCTGTTTCTTTACTGCTGCACTCAGACATACGGCGGTGCTGTTCCAAAAGGAAACAGTTTAAGAGTAAGGTAATACGCTGTGAGAAATATTGAAAATTGCGCGTATATAGCGAGGGAAGCACGGCCTATAGATATTGGTGGGGTTAGAACTACCCAGTTTAGTTAGCAGTTTGGTCGTGATTGTGAAATTTTAGTAAAATATTGAAATTCGGCCCAACGACATTTGAGAGAGCATCGAATGCAAAGTAAGACGGCGATTGTTTAGTCCGATGGTTATACTGTGTCTTTAAAATGGTAAAGTATTAGACTTTCTCAAAGATTTGTGTATATTTTAAAAATATAGTAGTTCCACCGCCAAAACCTGCTAAAAAAGAGTTCTTTATTGTAACCGGTTTCAATGCTCAGGTCATCACCAAGTAAGTATATTAAAGTCATTTAAAACACCTTGCGCGATAATATTACAGCTTTGTCGTGAAACAGTATAAAATCCATCACAGATTAACACACCAGATAAACAGTGACTGGTACTAAAACTTGTTTTCACATGGGACTCGCCTTCAGAAACATAATTTTCCTTCTTTTAGCCACACATGTTTCACTGAAGTTAGAGCATAATTTTCTTTCTACTGAATAACAGCAAAATATCTCATTACTGTCTGTTCATATTTAAATTTCATTTTGAAAAAAAAGTATCTGCAAATTTGAGAACAGACAATATTTTTTATAAATACCTTGTTACCACATGCCGAGATTTTTCCTGGTTTTCTGAGCTATGCATTACAAGTGTTTTCCTCTCACAGTTTGTCGTCTGCAGCCATAGAGAACGTAATGTAGAACTTTCACTGTCACCGTTTACAAAACAGTTTACTGTCACTGTTTTCATACGTTCGTAAACAGTGAAAGTGTATGTTCAAAAAGTCTAGTTTCTCACAGTGAAAATATTGGAGAAACCAGAAAAAATAAGTGAAACATATTGCGCTCTCTTATCTGTTTTCAAACTTTTTTAAATACAAACTTAAAAACGTAAATTTATATATGTGCAGATAGTAAAGGGAAGGTCACTTGCAACAGTGACCGAAACGACGGTAGTTTTACATATTGACAATGCGGTCACAAACTCAGAAAAAATTTATTGGCTGTGACATGAGCCACGGTGGCCTACATTTACAGAAATTTTTATGTTATTTAATAGAAAGAAAATAAAAAAATCTGCTGATAATGTAGTAACTTCAGCGGAACGTATGTGGGCGTAGCAAGAAAAATTGTGTTCGCTCAAGGTGGATCCCATACAAAAACAAATTTGTGTAAACAAACACGGAAACAAGAGCTTCAACCCCAAAATGAGTTTGTGGAGCTTTTTGTTATTGACAATGTAGCATATTTTACTACTTGGCACCAGTGACCTAGTATGTATTTTATGCTACTTTACACCATAGGTGCAATATTGCCACATAAGCTGCTTCAAAAGACTTTAAATTGTCTGATGATGATCTGAGCATTATTTATTATCAGGTACTGTCCGTGGTACCATACCCATTTAATTCTTACGAACTGCAGGGCATCACCTTCACAATATAGATTGTATTTCTACCTGAAGACGGGAACATAGTCTCGAAACGCATCGTGTGACTTATGGTCTGATCACGAATCTCAAGTGGTTGAGCCGAATTTTAATATTTTACCAACATCTGTGGACTTGATTTTTGATGATTTGAAGTACGTGGAGAAAAACTAACATTTTCTTTCATCTCCATTCTTGTAACTACTACTAGCTGATGAACCCGGCATTGCCTAGGATTAATTTTGCCGATTTTCTATTAGAAACTGAAAGAAAACATGAAATGTGGTTGTAGTTTAGCACGGAGAAATTTCATTTCCATATATTTGTGGAAACACCTGTGAAATTATGAAACTGTCGTACAAAGGAATATGCATAATGTACAAATGTGTACGTATAGCTGCTTCGCGTGTGTACAACGCGGTTTTGTAAACGTGTCTATGGCAACGCCTCTTCGTAGTTCTCTAGACAGTCATTGTTTTCGCTTACAGCCGTTTGCGCTTCGCAGTTGAAAGCTGGCAAAAGATCTGCCAGGTGCCAGGGATTTCCTTAAGCTGACTCGACTGCAGGGGCGTCTTAGTAATAAAGAATAAAAATGCATTAAAATTTCATGCATGATGTGGTATTTTTTTCACCCATCCCAGAGTTTATGACATCATATCTCTTGTACTATTTGACGTACAATAACATATTCGTGTAGGTACATTCAGCGGCATATGTGAATATTGGCTGCGAAATATGTTACAAATAGAGTTAGTTGCACAGAAGTAAAAAATTTAAAAGCGGTAATGTTAGAGGCTTCTCAGTGTTTATGACGTCATATCTCCTGATCTGTGTGTCATACAATGATATAAGTTTGTAGGTACATTCAGCGGCATAAGTGGACACTGTTTGCTGAATGAGTCGTAAGTAGATTTATTAGCAAAGAAGTAATAAATTTAAACGTCATACATATTGCGACAGTTTTTCAGACATTTCATTTTTTGTGATATCACATTTCCTGTATTATGATAGGGAGATGGTTCTTGCCCCAACAGCGATTGTTACCCGACAATAGTGGACATGTGTATCAAGTTTGGTACAAACGGTCCAGTGATTTAGGAGGAGATATGGAACATACATATGTACATTTTCATAACATGTATGGACGTCTAAACAAACACTGTACGTGAGTTTAAGGAGGACTGATTCAGTCAGGCTGCACAGTTAAACCGTAAATGCTGAGTTTAAATTCCCCGCTCAGTGTGCTCCACTGTATCATCATCTCGAAACTCTTTTGTCAACTCGGAAGTCTGTCTTTGCTTTTACTTTACTACCGCACGTCGGCTTCCTTGCCTGTTGCTTCAGCGAATGGGGTGGAACTACCAATGCACGGTAATCTAATATTGTACAACAGAATAACGACGTATAAGCAAATAGGTGTTGTAAAGTGACGCGGTGAAACGCATTTAGCGTTTTGACATGTTGTACATAATTTAACTCCGCCGTGATCAAATACTGATGGGACACATTATTCAGCCTCTCCTATTTTTTCTCACTGTAGAAGTTGTAACGTGGGAAAAATCTCGGGAATGGTCGGGATGTTTAAACATAAACGGAGAAATGTTTCCATAATATACAATGAGAATCTTTTATTTCTTAAAACGAGGGCAAGTTGCACAACACTCATTTATAACCGCAGTCATATTATTTATAACAATAACCGAAGGTCCCCTAACACGGAATACTACAATAGCGTACGAGTCCTTAAAATGCCAAAAATACACTCATTGGGGAGGAACTGGTGTAACATTTTTTGATAAAGAAACAACATTACCCTCTCGCATTCATCTCAGATACACATGGAAAAAATGCCTTTCTATCAATTACTACTGCAAAACAATGGTGAAAGAGTGGGTAAGTTAGCACTGCCTAACGTTGAACTGAAACCCTAAGAAACTCGTATTAAATCCAAAGTCATTTTAAAATGAAATAACAACACAAAATCTTCCCCAACATAACTGATAGGAAGACCACACTACAACCAGATTTTTGGAATCTTTTGTAGAATATTTGTCATATGTGAAGTTCAGTACTCATCTTCATCTACATCGATATTCTGTAAATCACATTTAAACGCCTGGCAGAGGGTTAGTCGGACAACCTTCGCAATAATCCTCTATTATTCCACTCTCAACAAAGCGCGAGGAAAAAACAAATATCTATATATTTTCGTCCGAGCTCTGATTTCCCTTAATTTATTATGATGATCGTTTCTCCCTAAGTAGTTCGGCGTCAACACAATATTTTCGCATTCGGAAGAGAAAGTTGGTAATTGAAATTTCGTAAAAATATACCGTCGCAACGAGAAACGTCTTTGCTTTAATGATTTCCATCCAGCATCATGTCCGTGGCACAGTCTCCCCTATTTTTCGATAGTGCAAAACGTGCCGCCCTTGTTTGACTTTGTCGATGAGCTCCGTAAATCTTATCTGGCATGGATCCCACATCGCGCAGCAGTACTCCAAAAGAGGACGGACGTGCGTAGTGTAGGCCGTCTCTTTAGCAGATCTGTTGCATCTTATAAGTGTTTTGTCTATAAAGCGCAGTCTTTGGCTAGCCTTCACCACAACATGTTCTATGTGTTCTTTCCAATTTAAGTTGTTAGTAATTGTAATTCCTAGGTAGTTAGTTGAATATGTGGCCTTTAGATTTGATTGATTTATCGTGTGACCGAAGTTTAAGGGATTCCTTTTAGCACTCATGTGGATGACCTCACACTTTTCATTATTTTGGTGAATTGCCAATTTTCACACCATACAGATATCTTTTCTACGTCGTTTTGCAATTTGTTTTGATCTTCTGATGACTTTACTGGGCGGTAAACGACACCCAATATTGGCTTCTAAAATACCAATATCTCGAAGCTGTTCAATGAAACTCTCTCAAATTCTTGAGAAAGTCGTCTTTAAAGTTTTCCGAACATGTTTACTTCGCTAAAACTAGGATGATTTTTCAAAGCGCCATTTGTGTGTGCGGTAGAGTGCTCGCCGGCCGTGTGGGCGGCCCGAATTCGATCCTAAACAGTTGCAAGTTTCGAAACAAAGGTGAATGTCCTACGAGCATTTCTGTGAAGTGCAAAATATATGAAGATGAAGAAAAATACTCTGTATTTTTTTATTCGAACGATCTTCTATAGAAGGTCGCTAATGAACAATTGATATTTTCAATGAAAATTGGAACGCTGTTTGCCATACGTAATTGGAAATAAGAAAATGTGCATTTTTGATAAAAAAATTACAATTATATGTCAATTAATTAGCATATATTCGATGAATTTTATATTAAAATGGCAAAAGTATTCGAACTGAACGGAAGAAAACGAAGAAAACAATGACAAAAACGACATTCGAATCAGCAATTACCAGCCTTGAGCGCTACCGATAATTTTTCCCATCTTTATGTAGTTTACGCTTCACTTGAAATACTCTTAGACATGTACCCTTGCTTAAAAATTTGCGTCTGCTGGCATTTGAACATCGGCCACTCATGGCGCAGGCGGTCGTTCTATCACAGAGCTACGTGGCCCATCGACAGTTCGGCCTAGGTTCAGAGAACTAAAGATACATGGAAAACTTCAATCGATTTTCACGAGAATTTTTTAGAGTTCCAGCTTTTGGGCGTTAATATTTGAGTTCTGAACTTCACGTATCATAAAAATAAAAAAAAGCAAAAATCCGATTCCGAATCGTCTCCTTATCAACTAAATTAAACGTAATCTAAAACGATAAATCACAAAAATAACACATTCTGATACCTTTCTCCCATGATCACATACAAATGCTTTGATCAGCACGTCTGCTCACGTATATAGTTGAGGCAGACGTGTTTCGGAAACATCCCTGCTACCGAGAAGACTCCTCTGCCCTTAAGAGTTGGGGGCGAGATCCCTTGAGTTTAAAGTGACCATCCAGAATCATGTCGATCTAACTTTTTCATTCTTGTCAGAGCCTGTCTCTGTCGTGTCTTCCTCGACACCAACGACTGGTTCATCTTTTCAAAAAGCGGACGGGGGAGATTGGTTGGGTTCGAAACGTGCAACGACTCTCTCGCTGCAGACTCCGCTTTTTGGTCCTACTCATTATCAGTTCCCTCTTCTGTCCTGTCTAAGATGACATTGACTAGTGAACGATTCCTCTTTTGAAAAAAAATATGGGGGGGGGGGGGGGGGGGGGAAGGTTCGTTGTGTTTGAAACTCCCAGCCAACTTTCTCGCCCAGTGCTTATCATGGCCCATTCCATTTTCTGTCTCCACGCTACATTAATTTTCAAACAGATAGGCCTACTACTCACGACCCTGGTTTCCCCCAACAGATTCGTAATGTACTGCAAGAGAGTGAACACTGTGGATTCATTGACCGGCATGTCTGAGCTGTTGTACAATCTGTTGCTGCGGCAAGCGGAACAGCAGTCTCCTGTACATCCGTATGTGTCACTGACTGTCAGAGATTCAGGTGTTCAGAATAAGTGAAAATATGATAAACAGTGACACAGTGGTAGAAAGCACTGTTTGCTTATAGAGGCAGGAGAAAGGGGAATCAACAAAAAATGACAAAATGGATAAAAAATCAGCTGTACTGCAAAAACAGCAACATAAACATCAGTATGTGGCACTAAGAAAAATAATGAAGCCACTGACGATGGTGAGATATATTTGCGTGTTACACAAGAATTTGTGTTGCTAAAGCCAAACCCACAATTACGCACATAGCGGTACGACCGCTTCCTCTACCGGCGATGGTTTCAAACTTTGATTCTCTCCTTTATATAGACAAGGACTTCAATTTTCACGGAGTATTGACACTCCTTTGAGAGCTCTTGTCTTCTTATTTATTGAACCACCGACGTATGTGATAGCTGTCTTTTTTTTCTTGTATTGTATTCCTCAGCCTTGGGGTAACACAAACGTACTGGTGTGCAAAACGAAAGTAAATTTCGTATGATGTGACACTCCCAAGTGACACACTTGGCTAAACAAAAAGAGAACTGCTACAGTATATTACAGAAGGTAATTCAAACAAATACGCAATGAGACCAACAGAAATGGAACTTTTATTCGAAGACTGTAATTACACAGTATGTGGTGGTTCTTTGAACACTATGAAAGCCGAGACATGGTTCTTATGCTCTGCATTGAGATTCCATGATGGTCACGTGAATGTAAGGAGTTCTTATTGTGTGACGTTCCATTACTCAAGCAGTGCGGCTGAAAACTGCTGGATAGCCGTTGGTGCACGTGTACGGGCTGCAGTACGTTTCCTCAGTGCATCCCACACGTGCTCTGTGGAACTTAAGTCAGGTAAAAGACGAGGCCAGTCTCTCGTTTCAAGAGCTCCTACACCTGCTCAGTTCGATAAGGTCGCGTATTGTTTTCCATAAAAATGAAGTCCGGGATGAGTGCACCCTTGAAAAGATGTACGTGGGGAAGGAGTAGATTATCACAATATTATTTACCATTGAGTGTATCGTGTTCGAAGATATGGCGGCCAGTACGCCCGTGCGACACTGAATCTTCCCACACCATAATACCTGGACCACCTAAATAACTACGTTCGACAACATTCCTGGATGCATTATTGCTCCCATCACTCGCCGTATAAGGGTATATTCAACATTGACGATCATGATCGTTTTGGTGGTCCGGTTGTTACTGCGTGGGTAGGCGTAATGCTGCATGGGCATACTGACCTCTAGGTCTTTCAAAACGGGACACTCACCTGTCGACGTGTGTCTTCCCAGTGGCGCATTCGGCCCTGACTTCATTTTTATGGATGATAATGCGAGACCGCATCGAGCAGAGCAGGTGAAGGAGCTGTCGGAAAGAGAGGATATTTGACGAACAGACTGGCCTCCTCTTCCCCCCGACTTAATTCCCTTCGAACACGTGTGAAATTCGCTGGGGAGACGTAGTTCTGCACGTCCTCGTGCACCAACCGCGCTGGTGGGGCAATAGAACGCCCTACCACAACAACTTCTACCCACCTCCGCTGCAGAGCACGACTGCCTTCAGTGGTGGCCGCACACCCTATTGAGAACCGTGTCCCGCCTTTTGTAGTGTCCACGGGACAACCCTGAATCGCGCTGGCTTCAGTGTAGTCATTGTGCTTGAATAAAAATATCATTTCTATTCGTCTCATTACGTATTTCATTCGGGCACCTACCATAATGTATTGCAGCATTTCTTCGCATACATTATCTAAATTTCATCGTGCTGTGCTAGGCCGTTTTTGGCAATCACATCATGCGAAAGTTAGTTTCGTCAGTAAGGTTTGAACACCACTGTAATACAATGACCGGTGTCGACTTATTCGCAATTTATCATTGTATTATTTGAGTGTTTTACATAGTAACTCGTCACCTCAACAAGCGAGGAGAGTTGTTGACAATACGAGCATTGACCAGAGGCTGAGAGATACAGTAAAGGAAATTCCGTTACACTGTGTTTCCCTTAGGCAGTATGCGTAATCCATTTTATTTCTGTTTGTTTCATTCCAAATTTGCAGTAAATCTCCTATAACATGTGTGTCGTAATGCGCGTGGAAGGTTATTGCCCCCAATCGTACCACGATAATACGTTACTCAACACCTTAAAAGAATTTGGAGCTGGCATCAAATCAGTAACAATCGTAAAAGATACACTAATAAAGTGGAAAATTAAGTTCTTAGGTGAAACCTCCAAGGCTTTTAGGACCAAAACTGGTGTAAGGCAAGGATGTGGAATGTCCTCACTGCTGTTTAGTTATATGCTAGAAAAAGTAATCAGGGAGCAGAAGAAAAGAACAGAAGAAGATGGAATTTAAAAAATTGTAATTGTTTGGTTTCTGCAGACGATCTTACCATCTTCGCTGAACCTATATCATATGCAACAGTGTAGGTAAATCTCCAACAAGAGACAGCTTCAAAAGCAGGCCTATGTATACTTTCTGAATAAAACAGAGCACATGACAGATGCGAAGGAGGCACCGAAATACATGGAAACCGATTGTGGAAGAATAAAGAAGGCTACAAAATTTAAATGTCTAGAATAAATACTACAACCAGTTGCTTTGGGCAAAGAAACTAACTTAGCAGGAGCGAGAAAAATGGGAGTGGCTTTCTATTAACCAAAGTCCTGTATAACGAAAAATATTTACCCGTAAATGCAAAACTCCAGCACTGTAAATAGACCACAGTGTCTTCATGCTACATAGTGCCTTTCATTAAATACAGCCAAACAATTAGGAGAAATAGAAAAGAAGGAAATGAAAATAATCAGGAAAGTCTTCCAACCAAAATATGACAATGGTATTGGAAATTAAGAAGTTTGTGAAAGAACAGAACGAACATAAGAAAAGACCTGTATTGTACGGACACCTAAAATGACCAGCTGAAAAAAGAAAAACAAAAAGAATTATCAACTTTGACAGAAACCCAAAAAACATGAACGACGAGGATCAAAGGAGTTAAAGCAGGCCATAGGAAAATAGCAACAACTAAGAAAGAAATAGAAGAAACAGAAAAGTTCATAGCGGAAGTAAAAAATTTGGAGGGCTTCCATGAGAACACAAAGAAAAAGACAGGCGCAATATAGACAGAAGAAGGAATAGACCAACAAAGGGAAAGATTAAAAAACTACTGCTAAGAAAGAAATGAAAAATTGGAGAAGACGTGAGTTATTTCAAGTGGTCGTCAGTAGGCCAAACCAATAAAGGAAGATGGATTAAGCAATAAAAAAAGATGGATAAGAAAATTGTAAATTTTGACATCATGCTGATACCTCGCGATTTCGGGGTTACAGCAGAGTTCGCTGTTCTAGATTTCAAAGACACAGCTTATGTGGGGTGGGTTGGGGGACCGCTCCCAAAGTAAACACAGTGTGTTGGCCGCTGTATAGAGGCGAGTCGCAAGCGCTTGTTGGTGGCCGTCGTCGCTGGCCGTGCACTGCAGATATGTGTAGCCGCGAAATAGAACACAAACAGCGGAACCTGCGGGCCTAAATGTTTCTGCGACCCGCTTCTCGCAACGAGGCTAAACGAGTCCCGGTCGGACGCGGGGGTGACACCTTACTTTAGAGAACAAAGCTGTTCTCCGGGCTATTTTCGTCGGATGGAAAACAAACTAAGCCACAAGTGCACCTCGTCGTTTGTGCACTTCGCAGAAAGGTTTGGACAGGCGGCAAACACAATAGCTTGGCGCTCGCTCTCGCCAGTGCACACGTGTCCCGCGCTTCTACATCAGAACATTGAAACTGGCTGTCAAGTTATCGCGTTAAATGGAGTTGGTACACAGTATCGGAAACTGAGATTCCTACCCATTTGGGGGGGGGGGGGGGGGCTAGTTATGTCAGTGGTGGTCACTATTTTACTGTGGTGTCAAAACATACTAGTAAGAAGGAGAGGAGGTTAGGATGTAACATCCTGTTGCCAGCGAAGTCATTAGAGACGGAGAGAAAGTTCGAACTGGCTTACTTACCGTTACGAGCCCGGAGACTAACAAGGAAAAGGACTTCGGCCGCCGTGCAGTTTTATGATGTTTTATACACTGGAGAAGACGCTACGTTTAAGTGTAAAGACTGTCAGGACGTGCATATCTGCTCCCTCATGACCTGGCAAGTCTGTCTACCGCAATGTCAAGTGAATTATGTGTTCAGTTACTTACGTAGAGTGCCGACTGGCTTTAGTGTATAAGGGGCGATCAAAAAGCTTCCATTTGAGGGCGTTGCTACAGCTTATATGCAAAGTAGCGCGACTCCGATCCCGGTATATCAGCACCGACATGTAGGCAAGGCATTATTGTGGCATTCTTCTCTTTCCGAAGTACTTACGATAAATACGGAAACGTGAACTATGGTGACGTTATTACCAAATCCGTCCAAACAAGACCAACACGCTTTTGTTCTTTTCTTGGTTGCCGAAGGACAACACAGGTAGACATCCATCGGAGACTGAAGAATGTGTGTGGGGCAGCATGTCTGTCGAAAACTGCTGTTGTAGAAAACGGTGACAAGGAGTACTACTGTTTAACGGACGTCCCCATTATCGCATATGTCGTAAAGCAGAAGTTACGCCAACGTAAAGGGGGGACACTCGAGCCCACGCCCTGTAGTACTGATCTCTCCCCATGCGATCTTCACGCCTTCGTCCCCTTAAAAACAAAGTCTTGAAGGCCGACAATTCCTGTCACTCGAGAATGTGCAGCAGGAATTTACGGACGTGGTGTTTTACTAAACGGGTGCGTCGGTGGCAAGATTGCCTCAGTGCATACGGCGATTTTGCCTGATTGGCATACCGATTTCGGGCAATATGGACTTCGACCGGAATTGTTTGATCTTTCCTTGTAGAATGTGTTGAGCGTTTAGGCGAATGTTTAAATTACTAGTGTGCATGATCCAAGTAGCTGCTTTATTGGCAGTAATTTCCGGTTATCGGTTGCGGCTGTTCCATCTTCAGGCCAGAAAGTGATTTACTGGCATGGCATGTAGCAAAGTAGTGGCGCCCTGTACTGGGCACCAGTACACGAAACGATTTTCAGTTGTTCGGTTCGTACAGCTGGTAGCCCTATACGTATTTCAGAGCAGATGCGCCACATTCACGATCCAGAAATGTATTTGCGGTTGACAGTTATCTGCCTTTCCGTCAGTGCTTTACACATCATGATAATAAACAGGAAACATTTTCCTTGCGTTCTGCAAATTTTTTTCCGTGCATCATGAAAGTCATCCGTATGTTCTCGGTCATAGCCCGGCAAAAAGGCCTTATCTGTTGACGAATATAATCAAAAATAACATGATCATTAATATTAGAGAATCAGCAGCGCTATTACACATTTACATTATCCCAAAATCTTAACTCTTTCTCCGCGATGAATTTTCCCATCGCTGTTTCATCTTCAGCGAAAATCGACACGTAATATACGAAGGAAACTGACTAGTGCTAGCTGGGGATCTAATGCCAATACCTTAAGGACTAAAGCACAGGCACTTCTGTATCCTGCTGTTTGGAGTAGAAGTAGCCATGCCAACTAAATGGGTATCTATCTAAATGAAGCGATGAGAGTCGTGACACGAACTCTTACATCCACACCAACACCATGGCTGTCAGTACTCGCTAATACTGCCTCTCCAGATCTCCTACAACAAGTACTAACACATGGATGGATGAAACGCAAAGATCCAGAGACATACCAATTCATGAAACATTCAACAACTTACCACGCACTCGGCTAAAATATAGAGAACAAATCTGGGTAACAATGGCGAACTCGCCCCCAGAAAGCTGTAATGTAAGAGATGAACGTCCGCAGCTCGTGGTCGTGCGGTAGCGTTCTCGCTGCCCACGCCCGGGTTCCCGGGTTCGATTCCCGGCGGGATCAGGGATTTTCTGTGTCTCGTGATGACTGGGTGTTGTGTGGTGTCCTTAGGTTAGTTAGGTTTAAGTAGTTCTAAGTTCTAGGGGACTGATGACCATAGATGTTAAGTCCCATAGTGCTCAGAGCCATTTGAACCACATTTTTCTAAGAGATGATCGGAGAAATCAGAGGACGTCCTTCCATAGTCGTAAGAAATTAGGTAAAATGTATCCGACCATTCAACCACCGAGTGCTGACCAACCAACAAAAATATGGAACTCCCTCAACCGCATCAGGACTGGTCACTTTGCGACGAAAGCAACGAAACACACGTAGTTAGTCGTCGATAATGACATGTGCCACTGCGAACGAACACTACAGCACGTTTTGCTCGATTGCGGAAAAAGAAAATTATTTCGAACTTGGAAAGACTTCGTCGAGCAACACCTGCGGTTAACTGGCTGTATTCTTTGGATCTCCACCTTTGATAGAAAATGGATTTCTCAACTTATTTTAGCTGCTGCTGGTTCTCCAGCTTTCATTATTACCGAGACGTACATATTCATAGATGTCTCTGCTTGTTATGATTCATATCATTTTATCTTTCTTCATATCAACTTAATTGTGTATATTTGTAAAATATAATTCTGTAAGCTTTATGCTAAATAAATAAAGAAGCACACACATAATGTCGCAACATATTGATGCACTAAAGCTTCAGTAACATGGGGTCAGTACATCGAAGTTCTCGTGTCTTTTCCATTTATTTACCATTTCATTCTCTTCCAAGTGCAACTAACTGACGAAGCCATGATGAAAAGCCTCAGTTAAATCTGTGAGCTCTGAGGACAGAACTTTCGCTCTTAAATACATGTAGGTTCAAACAAAAACCTAAACAGAGAAAGCTGATGGACTTCTACTACCAAAATATAACACATGGCTTGCTTTTTTGTAGGAGAAAAATATTATCCCGTCAAGTGTCTACCTGAAATACAGCCGTGATGAATGCTACTGAAAGCTGCGGCACAGCCCCGTCCCCACTTCAGAGATGTAATTTGGCGCGAGATTTAGAGCGTCGTAATTCCTGGGAAGCCGGCAGAGGTGGCGCTGAGCCCGCGGCGTGGTCGCGGTTTCGCTTCCCAGTAGCGGCGGGCGCGATGCCAGCGCCCCACGTGGCCGCGTGGCGAAGCGCCAGCGCGTCTGAGTCACCCTTCCCAAAGCGCACGCCACACGTGAGCCAGCACGTGCGCGCCTAGCGCCGCCTCACAGCTGATATCTCTGTCACCGCCCGAGTTTCTCCGGCCGGTGACGTCATCTCGTAACGAGACTGAGGACTCACGCCAGATCAAAAGAACCAATGATTTCATTATTTAATCCGCGACGATGGTGGCTGGCCACCGTAGATGTGGACTGAAAAACGATACAGTCTAAGTTAAATTATACCCCTTTCAGAATTACTTAACATTTCGGCAGGAGCACATGGAGGCGCGGGGAAGTTGCCACGTGGCATATGGAACACACGCGTAATCATACACTTTATTTAACTCGCTCAAACTCACAAGGTATTCAGTGTGCAAAGATGAAACAGGCATCAATGTGTTCTGGAAGAGCTGTACTATGTCTTATTTTAGTTTTATGTACGGCGACAAATACCTTCTGGAAGAGCTGTACTATGTCTTATTTTAGTTTTATGTACGGCGACAAATTTTTAAGACAACATACGGAATGTTTACAAAAATGCATTTACTGACGGCGTCACCGAATTTTTGACGTGCGAGAATCTTTTTTTGTTGAGCTTATTGTTGCTATTGTAGTCTTTAGTCTTAAAATTGGTTTTATGCAGTTCGCCATGCTACTATATCCTAAACGAGCCTCTTTTTCTCTACACACTTACTGGAACCACCATCCATTTCAACCTTCCTCCTGCGTTCATTCCTCATTCCACCTCTAACATTTTTACCCGCCACATTTCCTTCCATTATCAAACTGACAGACCCTTGATGCTTCTAAATGCGTCCTTTCAACCGATCCCTTCTTTGAATCAAATTTGCCACAGATTTCATTTTTCTCCTGTTCGACTCAGTGCTCCTTATTTGTAATTTGGTCTACCTATGTAATCTTCAGCATTGCTCTATAATATTATATTTCCAACTTTTTATTCTGTTCTTGTGTAAATTGCCTATCGCCAATGTTTCACTTCCATACAAGGCTATACAGATGACAAATACCTTCAGGAAAGACTTCGTAATATTTAAATTTATATTACATGTTAACAAACTCTCCTTTCTGATATATGCTTTTCATGCGGTTGCTTGTTGGCATTTATATCTTCCTAACTTCGGCCATCATCAGTTATTTTCCTGCCTAAATAGAACGACTCATATACTACTTTTACTGTCTCAGTTCCTCATCTATTTCCCTGTCCATTACCTGGTTCACTTTTTTTTACATTATGTCACTTTGTCTTACTGTTATTGATGTTCATATTATACCGTCTCTTAAAGACACAATCCATTTCATTCAATTTGTGAACACATTACATACTAAGATGCAAGAACACATCGTCTTTTCATCTTTTCCACGTCAGAATCCCTAACACGAATTGATCTGAGTTCAATGTGACCCATAATGTTCAGATCGCTAACGCGTCAAAATCAAAGCAGTCACCTGGTTGGTTTCATTAGGAGAAACAAGTCGCTAAGTCTATAATTACCCTGTAATTACGTCTTCACGTCAAACTTTGTACTTGCTACTAACACAACAAAAATATTATGCCTTCAGTTTGAACGCATACCAATTATACTGAATTGCAGTGGCATTAATGAAGTGGCAGCCTAATTAGTATGCCTATTTCGACATTGCGACGCTGAATACAATCAATCATCATCTCCTTTCGCTTTAGCGTGGTAGGAATTGATTGGGGACTTTATCAAGAACAATTGTTGACAGTATAAGAACGTGTCGAACAATTAATTATCTCGACTAAGCTCGTACGGCAATCCTGTGGGCCAAGAAAGCGACGTCGAACTTCCCCACTGAATAACATTTGACGAATTTGCTGCTGACATTGTTCAGTATCACGCAACACTTAACAAAGGATCGTAATAACTTACAAAATATTAACTCAGCGAAATGGATGAAACAAACACAAACAAAATGTCAGCGCACAGCGAACGATTACACAGGGCAGAAAACCGCGTGAAGAATAGTGAAAGCGGCACGTAAAAAATCCAAAATTTTTGTATTATACGGATCCCTATAATGACTTTAAGCTGATCAAAAATCTGTTCCTTATTTTAATTAGGAGCGGAGTTACTAATGTTGTTGAAACGGATGATATTTTGCCACCCGGAAAACAGTTTCAAACTATCACGTCATAATTCTAAAACAATTGAACACGCTTTAAAACTTAGTTTTAATTACCGAAATACCACGCTCGGCAACTTTATTTCCGAAATTTCATATGTCACTACATTTGTTGTGTATATTCTTCGAAAATATTTTTTTTTGCAATTTTGTCAGTATTTAACTCGTAACTTTTAGTTTCACCAGTGATATTGTAATTCTGACAGAGATGGTCAAGAGCGTAGTTCAGTTGAAAGGAATGGATATTGTATTTGGAAGAGGTTATAGTACGCATATCAGCAAAAGTCAAGCAGGTATAATGAATGTAGTCGGACTAAATCGGGCGTCTGCATTTTATATCCTCTGCACCTTGGCTGTCATCCATTCCTTCGCTGCCGAAGTAGCAATGGAAAAAATGTTTTCTGTCCTTATCGGCAGTCCGCTACGTGTTGTCCGAACCTTAGCGTAGGCCCAAATGTGACATTGTTATAGCGCCACATGACAAACTTCCAAATAAAGGGTAGTTTCAGTGAGTTAGTAGCCACTACCCTGCAGTTTATTTTTCCTCGAAACGATTTTGAAATGGTATATTACTGTTACTTTGCTACAGTACTAATCTCAAATGCATTTTGTATGGGACAACTTTCACATATGAAGTAATTTCTTTACGATGTCGCATTTTGGAGCTAACACCGCTTCCTTTACCAGTATACCTGCACGCACATGCTATATGTTCAAAAGTATCCGGACACCTGTTAGTGGACATTAATAGGCAGTGTGTCCACTCTTTGCCTTATGTAGTCTTGAACTCTCTGGGACAATTTCAATGAGACGTCTGAGTGTTTGTGGAGAAATAGCAGGCCATTCCTCCTCAAGAGCCGAAACAAGGGACAATTGTGATGCTGGACGCTGGTATCTAGAGAAAAGTCGACGTTCCAACTCATCCCAAGGATATTCCGCCATCTGGCGTTCTCTTAAGCGCAATAAGGAGGCGACACCCTAAACACGAAAAACATCCCCATATTGTAAAGCCACCTCCTGCATACAACACTGTATTCTCTATACTTGATGACACGTAACAGTCTGAAGGCATTCGCCAAACCCAAACCCTTTCACCGTATTGCCACAGGTTAGAGTATGATTGATCACTCCAAATCCGTCGTTTCCAGTCACCACTGTAGCTCTTTTCATCATCTCAATCGTCGCTAAGGAAATGTGTGACTTATGAGGAACTAATCGATCATTATATTCCATTCATTTTAGCTCGCCACGAGCAGTCATCGTGCTAGCTAGACTAATGGCTTCGTAGTTCGTGAGTGACTCCTTCCGCCGCGATGTTCGACGGTGTCTGTCCGTCAGTAGCCCTACGTGACGTGTAGCTATGGTTTTTCCTTCGCGTTTCGATTTCGCAATCAGATCACCTACAGTCGACTTGTTCAGCTTTAGGAGGGTTTAATTGTCCCTGATGGATATGTTAATCAGGTGGTATCCAATGATCAGTCAGGTTCAAAGTCACTCAGCACTTCTGACCGACTCACTCTGCTGTTACTGCTTTGGTACTGACAACACAGTACACTCCGCCTCCTTTTATATTGGCGAGTACGCCGCTTGTGACATGTAGTAGTCAAGTGCGCATTATGTAATTGTGTCTGGATATTTTTGGTGGATAGTGTATGTACAGTGCCCTTGTCAAGGTCGCAGAGACAAGACTTAACGTGAGTTATTGGATCGTGTTCTTTACTAACACGATGCTTATGTGGAATCACATGCATCTGCACTAGCAGCCGGCCGGTGTGGCCGTGCGGTTCTAGGCGCTTCAGTCCGGAACTGCGTGACCGCTACGGTCGCAGGTTCGAATCCTGCCTCGAGCATGGATGTGTGTGATGTCCTTAGGTTAGTTAGGTTTAAGTAGTTCTAAGTTCTAGGGGACTGATGACCACAAATGTTAAGTCCCATAGTGCTCAGAGCCATTTGAACCATTTTTGAATCTACACTAGCGCGCAGGTATTCTCAGTGCGATAGCGTCACCAGAGTGATTAGAGATACAATCCGGACATTTTACTCTGTAATAAGCCACTAGAGGCCAATGGTCCCCACTGTTTCGGGAACACTACGGATCAAATTCCCCTACGACCAACCAAATTTAATTTTCCGCGTCATCTGACAATGGAATTGATTGTCTACCCACTACATTTTACGTTTTTATCATCCAGCGAAACACTTTAAATAACGATCGGTAATAGCGCTATCTTTGCAAAATATAACTGTTCGCCGATACATTTTTACGTGGTTTCTCTGATAATCGTATAGTACTATTGGTAGTAGTTATCTGATTACTGTTTGTTTCACGTATTTTCAGTTGTCCTCTTCGTGAACATAATGGTTCCCATACTTTAGCTGGTGCAAAGAGCTGTTGATGCTTTTAATTACTGTAATTTTTTTTCGAAACTGCAATGTTGAAGACTCCTTATTATGTGAGAAACTGCATTAGTTAATACAAGAAGTCACTGCATCCGGTAGTCCCAAACATTATCGTCCTTTGACAACATTGACAAGCTGATTTCTACTTCAGACTTCGATATTTTGCAAGTGATATTTCACTGCTCATAGCAATCAGTTTGCCATTGAGACTTCTGCTGCATAACGGGGATCATTCTAAAATACCGGGTGTTCGGAAATGCCTGTCACCAACTTATAGTACTTGTAGAGGGGAGTGAGTGCATCAGATTTTGAATAGGAAAATGGTCCAAATGGCTCTGAGCACTATGGGACTTAACATCTGAGGTCATCAGTCCCCTAGAACTTAGATCTACTTAAACCTAACCAAGAACATCACACACATCCATGTCCGAGGCAGGATTCTAACCTGCGACGGTAGCGGTCGCGCGTTTCCAGACTGACGTGCCTAGAACCGTTTCTCCACAGCGGCAGGATTTTTGAATAGGATCCCATGTCCGGAAACATAGGCGTGAGGAACCGAATTAGGTATGATGAGAACAATTATTACGTAACAATTCGAAAGGAAATATAACGAAACATCCGTTTATCATTGAAACACATTTTTTTGAATTATCCCGAAACAAAACACAACCGAGCGTACTTTAAGTATAGTATTAATGCAAACAAATGTGCTTCAGCGGTAAATTGATGTTTCGTTACGTTTCCTTTCGAGCTGTTACCTAATAACTGTACTGCGTCACATCTAACTCAATTCCAGAAGCAGAAGTGGAAGAGTTAACGATCTGAACTAAAACCGCCGTAAAACGGAAACGGTAGTTCCCGGACATGTGTTCCTATTCAAAACATTATGTACTCACTCCTCTCTACAAGTCCTAGAAGTTTGTAATGGAAATATCCCAACACCCTTTATGTAGACAATGTTCTATATACATTATTTACTGGGAGACTAATAGGGCTAGATATTTCGTAACGCTCAACGCTAAGTCACAGATGCGATCATTGAGTTATTTGACGACTCCAACGCCGCCGTTTGCTTCCTTTTCATTCAATTACCTCTCCCACGCGTGTATTTTCTTACAGTACCGATGACGTCAGCAGCTAGGTGGTTTGCAGCGACGCGTCATCGCAGTGTTAAATCTCGCTACGCCGCGGCACGGAAACAAATTAGCGGTGATTCAGTGCCAAAACTTGCAACGAAACACAGGGCGGGCTATTCACAAATGGGGCTCCCCACTTGGCACGCTGTCAATGTGTCATTCCGATCGCCGATAAAACTATTCCGAGAGCGCGCGGGGATATAAAAAAATCCGTTCTCCCTGATTCCTGTTTCGACAGATGTCGTTTCGAAAAAGCTGCAGAATGAAGCTGTGAGTCTCGCAAGGCGACTGTTTTAGAAACTGCCGTCTCTATTCATAGACTCTCCCTGGCGCAACAACCTCCGTTCGCCATCAAAATAGCGTGCAGACTTTCCTCTTGCAGTGGACATTGGTTGTTATTAGTTGGCGGAAAACTGTCTGTCACTGTTCACACAATATGGATCATTCTGTACCATCTTCGCCGCTAATTTGTGATAGGTCATGTTCCAACAGCTGTCTCCGAGTAAACCCTTACACCCAAATTTACACTACAGCTACATGAACAGAATTTACGTAATGTGGTCACTTAAAATAAGCATTTAAAATTTGACAAGCGGGCGGAATAAGACGGCGTGTGTAATTGACATAGAAGGCTTAGCTTGGCTGGATCAGCAACCGTATACTGATTTACGAAATGAAAGTTAGCGAGGTATTCCAGCTAGTTCAGCGATCTTCGAATTGCGAACACGTATTTTATTTCGGTGGTTCATCAGCTTTGTTTTATGCTCCTCCCAACTGAACACTGTATCAAGTTTCAATGCCAACAATTTAACTCTGTCAGTTGCTTTATACTGCGTGCTCTCACATTTTATTTTTCAAAGTTTCGCAACAGCAGTGAACAGGGTGGAAAACATGGACGTTTCCAGAAATTTATCCAGTGGGAGGGAGAGGGGAGGAGGGCGAGGAGGCTAGAATCTGATACTGCAAAACAAACGTAAGTTACACAGCAACCATTGAAGCCACAGTATTGTCTCACGCCGTTCACCCTTAGCCACGAAATACTAAAACTGGCTAAACGAGAGAGATAGCGGAATCACGGCAAATCTCTGCTCCAAATTCCAGGAAGAATGGGGGGGGGGGCACAATTGCCCCATCCCCTCTTTTACGATTGAAACGATTACACTTTCTGTATACTGCAAACATTTGTAACCTCTGCAATGAAATAAAACTAACGCTGACCAACCAGTGTAGCTGTTCAAATAGCAGATATATTAAAGAACGGAAACTTATGGGAGTTCCCACTCTGTGCCTCGTGATGACTGGGTGTTGTGTGATGTCCTTGGGTTAGTTAGGTTTAAGTAGTTCTAAGTTCTACGGGACTGATGACCATAGCTATTAAGTCCCATAGTGCTCAGAGCCAGTTCCCACTCTGATGAAGACTAATAGCATAGCACAGGATTCTTTCCCAATGATATCCTCTGTATCCTGTTAGTTATGACTTAAACTGTTCTACAAATTTTCTGTGACACCCCAATATTCTGATTTACTTGAAAAGGATTCTGTCATTTACAGTCAAATGGCTTTCATAGATCACATGCGGTGGCGTAACAAGAATCATAGCCACTGAGCCTGTTTATTTGTTTATGGAGATTACCACGAATTTGCATTGAAATAAAAGGAACAAATTTTATTAGCTGTTTTTCTGATGATACAGTTCAAAGCGCGGAGCAGCACGCAGTTAAAATCGCATTGTTTCCAACTGTGTCGTGACTCGGTACTTATTGTTACATTGCCGATCAAAGCAAAGCCGTAACAAGCAAAACAAAAACTCAAAATACGATTTCGCTGCGTTGCCTCACTTGTCATAACGAGACTCACTCCACCCAATAGTTAAAAACAAAAGACAAGCTTCTCCCTACCAGGAATAGGAACGTACTGTGGAACTGTTGTTCACCTCAGTGCAGTCTTAATCATCTGTGACTTCCATTTACAAACCTCCACCCACTTAAGATTTTTGAGGCGAACGATCTATCGTCTTTTCTCCTTCCTCTCCCTGCCTCTTGGCTGCAGCTCTTCCCTTTTTGTTTTCCCCTCCCCCACTACATTCGCCCGTCACAAAACTGTGCCCTCATGTGAAAGGTGCCTGGACACGCGCCGCGGCTCCCATTGTGCACGTGTATTACGCTGAGGCGACAAAAGCCGTGGGATACCTCCTAACATAGTGTCAGACGTCCATTTGCCCGGTGTAGTACAGCAACTCGGCGTCTGTAGCCGTCCATAATTGCGAAACTGTTGCCGGTGCAGGATTTTGTGTACGAATTGAACTCTCGATTGTGCCCCATAAAGTGTTCGATGGGATTCATTTCGTGCGATCTGGGTGGCCAAATCATTTGCTCGAATTGTTCAGAATGTTCTTCAAACCAATCGCGAACAGTTGTGGCCCAGTGACATGTCACCTTGCCATCCATAAAAATTCCATCATTGTTTGGGAACATGAAGTCCATGAAGGAGTGCAAATGGTCACCAAGTAGCCTAACATAACCATTTCCTGTCAATTATCCGTTCAGTTGGAACAGAGGAGCCAGTCCACTCCATGTAAACACAGCCTATACCAATATAGAGCTACCTCCAGCTTGCACGATGCCTTGTTGACAGCTCGGGCCCACAACTGTGTGAGCCTCTGAGCCACGCTCGAACCGTTAAGTCAACAGTTCCAACTGAAATCGGAACTCATCTCACCAGGCCATGATTTTCCAATCGTCTAGGGTCGAACCGATATTGTCACGAGCTCAGGAAAGACGCTGCCGACGACGTAGCTGTGTGAGAAAATTAAGGCCAAATTTCGCCGCACTGTACTAATGGACACATTGATTTCTGCGAATTTTTCAAGCAGTGTTGCTTGTCTGTCAGCACTGACAACTCTGAGCAAACGCCACTGCTCTGGGTCGTTAAGTGAAGGCCATCGGCCACTGCGTTGCCCGTGCTGAGTGGCAATGCCAGAAATTTGGTATTCTCGGCACACTCTTGACACTGTGGGTTGTGAAATATTGAATTCCCTGTTAGTTTCCGAAGTAGAAAGTCCCATGCGTTTAGTTCCAATTACCATTCCGCGTCCCCGTCATGCGACCATAATCACGTTGGAAACCATTTCACAATAATCACCAGAATGCAAATGACAACTCCGTCAATGCACTGCTCTTTTATGTCTTGTGTACGCGATACAACCGCCATCTGTATGCGTGCATCTCGCTATCCCATGATTTTTGTCAACTAGTGTATAAAGGAATGAGATTACGTAATATGAGCGAGAGTAACAAGAAAGTAATATCTAACGCGATGCTATATTCAGTTTCACTCATAAGCACGTCTAGGTTTCCAGAAAATGTTTGTATGAAAATCACAAGACATACGGGAAGATGTATATCGATGAATAGAGTACCCCTACAAGTTTTAATTCGTAACCCCCCCCCCCCCCCATGGCGTAGTTGTATTGGGCAGGGGTGTCAGAACATGTAGCCAAATCGTCCGCTGCTTGTTGTCGCATAGGATTAGTTCGCATCTGCAGACAGGCAAGACAATCAAAAGATTTCCAAAGCGGGCTGCTGCTGTGGCTTCGCAGGCAGTTCTAGTTGGCCACTTCAGTGACTGCACGCACACATTGACATTTGCAGCATCGCAAACGATGCTCATAATGAGCACCTGTAACTTGAGTTCAAAACTTGGATAGATGCTCTATCCACTGATGTATTTTCTGCATATCTTGCAGCTTACAACCAATTATCTTCTCAAATCCTGGGGTTACTTATGGATAACTACATTTGAACGCCATCATATGTATCTCCTATGAGAAATGAATAGAAGGCAGCATGATGTAAGATTATACTGGATACACTCTATGTTCCTTAGATCCATAGTAAGGAGACCCTCAATAATAATATATTCTAAGAAAAAAAGGATGCTAATTACCTACCACAGATCTTGAGTGAATTGGAATAAATCAAAAACTCCGAAAGTTAAATTAATTTAAAAGGTAATAAAAAATTTGTGACGAAACATGCAAATACATATCGAAGCGCCAAAAGAACTAGTATAGGCATGCATCTTTAAATCCAGAGGTATGTAAACAGGCAGAATACGGCGCTGCGGTCTGCAAAACCTATGTAAGACAACAAGTGTCTGGCGCAGTTGTTAGATGCTACAATGACAGGTTATCAAGATTTAAATGAGTTTGAACTTGGTGATATAATCAGAGTGCGAGAGATGGGACACAGCCGCATCTCCGAGGTAGCGATGAAGTGGGGATTTCCCCGTACGACCATTTCACGAGTGTACCGAGATGAACATCAACAAAAGCAAAAGGAGGATAATTGAATGTAGCCAAATTAAATCAGGTGTTGCTGAGGGAATTAGATTAGGAAATGAAACACTTAAAGAAGTAGATAAGATCTGCTATTTGGGGAGCAAAATATCAGATGATGGTTGAAGTAGGGAGGATATAAAATGTAGACTGGCAATGGCAAGATAAGCGTTTTTGAAGAAGAGAAATTAAACAGTTCATAGATTTAAGTGTCAGGAAGTCTTTTCTCAAAGTATTTGTATGGAGTGTAGCCATGTATGGATGTGGAACGTGGACGATAAAAAGTTTAGACAAGAAGAGAATAGAAGCTTTCGAAATGTGGTGCTACGTAAGAATGCTGAAGATTACATGGGTAGATCACGTAACTACTGAGGAGTTACTGAATAGAATTGCGGAGAAGAGGAATTTGAGGCACAATTTGTCTAGATGGAGGGATCGGTTGGTAGGACATGTTCTGAGGCAACAAGGGATCACCAATTTAGTACTCGGGGGGCAGCCTGGAGGATAAAAATCGTAGAGGGAGACCAAGATATGAACACACTAAGCAGATTCAGAAGAATGTAGGGTGTAGTTGTTACTTGGAAATGAAGAAGCTTGCACAGGATAGAGTAGCATGCAGAGATGCAACAAACTAGTCTCTGGACTGAAGACGACGACGACAACAACAACAACAACAACAACAATCGTGAATATCAGGAATCCGGTAAAACATCAAATCTCTGGCATAGCTGCGGCCGGAAAAAGATCCTGCAAGGTCGGGGCCAACAACGACTTAAGAGAATCGTTCAACGTGACAGAAATGCAACTCTTCCGCAAGTTCTGCAGTTTTCAATGCTGGGTCATCAACAAGTGCCAGCGTGCGAACATTCAACGAAACATCATCGATATGGGCTTTCGGAGCCGAAGGCCCACTCGTGTACCCATGATGACCGAACGGCACAAAGCCTTACGCGTCGCCTGGGCCCGTCAACACCGACGTTGGTCTGCTGATGACTGGATACGTGTTGCCTGGTTGGACGAGTCTCGTTTCAAAATTGTATCGAGCGGATGGACGTGTACGGGTATGGGACAACCTCATGAATCCATGGACCCTGCATCTCAGCAGGGAATCGTTCAAGCTGGTGGAGGCTCTGTAATAGTGTGGGGCGTGTGCAGTTGGAGTCGTATGGGACCCCTGAAACGTCTAGACACGGCTCTCACAGGTGAGGCGTACGTAAGGATCCTGTCTGATCACCTGCATCAATAATTTCAGGTCCGTTGTGCTTTCTGACGGACTTGAGCAATTCCAGCAGAACAGTGCGACACCCCACACGTCCAGTATTGATACAGAGTAGCTCTGAGTTTAAACACTTCCAATGGCCACGAAACTCCCCAGACATGAACATTATTGAGCATATCTGGGATGCCTTGCAACGTTCAGGTTTCATCGTGTCAATTCCCTCGAGCGCTACTTCAGACATTGTTGGAGTCCATGCCACGTCGTGTTGCGGCACTTCTGCGTGCTCCAGGGGGCCCTACACAATATTAGGCAGGTGTACCAGTTTATTTGACTCTTCAGCGTATAATACACTAATGTACATATGATAATTTTTGGCCATTGTAGACAAGCAACAACGAACAGAAAATCAGTTTACAATGTTGTCTACATAACTGATTTACTACACTAAAGATATGCAGAAGTGAGTGAATCCAGATATAACTTCAGACATTCTGTATCTGCCTCAGTTTCCTTCTGATACCAGTTTTTGTAAAAGCTTACGTTAGTCTATGTATTATAGCTTTATACGTGTGTGCACAAAAATTAATCAAATGATTGAGCAGCATAAGAGCAAAAAAACTGAATAAACATATGTGATAATATTTTCTTCCTGATTTCCTGTGATTCTTTGCCTCAGAAACGTCTCTTCGTTAAGGTCCAGCAGTAATTGGACAACATTGCAATAATCTAGGATATTGCATAAATTTGTTTTAGATGTAATTTCAGCGCACAGAAATAAGTCTGTTGACGATCCGTCGGTTCCTTGCAAATCATGGGGACACCAACGGACACGTGACGTGATCCTTTTAACCAGCTTGTCAGGCGCATAATACATGTCAAACAGAATATGTGAGGCGGGGGGGGGGGGGGGTCCATTTTTTTGTTTCGGTCGCCAACGTTACACCGAAAATAAGGTACATGGGATTTTTATAAAAGAGGATGAAGCTTTTGTTCTTGAGATTTCAGAATTAACTTACCACAGACTTTGAGTTATTCATATAGGTACGGGGCATTCTTTATTCTTCTTCTTCTGAATTCACACGAAACACAAACCTTCACGAGCCAACAGCAACTCACTTCACAAGGTCAGAGCTCTCGCACTGCTGAGACTGATGTGAGCAAGACTTACCGGCCTCCTTCGTATCCCGGCGGTGAATGTCGGAAGTGAGTACCATTTACGGAATTCCTTGTGCATATTTCGATTGTTCGACAACAATTACATCCACAAAAAATAAATAAAAATAACTTAATTACGGAATACCAAAGTAACCAATACGCAATAGTTTCAAGGTATTTTATAGACAGAGTGTCCAGTATGACGAAAAGTGAGCCCAATAGGCAAAAATGGATTTCGCTTTGGAGTTCAGTAAGCACTACTTAACCAAGGTGACCATTCACGTTCTTTGCGACAAAAATGCAGCTGAGCAGCGGGGGTTACTTGTGTAACATAGTCAATATTGCGGGCTCAGCCCAGTTGTAGGCTGCCGCAGCAGTGGGTGCAGTTGTGGTGTGTGTGTGGGCAGGTACGGGTCGCCGCACCACAGCCGGTCGCAGAGCGTGAAGGCGGCGGGCAGCAGCCGGCCCACGTACCTGAGCCTGCCGCAGCAGCGGTCGCGCGTCGCCTCGATGCCCAACACGGGCGTCGAGGAGGAGTACTACCGCCTGCGCCACTTCAGCATCACCGGCAAGGGCGTCGTCAACCGCGGCGACTCGCTCAAGAGCCGCCGCTCGCGCTCCAACAACAGCGTCACTTCCAGCAACTCCAGCCACAGGTCAGCTGCCACAAAACACGCTTTCCGATTGTCTTCATTCCCTCTTCGGATGTACCAGGTGATCAAAAAGTCAGTATAAATTTGAAAACTCAATAAATAACGGAATAATGTAGATAGAGAGCTACAAATTGACACACATGCTTGGAATGACATGGGGTTTTATTAGAACCAAAACAATACAAAAGTTCGAAAAATGTCCGACAGATGGCTCTTCATCTGGTCAGAATAGCAATAATTAGCATAGCAAAGGAAGACAAAGCAAGGATGATGTTCTTTACAGGAAATGCTCAATATGTCCACCATCACTCCTCAAAAATAGCTGTAGTCGAGGAATAATGTTGTGAACAGCACTCTAAAGCATATCCGGAGTTATGGTGGGGCATTGGCGTCGGATGTTGTCTTTCAGCATCCCTAGAGGTGTCGCTCGATCACGATACGCTTGCGACTTCAGGTAGCCTCAAAGCCAATAATCGCACGGACTGAGGTCTGGGGACCTGGGAGGCCAAGCATGACGAAAGTGGCGGCTGAACACACGATCATCACCAAACGCCGCGCGGAAGAGATCTTTCACGCGTCTGATAATACGGCTTCACTAAAAGCGCCTTTTCAGGTAACGTCAACATGCTGCGACTGCTGGTGCATCTGTTTCTCTCTCTCATTACAGCTCCTTTTATACACGATTGTCATGTGCAGTCACTGACGTTTTGCTGTCCAGCGCCATCTGTCGGACATTTTGTGAACTTCTTTTTTTTTTTTTCTAATAAAGCCCCATGTCATTCCAAGCATGTGTGTCAATTTTTACCTCTCTACCTACATTATTCCTTGGTTTATTAAGTTTTCAAATTTATACTGTCTTTTTGATCACCCGGGACACGCACCACTGAGTTAGACATTTGCACAGATAACACTACACGATCAGCAAATGAGTATACGGCCGCCAGCTCAGTGGGTAACTGGACACCAAATGTTAATAGAGAGGCTTTACAGCTCATAAAAGGAGCCTTCTGCGAGTGTCAACTGTCTCCAATTAGTTGGGTCAGTGAAGTCCTGACTGAGATCGGGGTACGAGCCCGGAGTCGAGAACTGGAAAATATTTCAGCTACTGAAGAAAAGAAAAAACTCTCCGAAGCAAGGGTGGAGCTCTGTAACTTCACGAACGCTGGAGGTATTCAGGAGGTACCTATCGTCTGTCTATTGACGTTAAGTGTCCAGTTACGTATGGAGAGAGAACGTCCACAGAATTGTCTTATGGAGTGAGGAGAGACGTCAATTCTGGTATGCATAAAGCTAGAATAAAAGGAACGAGTTGACGCTATGTGGTAGAAAGATTGTAAATTACGATGGTTATAATTAGAAACTTTTCGTATAAGAGATGTTACACAAAACAGTCCTGTCAGAATCTTTTTAACATTAAGGACTCCAATGCTGGAAATCATGATAGCCAGTAAATTTGTATTTTTATTACTAGTTTCAGCTGCATATGAACCATCTCCCGATCATGAAAACATTCTTGATTAGTGTAATTATTATAACGGGTCAACAAATGGTTATCGCTCACAACCAATCAATTACAACGAAGGCCACAAAACTAACGTATTGTGCTGGTAAAAGTGACTGACACAATTTAAACACCTGATGATCTCTGCTATCAGATAATACAAATACTGATTAAACTGTGTCAGTCGCTTCTAACCGCATAACGCCTTAGTTTTATGACCTCCCTTCTACTTGATTGGCAACGAATGATGTAAATTTACTTACCCATGCATTCTGTATGGATTTGTCGTTTCACAAAAAAGAGAACTGTGCTGAGACATTAATGCAACGACACTAATCAACAATGTTTTTATGATCTGAAGATCTCTCGTGTAGCTGAAAGTAGTAACCAAAATAAAAATGTATTCGATCTTGAGTTCAAGAGTCTAAATCGGTGGGTAAACAGAGTACCCTACACCGCACACGAAAGAGGATGAATAGTGCATTGTCACAGAGTTCTGAGCTGTGTTGAAAGTTTCAGGTCTCTAGCTCATCGTAAAATGATAGTGGTAAACAAAGTACCCTCCATGACGCATCAGATCAGAAAACGTCCTATTGAAAACATGTTAAAATAGGAAAAAAGATGGTGGGTTTAATACTTCTGGTGTTTTACAGAGTGTTCCCCCTTTCGAGTACAATGCACAGAACGTTCATACAACCAACTGAAATTGTCAGAAAACTACTACTTTGGAATGATGATCAACTCGCGCGTCACATTGGCTTGAATTCCGGGTTATGTCATCGACGTGGTCACTCTTGCTGTGAATTTCCGCACTTCGTTTTGTGATAGGTTCATATTGATAACACCAAGAGTGATAACCCTTGATGATATTTTCCAGAAAAGAAGTATCCGCGGATTGCATAGTTTGGATCAAGCTGGAGCAGGCGTCCACGCGTCACTGCTTTTGTTCGGAAATCAAAGTGTCTGGCACAAACTTAACACATACTTGTGTCTTGAATACTTGATTGCCCTAATGCGATTTGTGACACAACAGTCCGCAGCCCGTGGTCGTGCGGTAGCGTTTTCGCTTCCCACGCCCGGGTTCCCGGGTTCGATTCCAGAAGTATTAAACCCACCATCTTTTTTCCTACTTTAACATGTTTTCAATAGGACGTTTTCTGATCTGATGCGTCATGGAGGGTACTTTGTTTACCACTATGGGCATTCGACAACTCAGTTCTGTGTAGGCAGTGTGGACGTAGCGTGTGAACGTTGTTGTGTCAAATGGTTCAAATGGCTCTGAGCACTATGGGACTTAACATCTTTGGTCATCAGTCCCCTAGAACTTAGAACTACTTAAGTGGTTCTAAGTTCTAGGGGACTGATGACCAAAGATGTTAAGTCCCATAGTGCTCAGAGCCATTTGAACCATTTGACACAACAACGTTCACACGCTACGTCCACACTGCCTACACAGAACTGAGTTGTCGAATGCCCATCTGTTGTTTACAGTTGCTAGTTCAAGCTTATACCCAGCGATAAAAACTCGGAACATTTTGTCGGACGTTGTACTTACAATGAAGACGGTACAAGTTAGTCTTAACGCATTGCGTAAAGACTTTCTCTTAATATATCATTTGTATTCTTTCCAGGACGAGTGTACAAGCGTTTTACTTCCTCCCACATTCGCCTCGAATAATGAGCAGCGTAGTAAAATTACAGAAATTCTGCTTTAACGGCGGTGTACAGACACCTCCACATGCGCCGTCCCCCTAATGGGATTGATTAGGGTATTCCCCGCCACGCACTACACAGTATGTTACGTTCCGCGAAACAGGTGAGGGGGAAGACCATGTTGTGGTCGGATGCTGCGGCCGCTGACCCGCGGAACGTCAGCAGCGGCTTAGCTCGTGACGTAACGGCTGTTGTCACAGGCAGGCGCAGGCGGGCCAGCTATATAACCGCTGGCCGTGACGCAACGGCGACGGTGCATTGTGCAAGCGGCAGCTTTTTCCTGCTCCGTTTGGCACGCGGCGTCTTCCAACAGCTGTGCGTTCGTCCGCTGGGCAACCGCGAATAGCCCTTCCGAGGCGTCTGTTTACACTTCGGGAGCAGCCTCCTGCTTCGGCAGGGAAACATGCCTGAAATATGCGCTAACACGCGCCGTGTTTCACGGGAATGTGCGGCTGCAATAGTGTTACCGTCAACATTGCTGCAAATTAACTGTTATAACGAGCAATATTGCTGCATGTAAGAGCAATATTGCTCATGGGCTGGCAATATTACTGTATGAAAGGACAATAGTGCTATGTGGCAAGGCTATATTGCTGTATGATCTGCCTGTATTCCTGTGTTAGCGGGCAGTTTCGCTTAATGTCCTGGCAATATCGCCAATCAATAATGCAGATGCAGCAGGCATTTGCCGGTAGTAGTAGAGGTATGGCCTATGTGTTGCCATTGTTGTCCTCAAAGAATGGAGAATATTTCATATGGCCGGCCACATCTACCTCTGTATTTGCCTTTAAATGCATCAATCTCACTCTGTCTTGCTTCCTCTTTCTCAAATGGTTCAAATGGCTCTGAGCACCATAGGGCTTAACATCTGAGGTCATCAGTTCCCTAGAACTTAGAATTACTTAAACCTAACTAGCCTAAGGACATCACACACATACATGCCCGAGGCAGGATTCGAACCTGCGACCGTATCGGTCGCAGGGTTCCAGACCGAAGCGCCTAGAACCGCTCGGCGACACCGACCGGCTCTCTTTCTCAAGCCGACAGCGTTGCAGTGGCAAATCACGAAATCTGATCAGTGAAACAATACTCTCTTCCATTCGGAAGACGGCGTGTGTAGACAGAGCCACTCAATCCTTTTGTAATCCATAGGATTGGATAAGACGCAAACGAGAGGGCCATGAATTTTATTAAAAGCGAAACGTACATGTACGATCAGAGCAGTGGGATCTACAAAGTAATGTACACTAACGCCGCAAGCTGAAAAAGTACTTTCAGAATCGTTTCTCGTCATTCTACTGAAATCCTGGATAAGGTATGTACCCAGCATCAGCTCACGAGTTACAGTTTCGGAAGCAGTTCTCTGACTTAAAAAAAAAACGCATCCATAAACCCCGATTTTTCTTGCTAACTTTTTTTTTCTTTCGAATGCAAGTTCAGAAGTGCCGCATTCACTTTCTACAAGCTCGCTTTCGCCCATCTCGCGGCCATACTGAAGCCCCTGTAAACACTTGCGTCTCGGAAATGTATTGCCAAAAATACTGACAAGCAGTAGTGGCTGGTACTGTTTCGGAACATGTGGCTGCAATTCATGTCGCCGGACAACATTGCCTGCAATTTCCACGGCCCGTGTAAACGTGTCTTTAAAGAGTTGAGACGCCTGCCCATTAACTGCACTAGGTACGGCGTGGTACCCCACTGAGGCCTACGTTGAGTCTGTTGTAGCCTCTCGACAGTGTGAAACCTCCGAGGTATCTTATTATTGAACCCATTGGTAAATACCTGGATCAATAAGTCTGGTCAAACGTCGGACGAAGGGAACGGTATACCACTTCCAACAAGGAGTAAAACAATGCGATGCTCACCACCAACCTCTGAGTAGAATACAGCTTTACCTTTCCAAACTAAGTATTATGGCCTAGTAATCATCGCTTCACGTTCGGTTCGTTGCCGTTACGAACGACTTGTTCGCACACACAAACTCCACAGTTTTGTCACAGGGCCAAGCAGAGAGAGGCAACAATACGGTAAAAATTAAAGGCAATATAGGTTACAAGAACATGATAAGTGATAACTCCGAATGTTTTGTACAAGCTTTTTAAATAAAACAAACGTTATTAACGTTCTACATCTATGTTCTTCATATCTTCCTATTTATTTCTCAACATAGTCAACCTGGTAAGAATGTTTTAGTTTGTTGACGGAGTCACAACTTCACCTCTGCTTGCTCCGCTTCTTCACAATCAAAGTAGTCCTACAAGGTGTTCTTTGATTTCTGGAAACAGGTAAAAGTTGGATGGGGGCAAGTCGGGACTGTATTTAGGATGATCGATGGCAGTGAACTCGAGGCATCGGATTGTTGCAGATGTCGCAACGCTCGAGTGTGGTTTGGCATTATGCTGAAGGAAAGTGTGCTCCATATGCGGACAAACTCTACAAATCTCGATTTGAACACGCTGTTTCTCATGCACCGACATAGCTACATTACACATAGCCATTTTACACGTTAAAATTCGGAGCGCTCTAGCGAAAGACCGCTGCAAACTTGTAGACACGAAGAATAAGAACGTATGATCTTAACAACTTTAGTTTTACTTAAAAATCTTTAACAATTTCCGCAGAAAAAATTCGGTAGCGTTACTTTTCAGCACACCCTCACAGTGATTATTTAATAGAAGTTTTACTGTACTTAACTTGGGTACGAAGACTGCGCCTGTATTGGCGACGACTGTAGATGAGTCCTTAGGTACTATCTTGAGGTAAAAACTGACTGACTAACTTACTGAAGCCGTGTATCTGCGTTTGGCGGATGGATGTCCACTTGGGAACTAGGTGAGTGACATAAGGCGAAGGCTTAACATTCACAACGTTTCTATGAGACTCTCAAAACCGTATTTCATACACCATTTCCCAGTACCACCTCTGTTTGGTCATGTAGACACCCTAGTATCGATTCTTGAAATGCAGTTCGAGCTGCCGGAGTTTCTCATCCACACGTGATTTTCGCTTTAGTGTTTTTGAAACGTGCTTCTGTTTGTCAGATCACGTCTTGTTTTTAAAATTTTTTGGCCAATCCGGATGGAGTGACTTTTTGCGGAGTGAAGAATAAGTAGAAATATTAGACTGAGCATGAAGTCTGTATACCTCTGGTCTTTACTTGAAGACAACCAACCATTGCGCTGACTAAATCGGAAATCGGAACAGCTGATGTCCGGAGACTGTTTGTCTAAAAGAGCTGACGATCGGAAAATCTATACTTGACTGGTCTAGCAAAACCATTCCTGGCCTTGACATCTTAACGCGACAGAGAAAACCGGTTTCCAAAATTTGGTTCTCGTTTCTCGCAAGTTTTCTCACATGTAAGCTTACCGAAGTGACTTCAACTACGTTGCACCTGATTCATAGGCAACTCGGTGCTCTTCTAGTAGGCTGTGTCCCGTAGGATACAGCAGCTTTATGTCTGCAATGTGCGCTTTGCCCAGCATACGAGGACGAGATCACTATATCCCAATAATACAGATTTAATCTCCACAGTATGACAGTCAAGGACTTCCAGTGACTAAATACTCTTCCCGAATACCACAGCAAGTCTCTGTGAAGTTGACCTACGTTGAATCCCAAGCCATTCTACTGCACCGTACCAAACGAGGACGTAATGCATTGTTCACAGTCATCCGTAGTTTAGATGACATTAAGCTGGTTGGAGGAAATGCATGTCGAGGGGATCTGCTCCTAAGAAGGGATGTGGCGTTCCTGCCAACCAAAGATCACATGGGCATTAAAAGTGGTCGAGATGTATGCATCCTTCCCAATCTCTGTGGAGTTTCTTTTACTCTGTTTTGGCAACAGTTGATACCATATCTCAGTCCTTTAGCTACACATATTGTGCCTATGCGGATACTGCAAAACAGTCTTAAATCACTGTTAAAACTCTTTAAATTGCGATTTATCAGAATACTTGTCTTTACATTTATACCATATCACTTGCTATATAGCCCGTGGACTAGTCACAGCACCAATGAACATATTTGATTCGACGTCTTACTGACTTTCAGAACACTTACGAAACGTTAAACAGACAGATTAACGTAATTTGAAACGGGTTTACTTGTGGTTTTTATGAAATTATGGCGACATCATATATGACATCAAATCAGCTCTTCTGCCAGCCGACTCATGCAGGTGTTAGAAGTTGACAACTAAAGCCAAAGAGAGAGAAAGAAAATATTTTCGTTCTTTTTTGCATGTTTATACAGTGTATGACTGCAAAGTCAGCATTTTAACCAACGATAGAATTTGGCTGAATAAGTGGGAAAAACCTCAAAAAATCCGTTCTATATTCGCGCCGACTTCATTCGGTTACAAAACTGAGCTTATGGTCTCTCTCTCTCTCTCTCTCTCTCTCTCTCTCTCTCTCTCTGTCTCTCAAACGAATTCAGGAAATACTTGCCGGGGGAAATTTGCGGAGCTCTTCCTAATTTCTGCAGACGGCTGGCATTGGTGAACAGGAAACAAGAGCAGGCTGTAGCGAAGATGTCCCGTGACAGGGATGCCAACACAACTTCTCGCAACAGCAAACAACTTAACTCGCAAATGAGATTTAGGCTAGGCGCCGAAACCGCGACTTGTAACTTTCGGGAGTTGTCAGGCACCAACTTCCACTCGTAGCCACTGAAATTCCAGCATGTCATAGTCAATTTCAGTATTAGATCGTGCAACGACAGAACAAGAAGAAAACGTCTGCTAAACCACAACTTCCACTACTTCTTGATGGTGAAACTAGTCTAACCGTAAGTCTCCAGGAAAGAGTCCCCTCACGCTCGCTATCCAGTTATATTGAGGGTTGAGTTCCCGGAAATTATATCCTGTTAACTACCTTGAGAGCGGAGATTAGCTATTCGATTAATACCACCTGGAAGTGGAGAGCGGTACGTATTTTCGATTAACATTGCTGCCTGAAAGCTTTACTAGCGCAAGAGGAGAGATCTTCAGTGCGCTCTTCATACGACCATAACGTTATATACAGGGTATTTCAGAATTTTTGTAGAATGTTAGGTTGGATATAGGCTATTCGTATGCAGCGTTTTTCACGATTCGTATTACACTTCTAGAGGTTGCAGAAGGAACCAACGCTACAGAGCTTCAAAGTTAGGGGCGCCGGCGCCTGTAAATGTGTGTATAGACACGGTGATAACGTGATGATGTTATAGACTTTCAAGGATGATGGAGATGGGTAAATATTTCAATTTGAGGTAAGGAGCCGTTGTTCGGAAACGAACGAGCCGAAAGTTATAAGTCACTCTGATGCCCCTGACAGTGGAATACATGTACCGGTACTGTTGTTGCTAAGAATGTGCGCTATGCAACTTTCAGAAGTAGTAGTAAGGACCAAGACAAGAAAAAATATCTCGTAAACAAGATCTCTTAAATGCATACCTGAGGAACTATGAACACTTGTTCGTCTTCGCTGGTGTGAAACCCATGTCCTTTACTGAACAAGTGCTCATGGTTCTTAACGTATGGATTTTAGAGCCCATGTTTGGCAGACATTTTTCCCTCTTCTGGTCCATACTACCATCTCTGAATGTTGCCTACCCTACAATCCTACAAACAATAGTACTGGTAGATGTGTCTCACAGTAGCAAGGACCATAAGGGTTTTTACTTATAACTCTCGACTTGTTCGTTTTCAGTACAGGGACCCTTGCCTCATATTGATACATTTATCCTTTCTGAAAGTTTGTAACATGATCACGGAATCATCCTGTGTATACATACATTCGCAGGCGCCGGCGCCTATATACCGGGTGATCAAAAAGTCAGTATAAATTTGAGAACTGAATAAATCACGGAATAATGTAGATAAAGAGGTACAAAATGACACACATGCTTGGAATGACATAGGGTTTTATTAGAACCAAAAAAATACAAACGTTGAAAAAATGTCCGACAGATGGCGCTTCATCAGATCAGAATAGCAATAATTAGCATAACAAAGTAATACAAAGCAAAGATGATGTTCTTTACAGGAAATGCTCAATATGTCCACCATCACTCCTCAAAAATAGCTGTAGTCGAGGAATAATGTTGTGAACAGCACTCTAAAGCATATCCGGAGTTATGGTGAGGCATTGGCGTCGGATGTTGTCTTTCAGCATCCCTAGAGGTGTCGGTCGATAACGATACATTTGCGACTTCAGGTAACCCGAAAGCCAATAATCGCACGGACTGAAGTCTGGGGACCTGGGAGGTCAAGCATGACGAAAGTGGCTCTGGCTCTGAGCACTATGGGACTTAACACCTGAGGTCATCAGTCTCCTAGAACTTAGAACTACTTAAACCTAAGGACATCATACACATCCATGTCCGAGACAGGATTCGAACCTGCGACCGTACGGTCGCGCGGTTCCAGACTGAAGCGCCTAGAACCGCTCGGCCACTGGCCGGCACGAAAGTGGCGGCTGAGCACACGATCATCACCAAACGACGCGCGCAAGAGATCTTTCACGCGTCTAGCAATATGAGGTGTTTTTTTTTTTTTTTTTTTTTTTGTTCTAATAAAACCCCATGTCATCCAAGCATCTGTGTCAATTTTTACCTCTCTATCTACATTATTCCGTGGTTTGTTAAGTTTTCAAATTTATACTGACTTTTTGATTACCCGGTATTTTACGTTCTGTAGCGTCGTTGGATGACATTCCCGGACATGGGTTCCTATGTAAAATTTGATCTACGAGGACCCTCTACAACCTCTACAAAAGTGTAACATAAATTGTGAAACACCCTGTGTATTTTGAAACGTAATGGTCTTATAACAGTCCCTTTGGGTACGCCCGAAATTAATTTTACGTCTGAAGGCTTCTCTCCATTGAGAATGACACGCTGTGTTCTGTTTGCCAGAAACTGTTCAGTCCAACAATACACTTAGTCTGATATTCCGTACGCTCGTATTTTGTTCATTTGGCGGCAGTGCAGAAATGATAACATGCATCTATGTTATAGACCTAATTGGCAGTAGCTTAAAAAGTACGTCCAGTTTTAGTTCTGACAAAAAATTTATGGCCTCGTTTGTTTGTCCACAAATTCTTGCCTACAATTACCGACGTCGAAGTTATTCGAAACTGTCTAACAAGAGAAAAACCACTCGTCTCCTGCTTTAATAACAATCCCAGTATCCGCCGTGATCGGATACAGTGCTCCTGTTCCCCGGAAGTAATGATATTCCAACAGGAGGGCGAGGTATTAGCCTCGAGGTGCGAAGTGAGGCTGCACGTTGATTCGTAACCTACTTTTGGGATCAACAACACAAGCGTCGATTGCGTAAGACGGAGACCCCAAAACGAACTCTGGGCGACTGGAAAAAGAAATCCAGCAGGGTCGTAACTTATTTTTAGATCGGCGGCTGGCCATCAAAATCCGAAACGTAAGCAAGCGTGCGCCGGCCAGCAGATGCGTGTCGCGGCCCGCGAGCTGCCCAAGCAAGCCGCCGCTCCGTCTCGTCACCCAGACTACTGTACACTGGGCCCGTTCTTCACACTGTCGGCTGGAACAGTGACCAACACTGTCAGAAAAAAATTATTTGCTCTGGTCTATACTCGCAGAAGTATTTGACAAATGACTACCGGTTCCGGAACCAAATACCATCATCCGGCCATCTCACAAACAAAATTTTCGCAGTGTACAGTTAAAATACCATTTGGGAAACATTTATTAAATATTTTATGTGATACTCGGAAGTACAATACAAACTGCAACCTTACAAGGCAGCCCCTTACCCATAGCTCCCATTCGCCAGACTAGATTATACAAGTAGGTGTGTCACCATACTCTTAAGGCCCGTCCACACGCAACGATCTGTCTGTGCAAATGTCTGCGCACATCACATCTGCGCAGACAGATCGTTCGGTGTGGACAGGAGATTTGCACCAACCTGAGGTGTGTGCAAACCTGGAAGTTGGAGTTGGAGGTTTGAGCGAAACCTCTCAAATCTGTGGGTTCAAACCACATCTGCGCAGACAAGTTGGAGCGTGTGGACAGAAGATCGCCGCAAATCTGGCGCGAAACAGCTGTTTGCTCAGTCTAGTGTTTGTATTTGTGCGCACAGGGCATTAAAATGGCTGATACTCGTCAGTGTTCTCGAGAGTTTGTAAGTGAATTCATTGAAATATATAGAAACCACCCATGTTCGTGGAAGATTAAAAGTAAAGAATATAGTGACCGAGACAAAAAGACAGCAGCATACAATGCTGTGATTGAAAAATTGCGGGCAGTTGACGCCTCGGCAAACAGAGAAACGGTAATAAAAAAAATAAAAAAAATTCGTTGCGAACTGGTGAAATTATTTGCGGATGGATGTCGAAACTTATAATTAACTCTTAAAGCTTGTAAACCCTCATACTATGAGAAAAAATACTTGTATGAGAAGGGCAATTTCTCCTCATGAACGGCTGGCGATAACATAAGATTCCTAGCAACAGGAAGGAGCTACAAGGATTTGGAATTTTCAACTGCAATATCGAAACAATCATTGAGTAAAATAATACCCAACAAATGTGAAGCTATTTACGCTGTCCTGAAGGATGAGTTCATGAAGGCAAGTCAATTAAATTAAGTCTATCAGCGAACTGTTTACCGAAAAGAGTTATCCAAAGTTCAGAAATCTAGAAGATCTGGTGTAAGAGTAGATCAAGTATACCAGCCAACGTTATGGTATTTTGATCTGCTTGGCATTCTTAGTGATCAAGAAACGCCAAGACCAAGCAGGAGTACAATTGAAGACGAAATTGGTGTGTCAATGTGCGAGGAAATGGAACACGAGATAATGTAAAACAAAACAGGTTCGCCCTGCAACTCTCGCAGTAAATGTACGTGAGAAAACTGCTTTCGCTTTAGCAGCAAACTGTCTACACCATTTTGACCGCTTTCTCTGTTTTCTGCAGTTGGTCTGAATGTTTTTTGCAACACAAGTTGCGAACACAGACCACAACAGAACTTCCTCCATTTCTATATTTCAAAATAACTGAATTAAATTTTTGACGTTTACGGGGAGGGTAGTCGCTTGCCACTGATATTTCTTTTCTACACTGACACATGGCGGGTGAGTAGTAGATTGGGGTTTGTGTCGTGTGAACACACCACATTTGCAGCGATCTTTTGCATATACAGACATCTGCGCAGACAGATCGTTGCGTGTGGACCGGGCTTTAAATAAAAGCCAATGTTCCGCGTTAAATAGGTGCAAATTGCCGCCAGAAGTGTCAAGGGAGCCTCCTATTTACAGTGTTTTCTGTTAGTAGGCATTCTCTTTAGCGGATTTGTTACACCTTCTAAGTGTTTTGCGAAAATAGCGTGGTCTTTGGTTGGTCTTCCCCATTGCAATTTAAATTGTAGTAACTGAAGTCCCTAGGTATTTAAACACTTCATTTCTGTGGCCACAGTTTTCGTAGTTGCCTGTTTTTTACATACTTTTTTTCACCAAACGTGTTTGGTTTTATTGATATGAAATATCGCCAGTGCTCTGTAAAAAAACACATTTAGAATTTGACTTGTGTTCTAGATTTAAAAACAGCTCGTTGAAAAAGGTATGTGATTTTACTTACGCTCCCGGTATTTTATGTCCGATTTAAGCTCACGTTAAGAAGTATCGTCTGCTTGAAGCTGTTTTTCATCATCCACATCAAGAAATGTGTAATGCTGCAAAGCAATGCGGGACTAGTCAACAAAAACAATGTCAGACGAGGGAATACCTTCCTTACCGCTCTTACCGCTTCACATTCCCCTAACGCCATCACGCGGCATCCACTATTGAAGGAGGAGATCAGTGTTTAGCGTCCCTTCGGCAAAGAGCTCATTAGAGAGGAGCACAAGCTCGGATTAGATGAGGATTGGAAAGAAAATCGGCCGTGCCTTTTCAAAGGAACCATCCTGGCATTTGCCTGAAGCGATTTAGGGAATTCATGGGATACTAAATCAGGATGGCCGGACGCAGGTTTGAAGCGTCGTTCTGCCGAATGCGAGTCCGGCCACCTCAGTCGTTAATGTGGGTAGAGATCGTAATGTTTCTCATTGTCAGTGTATGTTGTGAACGTTTCACAGTTCGCTTTCTGTGAGCAAATGGTTGCTATATTATACGCACTTCAAAAAAAGTTTTACGTCACCTCGCTTCAGAGAGTTTCGGAACCTGTACAGAAAATTGGAATAGAGGTCGATGGGGGTGCGAATTGTCGTCCATGAAGACGACTGCCTCGCCGGTTCGTTGCCGATATTGTTAAACTATCGGTTGGAGGATGGCATTCACGTATCGTACAGCGGTTAAGGCGCCTTCCATGACCACCAGTGGCGTACGTTGGCCCCACATAATGCCACCCCAAAACAGCAGGGAACCTGCACTTTGCTGCACTCGACTGACCGTGCGTCTGAGGCGTTCAGCCTGCCAGGGTTGCCTCCAAACACGTCTCCGACGATTGTCTGGTTGAAGGTATATGCGACACTCATCGGTGAAGAGAACGTGAAGCCAGTCCTGAGCGGTTCATTCGGCATGTTGTTGGGCCCATCCGTACCGCGCTGCAGGGTGTCGTGGTTCGAAGATGGACCTAGCCTGGCCGTCGGAAGTGAAGTTGTGCATCATGTAGCCTATCGCGCACAGCTTGAGTCGTAACACGACGTCCTGTGGCTGCACGAAAAGCATTATTCAACATGGTGGCGTTGCTGTCAGGGTTCCTCCAAGCGATCATCCTTAGGAAGCGCTCATCCACTGCAGTAGTAGCCCTTGGGCGGCCTGTGAGGCATGTCATCGACAGTTCCTGTCTCTCTGTATCTCCTCCATGTCCGAACAACATCGCTTTGGTTCACTCCGAGACGGACACTTCCCTTGTTGCGAGCCCTTCCTAGCACAAAGTAACAATGCGGACGCGATCGAACCGTGGTACTCACCGTCTATGTATGGTTGAGCTACAGACAACAAAAGCCGTGTACCTTGTAAGAGGTATGCGCTGCCTGCTATATGTAAGCAATAAAAGAGAATCTGAGACCAAAGAGCAGTGTTGACTGCAGTACGAACTGTGTAGCAGTAGCAGCAAGTAGTTGCTAGCGAGCAGTCTGGTGTATCGTGTTGGCTGGGCCGGTCGCGGTGCAGTGATGCCGGAGCCTGAGTATTATTGTATAAGGTAAAGCAGCCTCGCGCATGTCTAGTAATGTTATGTGAACTCCCATGTAAATCTTTTAAAAATATGTTCTAATAATAATCTTTGTCATATAAAGTAATTTCTAACAAGCGTTCATTTCAATTTAAAGAATTTACTAATTTCTCCAATCCATGATCATTCCGATTGTTGCAAAAGAAAAATCAGTTGCTTCCTTTCATAAAACACAAATGTATAGGCCAGCATTGCACAGAGCTGTGCCGGAAAAATTTTAGGTAAGAGCAGATATATTCGCCGTTTTTATTGAAGTAAGATTATTATTTTTTTTTTTTTTTTTTTTTTTTTTTTTGTCTTTTATTCAGAATGATCTTACAGGACCATGACGCAGCACTGCTGTCGTCCAAAAATTTAACAGGTTACTGAATTTATTTATTTTTTATTTCGAGGTTTAGGAATTTTTCTGTTTCGAGCTTACATTAAATGACAAAACAAATTTTGTGTGGAGGTTAAATGTGAATGAATTTCTGTAGGGAGGTTATAAATGGGAACCAGTTTTGTTCTGAGGTTACACAAAAAAATAAAATCACATTATTCATATTAATATTTATTAATTTTTCTGTGGGAAGGTTACACTTGGCGACATCCGGCCAGGATCGTATTTCTTTGTGAATCTCTGAGAAGTAGTCATATATCTGCTCTTATTTACTTAAATGTAGTTTGCATCTGGCGCAACGCATTTACTAATTTGTCACACTTTCTTTCACAGATCATCGGCAATTTATTGCTCTTTGTTGTAATTGTGTTTGTTCCATTTCGCTTTGTCTTTGTTTCATTTTGTGCTTAATTTTGATTTGTGGAAAATGCCGCGAAAAACTGTTAACAGTACATCGCGATGTGTAATGAGTGAAACAGCCGACTCGAATAATTTGACAGATAATACTTGCGACACTCTGTGTAATAATAATGATAATCCTCCATTTACAGACAATCAGCCATACCTCTTACAACCTCCTTCCTGGTGGAATGACTGGAACTGATCGGCTGTCGGACCCCTTCCGTCTAATAGGCGCTGCTTATGCATGGTTGTTTACATCTTTGGGCTGTTTCGTGACATCTCTGAACAGTCAAAGGGGCTGTGTCTGTGATACAATATCCACAGTCAACGTCTGTCATCGGGAGTTCTGGCAACTGGGGTGATGCAAAACTTTTTTTGATGATTGTACTTCTTGTTACTAATGCCTCGTATTTCCAATACCCAACGAGGAGTAGGAGGTGGCAGCTCGCCCCCCAGCCCCCTCCCCTCCCCTTTTTCACACACATCTCTTTCGCTGCGGGGTGAAAAAATATTCTCAAGGCGTACTCACATCCTGCCACACCGAACTTAGAGGCGTATTAACGCAGTACGAGTTTGAAGAAAGCCAAAATATGTAGTAAATATTATCTCGTAGAAACTCTGCTTTGAGCCACTGGTCGTGAAATTTCAAAATCAGTTTGCCGTTCACAGCGAAACCAGCATATCAGTACCTCGCTTAGAGAGAAAGTCATGGCGTTGAGTGCTAAAAGAAAATCGGCAGTTCTTGTTTGGGTCAAGTGCCTCTGAGCACTATGGGACTTAACATCTGAGGTCATCAGCCCCCTAGAACTTAGAACTACTTAAACCTAACTAACCCAAGGACATCACACACATCCATGCCCGAGGCAGGATTCGAACCTACGACCGTAGCGGTCGCGCGGTTCCAGACTGAAGCGCTTAGAACCGCTCAGCCACAGCGGCCGGAGCTGTTCTTGATTTACCTGTGGCCGCTACATCGTATGCCGCGGCAGTGAGCAAAATGAAAAGAGGAAAATGTTATTACGGGTGAAAAAATGAATGAGCAGGCGGCAGGAGGAGAGAATATTCACATTTCTTCAAAAGTAAGTTCTTGGAGCAAACGAATACTCGTTTCGAAGTTAATTTGGGATGAGCGAATATAGTTGTCGATTCATACTACAGCTTGCGCAACAGAAATTAACGAAGCAGGACACCGCCATGAGAAAAGCATTTATTTGTTCCCCAAAGTTATCGGCTACTCTAGATGCCACAAGTACAGAGGTGACGTCAAAAATTAAGCTGCACATTATTCTGGCAGGACAAGAAACTTTTGTTGAATGCTGCCCTGCACTCTAGAGTGACGCAGATACATGACACCATTTTTCAACATAGTCGTCAAGCCACGGTAAACAGAACGTCCCAGCAACTGTTCACTTCCTCGACGATAGAAAACCTCTCCTTGGTTAAGGAACCATTCGAAAGTCGCTGTGTGATCGTCCTCATAGTTGAAATCTGCGACTGCTGCGAATCACTGTTCCTCGATTCCCTGGACGCCGTCATCTGCCGTCGATGTCGACGGCGTTGCTTCCCGATCGGTATCACCCACGTCTGTGCAGCCACACTGGTCACATCTTTGACACCGTCTCAGCACTGCTGGGCGTGACATTGCATCTGGCCTGTATAACGCCACAATTCCACGCCGAATCTGTGTGCAATTTAAATGTTTTGCCCAGAAGAATCGTAGTCTCACGTAAAGTTTGTAGTAAGTTTTCAGTTGCGGCGCCAGTTGACCCACACAGTGTGACGCACCTGTTATTTGTACAGCAGTAGAACTGTGTCTGCAGGAAACGCAGAGCTGGCCGTTGGTGGCCAACGGTTCTGGGCGCTTCAGTCTGGAGCTGCGGGACCGCTACGGTCGCAGGTTCGAATCCTGCCTCGGGCATGGATGTGTGTGATGTCCTTAGGTTAGTTAGGTTTAAGTAGTTCTAAGTTCTAGGGGACTGATGACCTCAGCTGTTAAGTCCAATAGTGCTCAGAGCCATTTGAGCCATATGATAGCTACTTTAGGCAGCCTGGGAACCTCGAGAACTCTTGTGTGCGCTTAAAGTAACATGTAAATAGGTCATAGGCCATAAACCTCCGAAATTGGGAAGGGGAGGAGTGAGGGGGGGGGGGGGGGGCGGCAAAATGGAGGCCCTTGTCAACCCTAAATCCCAAGGCATCTACACTTCAGAAAATTTGTCACACGCTTCTAGATGTGAGCGGATAACCATCAGGTCTTTGGGATGTAATAACTCCTACAATGTTCAGTTGTTGTGCCATGACACATCCCGAAAACTATCTACTCAATCAAAAATTGGCAATTTTAAAGTCTTACCCTCATCCATTCGACGTACTCTGAGCGACAAAAAGTCACGGGGTTCCGATATGCACGTGCACAGATGGCGCTAGCACTGCGTACACAAAGCACAAAAGGGCAGGGCATTGGCGGAGCTGTCACTTATACTCAGGTGATCCGTGCAAAAAGCCTTCCGACGTGATTATGGCCGCACGACAGGAAGTAACAGACTGTGGATGCGAGTGGTAGTTGGAGCTGGGCGCATGGAACATTCCATTTCGGAAATCGCTAGGGAATTTAATATTTCGAGATCCACAGTGTCAAGAGTGTGCCGAGAACACCAAATTTCACGTATTACGTCTCACCACGGACAACGCCTTCACTTAACGACCGGGAGCAGCGGCGTTTGCGTAGAGTTGTCAATGCTAATAGACAAGCAACACTGCCTGAAATACAACCAGAAATCGATGTGGGACGTACGACTAATGTATCTGTTAGGATAACGCGGTAAAATTTGTCGTTAATGGGCTATGGCAGAGACTACCGACTCGAGTGCCCTTCCTTACACCTGCAGCGCCTTTCCTGAGTTGGACCCTAGACGCCTGGGAACCGTGGCCTGGTCAGATTAAGCCCCGATTTCAGTTGGTAAGAGCTGAAAGGAGGGTTAGAGTGTGGCGCAGAGCTCACAAAGCTATGGACCCAAGTTGTCCATAAGGCACTGTGCAAGCTGGTGGTGGTTCCATAATGGTGTGAGCTAGGTTTACGTGGAATGGACTGGGCCCTCTGTTCCAACTGAAGCGATCACTGACCGGAAATGGTTATGTTCGGATACTCGGAGACCATTTGCACCTATTTATTGACTTCATGTTCCCAAACAACGATGGAATCTTTATTGATGACAATGCGGCATGTCACCGGGTCAAAATTGTTCGCGATTGGTTTGAAGGGCGTTCTGGACAGTTCGAGCGAATGATTGTGCCACCCATCGAACATTTACGGGATGTAATCGACAGATTAGTTCGTGCAGAAAATCCTGCGCTGGCAACACTTTCGGAGTTATGAACGGCTATCGGGGCAGCATGGCTCATTATTTCTACAGGGCAATTCCAACGCCCACGTCGAGTTGCTGCACTACACTGGGCAAAAGGTCATCCGACACGACACGAGGCGGTATCCCACGACTTTTGTCACCTCGGTGTATTCTTGCAGACGTCCGTGAGATAAGCACTTAACGTGGGGAGGAGAGCAGTGACCACTGCGGTGGCTCCGCGCCGCTAGCCCGCCACCAGGCGCTAGCGCGTGTGCGGCCGCTGCCACGAGTTTGCCGCTAAGCCCCGCCACGTGGTCATTCCATTAACCCGCCAAAGCAGCCGGCTAGCGCGTGCCGGTGAGCCAGTACTGACTGCACGGACTCGGAGCTTAGCTCCAACTACCAGCGGCACGGCATCCTCCACAGTTCCAACGGGACGTGTCAGCCAAGGCCCAGCTACTAATTATTTCCACAAGCGCGCATCGCAGTACGGAATCCGTTCAGTGTGACCGATGGAATTAAATTTCAGCACGTGATACGCTCTTGCGTTAACTACAGAAAAACACCGGCCAACGTTGTTGCACGATAGGTCTCTCATACAAATACACGGGAATACAGTCAACTCGGTAATTCGAAGTTAGGGCCGCACCGAGGGTGTGGCGAGAATGGCCTCCGCCAAGAGCGCGGCATTCAGGGCGCGCATAAGCTGACCACAAAAATTGCAAGGAAGAGAGACGTTTAAACAAGTAGCAGCACTTGCGAGGTCTGAATTATCTGAATAACGTGAGACAGCTTCAGTTCCCAGTACTGGTATCGTTGAAATCAATAAAAGGGTAGGGGACTGTACTACATGCTGACGGTAAACTATTTTTTTATACATTCTCACTCTTTATTGCATCTTAAGGTTGAACAATCAAATTTTAGACTAGATAAGATTTCACAGGGTTGGTACGCCGACCTCTGTGGCTGAGCGGTTCTAGGGACTTCAGTCTGGAACCGCGCGACCGCTACGGTCTCAGGTTCGAATTCTGCCTCGGGCATGGGTGTGTGTGCTGTCCTTAGGTTAGTCAGGTTTAAGTAGTTCTAAGTTCTAGGGGACTGGTGACGTCGGATGTTAAATCCCATAGTGCTCAGAGCCATTTCAAGGGCTGATACTTGAATGAAGGGAAACACAGTCAGTAATCCACTGCCCTTACAGGATTACATCTACTTGTATACTCTGCAAGCCACCGTGAAGTGCATGGCAGAGGGTTCGTTCCATTGTACGAGTTATTAGTGTTTCTTCCCGTTCCATTCACGTGGAGCACGGGGACAATGATTGTTTAAATGTCTCTGAGCATGCTGTTATTAATCTAACTTCTCCTCACGATCACTATGTAAGCGATAAGTAAGGGGTTTTAGTATATTCCCACGGCCATTATGTATTAAAGTCGGTTCTTAAAACTTCGTAAATGGGTTTTCTCAGGACAGTTTACGTCTATCTATCAGAGTCTGCCTGCTCACTATCCTGCGATCATTCGAGCTGCTTTTCTCTGTATACATTCTCCTGTTAAACCTATTTGGTCTAAGGCGCTGCAGTCATGGACTGTGCGGCTGGTCCCGGAGGAGGTTCGAGTCCTCCCTCGGGCTTGGGTGTGTGTGTTTGTCCTTAGGATAATTTAGGTTAAGTAGTATGTAAGCTTAGGGACTGATGACCGTAGCAGTTAAGTCCCATAAGATTTCACACACATTTGAGCATTTTTTCCTATTTGGTACCGAGCGAGGTGGCTCAGCGATTAGCACATTGGACTCGCGTTCGGGAAGGCGACAGTTCCTTTGAAAGGGCACGCCGACTTCCTTCCACATCCCTCCCTAATCCAATAGGACTGTTTGCCGCTCCCCCTCCCAAATCAACGAACCAATCTAATTAACGCGGGCACCACACTCTTAAGCCGTATTCTAGAATGGGTCGCACGAGTTATTTGTAAGCAATCTCCATTGCAGACTGATTCCCCGGTGTTCTCTCATTAAAACGAAGTCTAATACCCGCTTTATCCACAAATAAGCCTAAGTGATCATTCGATTTCATATCCCTACGAAATGTTAAACCCAAGTATTTGTATGAGTTGGCCTATTCCAGCTGTGACTCACTGATGTTACAATCGTAGGATACCACAGTTTTTCATTTTGTGAAGTGCACAATTTTACATGTATAAACATTTAAAGCAAGTTGACAGTCTCTTCACCACTTTGAAATCTTATCAAGATCTAACTGAATATCTATGCAGCTTCTTGCAGACAGTAGTTCATTTGTAGATAACTACATTATCTGCAAAAATCTGCGAGAGCAGTTCTTTCAACGTAAGCATATGAGCGCAATCAGTTAAGCTGCGCTCTATTCACGAGCTCAGGGTACAGAATTTTGGGGAATCTCAGGGTACAGAATTTAGTGAATTTATCTGAGGCTGAACTGAATAAAACACGCTACTAGGGACTGTTGTCCCAGCAAGAAGAAAAAGGCCTAACGGAACGCATCGTGTCACGTCGCTAGGCAGCGCTTGCCCCCAGAAGCTTAAACCAATGTCGTCTCCCACCAGAAAACTGATTCTTCCCAAGTTCAACGCTAGAAGAACACTTGTGTCTGTACTTAATTTCTGAGCGTCACTTGGCTCTACACAAAAAAAACCGCATAGGCTCGCTTTTAGCCAGATATACAACAATTTATCCATCAATCAGGAGAGCGACTGTTTGTAGGACATGTCCCTTCCATGCTGATTTATGGAGACTGGCCATTGGGACACAGAGTAGCCGACCTTCTGCCATCCTCTCCCAGTAAACTCGAGTAAAAAATTTCCACGTAAGACCAAAGAGAGCAAAAGATAATGTGCTAGGGAGACAAGCCGTTTTTGCGCAACCAACTCCCTGGCACCAGCTTTGCCGACCATTTCAGAAACATCCTGTTGTCATGTTTGCGTCGGAACTTACAAAGAACTCCTCTCCTCTCTCCATTTGACCGGTGACAAATCCGAGTGTCTACTGAGAAGAATTATTCATTATTGCCCCGCCTCTACAGGCGCCACCAGACCATGCCTCGGTGTCAGGATGTGCCTTAAGTCACACCACTGTATCTTATGGTGAAAAATGTACAGACGATTTTCGTGGCAAATATAGCAGAGGTATTGGTAGAGCAGAACTAGTCAGTCAAGTTCCAAGTCAAACAGCTGACGCAGGGTGCTGACGCGGTTTTCAATCTGGATGCGAAGGGCTGTCAGTAAGTGATGCAACACATCTTTTTTGTGAAAGCATGTTGGTTTTATTCAGGATTCCAGTACGCTATACTATTCCCCATTCTTCTGGCTACAGAACTTATTTTTCAACATAATCTCCGTACAGTTCGCCACCTTATTAGCATGACCTCCATGCCCTCGTGGAACTACTTGCTACATCAGTAACCTCCCCAACATCCACGTACTGCTTTTCGTGGAGAGCATCCTACATTGGACCAAACAGATCGAAGTCGGAAGGTGCGTGATTCGGACTGTAGTGTGGATGAAGAAAAATGGACCACTGTAGTTTTGTGAGCTCCTCTCGGGTACGCAGATTTGTATGAGACCTTGCGATGACGTGGAGAAGGAGAAGTTCGTTTGCAGTGTTGTGGCGACGAACACGCTGAAGTAGTTTCTTCAGTTTGCTGAGGATAGCACAATACACTTGACAGTTGATCGTAGTACCGAGAGGGAGGACATCAAGCAGAATACTGTAACAGAGTGCCAGAAGACCTTCGCCATAACTTTACTGGCTGATGGTGCGACTTCGAACTTTTTCTTCGGAGTAGAGGTGATGTGGCGCCACTCCATTGGTTACCGTTTTGTTTCCGGTTCGAAACGATGAACCCATGTTTCATCACCAGTGACGACGTTGGACAAAAAATTGTCACGATCAGCCTCGGGACACGCAAGCAATTCCGCACAGATGGTCTTTCGTTGCTCATTGTATGGCCTTCTGATAGGCGGCTAGGAACCCAGTGGCCACAAACCCTTGAGTACTCCAACTGTTGGACGAGCGTGTCAGCACCAACAGAGACGTTCAGTTGTGCAGCAAGTTGCTTAATTATGATCCGTCGATTGCTTCGAATGAGAGTGTCCACACGTTCCAGCATAGCCACATGTGGCCGACCGGCACGCCGGAGATCGGACAGGTTTACCCGACCTAGGTGAGATGACAGATGCCTCGCCAACGACTCATACATACATACATTACATACATTAATCTTTGTTCCACAGATCATGAATACGACATTTCGTAATGATATGGAACGTGTCACTTTAATATAAGTTTCCTTTACACAAATTAATTAATTAATTTTTTTATAGTTACTACTTCATATCTAAGAATTCATCTATTGAGTAGAAGGAGTTGTCATTCAAAAATTCTTTTAATTTGCTTTTAAATGTTGGTTGGCTATCTGTCAGACTTGGCAAATGACCAAAGATTTTTGTGGCAGCATAATTCACCCCTTTCTGTGCCAAAGTGAGATTTAATCCAGCATAGTGAATATCATCCTTTCTTCTAGTATTGTAGCTACGCACTTCGCTGTTATTTTTGAATTGGGATGGGTTATTAATGACAAATTTCATAAGTGAATATATGTATTGCGAGTACTGTGAATATCCCGAGTTCCTTAAGTAAATGTCTGCAAGGTGATCTTGGGTGGGCTCCAGCTATTATTCTGATTATACGCTTTTGCGCAATGAATACTTACCCTCTTAATGACGAATTGCCCCAAAATATGATGCCATATGAAAGCATTTAATGAAAATAGGCATATTAGGCTAATTTACTGATATGTTTATCACCAAAATTTGAAAGAACCCTAATAGCATAAGTAGCTGAACCTAACCGTTTCAGCAGATCATCGATGTGTTTCTTCCAATTCAATTTCTCATCAACGCACACACCCAGAAATTTTGAGTATTCTACCTTAGCAACAGGCTTCCGTTCATAGTCTGTATTTATCAATGGTGTTATGCCATTTACTGTACAGAATTGTATAAACTGTGTTTTCTCAAAATTTAGTGAGAGTCCATTTGCAGAGAACCACTTAATAATTTTCTGAAAGACATTATTTGCAATTTCCTCAGCTGATTCTTGCTTCTTGGGTGTAATTACTATACTTGTATCATCAGAAAAAAGAACTAACTTTGCAGCTTCATGAATATAGAGTGGCAAGTCATTAATATACATTAAGAACAATAAGGGACCCACCATTAATATGTATTAAGAACAATAAGGGACCCATCGTGTTTTTCTTCATAGCCAGATCTCCGTAAACACTCTGCAAGCGTCTATGAATATGTGCAATACTGTGGTTTTCCGCCAAAATATAGTGAATAAGAGCGCGCTGCTAGCACACCTCCGTCACAGACGTTACTTTGAAGGTTGTGTATGGCGCCGCCACCTATCGGACTGTGGGGTTCAAGCGGGAATATTCTACGATGTACTGCAACAAATCCCGAATTTTTACAAGTGAAACTCGCAGAGAAAAAGATGTGTTGCATTACATATTTGACGCCCCTCATATTATTTCTATTATCAACTGTCTATTCCGGGCCTACCATACATAGGCATCCTAAGTCGGTCTATTTTTCCGTAGTAACATTGCGACAAGAAGCCTCAGTGTCAGAATCTCTCTCTCTCTCTCTCTCTCTCTCTCTCTCTCTCTCTCTCTCTCTCACACACACACACACACACACACACACACACAAACACACACACACATTGAGCACGTGCTGATGTCGTTGGAGGCGACTCCTGAATTTTTACCTCGCCCGCCAGGCGATGAAAAGAACGCCCGTGCCAGCATCTCGTGCCGGCAAGCAGCTCCGTCGCTCAAATGTTGCAACTTGCGCGCCTTTCCTGAAACATTAACGAGACGGCGGCTCCGAGCGTCCAGACTGGAGACACGCGAGCCGAATGGGCTGGGATCCACTTGAGTTGGGACCCTGGAGGGGAGGGGAGGGGGGGGGGTGCGTCGGTCGGAGCGTGTCGTGAAAGCTCAGGCCATCCCAGCTGTGTTCTGCTCGCGTGCTCGCCCACTGCGACCAGCACGCCACCCACCCGTCATTTCCCGGTGGACGCCAGCACGCGAGCGGACACTTCAGCGGGGACCACTGTCTCCAAAAATGGTAGTCGCAGTTCTCACATATATGGGGCGTAGAAGAACTCATGTGTGAATGATAATCTCTACATATAAAAGGCAGTGTCCCGACTGACTGGCTCAGTGACTCGTCATCCCCTAGCCCAAACCACTAAGGATAGAAATTAGAAATTTGCCGAGGGTATTGATTTAAAATTGTGAGCGTTGTTTAAGAAGGGATTTTTCGATGGGATGAAAAAGGGAATGAAGGTTTTTTAAAAAAAAATATGTCGCTATTAAGGCTATTTTGAAGCTAGACCTACGAAAATTGATATTTGGTTTCTCGGTCAGAAATAAAGAAATACGCGTTTCAGCATTTTTGGAAATTCAACTTTTATGGGGTGAAATGATAGGTGAAATTCGTTTTGAAAAGGAATCATTATTAAAGAGCTACTAAAGCATTTTTGAAGCTACATCTATGAACACTGTTATTTGACTTCTCGATTACAAATAAAGAAATACGTGTTTCGGTCCTTCTGGAAATTCAGCCCCTAAGGGCTGAGAGCGTGACCTGCATTAGGAAAATATTTCATCACGAAAGCATCTTTAAAGCTAAAGGTTTGAATCTGGCTTCTCAGTTAGAATAGAAACTGTAAATTTGGAGAGGGTGTGTATCTTACATTGTAGGCATCGTTTAAGTAGGGGTTTTCAAAATTGCACCCCTGAACAGGTGAAATACGAGATGAAAGGTTGGTTGGTTGTTTGGGGGAATAGACCAAACAGCGAGGTTATCGGTCTCATAGGATTAGGGAATGATGGGGAAGGAAGTCGGCCGTGCCCTTTCAAAGGAACCATCCCGGCATTTGCCTGGAGCGATTTAGGGAAATCACGGAAAACCTAAATCAGGATGGCCGGACGCGGGATTGAACCGTCGTCCTTCCGAATGCGAGATGAAAGGCTTGTTGAAAGTATTTCGCTATTAAGACAATGTTGAAGCTAGAATTACGAAAACTGATATTTAGTTACTCGGAAAGGTAAAAAAAAGTGTGTTCAGAATTTTTGGAAATTCAGCCCCAAAGGGGGTAAAACTGGGACGAAAATTTTTAAGTAAATATTTCGTTGTAATAAGAAAATTTTAAAGCTACATCTGTAATAACTGGGATATCAGTTCTTGGTTAGATATAAGGAAATATGTGTTATGGGATGAAGTTGCTATGTAAATACCGCCACAAGGACGCAAAAGGCATGATTAACAAAGACTTTGGACTCCAGCTACCAGAATCGCTTTTTGGTCAGAAGTACATTCGGAAAAGACCATGCTCCTGTGGTCTCGTGTTGCAATTTGTGAACAGCATAAAAATTCAATTCAAAAAAAGTCAGTGAAGGTTATACAGTCTGCACAAGCGAAGCAGCGGGCGTTAGGCTAACGTATCCTAAAAATACGCAGAACGCAACACATCTGTACACGCAGGGGTTAGACAAAAATATGGAGACACCGGCAGAAATGCATGCTTGAAAATAAATGCAAGTGCTAGCCATGCCTGTAGTGTAGGCATTTGACCACAAACGGCACCTGCGCAAGTTTCTCAATTTGTAGCAAGAGTCAGCCGTGTTCTGTGTAGTGGTGAGGGCATTAAGTCGCGAACATAGGCAAATTGTTGGTGCTCGTATGGTGGCTGCTTCTGTAAACAAGGTAGCCGAAGTGTTTGGGTTTTCAAGAACCACCATATCGAAGCTTTATTCCGCACACAGGGAAAGCGGAAAAACATCGTAAGCTAAGTCGCAAAGCGCACGAAAGTGTCAATCCAATGATTGCGACAGACAGTCATTGAAGTTGATTCTGGCGAGCCGGCCGTAGTGGCCGAGCGGTTCTAGGCGCGACAGTCTGGAACCGCGAGACGCTACGGTCGCAGGTTCGAATCCTGCCTCGGGCATGTATGTGTGTGATGTCCTTAGGTTAGTTAGGTTTAAGTAGTTCTAAGTTCTATGGGACTGATGACCGTAGATGTTAAGTCCCATAGTGCTCAGAGCCACATGAACCATTTTTGAACCTTGAGCGAAACGCGCAGAACGTTCATACAACCGTGTGAAACTGTCAGGAAAGTCCTTCTTTGGGATGCTGTTCAACTCCCGTGTCCCACTGCTTTGAATGTCAGTTATGTCGCAAAGCGTTAACCCTTCATGTGAATTTCTGCACTTTGTCGTTTGTAGTACGCTCGTACTGGTAACTCCCGTCCTGCACGATGCTTTTTTTCAGAAAATAATTGCCAATGTTTTTTATTTCAATCAAGTAGTGGCAGGCGTGAACGAGTCGATGTTTTTGTTCTGGAATCAAGGTGTCTGGGAAAAACTTTTCACACCATTTTCTCTTCTTCAAAACATTTTGGAAAGCGTCTTGAACTCTTGGATTTAGAGATGTTGCTCCATTGCGATCTGTGACACAAAAACGCTCGCATATTGCTACCGCACGTACTTTACTTAATACTGGCTGCCCACAAATGACTGGTCGAATGCACATCTGTTGGTTACGGTTGTTCGTTCAAGCTGCTACCGCGACTACTGCGCTGACGTCACTTATACGCGAGAAACACTTACAGTATTGAATCCACTTTCCTAACTTTCCTCTGTTTTTTATTTAACCAATCACGACACTTTTTTGGATGTCAACTCAGCGGTCTCTAATTTCTCGTAACATGTTTTCCAATCCGGAGTAAAATAACAGTAGTATACGTGTTACCTCATTTACGAAGGCAGCGCGTCTGCACTCGTCACATCTAGGCTGTCACAATCCAGATATCTTCGTATAATGTCCACAAAGCGCAAGAAAGCACTGACTGCGTTACCATTCCAGGTATTGTATGCGAAATGAATGCAAGAAATCACGTTCCTGTCGATATCTGCCTTTTCTAGATATCTTAAAAGTTACATTGTCCATCCGTTCTAATTTTCAGTGTTTAATGGATTTTTTTTTTTTTAATTTTATCAGGACGTCTCGAGCCTCTCGTACCTCCTTCCCCCTGCCCCTACCCCTGCCAAATCTTCAAATACCACTCGTACTGCTGTTCTCAGTTTAGAAACATGGTTTTATAACAATAAATGTCCGCCCCCGGTAGCTGAGTGGTCAGCGTGACAGACTGTCAATCCTAAGGGCCAGGGTTCGATTCCCGGCTGGGTCGGAGATTTTCTCCGCTCGGGGACAGGGTGTTGTGTTGTCCTAATCATCATCATTTCATCCCCATCGACGCGCAGGTCGCCGAAGTGGCGCCAAATCGAAAGACCTGCACCAGGCGAGCGGTCTACCCGACGGGAGGCCCTAGCCACACGACATTTCATTTCATTTCATAACAATAAATCTTAGCCATAATGCACACAAACTGCTATATACCATTCATTCAAAATGTGCTTTCGATTTTTTAAATACAAAACTCTATACCTAGCAGGGGCGGAGGATCTCGTAGATTAACTACCTGAATAGTGGACTGATAAGATAAAAAAACGAGGACATTCTCCACAGAATCGGAGCTGAAAGGAATTATGTGAAAAACTCTGACTGAAAGAAAGGGCAGGACGGTAGGACGTGTCTTGCAACGTAAAGGAGTAATTACCATGGTACTACAGGTAGCCGTAGAAGGCAAAAACTGTAGGGGAATCCAGACTGGAATATCTACAACAAATAATTGAGTATTTTGGGTGTAAGTGCTACTCTGAAATGAAGTGGGTGGCACAGGAGAGGGAATGTGGCGGGAACCATCAAACCAGTCAGAAGACTGACGGAAACAACAGAAAATTGGTTTCTAGAAGAAGTGTTGTAGAATATTGGCTAGGATACAATTCCGTAATTTCTATGTTACCAGAAGAAGTAAAGGAGAAGATAGAGATTGGAATATGCACGATGAAACAGAGCTCCACCGAAAAAATTTTCAGAGGAGGTAGTGTGGACCAAAACAAAAAAATGTCTAGGAAATAAAATGTATACCTTAAGAGCTGTGAGCACTTGCTCATCTTTGCTACTGTGAAACACATCTGCTGAACAAGTACTCTGTAGGCAAAAACGGTAGGGGAATCCAGACTGGAATATCTACAACAAATAATTGAGTATTTTGGGTTTAAGTGCTACTCCGAGATGAAGAGGTTAACACAGGTAAGAAAGTTGTAGCGGGCCTCATCAAACCATACTCATGTACAAAAATAAAAAATAGTCGTAGGCCGTTTGATGGATAGATTAGAGAAAAACGGGAGTTGGAAGAAGGAAAACAAGTTTAAGGTCGAGCTGCATGTTTTAGAGGCAGCGTAGTAAATCAAGTTGGACAGCTACGGCGCATGGATCCGAATAAGGCTTTTTAAAGGAACCGTTGCTCTGTAAAATGATCGGTTTTTGTCAAGAATATTCACCGAAATAATTAGAACAGCGTAACATGCAAGCATTACTGAATAGGCAGGTGCCACGTATACGCTATTCTAAAGAACGTTAACGCGTACCCTCGCAAAAAAAATAAATGTACCTGTGTACTGCCGTTTTGTATAGAAATGCAAACTCAGGCACAAAAACGAGACGTGAAGCGTTCGGGGCTGAGGTACGTTTGGGTGATGGTAGTGGGGGTCCTTGCGCTGCTACCGAGGCAAGAAAGTCCGACGGCAGATTGCTCGGGCAGCCAACCGAGGCGGCATCATTAAACGTTACGCAATTATCAGCCCCAAATCATACACAGCCGCCGTGAGTGGGCGTGGCGCGCCCGCGGTGCCCAAATCCCTACGCAAACACGGCCACCGCACCGCACAGCTGCATTTGCTCATTTTCACCGATGCCGCCGGCAGATGACAAGTTTTTTTTTTTCTTCCTACGACAACACACCGTGGTTTTGTCGTCGAATGCGCAGGCTTAATATACTCTCGCTTTTTTTCTGTTACTGCGCTGCGCTTCACACAGCAGCAATACAGCGAAATTTTTCGCAGATCCTCACAAACCTCGACAACGTTAAAACGGAAATCGTGCTTTATTAAAAAAAAAAAAAAAAGGAAATATTGCCGAGCGCTAGAAGGAGAGCAGTGCAACTCGTGTTTGGCCACTGCGGCATTTCACGCATGAATGCGTCCTAACTGTTTTCAGCCACCAGGCGAGATAGTTCCCCTTCGATTCAGCGTATGGGGCTCTGTTTTGTGATAAAACCGCTCAACTCGTCGTGTAACACGAACGGGGGAAGGAATATTAACTGGCGATAGGTAGCCAGTATTGCCTCTGAATTTTAGGGTTTCTGACTAAAACTACAGTTTTATTCCTCACGTCTACAAACTTGCAGCCCTCTGCTGCTAGATGGATCCGAATTGTAGCGCGTAATACGCCCGCGTGTAACGTAATATGTCGATGCGCGAGAATCAACGCTCTATAATAGAGTTTCCAATTCGAAAAGTTCTTCCACTCATGGAGCATTCTCTCTCTGACCATGAAAATGCCAGACCACACACGTCTGCTGCGATATCTTCAATAATCTGACGCCTTGACTTCGCTGTCATCAATCATCCACGCCAGTGAGGCGCCGAAAGTGATAGTCAAATGAAGTAATTAGCAAAATTACGCCTGTCGGCATTTATTTTCTTAAAACCCACCGTACTGTATCGACTAGGTCCCCATCCTATTTTCGTCTGTTTCCAAAACTCATAGAAGACCTTCGAGGAATTAACTTTGATAGTGATGAAGCGGTGTGAGCAGAAGTGAGGTTGCGGCTCCGTCAACCGAGACCAACATTGTATAGCGATGGCATCAAAAAACTGGTCTCTCGTTGGGGGAAATGTGTTCGTCACTAGGGTGACCATGAAGAATAAAGAGGGAGAATGTTAATAACGTTTGTTTTATTTAAAAATCGTTCAGAGTTTTCAAAAACATTCGTAGGCATTATTTCTCAGCGCATCCTCGTGTTTACTCCTGTCAGAGGCCGTACGACGGATGATGATAATATAAACTGAAAGCATATACAGGGCAGCAGACACATGTACGAAGTTACAAGTCATACCTCGACTGCAGTTCTGTGATGTGAGATTGTTGCTGCAACTTTTGTACAGTTAATTAGTTGCATCACTTTTGAAAATTTACTCTTTAGTCAAAATGGAAATGCCGTGTGTCTAGGGCCTCCCTCCGGGTAGACCGTTCGCCTGGTGCAAGTCTTTCGAGTTGACGCCACTTCAGCGACTGGCGTGCCGATGGGGATCAAATGATGATGATAAGGACAGCACAACACCCAGTCCCTGAGCGGAGAAAATCTCCGACCGAGCCGGGAATCGACCCCGGGTCGTTAGGCATGACATTCCGTCGCGCTGACCACTCAGCTACCAGGGGCGGACTCTGTAGTAGAAGAAACCTTTTAACGTTTATGGCGTGTAAATGTAATTTTTTATTACGAAACGGATTCGCATTTTCCAAATTTGAATTAATGTCAGTTGTTTGCGACACACGGAAATCTGTGTCGGAACGGGACTCGAACCCAGATTTCACGCTTATCGCGAGCGGTCGCCTTAACGACTTCGGCCTCCAGGACCGATCCACACGTCACGGAGTCCGCAACATTTACGCTTGCACATTTCATGATTCCCGTCGATGCATGGATCAGTATTGATAGTTACAATACGTGTGTTTGTACAGTGTCTGTATTTTCACATTACGTTATATTACACATCAAGAATTTGTTTTGGAAGTATGTTTCCAGGCATTGTATTCACATGTTCCCGCCATGTGTTTCTGTATAGGTCTATTTTCATGGGCGTGGAACTGATTTGTAATTCATTTATAACGCATTCATTTCTGAAGTTACCTTCTCCGGTGCAACCTGTAACACTGCGGAGAATTCTGAGGATCCTGTTATAGGTTTCACTGTCGAAGTCTAGTGCTATGTCACAGCCATGGGTTTCGTTATTGTATTATTTACTATGATTTTCGATGTTGTAGGCGATTTTCTCTTAAATGTCATAACTTTTGTTTTATTAGAGCAGATAGTCACGCTTTCTCAACAACCCAACAAATCAAGACGAAAAATTTCGCTCTGAAGATTATCTCCATTTTCTTGAACTATTATCTGATCGGAGTATGTTATTAAAGAGGAAATTCTAAGGTTTGTATCATTCTCATCTTGTCTATGAAGCTATTACTCATCGTTCAACCCTAGTAGTATCTTTCTTTTGACTTCGAAGGAATCATATCGTTGTTGAACGTAAGCGGCAGAGTTTGTAGAAGTGTCACATTTGAAAACAGGAAACATAACCCCAGTTATATTTTCTCTAAAAAAAAAAAAAAAAAAAAAAAGACAGCTGACTATCACCTAAAGACAGCGCTGAGCCTCAGATTCGACCATACCAATTTTACTTAGCAATACAAATTAGCGCTGCAGAAAGTGTTACGCTGGTTGGACTAAACGCGTTGCACTTGTCGAATGGAAAAGAATGAGCAGCATAATTGGCTATGAAATTCGTCTAGCTTTAAACGTACGTTGTGGCTGAAAAATAAGAGTGTTTCTTTCCCCACGCGCGAGTGTTGGTTGAGCGTCCTTTCAGGGAGAATAAATCGTTGTCAGAAGTCCTGAAATATGTCTGTGGAGCCAGCAGCTCAGAGGCGTTGACTGACGGCTTGCGTCAGCGGGGGCGTACGAATGGCGGCGCTGAATTCGCCGCCTCGTCGCCGCATCCGTGGCCGTACTGCGCGCAGCAGTCTCGAATAGATCACAATGTGTGAAGGTCGGCAGGCGCGCCGACTGCGAGCAGGTCGGCTCGCAAAGATCAAAGACCGCCCCGCGACCTTTGGCTCGCTCAACGCCGACAAAGAGCACCTATAGGCTATAGCGCAGCACGGCCTCTTCCGGGCGCCCACGGTAATTCTTTTCTTGTCCGGCGATCCAAGCTACACGTATTTGGCCGCTCTTATTTTCACTTACACCGTGGGAGGAAACAGTATTAACCGTGCACCAGTGCTGAAAGAGGTCACACGCATAGTGGCAGTGGTAGAACAGCGGAGAGTCACACAGCACGAAAAGGATGGGATGTCCGCAACGAAGTGATGTCGAATACGGCAGTCCGTAAGTATCCGCGAGAGGTGGTGGTAGGAGGGGGACAAGAGGGGGCACTTGCCACCTGTCCCCCCCCTCCCCCCCTCCCCCACGGAATCTGTAGTATATGGTTTTCTTTCATAACAAAATTCTCATACACTTCTAGAAGTGATTGGATAACGAACAATTCCGTGAATTATAATAATTTTCTGGTGTCGCCTATAAACTTTAGAACTTGAAGCACGACGTCTCGAAGCCGACCAACTCATTTGTATAAAAAATGGCAATTTTAGAGTCTTACCCGTCACCCCGTATAAATTCCTGCGTACACCCGTGCGGTAGCACTTTAAAAGAAAGCAAGACCTACAAGGGCGTGTTGAAACGCGATGCCTCAGAATTTTTTTATGTGAAAACTCTGAAAGCTTTAGAAATAAAATAGACGTTATTGACATTCTACATCTTTATTCTTCATATCTACATATTTCTTTCTGAGCATAGTCACCCTGGAAACACATTTCTTGCAACGAGAGACCAGTTTGGGGTACCATCACTGTAGAATGACTCGGTTGTCCGAGGCACAATCTCACCTTTGCTTCTACCACTTCATCACTATAAGAGAGAAGTTCTCGGAGTTATTCTTTAAGTTTTGGAAACAGATGAAAATCGGATGGAGCGAAGTCAGGACTGTATGGAGGACGACAGAGCACCCGATGCGTCGGACTGTTGCAGATATCGCAGCGCTCGGACGTAGTTTGGCACTGTCATGGCGCAGAAGAGGGTGGCTCCGTGTGTGGACCCGTCGACATAGTGACGCTACACACCACCATGTTAAACGCTACAATTCGGATGCCTCTAGCAGCAGACGGCTGCAAATATGTGGACACGGATAACAAAGATTTACAGTCTTAACAATGTTTGGATTTTTTTGAAAAAATCAGCACACCGTAGTACATTTTACGATGGAAAGTGATATACACTCCTGGAAATGGAAAAAAGAACACGTTGACACCGGTGTGTCAGACCCACCATACTTGCTCCGGACACTGCGAGAGGGCTGTACAAGCAATGATCACACGCACGGCACAGCGGACACACCAGGAACCGCGGTGTTGGCCGTCGAATGGCGCTAGCTGCGCAGCATTTGTGCACCGCCGCCGTCAGTGTCAGCCAGTTTGCCGTGGCATACGGAGCTCCATCGCAGTCTTTAACACTGGTAGCATGCCGCGACAGCGTGGGCGTGAACCGTATGTGCAGTTGACGGACTTTGAGCGAGGGCGTATAGTGGGCATGCGGGAGGCCGGGTGGACGTACCGCCGAATTGCTCAACACGTGGGGCGTGAGGTCTCCACAGTACATCGATGTTGTCGCCAGTGGTCGGCGGAAGGTGCACGTGCCCGTCGACCTGGGACCGGACCGCAGCGACGCACGGATGCACGCCAAGACCGTAGGATCCTACGCAGTGCCGTAGGGGACCGCACCGCCACTTCCCAGCAAATTAGGGACACTGTTTCTCCTGGGGTATCGGCGAGGACCATTCGCAACCGTCTCCATGAAGCTGGGCTACGGTCCCGCACACCGTTAGGCCGTCTTCCGCTCACGCCCCAACATCGTGCAGCCCGCCTCCAGTGGTTTCGCGACAGGCGTGAATGGAGGGACGCATGGAGACGTGTCGTCTTCAGCGATGAGAGTCGCTTCTGCCTTGGTGCCAATGATGGTCGTATGCGTGTTTGGCGCCGTGCAGGTGAGCGCCACAATCAGGACTGCATACGACCGAGGCACACAGGGCCAACACCCGGCATCATGGTGTGGGGAGCGATATCCTACACTGGCCGTACACCACTGGTGATCGTCGAGGGGACACTGAATAGTGCACGGTACATCCAAACCGTCATCGAACCCATCGTTCTACCATTCCTAAACCGGCAAGGGAACTTCCTGTTCCAACAGGACAATGCACGTCCGCATGTATCCCGTGCCACCCAACGTGCTCTAGAAGGTGTAAGTCAACTACCCTGGCCAGCAAGATCTCCGCATCTGTCCCCCATTGAGCATGTTTGGGACTGGATGAAGCGTCGTCTCACGCGGTCTGCACGTCCAGCACGAACGCTGGTCCAACTGAGGCGCCAGGTGGAAATGGCATGGCAAGCCGTTCCACAGGACTACATCCAGCACCTCTACGATCGTCTCCATGGGAGAATAGCAGCCTGCATTGCTGCGAAAGGTGGATATACACTGTACCAGTGCCGATATTGTGCATGCTCTGTTGCCTGTGTCTATGTGCCTATGGTTCTGTCAGTGTGATCATGTGATGTATCTGACCCCAGGAATGTGTCAATAAAGTTTCCCCTTCCTGGGACAATGAATTCACGGTGTTCTTATTTCAATTTCCAGGAGTGTACTTTGTAAATTATAGAATTACAAAGATCCGCTATTAAAATAAAAAATTACAGAAATTGTATCTGTTGCTTCCTTCCACCCAGTTCAGTAGCTAGAAAAATTTTATTGAAGGTGGGACAACACAACAGGTCAAGTTCTTTCTGCTTTCACGAAAAGATTTTGAAGATGTCACGAATTACCTTAAATGGAAATGAGCTGTTTCTTTTAATATTGTACACTGGATAAGATTCTGATTTTAATTTTTGATACAGAGGTATGTCTGTGTAGTAGTTATTTTAAAAGGAAAGGCAACAGATGTCTGAAAGGTGGCGCAGCTGGCGCGTGACAGGGGGAGGGGTATAAAATAATATTTCGCTCACGTGAACCGACCCCGTGTGGGTTGCAGTAGTTACGCAGGGATAGAGTATCGTGTAGAGGCAGCGCGCTGACGGGCGGCGTCGTCGTGTTGCAGCACGGAGCACCTGACGGCGCAGCACTGCGGCTCTGCGCGCACCAGCGCCACGGCGTCGCTGGCGTCGAGTCGCGAGTCGAGCGCGGCGTCGCCTCCCGCCCCGCTGCGCGTCGTCATGCTGGGCGCCGCCGGCGTCGGCAAGTCGTCGCTCGTGTCGCAGTTCATGACCTCCGAGTACCTGCACGCCTACGACACCTCGCTCGGTGAGTGACCTGCACACTGCTCACAATGGCGAGGCCTGTTCATCCATTGTACCCATCCCAATCGAAGAACGAACATGTTGTAAATCGACGTCGGTGACGGATTTCTTTTTTATTTATTTGATAGTCTTTTTCCCGCAGCTTCGCCCGCACGCGCGTTTGACACATGTATCGCGGACGTTTCCTCCTCCTCGCTCTCTGTCCTCCTATCTCTCTGCCCTCATCCTGTCAACTCTACATCTCCTCCTTTCCACTTCGTCTCTCAATCTTCTCCATCCCCTTCGTCCACCAGCTCTTTCCCTCTGTCCATATCTTCTTCCCCCTTTTCTCGGTCCACCGCATCCTTCCATTGACTAACTACACAGTACACCTCCTCCCCCCATCTCTCTGCTCAGCCGTGCCCATCTGCGCATATAGCGCTTGCAAAGTAGATCGATAAGAGAGGCTGTTGCTGCTTCCACACACCACACGTGTCGTGCACGGCGGCCTAGACATTGGGGGCTGATAAACCGTTTATTGCTCTTGACGTGTAGGCTGCATTTCAAGTTAAGGCGGAAGGCAGGTCGATATTATTCCCACGCAATCTACCTGTTACGTTGAGCAGTCTTTACACGTGGCTGGAGAACACATTTTTGCTCATATCTCCACTATTATTGCGTCTAGGAGGTTATAAACCCTACACTGCTAGTATTCGATAAGCCTACTATTTTCGCCCTACCCCCATGAACCATGGACCTTGCCGTTGGTGGGGAGGGTTGTGTGCCTCAGCGATACAGATGGCCGTACCGTAGGTGCAACCACAACGGAGGGGTATCTGTTGAGAGACCAGACAAACGTGTGGTTCCTGAAGAGGGGCAGCAGCCTTTTAAGTAGTTGCAGGGGCAACAGTCTGGATGATTGACTGATCTGGCCTTGCAACACTAACCAAAACGGCCTTGCTGTGCTGGTACTGCGAACGGCTGAAAGCAAGGGCAAACTACAGCCGTAATTTTTCCCGAGGGCATGCAGCTTTACTGCTAGCTATGTATGGAAGTGAAACATGGACGATAAATAGTTTGGACAAGAAAATAGAAGCTTTCGAAATGTGGTGCTACAGAAGAATGCTGAAGATTAGATGGGTATATCACATAACTAATGAGGAGGTATTAATTAGAACTGGGGAGAAGAGGAGTTTGTGGCACAACTTGACCAGAAGAAGGGATCGGTTGGTAGGACATGTGCTGAGGCATCAAGGGATCACCAATTTAGTACTGGACGGCAGCGTGGAGGGTAAAAATCGTAGAGGGAGACCAAGAGATGAATACGCTAAGCAGATTCAGAAGGATGTAGGCTGCAGTAGGTACTGGGAGATGAAGAAGCTTGCACAGGATAGAGTAGCATGGAGAGCTGCATCAAACCAGGACTGAAGACAACAACAACTATTTTTGCGTCAAATTTGGTTGAAATCGATACAGTTGTTTTGGAGGAGGTCCAGACATACACACACAGGCACACTGGCTTTATATACAGGGTGTTCATTTTAACTGAAGACATTCAAATATCTCAAAAACTACGCATCGGATCAAAAAAGTTATAATTCCAAATTTTTAGCCTCGGAGGGGGACATCCAACGATAACACACACGCCCCCCCCCCCCTCCCCCCTGCGCCCCACCCCATACGTGGATGGCATGGAGCAGCTTTAAAATGTTCAGTAAGCTCCACCATTTTTTATTGCAGATTACGATTCTAAGGCAAAATCTATATACGATTTGTCTAAAGCATTTTCTTCGTTACGCCACAGTCGGCTCTGTAATCGGAGGAACAGAAATGGGTACAAAATCGTAATTTACAACACGCTACTCAATGACCCTTCGATATCCAATGGCGCGTGGAAACACCATTCTCAAAGTTTTATCCCTCCATCGTATCGAACAGGGCAACATCCTACAGTAGTACCGGCAGTTCCTGTTCCAAAGACGTTCGCCACTTGCGTCCACTCGACGTGCCGTCGACAAAATACGGACCAAAGAGTTGGTTCCCCATAATGCCGCTCCATCCGTTAACCGATCAAGGACGTTGATGGTCACCTTGCCGTAACCAGTGGGGATTGTCTACACTCCAGTAATGCATGTTATGCCGCTTAATGCTACCTCGTTTTGTGAATGTAGACTCATCGGAAAATAGTAATTCAGCAAAGAACATGGGGGTTGTTTGCATTAGTTAACGTGCCCATTCACAAAACACTACCTGGTTATGGAAATCAGTGGAATGAAGTCCTTGATGCAGTAGTGTGACAATACTACCTATGGACATACCGGACTTGAAGTGTATTATCTGAGCGCTTATCCGTGGGTTGTGGTGCACTGCCGCTAGTACCGCTATTTCTTTAATTTCTCTTGTAATACGTTTGCTTCGTTTACTTTTGCCGGTCTGTACACTACCATCAGACGTATAGGCGTTCACGACGTTCAAAGGAACGAACGAGAGCGAGCTTTCTCTGGAAAACCCTCGGCATACAAGGTAATAGCAGCCGCAACACTTCTCCTACATTCTCCATAAATCAGGAACATGTCAATTTTTTCTTCTGCGGTTACAACATTCAACGTCCACTTGCACGCCTTTTCTCAAAATAACAGGTAGGTGTGCCGGCAATAAACACTGCGCAAGTATTGTAATGTTTAGAGCTCCTGTCTGTTCTACGTCAGCACGATACGTGAGCTCCGATCGCAGTGTACTGCCTCTTATGATACGGCCACGGCGGCGCGTCGAGTAGTCCCCTGTTCGATATGTCGCAGGAATACAACGTTGCGAATTGGATTTCCAATTAGAAACTGTGAAATACTGGCCTATGCTACCCTCGCAGCATGGAGGTGGGTTCCGGCGTGTCATTGGATATTGAAGGAACACTGAGTAGCATGTTCCCATTTCTACTCCTTCGACTACAGAGCCATCTTGGCGAAACTAAGAAAATGATTCAGACAAAACGTATGTAGATTTTGCCATAGAATCGTAATCTGCAATAAGAAACGGTGGTTCCCATTGAAGATTTCAAAGTTGCCCCCACCACCCACGCACGGGGTGGGGTGGCGGGTCGGGTGCGCTATCATTGGATGTGCCCCTCCGAGACAAACAATTTGGAATTGTAACTTTTTTTGATCCGATGTGTAGTTTTCGATATATTTCATTCTCTTTAGTTAAAATGAACACCCCGTATGTAGAGACTTAAAAAAAAAACTCCTACTTCTCGAAGTATCATTTGAAACCTATGCCTTCAATTATTTGTTGGATATATTCCAGTTTTTTCCCCTCTATAGTTCTTACTCTTTACAGTTCCCGCAAGTAACCTGGAAGTTCCCTGATGTCGAAGTATCATTTGAAACCCATGTCCTCAATTATTTGTCGGATATATTCCAATCTTTTTTTTTTCCCCTCTATAGTTCTTACTCTGTACAGTTCCCGCAAGTAACGTGGAAGTTCCCTGATGTCTCATCACATGTCTTATCATCCTGTTCCATACTTTCCTTTCTTCACCCTTTCTGCAGAGAACCTCGTCATCCTATACCACCACATCTTAATAATGCAGTGCTCCAAGTGTACATTCTGAGAAATTTCAGCTCTTATTAAGGCCTAGTTTCATATTAGTACACTTGTTTTCCGCAGGAGTGCTCACTCTTTGACTGCGCTAGTCTGATTTTTACGACCTTCTTGTTCCGTCCACGACGTGTTATTTTGCTTCTGCTGTAGCAGAATTCCTTCGCCTGCTCTCGTGTGCTGATTTCCCACAGTGCCGCCGTCTATCCTATCAGTTTATTATAGGCTTCAGTCGTCAAGGCACATTTGCTGATCTATTCATCTTGATACACTGCAACACATCAGCTTCATCCCCATGTATGGTTGGCTTATCATTAAAAATTTATTTATTTAATGTGGCCAGATAAAAAGCCACCAGGTTCCCCTTTATATCTAACCAGGCATTCTGCGTATCTTACATTACATATTTCACAACAAGCATTTGCTGAGTCACGTACAATAGTTACAAATTAATGTAGTGGAGAAAAACACGAGTATAGATTGTTCATGAGACGTACAGCAATAAAGACAAATTATAAGAAGGTAGATTTAATCTACGAGCGCTAGCAGCAATGGATATGATAGGAAATGTGGAAGAAAAAGAGAAAGAGGAGTGTGACAAAACACAATTAATGAAAATGGATGAAGACATTAAGGAGTGATGAGAGATAGAAGGGTACCTCAGAGAAGCTGTGAGCTGTATTGTTTGACGTAGGAAAATTGATAGTGCATGTCAGTTTTTGGGGAAACGTTATATGGATGACAGGAGGAGGCATTTCAGCTTCTTGAAAGCAACAGAGCATCTGAACTGCGCGCAGAGAAGAGAGTTGCTTGTTCCAGAGAGCGACGGCAGCAGTAGAGGAGTTTGCGAATGTTTTTGTTTCGTGGATGTGCAAAGGTCAGATCTTGTGTTCCCATTATGATGAGATGACAGGAACTATCTCAGATGGAAGGTACTGAGGACCCGATGAAAGAGAGACAGTATAGTAGTGACGTATCTTGTCTGGGGTGGGGTGAAATACTGGCGCGGTCAAATAAACGGATGTTGCAGATACAAGCTTTCGTGGTAGTTCTAAAGTCTAGTCTCCTCACTACTCGTGCCACGTTGAACTACATCGCAGGGCTGACGTTCGATAAGGAGTGACTGCACAAGTATACGTTTCACACACTGTCGAAATATGTCCCTAAACTTTTTAAAGGTGCAGAGGCAAGTACCGACAGTTGTTTCTGCGTAATTGAGGGGCTCGTGTAAAGTTACACCCAAGAGCTTCACTGTCTTGGGCTACGGTACTGGAATAATATCGAGGGGAATAGCAAGCAATTGGTCACAGAATTCAGAACTAATTAATGTCCATTAAAATTACTTGAAACTTTTTAGCATTTATTTTAAGTTACAGGTTGGTGCCCATCTTACCACTGAAGATAGATCAATACTACGCTCGTCCAGATCATTCACCTACACGATCACAGTACTGATATCATCAGATCTGACATCAGCATCTGCATCTGCATGTCTACTCTGAAATTCACAGTTAATTGTCTGGTAGAGGATTAATCGAAGCGCATTCAAGCTATTTCTCTATCATTCCAATCTCTAAGAGCGCCCGGGAAAAACGAGCACTTACATCCTCTCTTGCGAGTTCTGATTTAGCTCATTTTATTACAATGGTCATTTCTCCCTATATAAGTGGTCGCCAACAAAATGTTTTCGTATTCAGGGGAAAAAGTTAGTCACTGAAATTTCGTTAAAAGATCCTGCCTTGTCGAAAAAAGCCTTTATTTTAATGATTGCCAACCCAACTCGCGTACGATGTCAATGAGATTAGCGCTCTCTCTCTCTCTCTCTCTCTCTCTCTCTCTCTCTCTCTCTCTCTCTCTCTTTCTCTCTCTCCCTCCCTCCCTCGCTCCATTCCTCTTCCCTGTTTCTCAATAATACAAAACGATCTGCCATTCTTTGAATCTTTGTGATATCCTCCGCCAATCCTATGTGATGTGGACCTTACACCGCGCAGCAATGCTCCAGAAGAGGACAAGCGTACTGTAGGCAGTCTCTTTAGTAGACCTGCTGCATCTTCTAAGTGTTCTGCCAATAAATCGTAGTCTTTGATTAGCTTTCCCCACGAAATTATGTATGTCATCGTTTTAACTTACTTGTACTTGTAATATCCAATTATTTAGTTGGATGTTCAAAATGTTCAAATGTGTGTGAAATCTTATGGGACTTAACTGCTAAGGTCATCAGTCCCTAAGCTTACACAATACTTAACCTAAATTATCCTAATGACAAACACACTCACCCATGCCCGAGGGAGGACTCGAACCGCCGCAGGGAGCAGCCGCACAGTCCACGACTGCAGCGCCCCAGACCGCTCGGCTAATCTCGCGCGGCATTTAGTTGGATTCACAGCATTTAGAATTATGTGATTTATCATGTAATCGAAATTTAGCGGATTCCTTTTAGTACTCGTGTTTATGAGTTCACACGTTTCATTATTTAAATTTAGTTATCACTTTCCGGATATTTCATCGAGCGAGCGGTTGCATGTGGTTGCTAAGTATGGAGCTGTTGTGTTAGCATAACTGGCACCCAATCTGAACTGGAGGACTTCCCTTCTTAAGTGATTTAAGTTATTACCTACACTGAGGATATCTGCTTGGGAGTTACTCATGTTGGTATCTGTTCTTGATTCTACTTGTGGAACATTTACTTGGGTGAAGCTAGAAGTCGCCGACATAGAAATGATATTTGCTCTACGATACTAAGTGGTGGTGAGGGGGGTGCAGATGAATACCCACGAATGTATACGTGAGTAATAAATAATGAATTGTAAACTACCATAGGTTGTGATATCTCTCGACGGACATTATGTGTGCCCTTATGATAAACAGTCGTGCGTAAAGACTGTGCTATGTCTGTAGCCGATACAACGACAATGCGTCAGCAATTCCCCTTATCGACTCGTCCCGGTGGTTCTTGGAGCACGTCAGACGGCCTCTCCAGAAAAGCTGCACGGGACACACAGCGTAGAGTCAGAGTGAGATAAGAGAAGTCGTCGTTACGGGGAGCCACTCGTTGCCAGAGTCCGTGACTGCGCGTGCAACGACGCTTCGGGCAAATAGTGATCGCGGGCGGCTGCTGCCTTGTTAGCGGGTGGGCACCGTACAGCCCGGCGTGGCAGGGCTCACTCTCGCACCAGGCGTCCAGCACTCGGAAGCAAGGTCACGCTGGAATCTGCATATTAGAAGGAAAAGGACGTAAATGTAGAGACGATTGTACACATCACGTAGGGCCCATACGTATTACAAAAACGAATGGACGTAAATATGAATGCATGTACCGGTATGACTGCTGGATCGATTTCAACAAAACTTGGTACTCAAGTCACTGTCTGGGAAGAATCGTTGTGGGGGCGAGAACAAGGGAGAATAGGGGGTGGGGGGGGGGGGGGGGGGAGCGAAGAAGCATTGTAGCCGACGACACGCAAATACCTGCACCTTTTTCATCCAGTACTTGAGAATGAGAGCATTTAGTGACTTGCAACAAACTTTACATATCATTTCAAACCATTACGAAACGTTTTCACTCTGACAACCCCCACAAAACGATGGAAGGAAAAAGCTTATCACTCACTACAGTTACCCTGTTCATGCTATAAAACTACCGTATGAACCGTGACGTTTTAGTTCATTACTTCTTTAGTACGAATTGTATCCGCGACGCATTTTGCAGACAGTAGTCAAATACATCAGTGAATGTACCTACAAGAATACATCGGTGTACACACACACACACACACACACACACACACACACACACTGAAGAGCCAAAGAAACTGGTACACCTGCCTAATATCGCGTAGGGCTCCCGCGAGCACGCAGAAGTGCTGCTACACGACATGTAATGGACTCGACTAATGTCTGAAGTAGTGCTGGAGAGAATTGACACCATGAATCTTGCAGGGCTGTCCATAGATCCCTAAGAGTATGAGGGGGTGGAGATCTCTTCTGAACAGCACGTTGCAAGGCATCACAAATATGCTTACTAATTTTCAAGTCTGGGAAGTTTGGTAGCCAACAGAAGTCTTTAAACTCAGAAGAGTGTTCCTGGAGCCACTCTTTAGCAATTCTGGACGTCTGGAATTGCCCAAGTCCGTCGGAAGCGCAATGGACATGAATGGATGCAGGTGAACGGACAGGATGCTTACATACATGTCACCTGTCAGAATCGTATCTAGATGTATCAGGGGTCCCATTTCACTCCAACTGCAGACGTCCCACACCATTACCCGAGCTCCTATTAGCTTGAACAGTCCCCTGCAGACATGCAGGGTCTATGGATTCATGAGGTTGTCTTCATACCCGTACTCGTCCATCCCCTCGATACAATTTGAAACGAATCGCGTCTGACCAGGCGAGGCGTAAAGCTTTGCGGCGTGCGGTCATCAAGGGTACATGAGTGGGCTTTCGGCTTTGAAAACCGGTATCGATTATGTTTCGTGTAATGGTTCGCACGCTGACACTTGTTGATGGCCCAGCATTGAAGTCTGCAGCAGTTTGCGGAAGGGATGCACTTCTGTCACGCTGAACGATTCTCTTCATTCGTCGTTGCTCCCGTTGTTGCAGGATCTTTTTCCGGCCGCAGCGATGTCGGAAATTTGATGTTTTACCGGATTCCTCATATTCACGGTACCCTCGTCAAATCGTCGTACGGGAAAACCCCCACTTCATCGCTACCTCGAAGATACTATGCCCCATCGCTGGTGCACCGACTGTAACACCACGTTCAAAGCAGTACTCGATCTAACAACTGCGACAGACACTTGTTGTCTTATACTGGCGTTGCCGACCGGAGCGCCGTTGGCTGCCTGTTTATATATCTCTGCATTTGAATACGCATGCCTATACCAGTTTCGTTGGCGCTTCAGCGTAGTTCAGGAGACACTGCAGGGCTTAATTCGCAAGAGATAGGCCTACGCGTGAAATGTGTGTGAAAATATGTTTATGACTGAAAGGTCTTCGGTTACTTAGATGCTGCCCGCCACGAATTCCTATCGTGCGCTAACCTCTTGGTCTTAGAGTAGCGCTTGCAACCTACGTCCTGAATTATATGTTGGTCGTACTCAAATCTCTGTGTTCCCCTACATATTTTACCTTCTAAAGCTCCCTCTTGTACCGTGGAGGTTATCCCCGGATGTCGCAACACACATAATATCATCCTGTTCCATCTTCTTTCCAGTGTGTTCCATATGTTGCTTTCTTCGCCCATTCTTTAGCGCACATACTGACTCTTAATTTTATCAGTTCAGAAGGTAGCTGTCAGACATTCAGCTGCGTGAAAACGAAACAGCAGGACTTAATTCGCAAGAGATACGCGTGAAATATGTATGAAAATATGTTTGAAATATGTTAAATATATGTGAAATACATTTGACATGTGAACATGCGGGCAAAGCCGCGGGTAATGAGTTCATCCTAAACGCTTGGTACGATTTCAACTGCGTTTAGTACACGGATTTGTTACAATCTGGAAAGAAATACTGTGGGGCTAACAACCGGTAGCCTCCTGGAGAGCTGGGAGTGGTAATGTGAAGAAAGAAGGGGCGACGAGGAGATGGACACACAGAGTGGCGAAAGGAGGAGAGAGATACAGATGGGGGAGGAGCTGGAATCTGGGAGAGATGGAGATGAACGCGTCACAGTTTCATACACTCCTGGAAATGGAAAAAAGAACATATTGACACCGGTGTGTCAGACCCACCATACTTGCTCCGGACACTGCGAGAGGGCTGTACAAGCAATGATCACACGCACGGCACAGCGGACACACCAGGAACCGCGGTGTTGGCCGTCGAATGGCGCTAGCTGCGCAGCATTTGTGCACCGCCGCCGTCAGTGTCAGCCAGTTTGCCGTGGCATACGGAGCTCCATCGCAGTCTTTAAGACTGGTAGCATGCCGCGACAGCGTGGACGTGAACCGTATGTGCAGTTGACGAACTTTGAGCGAGGGCGTATAGTGGGCATGCGGAAGGCCGGCTGGACGTACCGCCGAATTGCTCAACACGTGGGGCGTGAGGTCTCCACAGTACATCGATGTTGTCGCCGGTGGTCGGCGGAAGGTGCACGTGCCCGTCGACCTGGGACCGGACCGCAGCGACGCACGGATGCACGCCAAGACCGTAGGATCCTGCGCAGTGCCGTAGGGGACCGCACCGCCACTTCCCAGCAAATTAGGGACACTGTTGCTCCTGGGGTATCGGCGAGGACCATTCGCAACCGTCTCCATGAACCTGGGCTACGGTCCCTCACACCGTTAGGCCGTCTTCCGCTCACGCCCCAACATCGTGCAGCCCGCCTCCAGTGGTGTCGCGACAGGCGTGAATGGAGAGACGAATGGAGACGTGTCGTCTTCAGCGATGAGAGTCGCTTCTGCCTTGGTGCCAATGATGGTCGTATGCGTGTTTGGCGCCGTGCAGGTGAGCGCCACAATCAGGACTGCATACGACCGAGGCACACAGGGCCAACACCCGGCATCATGGTGTGGGGAGCGATCTCCTACACTGGCCGTACACCACTGGTGATCGTCGAGGGGACACTGAATAGTGCACGGTACATCCAAACCGTCATCGAACCCATCGTTCTACCATTCCTAGACCGGAAAGGGAACTTGCTGTTCCAACAGGACAATGCACGTCCACATGTATCCCGTGCCACCCAACGTGCTCTAGAAGGTGTAAGTCAACTACCCTGGCCAGCAAGATCTCCGGATCTGTCCCCCATTGAGCATGTTTGGGACTGGATGAAGCGTCGTCTCACGCGGTCTGCACGTCCAGCACGAACGCTGGTCCAACTGAGGCGCCAGGTGGAAATGGCATGGCAAGCCGTTCCACAGGACTACATCCAGCATCTCTACGATCATCTCCATGGGAGAATAGCAGCCTGCATTGCTGCGAAAGGTGGATATACACTGTACCAGTGCCGACATTGTGCATGCTCTGTTGCCTGTGTCTATGTGCCTGTGGTTCTGTCAGTGTGATCATGTGATGTATCTGACCCCAGGAATGTGTCAATAAAGTTTCCCCTTCCTGGGACAATGAATTCACGGTGTTCTTATTTCAATTTCCAGGAGTGTATTTATAGGTTTTCGTTCGATCCCAATTCCGTACATTTCACAGTACAACCGCCCACAATAAGCAGGAACATTATTATATTTGTAATTTGAATAAACAGTCCGCGGTATTAATCGAACAATCCCTGCTGTCCACAAACGTCAGCGTGTAATCAAAGCAGTCTCGCGGCGATCGGTACACCATACATTCTCGATTACAGCTCTTAATATCAGTTCAAGACACGGAAATGTGTTATCATATTTCTGTTTAATTTCACTGTCTGCGGTATGCACTAAACTGTCTGTGCTGTGTAAAATCAAAACAGAACACAAACCGTTCACGCATCTGAGCGGTCTGCACATCATAGTTTTCAAGGTTAGTGTGTCGAGTGGCTGTTGAGTACAACCAAACCGAAATGACAAAAAGTATCACCATCCAAATAGTTGTTTTTCGTCGGCCAAGGACACAGTACACACCAGCACGCACGCGGCGCGGCAGTCACCACCCTGTTCTCGTTCCCGACGCTGTGCTGATGCTTTTCACTGCCGACCTGTCCATCTGGTTCTACACCGCACTACACAACTCGCTTCACACTACACTTTCAAAATTTTCGAGTACGTCAGTTTATAGTTTCATATAAAATTACAACTTCATACTGATGTTTTCACGGAAAATGAATTTAAACACCATGTTAATAAACTTGAAAACATAGAGCGTCAGAACAAATGAAAATAGCAAATTACACTCATGACCACTGCATGACGTAAATAGAAACGTAGTTGTACAAAGAAATGAATTTACAAAACTCTTTCAATATGTAAAGGAAATAAAGCAGAAAATGAGGAAGAAGAAAGCACTTTTTTGAGCCATCAGTATTCTGTTGGGTCTGACGTTGCCACTATTCCTCTCCTGTGCCAAACTTTCGTCTCTGAGTACCAATTACAACCTACGCTCTCAACTATTTGTTGTTTATATTCCAATCTCAGTCTTCCCTCTACAGTTTTTACCCTATACAGTTCCCCCTGGTATCAGGGTACCTATTCCCTGGTGTCTTAACGGATGTCCTACCATCATGCCCCTTTTGTTCTCAGTGTCTTCCACGTATCCCTTTCCTCGCCATTCTGCGTAGAACTACGACATTCTTACTTTAGCGCTCAGCCGATCGCGTTCTCGAGTTTATTAGTGCCAGTGAGATGACGTCAGTCATTTGAAGCTCTTTTTGGAGACAGCCAACCCCTTTCTGTAATGGTTTTTTAAGCTTTCCTTCTGCTTTTTGTTTCTCCAATTTTTTGAGTTTCGTTCCCATTGCTGCTAGTTTCCATTTTCGTTTTTTACCTTTTCCTAAGTCACAGACCGGGCGCTAATGACCATAGCAGTTTTGCGCCCCAAAACCAAAACAAAAAAACAAAAAATTTTTGCTTTATCACACCACCTAATTTTCGATATTCGTTTTCAGTGCGACATCTAAATGCTTCACGTCTCTTCTACTCCAGTTTCCTCACAGTCGTTGCTGCTTTTACATGTCGTTTCCTTACTGAAACGCTTTATTTTTCTGTATTGCGAAACAGTGAACGTTTTCGAAGTGCTGTGCCAGTATTGCCCTTTTAGACAGGGCCACACTGATTTTTGTGTGTTCCTTGCTCCGTCCATCATCCGTTAATTTGCTGCTCATGTAGCAGAGTTCTACATTTCGTCGAAACCGTGATCCAAAATTCTGATGTTCCCTCGCTGTTCTCCTTTCTACTACTCCTCATTACTTTCTTCTTCCTTCTATTTATTCTCACTCCGTAATCTATACTCCCTAGACTGTTCACTTCAACGAACAGCAGACGGTAGTCGTCACTCTGGCAGCAGAGTGTCGCAGCCCCACTCTCTGCAGCGTTGGCCACCGCCACGATTAACCGCGCCTGCTCTTCCAATTAGCGCAGCTCCGGGACAATAATGCCGCACCGATACCAGCAGATCAAACGGCGGCGCCGCCGCTGCGTTTTGCGCCGCCTTCCTAATTAGCTCCGTAATGAGACGTCTCTCCCCGGTGGCTGCAAGTGCCGCAGCTATTGGGGCGCGGGTCTGTCTGCCGAGCAGAAATTTTCTGTTTTACTGCCTCCATCGGCAAGGGTTGCAGTACTCAGCATTGTCAGTCCGCCTAGGTGCCCTTTTAGCAAACTGCACAAGCAGGCGAAGTTTTTACGCCAACAAAAGCACTGGCAGCGGTGTTTCATTAATTAAACTTACAGCGTCTCACTGGAGTTTTTAATTCCAACTTCCTTCATTATTCGTACTTTCGGCGAAACTATCACGACTCGCTTCAGCTACGAAACGTTTACTGTTTCTTTACTACACACTTTATTATCCTGTGTTGTAGAACAGTGAACATTTTCGAAGTATTTAATATAGGAATCCCTACATGGACGTTTCGAAAAACTTTCCACTAGTAAAATTTTTCTTCGGAGCTCGGGACAAGTAATACTGTTTCCTCACATTACATTCGTTATACAGGGTGATTCAAAAGTAACTGTACACACTTCGTAGGTGGAATGTATGCATCAAAATATGAGTAAAATTTTAATTAAAGTTTCCTCTGAAACTGTTTATTTCCGAGTTACGATGCATTATGCCATTTGTGGTTGGCATTACATCATGGGGTAGTAACTATGTGGCGCCTGCTTCGGAGAGACCAATTCCAGCCATTTCACCTGCAAAAGTTATAAGAGCTGACACTTGTGACGTCAGAATTTCTGTCAATGGTTACTCGGACGCCATACTGCTGCGCCACTGTTCAGACGTCGGGTACTATTGATAGATGAGAGCCTCTTTACCCTCGGGGGCATTGCAAGTGTGGGTATGCGAATCCTCGCGTAACTGCAGTACGAAGATATCAACATCGTTCTGCAGTGAACATTTGGTGTGGTAAAGCGGACGATCAGTTAGTCGGATCGCATGTTATTCCACGGCGCCTGGCTGGAAAAGTGTATCGTGAATTTTTGGAACTCGAATTGAGTGGTTTGCTTCAGATGTCCCATTCGCTACATGAACTATTACGAACGACGGCGCACCTGCACATTTCAGACGGGGAACAAGAGTTTATCTCACTGTTAATTATCCCGATAAGTGGATAGCCCATGCGGGACCAGTTACTTCGCCCGCCAGATCTGCGATCTTAAACCCCTTGTACTTTTAGAGCCATCTCGGAAAGCATTTGTACGGTGTTGCAACTGAAAATGTAGGACAACTACAGCAGCTAACTGAAAATGGCTCTGCGACTGTGCAGAGTGTGGTGAACAAAGTCTGCAACATTCCGTGACCGAAAAGACTAAATGTACGATACGTAGTTGTGTTGAATTTCGGGTGCATTCGTGTCTTTCCTTTCTGAGAAGAATTAATCTTGCGTTGTTTGTGTTGAATTTGTGATCCGTGCTATACTGCATAACGCTAAAATAAAGCAAATTCAGACAAAACTTTGTTTAACATTTTAGGCTTATTTTGAAGCAGTGTGAGCTGTTGCTTTTGAATTACCAAGAATTTATTTTGTGTTGTTTCTGGTGCACTTGTGATCCTTACTCTGCTGCATACCTCAAAAATAAAGCTACATCGGACAAAACTGTATTTAACACTTTACTCTTATTTTCATAGACACATTGCCCACACCGTCTGCCCCCGGTAGCTGAATGGTCAGCGTGACGTATTGTCAATCCTCTGGGCCCGGTTTCGATTCGCGGCTGGGTCGGGGAATTTTTTCCGCCCAGGGACTGGGTGTTGTGTTGTCCTCATCATCATCCTATCATCCTCATCGACTGCAGGTCGCCGAAGTGGCGTCAAATTGAAAGACCGGCACCCGGCGAACGGTCTGTCCGACGGGAGACCCTAGCCGTACGAATAAATAAAATAAATTGCCCGCACTAAGTGTGTACGGCTATCTTTGAATCACCCTGCACACACTACCCAGTCAGATTAATGTCACAACGCGCCAAAAGCCTGAATAACCATCTTTTGCTGTGTGGGAAATAGGGGAAGAGAGTCAATGAGGTTCTGGAAGGTACCGGCAGGAATATGGAGCCATGTCGACTCCTGTGCCGTGGCTAGCGGCGCTAGGTTTCTCGGGTGAGGCTCCATGCCGCGAACAGTCAGATAGAGGTCGTCTCGCAGACTGATTTTGGTGGCCAGGGGAATACAGTACACTCATCCTGGTGCTCTTCGAACAACGCACTTACGCTGCGAGCTGCATCACACGTTGCGCTGTCCTGCTGGTAGATGTCGTAATGTCAAGAAAAAAACGAATTACATGTAGGGTTGCACAAGGTCCCCAGCGATAGATGCATACTTGTGTATTGCATACTGCCTTCCACAATGACGAGATCAGCTAGGGGATGCCATGAAAATATTCCCCAGACCATAACGCTCCCTTCTCCGGCCTGGACCCTTCCGACGATCGTTGCAGGACGTTTGCTTTCAGACTTTTCACGCCGTACTCTATAATGGTCATCTGTCCGATGGAGCATAAAACTTGAATCATCTGGAAAGGCCACCTCTCGCCACTAAGTGGACCTCCAGTTTCTGTATTGGCGTGCAAATTCCAGCCTTCGTCGCTGATGAACAACATTCGGCGTGCTGCGTTAACCAGGCGCCTGCTGCGGAGGTCCATACGCAGACACGTTTGCTGAACGGTCGTTGAGGAGACACTGTTGGTAGGCCCTATGTTCATCTGGGCGGCCAGTTTCTCAACAGTTGTACGTCTATTCGCCCGTACACATCCTTCGCAGCTCTCGTTCACCCTCGTCATTTACGGCTGGTGCCGCAGCACAGTTATCATGGTACCGTTTTGCACAGAGTCATTGTGCCATGCACAGTATACTTTAACCACGGCGGCACTCGAAAAGTTTACAAACTTATCCATTTCGGAAATACTTGCACCCATGGCCCAAAATGATCATGCTCTTTGGATGTCAGATAAATCGCTTCGTTTCCGCATAACGACAAAGGCTGCACTGCTTTCCGCGTCCCCCGACACGCTTTATATACGCTTCACCGCTTGTGCTGCCACGTGACCTCTGAACATAGGCGGTAACAGGGCCGAGTAAAATCTTTAAAATCGTAATGTGAACAAAGTTTTGCCCAGCTCCTGTAGCTTAAAGGCAGTGTGCTGCCTTGCAAGACTAGCAGGATCAGCGAACCCGCTCAAGTCCACTGCTCCACAATCGCTTACGCAAATGATGGGCTGGCTCCCATCTGCACTCCAGAAAATGTTATAGTAAACCAATTCTTCTTCTTTTTTTTGCGCCGTTGTCCTGCGTCGGTGCAGAATCAGTATGGTTATTAATTAACGGATTTTCAGTGATTAATTTAAGGGATGGGCGGACTCTCTTCCTTCTCCCACCGGAAGGAATATGTATACCCCATCTGTCTGCGTGCAGTGGTGAAAGTGAGCGAGCGTTTTCTAAATGTCTACAAATCGTTTAACTGAGGCAGGACGGGGAGCTAGCCCAGTAGTCACATAGTGGTATGTGGGAAACTCCCTAAAACCACATCTAGACTGGCCGGCACATCGACCGTCGTTGTCAATCCGCCGGGTGGATTCGATTCGATAATGGCGCCGATCCTCCCCCCCACCCCATCCCCTCTCGACCTCCTCCCACCCGGTTCCCGGTCCTAGAAGTGGTGCTATGAAGAGGTACGGCTACTGGGGCGGGCGACGATAATCAAACATTTAAAATACGACAACACACAGAAAAATGTTTAAACTATTACAGGCAGGTGGCGCACACAACTTCCCTGCTTCCCTCCATTTCTCCTTTAGAATAATTGACGATGTGACCAATTAAAGAGCATCGGGTCACATAGTTAAAATGAAATGAATGTGACAAACCACGAAAACTGCTGGCGGTGTACGGCAGGATAAACGCTACGAAAGGTATTACGCAGAGTATTTCATTGCTTTGTTTTAGCGCTATAAAAGCAGAGTTTGTGGTACAAGTTCTTGACCGAGCATTTGGGCTGTTTGCTGGTAGAGGAAGCCATTCTTCGCAGAGGCACTAGGAGGGTGGGAGGTCCGCCCCATCGGCTGCCTTATATTTCATGAAAAATCATTGGTACTCATTAGATAGCAGGCTGAGTAAACTTGCAGCCGTTCTGGAGGAAATGGAACGAGGATATGAAATTGAACGCAGTACACCCAGGGCCGGAGTCCAATGCTCTACCCGCTAGACCACCACGGCTTCTGCTTCAGAAGTACTAATATATTCAAGGTATTCGGAAATTCCCATTACAGATTTCTAGAACTTGTATAGGGGAGTGAGTACATAATATTTTGAATAAGAACCCACGTACGTTTCGCACCCGTTTGAAAACATGTTTGCCAGGTAGGTATGCAACTGGCTACTCATGGTAGTGAGTCGATACGTCGGATCGGCTAACGTCATTTGACGTCTGTCCTACCCCTCTGACCTGGTTCCAGCTTCATTCACATGTCTGTGAGTGTTAAAGCAACATGGATGAGTGCACGTTTGCAGAACAAACCGAAATGATCCTTCTGAATGGCGAAGCTCATGGTAATGGACAAGCTGCTCGTCGCCTTTATTAAGATCGTTCTTCACATGGTTCGACTTCATCGGATACCCTTTTGCCGCAGTTAGCAATCGCTTCGACAAAGGGTACCTTCACCATCAGCAGGCATGACTGTGATGCTCTAGGGAGACGGTGCACACCCGAATTGGAAAGCCCGTACTGCATCAAGTTGAAGAGAACCCGTCAATGAGTACACAAGTAATTTCTTTGGTTATTAACGAGTGGAACTGTAATGGGTCACGCCTAATCAGTTACTTGTAAAAGTGGTCGCATTACCAACATTTTTTCAAATGGTTGTAGCACGGAAGCCGTACGTTTGCAGACATGTGCGCTCATTCAAAATATTATCTACTCAGTCCCTTCTACAAGTCCTAGAAGTTTATAACGTCAATTTCCAAACACACTGTAAACTACTAAATAACGGAAGAATTTTCCCTTTTTCTTTTAAAACTTAATTTATCTTGTGAAACTAAAAAGTTTGATGAAAAACGGGGAAAAGTTAGGGTCACTGTTTCAATGCTTCTGGAGTTTATAGCCACCCTCCCTACACGTGAGTACAGCTCACAGAAAGTGCTTACAACTATGTGGAATTGTCAGAAAGTCATTCTTTGCGATGTTGTTGAACTCGCGCGTTAGACTGGCTTTGAATATCCGTTATGTCCTGTAAGCACTGACCCGTTATCTGAATTTCTTCACTTTGTGACCTTCTGGTAGGTTCGTACTGATATCACAAAGTCTCGTTACCCGTAATGATTTTTCCCAGATCCGAATTGACCGTGTGTTGCATTTCAATCAAGTCATAGCAGGTGTCCATGTGTCAGATGGAATTTTTTTTTTTTTTCAGGAAGTCGAATTGTACGGGAAAAATTTCACACTGGCTTTCTTCGAAACATTCTGGAGAGATTGTTGAACTCCTGATTTGGAGGTGTTGCTCCACTGCTATTTGTGACTCAATAACGTTGACACACTGCGGCCAAATCTGCTATTTAACACTCCCTACTCACAACTAACTGGTCGAATGCACATCTGCTGTTTACAGTTCTTGGTTCAAGTCGCCACCGTGGTTACTGCACTCACGTTGCTTGTACGCCAGGAGTAAAATCTGACTCGGAACTTTTTAATGGACTCTGTATATTATCAGAAGTTCCCACATTAAAGAGTAGCGTGTGTGATAGAAGAGAAAATGTTCCTGGTTGTATTTAGTTTCGTTCGTACCTGTAACGAGTGCATTTATCATGTTTCCTTAGCGTTTAAGGAACGACATCGAGGAAAACCAACGAAGATCCTTTTTAGTAATAGTTTTTATTCTGAAGCTAATTTCAGTAGTAATACCATCTTCTGGAAGACATACTATAATAAGAAAATTAGTATAAATACGTAGAAAACTCTGTAAGTTAAACTGTGTTTATACTCTAGATGATAAATTCCGACAGTTTCTGCACAAAAGACTCCAATTCTGAATCGTATCCTTACTGCTTACGATCATTCAAGGGTGCACAAATAATTTGTCGCGGAACCAATAGTTACTAAAAGTTTTGCTCTTTGAAACGAGATATATTATGTCCTGAAACGTTGTTTCCAATTCTCTCCGGGTAGACAAGCCAGTGTGCATCGGAATAAGCTTTTAAAGGGTTAATATCCTGGATAATTATGTCAATACTGTCATAATTCTCCTATTTCGTCTTGTATTTGAATGAGGAAAACAATCCAGTTACCGCAGTTCAAAGAACAAGTTAAGCTGAAGAAATATCCTGCTACGCTAATTTTCGTCTTGTGAGGAATCCCAATAACAACCATGCCTCCGTCAAACCTGTCTGCTCCTGATTGCCATTTTTTTCTTTCTCTGCTCTCTTCCACCAACTCCAAACACCACCTCCTCCTCCTCCTTTGCCTGGTTCTTGTGGTTTTCCAGTCAATGACTCCATTTTCCGTTTTAATAATCGACTTACCACACATGCGTCAGTAACATTCACTCTTCTTTCCTGGTCCATTTATCAACATGTTCCGTAAATGAGTCACTTTTAAAACGGTTTAGGGTACCTTCTCTCACGTGACCGTTACAGAATTTGGTACCTATTTTCACGAAAACTTGTGTTTAAGGTACATCCAGCATTTTCCCTTGTTTTGCAGTATTACACTTGTAACCTCCCCACAAAATTTAATTGAAATTATTAATAATTATTATGGATAGCGATTCTAATTTTTTTGTGTGACCTCAGAACAAATTTGGTTCCCATTTATAATCTCCGTACAGAAATGCATTCACATTTAATGTACGCACAAAATTCTTTCCTCATTTAATGTAAGCACAAAACAGAAAAATTCTTAAACCTCATATTAAAAAAATAAATTCAGTAACCTGGTAAAATTTGGACTACAGCAGTGCTGCGTCGTGGCCCTGTAAGATCATTCTGAATAAAAAAGCAAAAATTCTTACCTCAATAAAACGGCGAATATATCTGCTCTTACTTAACATTTTTCCGGCACAGCTCCGTGCAATGCTGGCCTATACATTTGTGATTTGTGAAAGGAAGCAACTGATTTTTTGAAATGAATGCTTTTTTAAAAAATTACTTTATATTACAAAAATTATTATTGGGACATTTTTTAAAAACATTTGGATGACAGTTCAGATACAGTTCAGATTTGGAATTTCCTCGTTCATGCGCGACGCTGCTTCTTTACCTTATACAATAATACTCCATCTCCAGATTCCCGACCAAAGCAGACTGCAAACAAGCGCAGACAACCTCAGACAAGCGACTAGCAACAACTACTGCTACAGTTACACAGTTCGTACTGCAGTCAACACTGCTCTCTGGTCAGCGATTCTATATCGCAGGCAGCGCATACCTCTTACACACTGTCGTTCTATCAGGTGTCCTGCAGCTCATTTATATGTCATCTTATACAGGCGCCCAAAGTTTGTAACTCTCCACCAAGCGCGCAGAAGAGAGTTTAAACAAAAAATAATAGGCAGAGTCAAAGGTAAGAGATACATCTCTCACTTTATCTCTCCTTTTCACTCATAGAAACTTCAGCTTTCCAAGCACGTATTCTCACAACAGTTTATTAAGTTTGCATTACATTTGAATTTATGTTCTACATTCGCCTATATTTGATCTCTGGATTGACATTCTGGTCCTGACGCAAGAGCCTTTCACGCCGATACTCGAATGCAGCAGGAGTTGCCAGGAGAAGTGAAGTTGGCAGTTATTCAGCAGTACGTAACCAGCCACCACCGGTCTCTATATCTCGGGAAGTTAGTCAAGTGGAATATGTTACGAAGCACTGCTGCCTTTTGAGGTCTTTAACGATCGTTACGTTGACCTGCTTTGCGCAGAAATACTTGAAAGAGAGACCCTCCATTCCGCTTGCCCGCAGTCACCGCCATCAAACGCTCTCGATTATACCTACAGCTAAGGGCGCAGTTGACTGCCGGACGTGTAGCGCAGGTTGCAGACCGTTCAGGCGCACGCCAAGTACAACCAGCCACGCTGCCGAGCCCTTGTGTTCGGCGCGTAATGAAGTTAGAGTCGCAACTCACGCCACAGTTCGGCGGCCCACAAAATGGCGAATCGCTTTGGCACGGCTCGCCCGTAATTGGATTGTAATAATCCGGTGGCGGCGGCGTCTGTCCGACAGACTGGCTAATTGGAAACCAGCGGCGACGCAATTAGATATCCGGGAGTCCCCGGTGCGCCGAAGCTGCTGCGAGTAACAGCCATGACACCGCTCAACGGAAAATCTGATACCGGATGCGTACATAACTGCTATCAACGAGCCTTTCACACGCCGAAATTCACCGATATGTGAAAGCTCCAGCCCACGCTCAAACAGATACTTTTCACAGTCTTTAAAATATACAAGGGTGTAATATTGACACGAGAAACACTTCACAGCTGCAAAGAATACAGGAGTAGGTTCTGTCTAAGGTGGCGTCTACATCAGTGCTGTTAGGCACTTGGAACCAGAACATTATACACTGACGCGCCAAAGTAATGCGTATTCAAATACAGAGATATGTAAACAGGCAGGAAACGGTGCTGCGGTCGGCAACTCTAGTATAAGACAAGAAGTGTTTGTCGCAGTTGTTAGATCGAGTACTGCTGCTACATTGGCAGGTTATCAAAGTTTAAGTGAGTTTGAACGTGGTGTTATAGTCGGCACACGGGCTATGGGACACAGCATCTCCCAGGTAGGGATTTTCTCGTACTACCATTTCACGAGTGTGCCGTGAATATGAGGAATTCGGTAAAACATCAAATCGGCGACATCGCTGCGGCCGGAAAAAGATCCTGCAAGAACTGGAGCAACGACAAATGAAGAGAATCGTTCAGCGTGATAGAAGTGCAACCCTTCCGCAAACTGCTGCAGACTTCAGTACTGGGCTATCAACAAGTGTCAGCGTGCGAATCATTCACCGAAACATCATCGATATGAGCTTTCGGAGCCGAAGGTACACTTGTGTACCCTTGACGACTGCACGACACAAAGCTTTCGCTTCGACTGGGCTCATCAACCCCGTCATTGGACTGTTGATGTCTAGATTGTATTGAGCGGGTCGAACCTCATAAACTCATGGACTGTGCATGTCAGCAGGGGACTGTTCAAGCTGGTGGAGGCATGTAGGGCGTGTGCTATTGGAGTGATATGGGACTCGTGATACGTCTAGATAGGACTCTGATAGGTGACACGTAAGCATCCTGTCTGCTCATCTCCAGCCGTTCATGTCTCTTGTGAATTGTGACGGGCTTGGGCAATTCCAGCAGTACAATGCGATAATCCGCACGTCCAGAATTGCTACAGAGTGGCTCCAGGAACACCCTTCTGAGTTTAAACACTTCTGCTGGCCACCAAACTCCCCAGAAATGAACATTATTGAGCATATCGGAGACGCCTTGCGACGTGATGTTCGGAAGAGATCTACACCCCCTCGTACTGTTACGGATTTATGGACAGCCCTGTAGGATTCATGGGGTCAGTTCCCTCCAGCATTACTTCAGACATTAGTCGAGTGCATGCCACGTGCCGGCCGGAGTGGCCGAGCGGTTCTAGGTGCTACAGTCTGGAACCGCGCGACCGCTACGGTCACAGGTTCGAATCCTGCTTCGGGCATGGATGTGTGTGATGTCCTTAGGTTAGTTAGGTTTAAGCAGTTCTAGGCGAAAATCGTGATCATGAATGATTACCTTCAGTAACATACCAGAAAAAAATGTTGTCGTTTGTAAAATATTGCAGGTCTGTGGACACAGGTAAGCAGAAAATTAAACATAGACTCGAACGCAGTATAGCCGTATGTAGCAGTTGGCACTAACGCCGTTTTTCGAAGAAAGCCAAAATAAATAAATAAATAAAATAAGTAAAGACAGGGAGGCATGAGATATTCTGGGGCTGCAAAGGGGGAGGGGGGGCATGGGGTAGAAAAATTGGGAACGACTGAGCTAGAATAAAGCGGCAAAGAGGTGCGCCAAGGTAGTCAACAGTTTTGTAAGACTTTGAACCTCAATTTCATGAAAACGCATGAGAAGCGCGTATCACTAGAACTGCATTTGCTTGATCTAAGTAATGCTCACTACCATGCGGAAAGATGAGTAAAATCGTTGATCCGTTGTGTGCATGCTTCCCTTTGAGTGTAAGAGAATAGGGACTCGTGGAAAGTAAACCACAGTGATTTGCCTGTTGGTTTCCATGTACTCATAGCTCTCCGCCCCACTTGGTCGACAGGCCGAATGAAGGGCGCGCAATGTAGGTGGTAGGTGGCGACGCAGCCGGGTTTGGCCAACGGTGGTGAGATCCCGCAAAGAGCCGCCGCAATGTAATTACGACCACCTGCTGGCCGGAAGGTGGAATTCAATTTAACAGCCATGCGCAGCTGTGGCGGCGGCGGCGACTGCCGACTACCTACCGCTAGCATTTGCGTCGTGCGCCCCGTCCGGCAACAGGGATGGTTGGCCAACCCCCACCACGGCACTCAATATTGCAACACGCGCCGCTCTCAGCTCTGCTGGCGCAAATGAAATCGTTCCCTCTGGCCCCTAAGCGCTTTCACGCAGTAGTCAAACACAAATACGCCAGCCCTCACTCCATCCGTTTCAATTTTTTCATCGTTGTACTGTTGGTAGCGGCGACAAGTTGCCGGTACTCGGCGCGTATACACGACAGCACTGCAAGCGCGTGTCTTTTCCGCGAGTGCAGTAGTTCAGTCAGCTGCGGTGTGCGAGTGTGTGAACACACAGCTTGGCGGAAGATGTCGAAGATGCTCGACACTACACGTGAGAGTTTTTGCTCTCAGTTTAGTTCTCTCAGGTAGTAATCGCAGAATTGTTTACACCGGGGTGAATTTTAGCTGATACTGTCCGGTACTTACTTGCGACTACTGACTGTAAGAGTCTGACAAGGAGACCAAATGGTTCCGAGCACTATGGGACTTAACATCTGAGGTCATCAGTCCCCTACAAGACCATCAGAGCCGTTAATCACAGATTTTGATGAGTCTTAGGTATGTTGTATAGAGATCTGTCCTGATTACCTCCCAAGCCGTTTTTCATGGGACGGCTCCTAGTTCCCGATATTTTATGTGTACCTCCTGCATCAGTTATATTAATCGTGTTTCGAGCGAGCATAGTGTGTTTCCACGGTTACCACAATGGCGGTACATGTTCAAACCTTGCCCATGTGCCTTTTTTTCAGTGTATCGTACGGAACATCATGAAATAGTATACGTTACCCGCAGTGATTAAAAAATAGTCGTTTTCGCCGTAGTAATTTCATTAATAAATCAGCCATTACAACAAACTTTCTTCAAATGTGTATTCCGTTTGTTGAAGAGTAGATTACAGAATCTTCTTACTCTCTGTCGGTTGAATCACTTGCTGTGCTACAACAAAATGCCGGATTGCATTTGTCGCAGAAACAACCAAAACACAAATTCGTAGAACCCCACACACATTTAATGACAGATACTACCTTGCAGGAGTGCAGATTTATCAGAAGCGATACGGGAGTTCTCTTAAATTCAGAAAGACTGTTCTTTCATCTATCAACTTCAATCCGAACCACTTGATTTGATCGAACCTGTGAAAACAGGTGCTCGAAATTGGAGCGAATTAAAGAATTTATTTGTATGGAATCTTCTGTCGAAGCGATTTCTGTGTTTGGCTTTAGCAAGTCGGGAGAATTTTTTATTTGTGAAAATTTTAACCTGCCTGGAAAAATAAACATCACGGGGTTGGCAAAGTGGAGTACATTTAGGTATGATAATTTTTACGTTGCAGATGCATACTTTTCTCATCTACAAAGATTTGATAGTGAAGTGTCTGGTCTGTCAGTCTTCCTTGCGTATCAATAACGTAAAAAAAAAAGAAAATAAATCTTGTCCCACGTAGGGAAGACTGACAGATTTTAACACTCTTTGTGCAGCACTTTCGTGAGCTTCTCTGATTTCGTGCAGGCTACAATTACATTTCTTAAATATATGTATCAAGTAATCAACTCTCTTTTGAATAATCCGAACAAATTTCCCTGATGGTTCTTGCGTAGACAAGAAAACTTAAGGAAACATCTTTCCTGGCGTAGATACAGGTGCAGTGCTGTGAAGGAATGACTAATTTTGTTCAAATTCGTTTTCGCTCCTTGCTCCGAAAGGAATCTATTGTACGTCGGCTGATACTGGCAGCCGGTTTGACCGCTGATAATTACAAAAAAATGTTCAAATGTCTGTGAAATCTCATGGGACTTAACTGC